>NC_140018.1:26202412-26850745 GCF_964263955.1 Coregonus lavaretus
GTTTGGGCTGAGGCTAAACATAAACATGATGCGGTACTGTATAAAGGAACAGTCCAGCAGGCATCAGCTGTATAGCTGAGTTATCATAAGGTCCGGTGAACAGTAATAGGAGAGTTGCAGCTAGCTGGTTGCGATGATCCGGCGCTAGGGTCCAGTGATTCCGGCAGAAAATCCGATATGCTCTGGGTCGATAACACGCTGTGCAGACTGGCCGACAAATTGTCCAGGCTAGAGCTAGAGCTGGCTGGTGGGTAGTGCAGGCCACGGACAATGGTGAAGACGCTAACGGTGGCTAATAGCAAGTAGCCATTCGGTTGCAGCTAGACTAGTTTCAGCTTAAGATTCTTGATAAAAGTTATAAAGAAATAATAGAATCCTTTCCACGTTGGGTGAGGCAGGTTGTAGGAAAGTATATTTAGTTAAATAATTAAAAGTAAAATTGAGAAATATATACAAAATAGACCCCAAACATTTATTTTTTGCTATTTACACAAGGACACAGAAAAAAACAAGACCGCATTGCTACGCCATCTTGGTATGATTCACAATTACAGATTATTTTCTGGCTTGAGAGCCATGGAGATGACCCTCTGTTACTAAGAGGGGCGGACCTAGTGATTTGGAGGCCCCAGGCAGAGGCAAGACCTAATTTACCTGTAAAAACATTTTAATTACATATTTAAAATGACCTTTTAATGTGCCATGAACACAACCAGTCATGATGTTTTCATCTGATTGTCAAACAAATGACTTCAAAAAGTAGGTTACCTTCGCACGTTCATCGAAAATAATTCCATCATCCGAACAATGCACTATGCACCCGCTAACTTTCCTTCAGTTCTCAAGTGGCTGAAACTATCTCACCGGAGAAAGCATCCGAGTGAGCGAAACAGCGCCCCTCTGTCTTACTATATGTAGCCCAGGGCGGCAGGTAGCTTAGTGGTTAAGAGCGTTGTGCCAGTAACCGAAAGGTTGCTGGTTCTGATCCCCGAGCCGACTAGGTGAAAAATCTGTCGATGTGCCCTTGAGCAAGGCACTTAACCCTAATTGCTCATGTAAGTCGCTCTGGATAAGAGAGTCTGCAAAATGTAAATATGTAAAATGTAAATGTACCTGATGCTATCTGGCCAAAAAAAAGAGTATGACATGCCATACTCTTTTTGGCCAGACAGCATCAGATACATGGGCTACACATACTGCGCATGTCCTCTGCCTCAATGACGATGGCAGTGTTATCAGCAGCACCTGTCTTATTACTAAAGAAATGTTTATTGTATCCACCTAGAGCAGGGTTTCCCAAACTCGGTCCTCGGGACCCCAAGGGGTGCACGTTTTGTTTATTGCCCTAGCACTACACAGCTGATTCAAATAATCAACTAATCATCAAGCTTTGATCAGCTGTGTAGTGTTCGGGCAAAAGCCAAAAGTGTGCACCCCTTGGGGTCCTGAGGACCGAGTTTGGGAAGCGCTGACCTACAGCCTAAGGGCCCGAGGTTGGGTTTCTACTAAGCTAGAACCTTGTCGAGAACCAGGCTTCCCTAATAGTGGTAAAGTTCATGGCAAAAAACATAGCCTTAAAGGGACGGAGATCAGGGTTTCCGTTAGCTGGTAATAGCCGGCTTTTGGTCGATTAAAAAAATATAAAAGTTGATAAATAAAATTGACGCCGGCCAATTGTCCAGGAGAAGAAGAACAAATCCCATAGCAAAAGAATACTTTTTAGCCTATTCATTGATGGAAATACCAGTCGATGGAACTACATTTGACTGGTTATGCTTATTGGGCTATAGGTTAACACACATAATTTAGTGGAATTAAATTGGCACGTGTGTACAGTATATTCGTTATGTATCTTATTTATCACACGCGTACAGCATACAGATCCAGAGTCTTTGAGCGGAAAATCTGTCAGACAGTGCGAGACCTGCTGCTACAGCATCTCAAACAGCAAATGCATAGGCAACGGAAGACAGGCTTCATCAGCGCGTCACACACCACTTTGCAATGGAGGCCATATGCATTTTGAAAATATACTTAACCTGAACGTTTTACTACACATTATGAGGCATGTCTTACCTTGCTTCAAAATAGCCTACCCAAAATCAAACCATATCCGTGGAGGCAATTATTTTATATAAACTTTATTTCATTGTCCAGTAGCCAAAGGCACAATCCTAGTCCTAATATTACCAACCCATGCTAGTTGTTGCATATTAGATCTCTCCGCTTTTCAAAATTTCTAACGGATATTTTCATTTCTGTCACATGAAACCACACGCATGTGCGGTGCACTTTGACAACGGTGTTTTCCCACTAATTGCATTATGGAAAGAACATGTGTGTGTAGCCTACTGCCTTGTGTGCACTGCTGCACTTACAATGTGAAGAAATAATAATTTATCAACATTTTAAGCTAAACTTTTGCATCAGACTCATTGCTTTTAAAGTTTTTTTATGTAGCCTACTGGTTGTTTGAATTTGGGATCTATCGTCCCACAACTGTCCCAGAGTCTGTTTCGAATAGGCTATTTCTCGACAAGCTGACCAACAGAATAGGTCAACTTTTCTACTATGGGGGATAGTAGATTGACATAGGCTATTGATTTTGCTGTTCGTCACTCGTGTTGTTGGCTGAGGAAAAGTAAATGTGGACAGTTATATCTTTAAAGTGCGCATCAGAATTAGGTAAGAATCGTTGCATCCTCGACTTGCATGTTCTGTTAATATGAATTACCATAATTGTATGTGATTTCTGTCATTCTGAGCACCGTGGGTGGACGCCCTAATCAGGTTACGCACCCGATGCAATAGGGTCCTGTACATTTTCTCAAATGTCCAGTAAATTCAAATGCTGCCTGTCAAATGTCCGGCGACACATTTTCATAATGAAAACCCTGGTGGAGACCAGATGTAAATCAGTGATGCTTCGCTACACGGCAAACCAATCAAATGCCTTGCCTGGGCGGGCCTTCAATAGTGCTCACTAGATTAGTGTCATAGGTGCAACAGTGCGTGACAAAATCTTTTTACAGTTTATGGTGAGGATGGCCGGGAAATCGCCGATTTAAAACCTCATCAAAATATGTTGATGTACTGTATGTCGATTTTGTGTATAGAGCACACTTCTGGCAATACAGAATTATGTTTTCCTGCAGGTTTTCTTCAATTTTCTGCAATGTTACAAACTAGCAACTCCGTGCAAAATGTATCCTTCCCAGTCTGAAAACAGTGACAAACATAACATGTAGTGCCAACGGGCATGTGGGGGGAGGGTTCTTGAAATGTAACATCCAATCAAAATCTTGCCGCTGGGAGCCAGCGGACCATTCAAACTGTTTTTGCAATACAAAATTCCAGACCTCCAAGGGATGCGTGAGAGTGACGTGATTTTGGAGGTAAAACAACGCAAGACTACTACTAAGCTAACATATGTAATTGTTTTAAATGGTAATATCAAGGATTATTTAGCTATTTGAATTATAATTTTAGAACCCCTCTAGGTATAAAAAATATATATATAAAAACATTATTTGATGAAACATTGAATTTGGCCTTGAATAACAGATTCATACATGGAAAAACAGATAGTCAAACATTTTGTCAAAAGGAAGTATGTTGAGAGATATATACTGTTATATATACTGAGAGATACAGTATAAGAAAGCTCATAATTTTTTCAGTTCAATTACCTGTATACCTTTGACGTGGAAATTCCCTATTCACTTCCATTACTTTTTTGGCCCGGTACTGGGTTACATTCAGACAAGTCCTGTGACACTTGTGGGGGTCGTAGAGGAAAACGGAGAACACCATTGTGTTCGTCTTTCCATAGAGGGGTCATATCAAACCGTTTGGACACTACTGACGTATTCGTGAGAAGACTGATTTTCGAGATGTCTCCTGGTCTGACAAACACCGCTGTAGTTCTGCCACCTTCCACCGCAGATGCTGAAGGCCGACATCGGCGGATGCGGTGGATTGAACAGCCCATGCAAAAAAACGTATCTTAAAAAATAGATTTAGATGTTGTTTTTTTGTTTTTGTTTTTGCCTCGAGCGGAGCCTCAAGAAGATCAATTATGTTCTTTAAAAAAAAATGTAATGCCCAGCTCATGAGGCCCCTTGATAATGTGAGGCCTGAGACAATTGCCTCTTCTGCCTAATGGTAAGTCCGCCAGTGGGTACTACTTCCAGGTCTTAAGAGGGAGCCTTCTCTCCCCCTGACCGATTCATTAGGGATCACACTGCAGTCAGCCCTAAGCTTCAAGCTTGGGGACTCAGTGGTGTAGCCTTAGCTTAGCATCAAGGCGCTCCAGCAAAGGGCATGCTATTACTACTGGAAGGAAGCTTATGAGAACCATGTCCCTCTTGGCAATATAATAAACTGACAGTCAAATATCACTGAGTTACATCTTCATGACTGTTATACACATGCCATAGAGCTGGAAAAAGGCTGAGGGCAGTATCTCAAAGCGAACTGTGCCCTGTCCTGGGGAATACAATGCAACATGCAGAAAAAGCCATAAATACCAGACATAACCTCCATGTCAATCTCATACCACAGCCACACCTTCAAAATGAAGTTACACACCTCTTTGAATGGCACAACAATGCAGGCACGCACAGAAAGCGAGGAATCGCTCTAACAAGATCACATCCTATATTTCCTACTAAATACAAGCAACCTTTTGTATTGCAGAGCATAGGTTTGTTATTGTTAGGTTAGGTTTGAACAATTGCAAAAGACCTGAACGTCCCACTGGGTTGAAAACTGTCATACAGTGGTCATCTTGTCCCATGCAGTGTTATTGTAATTGAACAATGAAGCTGCTTGATGCAGGACGTTCACCACTGATATGCAAGGTATGCATGGGCAAACCTTCACTCTTTACTGCCTTAGGAAATATGGCGTGTCATCACGCTCTTTAGAGCAGCACATAGCCAGCTGGTTATTAGTACCATCTCTCCCTGTGGCTTTGGCCCATTATATCACCTTACTCCACCACGCTGGGGTGTAAATAGGCCCTCGCACACTGAGAGAGAATCTCTCTGTCTAGCCGGTGGATCTCTCCAGTTCATATTACCACGGCAGCACTTCAGTGTTTTGCGGCAGGCAGGACAAACCTCCATGTGTTCCGCTAAGGAAAAAACCCTCCGCCGGAAATGCTTTCCGCAGCTGCTAGGAGTATTATTCCCCACCTTGAGGCCAACCAAAAGACAAATGGCAGCCAAGTCACATGACTCGCCCGAAGTGAGATTCCATTGGTGGAAAGACGTTCTATTCCATCCCTCTCTACACATTCTAGTCATACTTGTCTCACTGTGCTACTTTTTTCACCCCATCACTGTAAATGAGTTGGGATGTAACCTGGTAGCTAGCTACAGTATAAATGTCATGCCTATTATGCTACATTGAAAACAGGCCAGTCATGACTGACAGGAATGCTTATCTATGACTAATTACACAACAGTAAGTCACCCCTGTTGACAGTATGAACTTATGCCATAAGTGGCTCCGCTCCCCCAAGTGTACTATAACAGTGTGTCCATTAAGTCTGACCCAAAGGACCTCAGTGACACTGGATGTTGCGTGGAGGTTTTTTAAATCATGAAATGTGAATTTGTCAGCCTCCTTTCCCACCACAGACCTGTGCTGGGCAGGCTGTGTTGCGTGTGGAGGGGTGTGGACTGGAAGTTCTACTGAGTGGCTCTTCTGGTGCCCACAGAGGACGGGAGGGACAGACTGGCACTGACAGGTGTGCCTGAGAGGGTGCCAGCGGCAGCCAGGCCTGATCCACAGCGCAGACAGCAGCCAAACCAAACCAAACACCAGGACCTAGGGCCCATGGCAGTGCATTCCTCCGAGGAATAACCAAGCAGAGCCACAGCCACGCTGTTATGACATCTTCAACCTAGAGCAAGGACGGGGTATTAAGCGGTGGGCCATAGAGGCCAGAGGGCAGGGAGAAATAATAATAATTTGGTGGGTGCTTATATTTGTCCTATTTCACACTAGTGTTGCACGGTATACCGAAACTTTGGTACTTTTCCGATACTAGATCATCAAAAAACGGTTCGGTACTAGAATATTTGTTACTTTCGGTACTTCTGTCAAATGTGTCTCATGGATCAAGTCTGTCTGTCTATCAGCACAGCCAATGTCCCCCTTATCGCGCGACTGCACTGTGCCTGCTCCACTTTGCCTGCACTGGGAGTCTGGGCTGCATCATATTAGCTCAGCACTCATGCTGCACAGAAGTTAACACACTTGAATAGAAGGGTTAGCTGGCGTCATCACGAAAACAATGCACGCGCTTCAATAGGGCAGAAGGCCATGTGTTGTTGTGATTCTGGATTGCAGATAGCTAGTAACGATGACAAGAATCTGCCATGCGGGGAATCGTAGGTGGCTCCTTTCAGCTAGTTTTATCTTGTTCTTGATACCATGTCTTGTTTTCAGTAGTGATTGGCGGAAAAATCGATACAGTTACATATGGGTATATCATTTTTTACGATATATCGTATAGTTTTTTTGCGTTGTTTGTAACCTTTTTTGTATATAAGGTTTCTGCCACCGTCTCTTATGACCGAAAAGAGCTCCTGGACATCAGAACAGCGATTACTCACCTCGGACTGGACAAAGATTTTTTCTTTAACAAATCGGAGGCGAAAGATTTGCAGCTCCTCCCGGACCAGGCCCAAAACATTTTACATTTACATTTTAGTCATTTAGCAGACGCTCTTATCCAGAGCTACTTACAGTTAGTGAGTGCATAAATAATTTTTTTTCTTTATTCATACTGGCCCCCCGTGGGAATCGAACCCACAACCCTGCCATTGCAAACGCCATGCTCTACCAACTGAGCTACATCCCTGCCGGCCATTCCCTCCCCTACACTGGACGACTTGTGCGCCGCCCCATGGGTCTCCCGGTCGCGGCCGGTTACGACAGAGCCTGGATTCAAACCAGGATCTCTAGTGGCATTAGACCACTGCGCCACTCGGGAGGACCATCATTCTCATGAAAATGAGACGCAGATACAGGGGCCGCAGATCCGGGTGCTTGGTGAGAATTCGTTGATGAGTGGATAATCCTCCATTACCACCCGTCCTACTGGCAAACATGCAATCACTGGAGAATAAACTGGATGAGCGCCGTTCGAGACTATCCTACAAACGGGACATTAAAAACTGTAATATCTTATGTTTCACCGAGTCATGGCTGAACGAGGACATGGATAATATACAGTTGACTGGGTTTTCCGTGCATTGGCAAGACAGAACAGCAACCTCCGGTAAGACGAGGGGTGGTGGTCTGTGTTTATTTGTCAATAACAGCTGCCGCTAATATTAAGGAAGTCTTGAGGTTTTGCTCGCCTGAGATAGAGTACCTCATGATAAGCTGTAGACCACACTATTTACCAAGAGAGATTTTATCTATATTTTTCATAGCTGTCTATTTACCACCACAAACTGATGCAGGCACTAAGACTGCACTCAATGAGCTGTATAAGGCCATAAGCAAACAAGCGAATGCTCACCCAGAAGCGGCGCTCCTAGTGGCCGGTTACTTTAATGCAGAAAACGTAAATCCATTTTACCTCATTTCTACTAGCATGTCACATGTGCAACCAGATGGAATAAGAAATAACAAATCCCGCTATGCCTTCCGACGAACCATCAAACAGGCAAAGCGTCAATACAGGACTAAAATTGAATCCTACTACACCGGCTCTGACGCTTGTCGGATGTGGCAGAGCTTGCAAACTATTACAGATTACAAAGGGAAACCCAGTTGTGAGCTGCCCAGTGACATAAGCCAACCAGACGAGCTAAATGCCTTCTATGCTCGCTTCGAGGCAAGCAACACTGAACCATGCATGAGAGCACCAGCTGTTCCGGACGACTGTGTGATCACGCTCTCCGTAGCCGATGTGAGTAAGACCTTTAAACAGATCAACATTCGCAGACGGATAACCAGGTCGCATACTCAGAGCATGCGCTGACCAACTGGCAAGTGTATTCACGGACATTTTCAACCTCTCCCTGACCGAGTCTGTAATACCTACGTTTCAGGCAGACCACCATAGTCCCTATGCCCAAGAACACTAAAGTAACCCGCCTAAATGACTACCGCCTCGTAGCACTTACGTCTGTAGCCATGAAGTGCTTTGAAAGGCTGGTCATGGCTCACATCAACACCATCATCCCAGAACCCTACATGGCCTAATTTACTTATTTAAATTGATTGATTTCCTTCTATGAACTGTAACTCAGTGAAATCTTCTACATTTTTGCATGTTGCGTTTACATTTTTGTTCAGTGTAGTTTACATGTTGTCAACAATCTAAGCTAACCCTGTGTGTTTTACCCCATTGTTGCGCATTATAGGCAAACCCATCTATAATGCGAAACGGCATGTAGAAATGTTGAAATTCATTACTGTTCATTACTGTTCGCAAAACAATGTCAATACAGGCTAGAACACTTTACAATGCAAGAAGATACCGGTAGCTTCCAGTGTTAGGGGACAAAATTAAACGTTGGTTCTGGTGTTATACTTTGGATTCCATGTTGTAGAGACGCTTATCAGGAACACAGTACACTTTATTTCATGAGGATAGGACATACCATTGCTGAGATATCGTATTATCATGTTATCGGAAAAGGTTATGGACAGGTCAATGTTAATCCCTAGTCAATAATGGCACCAAATCACCTGTCTGATAGATAGGGGTGGTCATATTATTAACAAATGTTCATGCTTTATGCAAAATTGAGAGTTTGTAACACTTTATGAAATGAGAACACAACTTTTTACACTATTATATGCAAATTATATACTTAATATGCAAATGTGTCTGTACGGAATTGAAAAAATACAGCATGATAAGCACCTTAATTTAATCCAAGGTGATCATATTGTTAACATTCACCACATGACAAAAGTATGTGGACACCTGCTCGTCTAACGTCTCATTCCAAAATCATGGGCATTAACATGGAGTTGGTCCCCCCTTTGCTGCTATTACAGCCTCTACTCTTCTGGGAAGGCTTTCCACTAGATGTTGGAACATTGGTGGGGGACTTGCTTCCATTCAGCCACATGAGCATTAGTGAGGTCGGGCACTGATGTTGGGCGATTAGGCCCGCAGATGGCGTTCGAATTCATCCCAAAGCTGTTCGATGGAGTTGAGGTCAGGGCTCTGTGCAGGCCAGTCATGTTCTTCCACACCAATCTCGACAAACCATTTCTGTATGGACCTCGCTTTGTGCACGGGGGCATTGTCATGCTGAAACAAGAAAGCGCCTTCCCCAAACTGTTGCCACAAAGTTGGAAGCACAGAATCATCTAGAATGTCATTGTATGCTGTAGTGTTAAGATTTCCCTTCACTGGAACTAAGGGGTCTAGCCCGAACCATGAAAAACAGCCCCAGACCATTATTCCTCCACCAACAAACTTTACAGTTGGCACTATGCATTCGGGCAGGTAGCGTTCTCCTGGCATCCGCAAAACCCAGATTTGTCCGTCGGACTGACAGATGGTGAAGTGTGATTCATCACTCCAGAGAACACGTTTCCACTGCTCCAGAGTCCAAAGGCAGCGAGCTTTACACCACTCCAGCCGACGCTTGGCATTGCGCATGGTGATCTTAGGCTTGTGTGCGGCTGCTCGGCCATGGAAACCCATTTCATGAAGCTCCAGACAAACAGTTATTGTGCTGACATTGCTTCCAGATGCAGTTTGGAACTCGGTAGTGAGTGTTACAACGGAGGACAGACGATTTTTATGCGCTACGCGCTTCAGCACTCGGCGGTCCTGTTCTGTGAGCTTGTGTGGCCTACCACTTCGCGGCTGAGCCGTTGTCGCTCCTAGACGTTTCCACTTCACAATAACAGCACTTACAATTGACCGGGGCAGCTCTAGCAGGGCAGAAATTTGACGAATTGATTTGGTGGAAAGATGGCATCCTATGACGTTGAAAGTCACTGAGCTCTTCAGTAAGGCCATTCTACTGCCAATGTTTATCTATGGAGATTGCATGGCTGTGTGCTCGATTTTATACACCTGTCAGCAACAGGTGTGGCTGAAATAGCCTAATCCACTAATTTGAAGGGGTGTCCACATACTTTTGTATATATAGTGTATATTGATGAATAAGTATCCACCCATCTGTGTGCCAGTAGAGGCTCTTCAGAGGAGTGAGGGGAGGACCATCCTCCTCAGTGAATTTCATAAAAATGTAAATTGTAAAACATTACAAAAGTTATCCTTTTTAGATAAAATTATACTAAATATAATCACGTCACCAAATAACTGATTAAAACACACTATTTTGCAAAGAAGGTCTACAGTAGCCTCAACAGCACTTTGTAGGGTAGCCAGAGGACAGCTAGCTTCCGTCCTCCTCTGGGTACATTGACTTCATACAAAACCTAGGAGGCTCATGGTTCTCACCCCCTTCCATAGACTTACACAGTAATTATGACAACTTCCGGAGGACGTCCCCCAGCCTATCATACTCCCGAGTGGCGTAGTGGTCTAAGGCACTGCATCGCAGTGCTAGCTGTGCCACTAGAGATCCTGGTTCGAATCCAGGCTCTGTCGTAGCCGGCCGCGACCGGGAGACCCATGGGGTGGCGCACAATTCGTGTAGGGGAGGGAGTTGGTAGAGCATGGCGTTTGCAATGCCAGGGTTGTGGGTTCGATTCCCACGGGGGGCCAGTATGAAAAATAACTAACTGTAAGTCGCTCTGGATAAGAGCGTCTGCAAAATGACTGAAATGTAAAATGTATCAGAGACCTTGCAGCATGAACTGACATGTTGTCCACCCAATCAAAGGATCAGATAATTAATCTAGTACTGAAAGCATAAGCTACAGCTAGCTAGCACTGCAGTGTATAAAATGTGGTGAGTAGTTGACTCAAAGAGAGAGAAAGACAATAGTTGAACAGTTTTTAACAAATTAATTTCTTCCAAAATGAAGGAGAAACAAGAGAGAGAGATTCAGAGAAAAAAAATCAGTTTCAGTTTCACTTACTTAGCTAGCAGCTAGCTAGTTTAGCCTACTGAAACACCCTGCTCAAACAGAGATGCTATGTTAGCTAGCGGGCTATGACTTTCCAACATAACACTGGAACAATGTATTCATTCCACCGATTCTGTTGAAAAACGTTTCTTAAACGGATGCAAACGGAACAAAACGGGGATAAACATACCTGAATTTCTCCAATAGAAACTCTCGTTTGCAATTGTTGGACTCTAGACCTGTGTGCACCTACATTGTAAACTTTAATTCATAGGCTAGGTTGTAGCAACCTCATGATGGGTATAAGGAACATTTGAGTATCATGTAGTAGCCTAAACCTATCGCTGTTACATTGAACTGGGTGAATGGAATATGAATGAGAGTCATCCAATATGCTGTAATAGAAATAAGACCATGCTCATTAAAAATAAATTGTCCTCCATCATCTTAAACAGCACTGACCGCCACTGGTGTGTGCTTATACACACACACAAACACACACACCAGGGGTGGTAACAGAGTACATATAATTGGGATTACATAATACTGATCTATGGATTTCACATGCCTGTGAATACTGATATGCATTTGTTGGTCACAGACACCTTTAAAAAAATGGGCCTCACAATGGGCCTCAGGATCTGGTCACGGTATTTTGGTGCATTCAAATTGCCATCGATAAAATGCAATTGTGTTTGTTGTCCGTAGCTTATGCCTGCCCATACCATAACCCCACCGCCACCATGGGGCACTCTGTTCACAACGTTGACATCAGCAAACCGCTCACCCACATGACGCCATACACGTGGTCTGCGGTTGTGAGGCCGGTTGGATGTACTGCCAAATTCTCTAAAACAACGTTTGAGGTGGCTTATGGTAGTGAAATGAACATTAAATTATCTGGCAACAGCTTTGGTGGACATTCCTGCAGTCAGCATGACAATTGCAAGCTCCCTCAAAACTTGAGACATCTCTAGCATTGTGTTGTGTGACAAATGATCATGCTGTTTAATCATCTTCTTGATATGCCACACCTTTCAGGTGGATGGACTATCTTGGCAAAGGAGAAATGCTCACTAACAGGGATGTAAACAAATTTGTGCACAAAATTAGAGAGAAATAAGCTTTTTGTGCATATGGAAAATTTCTGGGATCTTGTATTTCAGCTCATGAAACATAACACCAACACTTTACATGTTGCGTTTATATTTTTGTTCAGTGTATATATATATATATATATATATATATATATATATATATATACGCACAAAACAATTTAGGCAACAGGGATCTTGATCCAGCAGGGGATTGAATGTCTCTGCTCTAACCAAGAAGTCTGATCTTGACATCTAGCCACTTAGCTAGCATGTTAGCAAACCAAATGCATAGCTGGAGCCCTGAGCCCTGAGCTGGATATCATTTATTTGACACATCTTAGATTTCTTATAATTATACTTAACATATCGTTATAAGCAGTGGCGTAGCACACACCCCAACCCCCGAATACGGTATTGAAAATCATACCGTCTGTATTTCGAAATACCCCGGTATACGTATAAACGGTATATCACCCAAGCCTATTCGATAGCCCAACTGATTAGGCCTAGAGTGCCAAATAATATACCCAACCCTGTGCCCGTGCCACCTGCATACACATACACACACACCACACAGCCACACACACAGCATCCCCACACACTCATACAGAACCCCCAACAACACACACACATACAGTTGAAGTCGGAAGTTTACATACACTTAGGTTGGAGTCATTAAAACTCATTTTTCAACCACTCCACACATTTCTTGTTAACAAACTATAGTTTTGGCAAGTCGGTTAGGACATATACTTTGTGCATGACACAAGTAATTTTTCCAACAACTGTTTACAGACAGATTATTTCACTTATAATTCACTGTATCACAATTCCAGTGGGTCAGAAGTTTACAAACACTAAATTGACTGTGCCTTTAAACAGCTTGGAAAATTCCAGAAAATGATACCATGGCTTTAGAAGCTTCTGATAGGCTAATTGACCTAATTTGAGTCAATTGGAGGTGTACCTGTGGATGTATTTCAAGGCCTACCTTCAAACTCAGTGCCTCTTTGCTTGACATCATGGGAAAATCAAAAGAAATCAGCCAACATTTACATTTTGCAGACGTTCTTATCCAGAGTGACTTACAGTTAGTGAGTGCATACATTTTTCATACTGGCCCCCCGTGGGAGACGAACCCACAACCCTGGCGTTGCAAGCGCCATGCTCTACCAACTGAGCTACAGGGGACTACACAGACCTCCAAAAAAAATGTGTAGACCTCCACAAGTCTGGTTCATCCTTGGGAGCAATTTCCAAACGCCTGAAGGTACCACATTCATCTGTACAAACAATAGGGCATTTTTCCTAGGATTGAATGTCAGGAATTGTGAAAAACAAAGTTTAAATGTATACACCTGAGTTGGGTTACATTGTAATGTTATTTTTGGTGTTGATTAGTTACTCTGGTGATGGGAGGATAAACTGCACTGTTTCCAGAAAAGAATTAGCATAGGCTCAGAAGAGACCGAGTGAGCTGCCTGCTAGCCAGCTGTACAGAAAGATAAATGGGACACATTTTCAAATCACTGGTATTTAGCTATGCTTATATCGATTGTAGGGCTGTAGCCACTGAATTCTGGTAGTTTTTACTTGAAAGAATAAAACCATCAATCACAAAATTCACAGCTGGCACAACACAGCCAATGCCGCGCAGCGCTGCCTCAACCGGTAGCAACATTTAAGCAGAAGCGCGAGCAATTGACCCGTGATCATTTTCACGCTGTGAGGATTTTTACGACACGTGTTATAAGCATGAAAAAGCTCACAGTCAATCATAACCATCAGTTGTGAGCTATTTCACACTGTGAGCTTTTTTACATGACACCTCTCGCCCGCCTCGTTGCCTCAGCGAACGGCGTCAGGCACTCCCAATCACCTAGCAAGCTAGCACTCGTCATGGAAATGGGGGTGGTGACACATACATTTGGACCAATCCATGACAACCCATACATCAAAATGTAGCTACTACGAAGCTTTACTTTGTAACCTGCTATGTTTTTTTTGTGTCTCTGAAAACATCTGCATGACAGCAGCGAAGGAAAAACGTTTTACCTTATATTTCAGTCAAAAGACGTCGGATGACCGTGAAACACCCTCAGGACTTTCCCATACTTCTTGGCAATACAATATCACATCGATATTACAACTGATAGGTTGAGGAATACTAATCGCAAAGAGCAAATATGAACACACGCAGGTTTCACAAAAAGGGCTGTCCCACAGATTTGAATGTTCTTAGCACGGCACTTGCTTTACATTTTGGCTCATTTCGCGTAAATATCATAACGTACAGTATTGGGTTTAAAGACATGGATAACAACTGCCTAATTAATGTTTTGAAATAATGTATTATGTATTTTGACGACCACATTATTGACATTTAGTGAAAACAGATTTGTTTACTGTGTTTTTCTGTAGAATTCTGGCAGTGTCCATTGTTTGTCACGTCAACCTAACACCCTATTTGTAGGCAAAATTGTCTTGCTAGCTTACAGCTGAAGCTAACATCAATTCATTACCCTAGTACTTTGTTAGTGACCATAAACCATAATGCAAAATATGCTGATTTCAAACCTGATTGCCATCAAAACTTTATTTATTCACTTAATTGGTGTCTCTCCCAAGGATTATCTATTGTGAACTGTCTGTGAATTGGGCTACTACAGGCCAACCCCTGTTGCCTCAAGAATGACGTCATTACGGGTTAAAAAGACAGCGCACACTTTTATAAAATAAGCTAATGTACTTCTATGCAAATGTTGTTGATCAGTACAATAAAATAAGTCCCAAATTGAAAAGAAACAGAAATCAGCCAAAACAAGCACAATAACTCAATGCATGCACCCACTCCAATTGACTATGCATTCACGCCTAGGCTACATCTTGATTTACCCAGTTTATCAACACAGATTTCCATTCAAATTAATTATTACTATTATGTTGTTATATTTGTAAAATCTCGGCGAGTGCGGTCAACGGCGACCCTGGAGCAATTAGGGATAAGTGTCTTGATCAAGGTCACATCGACAGATGTTTCACATTGTCGGCTCAGGGATTCTAACTAGCAACCTTTCGGTTACTGGCCCAACGCTCTAACCCAGGGTTCTTCAATTCCGGTCCTGGAGGGCCGAAACACTTCTGTTTTTTATTTCTACCTGGTAGTTAATTGCACTCACCTGGTGTCCCAGGTCTGAATTAGCCCCTGATTAGAAGGAGAGGATGAAAAACAGAGGTGTTTCGGCCCTCCAGGACCGGAATTGAAGAACCCTGCTCTAACCACTAGGCCACCTGCACCTCGCTAGGCTATCTGCCACCTAGGTAGGTAGTGGTGTAGAGGGGGGTGGTAGGTTGCACTTAGTTACCCAGGGTAGGGTTAGGTACTCCCTCCCCCCAGCTCTGCTGCCCTCCTCTCTAGTCACCAGCTTCAAAGTCAAGAGAAGTTTCCATGGATCAGCGACAAGGAACAAGGAAATGGACAAAAACTACCCAAACAGAGGAGGCTCAGGGCAGCTGGGAAAAACTTAAAAGGGCACTCTTGCTCAATAGCAGCACCGTGGCCCGCTTCCACCTTTACAAGCCTGCACTCAGCATGCTCCTCTCTAAACTAGCTCTGTAGGCACTTATGGAAACTTTTTTTCCTAAGCATTGAATAAAGTAATTCAGATCTTTATGCAAAAACCAAGGGAGTGGGGGGAGGTTGTGTGTACGTTTGCAGCACTATTGTGCAATCTGTGTGTTGAAAAAAAAAAACACAGTCTCCAAGCTCAATGGGAAGTATGGCTTGTTTTCTTCCCCGGGGCTCAGGAGGTTGCGTTCGAGATGCAAGTGTGGCAAAACATCGCCAAATGTCATTTAATGGACCGCTCCTGCTGCTAGAATGACAGAGAGAGAGAAAGACCCTCACAGCCAGTTGCCCCTGGCAAAGCCATACTCAACCACAACAAACAAAAGCATTTCACTGTCCACCACACCCTGACAATATGTTTTACGAGAGGAAGAGAGAGAGCACTCCGGGGGAGAATAGAGCGAGATAGAGAGAGAGAGAGAGAGAGAGAGACAGCAGAGTGATCGTGAGAGAGAGAGAGAGAGAGCGTTGGAGGGTGAGAGCCCAAGGCCCACACTCTGCTGATAGGGCTACAGGACACCAGATCAAAGCCCTTTCACATCATTAGTGAGTAAAAACCTGAGAGAAAAGACAAGAGATGAAAGACCATCAGCAGACTGTGGGAGCAATGATGAAGGACAGAGCAGAGAATAACACAACTGGAACAGCAGTGGTCTGTCTGCAGCCAGGGGAAGTCTGCATGGACACAGGGCAGAAATCTGCCCACAGGATAAGCAGAGCAGTGATAAGACAACTGACTGTCGTGTGATATCTAGACCTCTCAAAACAAGCAACAAGCAGGTTAACACAATATGCTGACTCATTACGTGAACACAGAAATGTTACTCTTGTATTGTAGCACTAAGCAAAAAAGACTTGTTTCTTACACAATATTTCCTATAAACTCAATAGTGTAATCTGGGTAGGTAAAAACATGTAGTTAGTAATTACTGCATCAGCTTGTTTCAGTGTCAAATTGCAGTGCTAGGGGAGATAACTGTTGCAGCAACAATGTTTTTTCTTTCCATTTTCACTCCTTGTCTCCAGGGTTTCGCATTCTTCTGTGGATTTGGATGGCCGCCAGCACCAATTAACAGAGAAAAATATTAGTAAATAAGGGCTGATGTCCCATCTGAGAACCAGTAGCTTGCAAGGGGGTGCAGACCTACATGATTTGACTGATTTCATTCACACTCACAGTCGACAAGACTGAATTATTCAGAATGCACAGTTCAGACAATAATAAAAAAAAACCTGAAGGTGTGTGTGTAAGTACATGGAGAAGGGGGGAGAGGGCGGCTCCCACCTGAAACGTGTGCAGTCAGCTGTCTGCAGAGGCAGCCATCATCCGTGTCCGCTATCAGGCGGTTGCTACACTCCTCTAAACCATTCTCTGTTACATCAGATAGATAGGCTGGTGCTGGCAGAGTTGTCTATCTTGGTCGGCACTATCTGGCTCACTTCCCCTCAAGGCTTTCCTGGCCTCCTCTCCTCTAAATAAATACAAGCTCAACGCCCCATTTCCTCTGAATCCGCCACCGCCATGTTGTCTTGAGTGGCGTTGTGGGGCTTTAATTTTAGTAGGGCTGCCTAAGGCCGCAGGAGAGCATGTCAGAGTAGTAGCCAGTAGCCACAGTGAGGGAGGCACAACAGCTCCAGGCACCACCTCACAACCACTAATGGTGCAGGATGAGAGACCCCACTCAGACTGCTGTCAGGCCCCAATATTACACACCTGAGAGGAGACTCAGGAGAGGGGTGCACAGCCTCCTTGAGCTGCATGGGGGAGGCATGGAATTAACTGTACAGACGGACTGATGCTACTATGATAAACTGGAACCAGAATTAATGAAAAACAAATCTCTTTCAGTTCATGAGGAAAAGCAAGCTACCAGTTAGCATCTTCTATGATGCTATTATTCCTTTGGCATTCCTTCTGCATTGAAGATGAGGCGTGTCTGTCTTATTCAGTGTAAATAAATATTGAGGTGGGGTGGTTATCAGAAATGTCCCTAACAAGAGGAAGTGTTTGATAGTCACACACACATATGCTGCCACAGTGTCTGGCTGCAGTCACCTCAATCCCATGGTGTGCAATGTTATGATCACTGCTGCTCTGTCTTCCTGTGTGTGCACCATGTCATTCAAACCCTCAGATAGCAGATGGCAACAGAATGACTCCGGATACAGCATACAACACAGCCCCCCCCCCCCTTTCTCCTAGACCCGGGGGACTACTGTTCCAAGTCCATTGACCTACTGCTTACTCATAAATGGAAACAGGAAAATCATTACTTAAGTGCACAATACAGCATTTCTCTAACAATGCTAAATAAATGTGACTCAAGAGTTGCACTGCCGTCTTTCCAAATATCCCTGTTTAACACACAAGGCTGCTCTGTTTTTAATTAGTTTACTTTCTACATCCCAAAAAACCCAGCTGAGGCGCTCTCCTATATTCCTTTAATTAATGGTTGTGCTACTATCCTATTTCATAGCATATTTCCCGGTGGGTTGTGTCCCAAATTGCACCCTATACCCTATATAGGGCCCATAGAGCTCTGGTAAAAAGTAGTGCACTATGTAGGGAAGAAGGGTGCCATTTGGGAAGCACCGGCAGCAAGGGAAGGGATGCTTGAAAAGCACTTCATTAGCAGGAAAAGCATTGTAGAAACATCTCAAGGATGAACAATGCACCTGAGCTCAATTTCGAGTCTCATAGCAAAGGGTCTGAATACTTATGTAAATAAGGTATTTCTGTTTTTTATTTGTAATACATTTGCAAAAACTTCTAAAAACCTGTTTCACTTTGTCATTATGGGGTATTGTGTGTAGATTGATGAGGGGAAAAAATAATTTAATCAATTTTAGAATAAGGCTGTAACGTAACAAAATGTGGAAAAGGGGAATGGGTCTGAATACTTTCCAAATGCACTGTAAATTCTGGTTTGAATACGACATGTTAAATTAGGGTCTCAGCTGATTGAATACAAACTGAAGGGCGGGTGTGCTGATTTCAGTTGAGGTCATAGTAGGCTAATTTGAAAAAGAGAAGATGCTTTGATTTGAGTAATGACACTGATTTTAGGGTAAAACACACTGTAGTGATTTGAGGAGGAGAATACAGACTGATTTAAGTAGTGGAAAATACTTCCCAAGGTCAAGGGGGAAGGGGGGTGACAGAGTGCACAGAGTCTCGCTATAGGATATACAGTGGGTATAGAAAGTCACCACCCCCTTTCAAAATGTTCACCTTTTGTTGCCTTACAGCCTGAAATGAAAACACATCAAATCAGACTTTTTCCGGCTTTATTTACACACAGTAACCCACAATTTCCAAGTGGAAAAAAACTATTCTGAAAGAATCTGAAAATGAATAACATGTAAAACACCCTATTTGGATATAGTGGAGAAAAAAAGTATTTAGTCAGCCACCAATTGTGCAAGTTCTCCCACTTAAAAAGATGAGAGAGGCCTGTAATTTTCATCATAGGTACACGTCAACTATGACAGACAAAATGAGAAAAAAATATCCAGAAAATCACATTGTAGGATTTTTTAATGAATTTATTTGCAAATTATGGTGGAAAATAATTATTTGGTCAATAACAAAAGTTTCTCAATACTTTGTTATATACCCTTTGTTGGCAATGACACAGGTCAAACGTTTTCTGTAAGTCTTCACAAGGTTTTCACACACTGTTGCTTGTATTTTGGCCCATTCCTCCATGTAGATCTCGTCTAGAGCAGTGATGTTTTGGGGCTGTCGCTGGGCAACACGGACTTTCAACTCCCTCCAAAGATTTTCTATGGGGTTGAGATCTGGAGACTGGCTAGGCCACTCCAGGACCTTGAAATGCTTTTTACGAAGCCACTCCTTCGTTGCCCGGGCGGTGTGTTTGGGATCATTGTCATGCTGAAAGACCCAGCCACGTTTCATCTTCGATGCCCTTGCTGATGGAAGGAGGTTTTCACTCAAAATCTCACGATACATGGCCCCATTCATTCTTTCCTTTACACGGATCAGTCGTCCTGGTCCCTTTGCAGATAAACAGCCCCAAAGCATGATGTTTCCACCCCCATGCTTCACAGTAGGTATGGTGTTCTTTGGATGCAACTCAGCATTCTTTGTCCTCCAAACACGACGAGTTGAGTTTTTACCAAAAAGTTATATTTTGGTTTCATCTGACCATATGACATTCTCCCAATCCTCTTCTGGATCATCCAAATGCACTCTAGCAAACTTCAGACGGGCCTGGACATGTATTGGCTTAAGCAGGGGGACACGTCTGGCACTGCAGGATTTGAGTCCCTGGCGGCGTAGTGTGTTACTGATGGTAGGCATTGTTTCTTTGGTCCCAGCTCTCTGCAGGTCATTCACTAGGTCCCCCCGTGTGGTTCTGGGATTTTTGCTCACCGTTCTTGTGATCACTTTGACCCCACGGGGTGAGATCTTGCGTGGAGCCTCAGATCGAGGGAGATTATCAGTGGTCTTGTATGTCTTCCATTTCCTAATAATTGCTCCCACAGTTGATTTCTTCAAACCAAGCTGCTTACCTATTGCAGATTCAGTCTTCCCAGCCTGGTGCAGGTCTACAATTTTGTTTCTGGTGTCCTTTGACAGCTCTTTGGTCTTGGCCATAGTGGAGTTTGGAGTGTGACTGTTTGAGGTTGTGGACAGGTGTCTTTTATACTGATAAGTTCAAACAGGTGCCATTAATACAGGTAACGAGTGGAGGGCAGAGGAGTCTCTTAAAGAAGAAGTTACAGGTCTGTGAGAACCAGAAATCTTGCTTGTTTGTAGGTGGCCAAATACTTATTTTCCACCATAATTTGTAAATAAATTCATAAAAAATCCTACAATGTGATTTTCAGGAAAAAAAATTCTCAATTTGTCTGTCATAGTTGACGTGTACCTATGATGAAAATTACAGGCCTCTCTCAACTTTTTAAGTGGGAGAACTTGCACAATTGGTGGCTGACTAAATACTTTTTTCCCCCACTGTAAGTGAACACCCCCCTGAGTTAATACTTGGTGGAACCACCTTTTGCTTGAATTACAGCCATGAGTCTCTTTGAATACGTCTACTAACTTTGCACACCTAGATTGTGCAATATTTGCCCATTCTTCTTTACAGAATTGTTCAAGCTCAGTCAAATTGCATGGCGACCGCTCATGGACTGCACTCTTCAAGTCATTACACAGATTCTCGATGGGATTTAGGTCGGGGCTCTGACTAGGCCACTCAAGGACATTTCCCTTCTTGTCCTTCAGCCACTGTATGGTTGCTTTGGCGGTGTGCTTTGGGTCATTGTCATGTTGAAACGTGAACCATCTTCCCATTTTCAACTTCCTGGCAGAGGGCTGCAGGTTCTCCTCAAGAATCTGTCGGTATTTTGCACTGTCCATTTTCCCTTCTATCCTGACAAGTGTTCCTTGCTGAAGAGAAACACCCCCACAACAGGATGCTGCCACCGCTGTGCTTTACTGTAGGCACAGTGTTCTTTGGGTGGAAAGATGTATTGGGTTTTCTCCAGACAAATCGTTTTGCGATCAGGCCAAAAAGTTAAATTTTGGTCTCATCTGACCACAGCACCTTTTGCCACTTGGCCTCGGAATCTACAGTGTGCTTTTTGGCAAAGCTCAAACGAGACTTGATGTTGCCTTTTCTGAGGAGTGGTTTTTTTCTTGCCACCTTCCCTTTGTGGAGCGCTTGTGATATTGTGGTCACATGCACACATTGACCATTCTTTTGCCATAAAGGCCTGAAGCTCCTTCAAAGTTGCCATTGGCTTCTTGGTAGCCTCTCTGATCAGTCTCCTCCTTGCCCGGTCATCCAGTTTGGAGGGACGGCCTGATCTATGCAGGATCTGGGTGGTTCCATATGCCTTCCACTTCTTAATAACAGTCTTAACTGTACTCCGAGGGATAGACAAAGCCTTTGAAATCTTTTTATAGCCATCCCCTGACTTGTGCCTTTAAACAACTTTATCTCGTAGATCTTTTGAAAGTACCTTTCCGCCCATAGTGGATTCGTTGCTTTGAATTGCACTACTAAGCAGTGGAGTCCTCTATGAACAACTGCTTTTATTCTGAACTAATCAAAGTCACTACAATTGATCACAGATGGAAGCCAATTAGCTTGATTTTTGATCTGGAAGGTGGTTGGTTATACTTCAACAAGTTTGCAATTGCAATTCTAAGTGGGGTTCACTAATTTTCAGTTTGTTTGATTTTTTCCCCCACTTGGATATTATGGGTTACTGTGTGTAAATAAAGCAAGAAAATGTCAGATGTTATGTTTTTTTCATTTCAGGCTGTAAGGCAACAAAAAGAACATTTTGAAAGGGGGTGGTGACTTTCTATACCCACTGTACTTCTCCAATTTCCTGAAGCAACAGACACTAAAAAGGTAGCTAGGCTATAATAATACCTTTGACTGCACTCACAGCATGTTGAGCACTCAGAGGCATGAAAACCAAACCAACAAAGTGGAACCGAATCTCTCACAGCATTTACAATAGCAAAGTGATTGGGGGCAGAACAATGGTTAATTGTCAAGTTTCTACCTGATCATGGCATAGAAAAATGCATTTATTTTCTAGGCTTGAGAGGTTCTGTCTGATCTAGGCAATAAATCCTGACCCAAGGTTAGGCCTACTTCCTACCTGTCAATAAGCAAAAAGCCAATACCCACTCACTCTCATCAAAACGCCATGCTCTACCAACTGAGCTGCACGGGGCCCCACACATATCACACATCATTATGCACCAAATACATCCACAGAGAGGTGGAGCAAGTTCACTTACAAAAACACATCTAAATCTTTGGGAAATATACCTAAAGTCCCAACTCAAGCTATAACTAGTCCTTGAAAGTCAGATCATCACTTTAATATGACACATTTAATAAACAAGTGTGTTCCCTGCGTCAGAGCTCAGAGATAAATATGTGATATTCACATCAAACAGATCCCAGAACTGACAATAATTGAGAAGAGAGTGAGACAGGGGCCCTGTGCTCCTGTCAACACCCTATTCCCTACATAGTGCACTACTTTTGACCAGAACCCTACTTTTGACCAGAGCCATTTGGGACACATCCAGAGACAGAGGCTCTGTGGTCCTGTCAGTGTGTTCTGGTAGAACAGCCTGGAGACGTCATCCATGTGCCCAGTCACAGAAACGGAGCTGGCCCATTACTAATGATGACAGAAGCCTTCCTTCGTCTCCAATTCAAGCAAATGAAGGAGAGAAAATATTATGCTCTATAAATGTTTTGATTTTGCTAAGTCAGAGAGTAAACTAGATTACATGCTTTAAATGGCATTGTTGTTATTAACTATTTCCACTGCCACTATGAGGATTGTTTAGTCACAACCTCTTGTGTTACTGGGTCTTTCTATAAATAATGGGGCCAATGTGTGACATTGGGATAAACATTTTAAAATGGTTTGAAACAAAACTAAAAAGGATTTTCATGCAGTTCCACATGTGTACTTAGAGGAATAAAAGTGAATAAATGCAAATTGGCCCATAACTCCTATACAACAACATAGGCCTAGGACTATACATAATTTTTTAAGCAGGGTTCATACAGACATTGGCAAGTCCAATTCAAGGATTTCAGGGACTTTTTCAAGCACTTCATTGAACTTTAAGGGCCTCAATGTTATAAATTCTATAATTTATATAATTGTACATATAAGGCCCTATATAGAACCCCCCACCCCTCCGCTCAAAAAGCATGCATAAACTATTTAAAAAATCTAAAAGTAGGCCATTACCACTAAGAATAATGCATTTCTTAGGCCTTGCCAATACATTGATATTCAAAGTATTATTACATTAAAAAATATGTGAGAATTACGTGGACATTGCCTGACTAAATAGATTGGATGCATTAATGGCGATTTTTCTGTAGCCAATGTTGCCGACAGAGACACATAATAATGCCATGAATAGCGGTATCATTAATCTCACCCTTTGAATCTCACCATCACTGTTTTTATAATGAGTAGTGAATAGGGAATAGGGTGCGATTTGGGACGTAGCTGCAGCAAGGGAAGGGATGCTTGAAAAGCACTTCATTAGCAGGAAAAGCATGCTCTGTAAATTATTCTGCTGTTTTCTATGCTGATTTACTGCTGGTGTTGCTGAGGAGGGCTATTTTGGGGCTTGGCTGACTGAATACAAACTGAAGGGAGGGTGTGCTGATTTAATTTGAGGTCATAGTAGGCTAATTCGAAAAATAGAAAATGCTTTGATTTGAGTAATGACACTGATTTTAGGGGAAAACACACTGTAGTGATTTGAGGAGGAGAATACAGACTGATTTAAGTAGTGGAAAATACTACCCAATGTCGGGGGGGGGACAGAGTGCACAGAGTCTTGCTGTAGACACTAAAAAGGTAGCTAGGCTATAATAATACGCATGTTGAGCGTAACAAATGAGAGACACCCAAATATTCTGGACATTCCTCGCAAACACCTTTTTTACAGCACTTGGGCTGTTGCTACATCGCATGCGCTATCACAACAGCTGTTCGTCACTTAACTGTCATTCTGAAAATTCCTTCCTGGATCAGATGATGATGTGTGAAAATATCATGGCGTAACTAATCAGCTGGACACCAAATGCGCATCCAACAACTATTATGCATAATTATTGAAGAACCTCGTTAATGACGGTATTGATTTAGGTTTTAAGTATCAAGGTTAGAAGCATTTCATTTTGCAATCGCATATATAATTTTGGATTTGTGTGCCCATTAAAACTGTTTTCACCTCATAACATAAGGAGATGGTTAAACGTAAGGGCAAAAAATTGGTTTTAAATCAACTCGTGAATTTGATTGAATATAGCTATGTTCCCCCCTTAATGTAATGACATGAACAAAATTGGCAGATTATTATCAATGACATCAACATCTGTAACAAGTTGTCCAGTGTAGGAAATCCTCACTGTTACCCTAGTTTATAGAAAGACCCTACTCCCCAATTCCATGACTTAGTTAATTAACCCCACTTCTTATGGATTCACTCTTTAGCAATAGCTAGGTTTCCATCCAATTGGCGACAGATTTTCATGAGAATATTCTAAAATCTGCATAAAAATTTGCATTTTCCCACCAGAGACGTGTTTCCATCAAATTGACTTGTTGTGGATAAAAGTCTGTGCGTGATGACGTAGTGCACAGAAAAATAACATTTTGCCGTTAAAATGTACCGAATAAAAAATACAAGTGAAATGGGTTTCCATCGCATTTTCAACTCTACTGATGGTTTTGTCACAAGAAATGTTGCGTTATATTGCAAATGTGCCCACTCTGGTATTAGCACGTGCACTCTAGCCAACAGCTCGAATATACAGTGCGGGTATAGCCATGATGAAATTATTATGGACAAAATCTTATTTTTATTTGTCAAACGGCAGCCAAGCATCGATCATCATGTCACCAGAATAGGACCCTCGATATTTATTGGAAAGGAGCATCAAGATCACTGTGCACTTTCACCACCCTGTGAAGTTGATCATAACTTATTTCATCTGTAGCCCAATAAACTGCATGATTTCCCGAGTCGTAGTGGGGACAACACACTTGGATATGATGGTTATTATATAAATATTTGCGCATAAATGTTTCCACCGCCATTTCTCACATAATTAATTTTACAGACACTAAAAGATCCCACCTTCTCTAGCGTTTTTTGTTTTGTCGACATTTGGAAAGTTTACTGACAAATTTGCTGCTCCACAGGCCTGTCGTGACATTTTTTGTACTCGCATAAAAAGGTTGTACGGAAACCTGGTTATAGTCCTTCTCTTATCAAGTAACATTTTTACAAGTGTGGTGGTTCTACTGGTTTATGTCAAGTTACAATTTTGTGTTTAACATTTTGTTGTTAGTAAAAAAATTAAACTCTACCAACACTCCACCTCAAGTGGTTGGAATCCGTTGAACTGAGAGATTACATGCAGCGGACCCTGCAAAATCTACCACAGTGGTATTCCAACAATGTGTCAATAACCTTAACAACATATAATGATTCAGTAATGCAAAGTGTCTCTTACAACTAGGCTCTAATGGTGGTGGATTCAACATATCATTTGCAGGGTCATACTCAGTCGATGCATGCAATTTAACCCCTGAACTGGAAAGTCCACCATGTGAAATGAAGGATTGCATTGAAAGCTAAGGAGTTAAAGCAGAGCTGCTTTACCAAGGGGGCGGGGTTCAACTGAGTCTCTCTTCCTGACAGCCAGGCAGCCACACACAGGCCACGGTGGGGGAGGGTAGAATCCAGAGGCTCTTTCTCTTCCTGAGACAGACCTGCTGCACTGGGCATAATGTAATGTATCCTTATAGTTTACTTACTACTTTCATAGAGATAAGGCCACATGACTATAACAAACTATATGAAACCAATCAATAAAAGTTGAGTGTCCACCTGGTAGGGTATTTGTGATGCAATATTTCACCTACTTTCAGCTACTTTACAGTGTAGGTATTACTGTGCGAACTATGAACAGGAAGAAAAACCCTCCGGTGGTAACATTAAGAAAATGTGGTGACTGACAGAGAGGAAGGTAAGCCAACATGACTTCCTAGGTTAAATTGCCTCCAAACAACAAGCACTTGTACTCAAGCCTAGTGTTGCACGGTATACTGAAACTTCGGTACTTTTTCGATACTAGAACATGAAAAGCTGTTTGGTACTAGATTTTTTTTTACTATCGGTACTTCTGTCAAAAATGTCTCCCGTCGTCTACTGATTGAGAGAGGAACCAAGTCTGTCTATCAGCGCAGCCGATGTCCCCTTATAGCGCAAGAGAACCGTGCCTGCTCCGTGTCTGCTCCACTTACTCATTGCTAGCTCTAGCCTGTCCTGAGGAACCACTGCACTCACTGGGAGTCTGGGCTGCATCACCACTCATGCTGCACAGAAGTTAAAGGGATACTTTGGGATTTTGGCAATGAAGCCCCTTTATCTACTTCCCCAGAGTCAGATGAACTCATGGATACCATTTTTATGTCTCTGCATCCAGTATGAAGGTTAGAGGTAGTATCTGGAAGTTTATGGTATCTACCAGCATGCTAGCAGTTACCATTGACTTACAGTCATTGTGCTAACGCTAGTTAGCAATTGCAATAAAGCTAGTTAGCAACTTCCTTCAAACTGCACGCAGAGACATAAAAATGGTATCCACGAGTTCATCTGACTCTGGGGAAGTTCATTGCCAAAATCCTGAAGTATCCCTTTGACACACTTGAATAATGCAACACGGCATGTAGAAATGTTGAAACTGTTAATTACTGTTCGCAAAACAATGTCCATTACGCTAGAACACTTTACAATGCAAGAAGATACCTGTAGCTTCCAGCTTTGTAGGCTAGCTTTCCTTGCGAGCTTACAGCTGAAGCTAACAGAAATTGACTACCTTTTTATGATAATATGCAAACCATAACACAAAATATTGCTGATTTCAAAGCTGATTGTCACCAAAAACTTTATTAATTCACTTCTTCTCCCCCGCCTCACGTCTCTCCCAGTCAAGGGCAGCGGTCCAATCGTGTTATTTTTACCCCCTCAGCCCTCGCGCAAGCCACTTTCCCTCGGGGGAATCCCTGTTGAAACCGGATACAGAGAGATTGCAATCTTAAGTGGCAGTCCAATTCACAAAAGTTGCCCCCTTGGCCCTTGATTTAATTTAAGATAGCAAGTGAACTACTTTGATAACTTGCAGGGTTGATATGACCCACAATTCAATGCAAACTGTAGTCTCATGTCAAACTCTGGTGGCCGCGAAGTGTCAAATTTAATCAACGCGCAGCATTTTTCGGCATTTGAGACAAAATTACGACACTAGCTTGCTAGGTGGGTAACTAAAAAATATATATATAGATGACATTGATTTTAGCAGTGGCAAATGGGAATATGACGCTCAAAGTGGCAGACTCATAGTGAGGAGCCTATAAACCGTAGCTTGCTAGCTTCATAAACATATTTTTGGGAATTCTGAAATGTTATTGGAAATAAATGACCAAACTATAAAACTAACTAGCCAGCTATGGGTAACTGTAGCTAGCTACCTGACAGGAGTGCTAGTAGCTTGCTAGGTATGTTACAACAAATGCTTCAGGTTGATTGTGTTCAGGCTCAACTCCAAGATTTCCACCAAGGACGTTGCCTCTCCGATCATCACTATCCCTCGTTTGGGAAAGGGACATTTAAGGTTCACTCGGATGTGACGATGTAAAACGTAATTAATGGGCTGAGGGTTTAGGGCTGTCTACTTCGTGTTTGGACCGCTGTCAAGATCTACTTTGCTCGAGCCTCGAACTGTCTGTGTGTGAATGATGTCATGGGTCTTAAAGAGACAGTGCACACTTTTATAAAATAAGCGATTGCTTCTTCTATGCAAATGTTGTTGATCAGTACAATAAAATAAGTCCCAAATGGACAGGAAACAGATTGTTTTTCATATGTAGCCCCATGAAATCAGCCAAAACAAGCTCAATAACTCAATGCATATACTCCTATTGAATATGCATTCACCTGTATTGTGAATAGGCCTAGGCTACATCTTGATTTACCCAGTCAAGTTCAAGTGTTTGTTCACAAAAGTTTTATTTTAAAATATTTCAAAAATATATGCACACATAAAAAAATCTAAAATGTCAAAATGTAATGAACTCAAAAGATCTGTCTGGATCAAGTGCCATTCTGTGACTTCTGGCTAATACGCCTTCTTTTTTTGCCGCGGTATCGTTTTGGTATCAAGTATCTTGATGGTATCGAGTATCATGATACTAAACTTGCTATCGGTATCAAAGTCAAAATTCTGGTATCATGACAACACGACTCAAGCCAATACACTCATACAGTTATCCTTCCCCCTGCCTAGTGAAAAAAAGTGCCTCTCGCTGACTGGTAAGTGGTTGTTGTGCAAATGATAAACCTCAAAACAGGTTTTTCAGGAGAGAGGATTCATGTCTTGGCAATAATTAACCATAACATTTTGAAACACCCTGCCATCAGCCTTAAAGACGAAACAGCAACAGGTCGGAACTGACTATTAGTGCATGAAATAAAAAAGCACACTAATGTATATTCTTTGTTTTTCAGCTTTGGTTCACTAACATCTACCTTCAGATGTAGGATCTTCATTTGATCACCCTGATGTTGCAGGAAATGTCCTGCATAGCAGGAAATGCAAACTTGTAGTGTATTTGAGGTTTAAAAAAAGCTTCTAAATTTGTAATTTTCACTTAAAAAATATCAGACTTGATTTGCCCTAACTAAAAATGTATCAACCCCTACAATAATGTCCATTAATTATAATTTACACAATAATTCACATTTCCTCTTGCTGCAAGATAATTTACCTTGTCCAATGTCTGTGTTTGCAAACAGAACATTTGTAAACCACAACTAAGCAGGGAGACAATACTTTGACTGCAAGCTTGCAAACAATATCAAACAAGTCACTTCATTCTATTTCTCTAACGCAACACTCTATAGCCTAAATGTTTCCTCTCCTTTCATTCACACTCACAAAACACAAAGCAGTGGAGAACGGCTCATAATAATGGAGCAAATGGAATGGCATCAAACACATGGAAACCATGGAAACCATGTATTTGATACCGTTCCACTTATTCAGCTCCAGCCCCATTCCCACGAGCCCATCCTCCCAAATTAAGGTGCCACCAACCTCCTGTGACAGTCATTGAAGAAATACTGTCCTCCCTGACTTACAAAATAAATGACAAACAGAATGTATAACTTTATAATCCTTGATGAAGACCTACACAGCACATCTATCCACTCCAGTCATCATCCTGTCCGAACTTGTGATTTATCTGTGGATTAGTACCCTCACCCCCACTCACCAAAGAGTGGCAAATCAGCAGGTCTTTCCCAGCGAGCAACATATTTGCCCAGCTAAAGGCACACATGGTTTTAGTTAGGGGTCTGCACCTAAAAACAGTTGGCCATGGCAGCTTATGGTCAGGAAGTGCAATGTTGACTACAAGTCAAGACAGGCACAAGCTGCTAATGAATGATACTCTAACCCCAACACCATCAGCAACACCAACATAATCATTGAAGACCAACAGAGAAGTGATTCTAGAAAACCTAGTAGTCCTTTAAATGGACTGCACTAGGCCCTTTACAACCAGGCTATTGACAAATCACTGTTGTTGAAAGTTAAATATTTGAACTTTGTAGTAACAGGAATACCACAAACGAACATTCACACATTGAGTTTTAATACATGGAATATCCGGAATATCACCAAATTATTTGGAATAGAGTTAAAGCTGCAATATGTAACTTTTTGGGCGACCCAACCAAATTCACATAGAAATCTGAGTTATAGATCTGTAATTCTCATTGAAAGCATGTCTAAGGTTGTGTCTACACTTGACACTTACATGTGACTTCTGCTATCAGAATACGAAGCTCGCATTGAAAAGACTGATTGTGTTCAGATCTGTCTGACCACTTCAGGAGGTGGTCAGGGATGCATTGTGTGCGGATTTCTCCTCAGTCTGGACACAATAAGGCTACCGAAAGCGCATACAGTGGGCGACGTCATCAGCACTCCTCCCACAAGTCTCCAGAAAACATGTGTTTTGGGACAGAGAGGCACCTTTTCATTATAACGTTGGAGGAAATATGTTCCTAGCGTGTGGGGAACATGTTTGCTGGCCTCATAAATGCTAGCCAGCTAGCTAATATTTGGCTAGAGTTATGCTAACTCGTTTGCAATCCCTTTAGCGTTGCTTGCTAGCTTGCAGGCTAGCTACAGCGGTTAGCTGGCTACTTAGCTACAGTAGTTTGCTACTGCCATCAGTTGTTGTTGTGTTATCATATTTTGCCTATTCCACCGTTTGTAGAATGCATACTGCCATTTGAATATAGCGCGGGAACGGACTCAATGTGGACCTGGTGGGCACATTTAAATGTAAATGTAGAAGCAGGAATTCCATGATAAGAACTCCATTATCAGAATACAAAAGCTGCATGAACTGTCAAGTCTAGACACGGTCTAAAAAGCGGTAGATCTGTTCTATGTGCGCTATTTCTATACTTCCCATTCTTAAGTTTCGTTTTTGCGTCTTTTACTTTTACTTTTGTACACCAGCTTCAAACAGCTGAAAATACAATATTTTGGGGTTATTTAAAATATATTTCACAGTGGTTTAGATGGCGCTGTAGGACTATTTTCCAGCGTTTGTGTTATTTGTTAACATCTGGCTGGCACCTCGTAGTCTGGCTCTCCCCCTCACGTGAGAGATCCCTATAACCTCCAGCTCGTGGCTTCAGCCATTCAGACTGTCCCCATGCACCCCACTGATCACGTACCTGTGATTGGTCAGATGCTCCTAGCTAGCCCAGCACTGGCAAGTCAGGTCCGTTGCATGCTCTCTCAAGCGTATAAGTATTGCCCGGGCCTGAATGGTTTTATTCCAGTCCGTGAGCGTGGGTGGACATAATGTGCATGGGATGCGTGACTACAAAGTAAGTTGTTGTTGTTTCGCTTGCCTTTGTATACAGTATCTCTATGTAGCTATTGCTATGTTATATGCTGACGTTGTTATTAGTATTGGCTATTATTTCCTCTAGTGTAATTTCTATGTGTAACATCTCATTCCAAAATCATGGGCATTAATATGGAATTGGTCCCCCCTTTGCTGCTATAATAGCCTCCACTCTTCTGGGAAGGCTTTCCCCTAGATGTTGGAACATTGCTGTGGGGACATGCTTCCATTCAGCCACAAGCATTAGTGAGGTCGGGCACTGATGTTGGGCAATTATAATAATAATAATAATATGCCATTTAGCAGACGCTTTTATCCAAAGCGACTTACAGTCATGCGTGCATACATTTTTTTTTGTGTATGGGTGGTCCCGGGGATCGAACCCACTACCTTGGCGTTACAAGCGCCGTGCTCTACCAGCTGAGCTACAGAGGACCGCCTGGCTCACAGTCGTTGTTCGAATTCATCCCAAAGGTGTTCGATGGGGTTGAGGTCAGGGCTCTGTGCAGACCAGTCAAGTTCTTCCACACCGATCTCAACAAACCATTTCTGTACAGACCTCACTTTGTGCACGGGGGCATTGTCATGCTGAAACAGGAAAGGGCCTTCCCCAAACTGTTGCAACAAAGTTGGAAGCACAGAATCGTCTAGAATCTCATTGTATGCTGTAGCGTTAAGATTTCCCCTCACTGGAACTAAGGGGCCTAGCCCGAACCATGAAAAACAGCCCCTGACCATTATTCCTCCTCCACCAAACTTTACAGTTGGCACTATGCATTGGGGTTGGTAGCTTTCTCCTGGCCTCCGCCAAACCCAGATTCATCCGTCGGACTGCCAGATGGTGAAGCATGATTCATCACTCCAGCCAACGCTTGGCATTGCACATGGTGATCTTAGGCTTGTGTGCGGCTGTTCGGCCATGGAAACCCATTTCAGGAAGCTCCAGACGAACAGCTCTTGAGCTGATGTTGCTTCCAAGGCAGTTTGGAACTCGGTAGTGAGTGTTGCAACCGAGGACAGTCATTTATTTTTATTATTTTTTGGTACTTTTCTCCCTTTTACTCCCCAATTTCGTGACATCCAATTGGTAGTTACAGTCCTGTCCCATCGCTGCAACTCCCCTACGGCCTCGGGAGAGGCGAAGGTCGAGAGCCATGCGTACTCCGAAACACAACCATGCCAAGCCGCACTGCTTCTTGACACACTGCTCGCTTAACCGGAAGCCAGTCGCACCAATGTGTCGGAGGAAACACCGTCCAACTGGCGACCGAAGTCAGCTTGCAGGCGCCCGGCCCGCCATAAGGAGTCACTAGAGCGCGATGGGACAAGGAAATCCCGGCCGGCCAAACCCTCCCCTAACCCGGATGATGCTGGGCCAATTGTGCGCCACCTCATGGTCTCCCGTTCACGGCAGGCAGTGACACAGCCTGGGATCGAACCCTCTGTAGTGCCTTGCGGTCGGAGGCCAAGCAGTTGCCATACCAGGCAGTGATGCAACCATTCAGAATGCTCTTGATGGTGCAGCTGTAGAACATTTTGAGGATCTGAGGACCCATGCCAAATATTTTCAGTCTCCTGAGGGGGAATAGGCTTTGTCGTGCCCTCTTCACGACAGTCTTGGTGTGTTTGGACCATGATAGTTTGTTGGTGATGTGGACACCAAGGAACTTGAAGCTCTCAACCTGCTCCACTACAGCCCCGTCGATGAGAATGGGGGCCACAATCATCTCCTTTGTCTTGATCACGTTGAGGGAGAGGTTGTTATCCTGGCACCACACGGCCAGGTCTCTGACCTCCTCCCTATAGGCTGTCTCATTGTTGTCGGTGATCAGGCCTACCACTGTTGTGTCGTCGGCAAACTTAATGATGGTGTTGGAGTCGTGCCATGGGTGAACAGGGAGTACAGGAGGGGACTGAGCACGCACCCCTGAGGGGCCCCTGTGTTGAGGATCAGCGTGGCTGTGTTGTTACCTACCCTTACCACCTGGGGGCGGCCCGTCAGGAAGTCCAGGATCCAATTGCAGAGGGAGGTGTTTAATCCCAGGGTCCTTAGCTTAGTGATGAGCTTTGAGGGCACTATGGTGTTGAACGCTGAGCTGTAGTCAATTAATAGCATTCTCACGTAGGTCTTCCTTTTGTCCAGGTGGGAAAGGGCAGTGTGGAGTGCAATAGAGATTGCGTAATCTGTGGATCTGTTGGGGCGGTATGCAAATTGGAGTGGGTCTAGGGTTTCTGGGATAATGGTGTTGATGTGAGCCATGACCCGCCATTCATGTTCATTGAATATTAGGGATATCGACATACCATTCACATGTGTTTTAATGCAAACCAGGCTTAATAGGAGCATACTGGGTTTAATTGGAACAATAGTGATTTGTGGTATAAATATACACTATAGACTACAATATTATGCCAAGTTAGTTTTGATCATTTTGAACAATATTGCTTTATTGTCATTTACATTCTGTATAGAGGGAGTGCTTTTTGTGCTACAGTACCCTTCAAGCCCACCTGAGATAAATGTAAAATTTACAAAAATGGCATCCATGTATAACAATGCAAGGTTCATTTAACAGTAAAATAAGACAAAATGCATTTAAAAATGTATGTTGTGAATGCCTAAAGTCTATTATCTTGTCGTTCACCAAGTTATGTTGCTACTGTGAGACTGTGACATGCAGGCACGACGCTAGCATGAAAAACTCATATTTTCAATTGGCAAGAAATAGTAATGAATGCTCATGAAATACAGTATGCTATCATGTGCATAAATCAGCACATTAATCTCTTACTTTTAGATCAAGTATGATCACTTATCTGAGAAGGTACTAAAAATATCTGGAAAATGTGTTCATCTTAGGGTCACCTCAACACCAACATTCTTTTGCAGTTTTGAAATTGGCCACTAGTGGGAATTTACACATAATTGTAAATAACTTAATATTAAAACATCTGATTGGCTTAGAATAAAATAAGTTATGGATATAACAACCAGATGAATTAGTTGAACATTAAACAGCAGAAAATGTAAGTTTTTTTAATTTGAATCCAAAGATGGAAGTGGGCTTAGTTGGTACATGTGCTTAATATGTACAGGTAGAGATAGGTCACTATTTTTCACCTATAATGTCAATTTCTGTGTATAATATGGGTCATATCATTAAAAGTACCAGAGAGACCACTCTGGAAATGTGGTGTGTTTGAAGTAGGGCTGTCAAACGATTAAAATAATTAATCACGATTAATCGCATTAATTTCTGTAATTAATCATGATTAAATACATTTTTGAATTTGCTCAAATTTGGCCCTAAAGAAAGATTTTTCATTTAAAAAGCAGTGAATTGAGTTACAGGCATACTATAATTTGATTGTAAGGCACAGAAACACAAAATAATCTGTATAAGAAACAAAATGATCTCAATGTTTACGTAGGCCTACGCTCTCTTATCAATGTTCTTGAAGTGTAACATTTGCCCGCAAGCACACACACACACACGTACTGTTAAAGCTTCATTCAGCCAGGCATTCTAAATAAGTGTTCTCCCAATTTCTGATTGGAGGGTTGAGTAAAGGAAAAAATAACTGTCTCTATGGATACAAAGAGCATTTAAAGTGGAACTGACAGTGTTTTAACTACTTTGCAGATATTAAACAAACAGACAATCATAATATCAGTCAAAAATATCAAATTCCCAGTTTATGCTACAAAACCAACTTTATAAGAGATTTAAAAATAGGTTTTATTTGACTCAACATTCTATGACGTACACTAAAGCATTGTTGGCGTAATAGACGAATGCAGTTCAATGCATGATTAATATTATTCACCAATACATTTCTTGGTAGTCCAAAAAATATTTGCTATCAGGTTGTAAATCACAGCTGGCCAGGTACATTGTTTGCTGCCTCCATTCGGGATGCACTGTTTCAGATTCAATGACTCAATATTTTGGACAAAAACAGATGAATGTAACTAAGGCTGGGAATGTCAAAACAATCACACTAGCAAGGGTAATGATCACAAGTCAGTCATAACATGGCTAATAGGCTAGCGTATCTACAGTGCATTCGGAAAGTATTCAGACACCTTGACTTTTCCCACATTTTGTTACGTTACAGCCTTATTCTAAAATGGATTAAATAAAACCTTTTCCTCATCAATCTACAGACAATATCCCATAATGATAAAGCGAAAACTGGTTTTTAGAAGTTTTTGCAAATGTATTAAAAATAAAAAACAGATACCTTATTTACATAAGTCTTCAGACCCTTTGCTATGAGACTCGAAATTGAGCTCAGGTGCATCCTGTTTCCATTGATCATCCTTGAGATTTTTCTACAACTTGACTGGAGTCCACCTGGTAAATTCAATGGATTGGACATGATTTGGAAAGGCACACACCTGTCTATATAAGGTCCCACAGTTGACAGTGCATGTCAGAGCAAAAACCAAGCCATGAGGTCGAAGGAATTGTCCGTAGAGCTCTGAGACAGGATTGTGTCGAGGCACAGATCTGGGGAAGGGTACCAAAACATTTCTGTAGAATTTAAGGTCCCCAAGAACACAGTGGCCTCCATCATTCTTAAATGGAAGAAGTTTGGAACCACCACAGCTCTTCCTAGAACTGGCCATCCGGCCAAACTGAGCAATCGGTGGAGAAGGACCTTGGTCAGGGAGGTGACCAAGAACCCGATGGTCACTCTGACAGAGCTCCAGAGTTCCGCTGTGGAGATGAGATTACCTTCCAGAAGGACAACCATCTCTGCAGCACTCCACCAATCAGGCCTTAATGGTAGAGTGGCCAGACGGAAGCCACTCCTCAGTAAAAGGCATATGACAGCCCGCTTGTAGTTTGCCAAAAGGCACCTAAAGACTCTCAGATCATGAGAAACAAGATTGAACTCTTTGGCCTGAATGCCAAGCGTCACGTCTGGAGGAAATCTGGCACCATCCCTACAGTGAAGCATGGTGGTGGCAGCATCATGCTGTGGGGATGTTTTTCAGCAGCAGGGAGACTAGTCAGGATCGAGGGAAAGATGAACGGAGCAAAGTACAGAGAGATCCTTAATGAAAACCTGCTCCAGAGCGCCCAGGACCTGAGACTGGGGTGAAGATGTACCTTTCAACAGGACAACAAGTCTCTGAATGTCTTTGAGTGGCCCAGCCAGAGCCTGGACTTGAACCCGATTGAACATCTCTGGAGAGACCTGAAAATAGCTGTGCAGCGACGCTCCCCATCCAACCTGACAGAGCTTGAGAGGATCTGCAGAGAAGAATGTGAGAAACTCCCCAAATACAGGTGTGCCAAGCTTGTAGTGTCAGACCCAAGAACAAAGTACTGAGTAAAGGGTCTGAATATTTATGTAAATGTGATATTTCAGTTTTGTATTTTTAATACATTTGCAAAAAAATCAACTGTTTTTGCTTTGTTATTATGGGGTATTGTGTGTAGATTGATGAGGGCGGAAAAAACTATTTTAATCAATTTTAGAATGAGGCTGTAACATAACAAAGTGGGAAAAGTCAAGGGGTCTGAATACTTTCCGAATGCACTATATTTCTGTAGTAAGCTAAAAACACAGAACCTAACATTAGCTAGATAGCTAGCTAGCCGCTAGGAGGATGTCATGTCATGTCATGTCATTGGAGGAGTGGGTGAGTGATTGACTGACTTTTTCCCCTCATATTGTTTTTCGGTGGCTATACACAGCTAGAGATGCTGGTGTCATTTGGTTTGCTAGCAAGACCTTGAACAACTGTTATTCATTTAGCATATCTCTTGCGTTCGCAAATTCCCTCTGGCTATCTACTCCGATTTCAGAGCACTCGTCTGAGTGTGCCAGAGCGCAGAATAACTGATTAATTTTGCAACACCCGCTGAATATGACCGGTGACAGTAAAAGTAGGCAAAACAATAGTTAGTCACGAACGCTCTAGATAATATGTAAACAGCCTAGCTAACCAGCTCTGCTAGGGCGAGTAAAATGGTCAGAGTGAGGTGCTCTCTCATTTGTGTGTGGAAGTAGCTAGCTAGCAAGCTACAATTCCCCATCGTTTATCAGTGCAATTTTGACGGCCAACTACAAGCTGAAAACGTTTGAGAGGGTTTATCTAGCGTTCCTTCGTTATATTTTAGCTCATCTTGCGCTGGCTAGAATTAATTATTGATCTTGTTGATGTACATAAATGAGGGAGACACAGCCTACCCTTTCATGGTTGTTTGATCAATAGTTCCCAAATGTAAGAGGACTCCTGTGGTATTGACATATTTTCAGAAATCCATTCAGGTGTATTTTCTGGCTTTTGGCGAATGTGTTCTAATGATCTAAAGTCGCACTGTTGCAACTGCCTGTAAACACACAGTCCAGTTCAAAGTAGGCCTGATTACCAACAATGACGAGACAGCCTACAGGGAGGAGGTGAGGTCCCTGGCGGAGTGGTGCCAGGAAAATAACCTCTCCCTCAACGTCAATTAAACGAAGGAGCTGATCGTGGACTTCAGGAAACAGCAGATGGAGCACGCCCCTATCCACATCGACGGGATGGCAGTGGAGAAGGTAAAAAGCTTCAAGTTCCTTGGCGTACACATCACTGACAATCTGAAAAGGTCCACCCACACAGACAGTGTGGTGAAGAAGGCCTCAGGAGGCTGAAGAAATTTGGCCTGGCCCCTAAGACCCTCACAAACTTTTACAGATGCACAATTGAGAGCATCCTGTCAGGCTGTATCACCGCCTGGTACAGTAACTGCACCGCCCGCAACCGCAGGGCTCTCCAGAGGGTGGTGTGGTCTGCCCAATGCATCACCGGGGGCACACTGCCTGCCCTCCAGGGCACCTACAGCACCCGATGTCACAGGAAGGCCAAAAAGATCCTCAAGGACATCAACCACGGCCTGTTCACCCCGCTACCATCCAGAAGGCAGTAAAGATGCATCAAAGCTGGGACCGAGAGACTAAAAAACAGCTTCTACTCAAGGCCATCAGACTGTTAAATAGCCGGCTACCACCCGGTTACTCAACCCTGCACCTTAGAGGCTGCTGCCCTATATACATAGACATGGAATCACTGGTCACTTTAATAATGGAACACTAGTCACTTTAATAATGTTTACATACTGCTTTACTCATTTCATATGTATATACTGTATTCTATTCTACTGTAATTTAGTCAATGCCACTCCGACATTGCTCGTCCTAATATTTATATATTTCTTAATTCTATTATTTTACTTTTAGATTTGTGTGTATTGTTGTGAATTGTTAGATACTACTGCACTGTTGGAGCTAGGAACACAAGCATTTCACTACACCTGCAATAACATCTGCTAAATATGTGTATGTGACCAATACATTTGATTTGAAAGTGAATAATGGCAAGCCTATGTGGCAATGGCTTGTTTGCATAAAGGCCTACTGTAGCTCTGATTGGCTATGGTGCACCGGTCTGCGCAGACTCCGGTCCTGGACAAGACATATGTTTTTATTACGTTTTATTTACTACAGTGTATATTACTTGACCAAACGCACGGCCGCGTTTCCACTCCATATTGCTATATGTAATTCCCAAACATTCTAAGAATTTATGAAAACGTGAAAATGACCATATCTAAGTGATCGCTTGTCAGAATTTTTTTTTTTAAGTGTCATATTCTTCCTGGGGGTGTATATGATCAGATTTTAATAAGATTTAATTTTGCTAAAATGCTGTCATTTCCACTTTAAACCTGTCCAACAATGTTATGAATTCCACAGAAGACAATAACAATTGGTCAGCCAGGTCTGAGTTAATGTAGGCTAATACTGCTATTAAATCATGCTGCTACTACTTCAACATGAACTAGACACAAGCTGCTACAACTAGAATTGGGATAATTTGCTTAAATCTTTTGACCTGAGAACTAGAACAAAAACAGTAGCTAAATGGAAAGGATGTCCTGTTCTGATTAAAATCATTGTGGGAAGTTAGAGTTATATCAAGAGGCATTCAGCCATGGCATTGTAAACATTCTTTTGTTTAGCTAGCTAGCTAGCTAACTACTTCTGTACAAATTATGTCTTTGCTGTTATCTAAAGAAAAGCCTGGGAAAGTGTTTATAGTTTAACTTTCTGTACATTTTCCTTCAGAATTGTTGCTTAAAGCTGCACGCATTGGGGAGTTTTGAGACAGACAGAGCTACATAAAAGCAGCTGCCACCGGGTCGTCACTAGTTACCACAGCCACAAAGTCAAAAACCCCGCCTATTTCTACAATTTATCTTCTTGCAATCTGATTTTAAACCTAACCATAACCTTAAACACACTGCTAATCTTATGCCTAACACTTAAATTATGACCAAAAAAAGCATATTGTTGTTTTCACGAATTTTTACGATATAGCCAATTTTGACTTAGTGGCTGTGGTAACTAACACGTCAAAATACTGTATAAATAAGTTAAATCAAAAAGGGTACTTTGAGATATTCATATTTAATATTTTTTGGGTTGAATAAATTAATTATATTTCAGAATCTAGACATACTCCATATTTGAGAGAACACTATAAGGAGTATAATGACACCAAGATGTTGTCTGTATCATGTAGGGTCCACTGATTATAGGGTCTTACATGAGGTATGTATAGGTCTATAAAGCGCCTAAAATGGCCACTTTCATCATGATTTTCTCAAATTATTTGTGATAGAAATGCAAAATGCATGCAAAACATGCTTCCTCCCAATGAAGATTATATGTGAGAATTGCCAGAACAATCTGAGATACCAAAAATATTTTCAAGCTGTCTTGGCGTGGAATCACCCTATAATTGTATCAAAATTAATGAACAACGTTAGTAATGTGTCAAACCCACCCCTACACATGCTCCCCTGCACCTATACATATGAGAGCTGTCAAACCTCTCATCTGAAATTCTCCTGAAGGGACATTTAAATATATAGCTAGGTCAAGTCTGCTCAGATGATCAAACTAACTAATATTCACTATGACTGAGAAATTGATCTGTATCACATAAGTAAGCAAACAAATAAATATAAACCCAATAGAACAACATACACATTAATATATAGCCGACTTGAGAGTGTGTAAAAACATATTTCATATACGTTCTATAGAAGGAAAGGTGAGAGTACAGGACAGCCTACTTTTAGTTTTATTGCGTTCGACTCATCAAGGTATTTGATTCGTTCATCAATACAATTCATACAATGTAGGCTAGTCTACAGGAGACTTTCGATTAGCTTACTTATTATAGGTTGGGCCTGTGCTATGCCATTCGGAACTCCTAGTTAATACGTCTCTTGGCAATATTTGGTAGAGGCCCATCAATGCAGCGGAAAGGATAGACAGGCCATCATAATTGCAAAGCAATGTTTTATGTGTAACACGTTTAGATGCTGGCAACAATTGTAACACAAATTGTTACTTTTTCGAAGCAGCGAACGTCACGGTAAATGACCAGCGAAACTATCGCGACTTGCGAGCTGCTATGTTAGTTACCAAGCTAACTAACTTTTTGACAAGCGTAAAACTATTTCAAGGTTATTTGAAGTCACAACACTTGATATAATCATATTGGCATGGTAAAGGCTGTGCTACAACTAAGTTGTGCACTCGGAACACCATGGATGACGAGGTTTTTCAAGAAACCTCAATGGAAAAATGTAGCTACAGCGTAGCCTATAAGCTACAAAACATGCACGTCAGCTTTAAAATGTACAGTGGAACTATAAATGCAATGTACACAGCCAAATGTTATTACAAATGTGTAATAACATATTCATGCTGGACACAACAAATCGCACATAGACGAAATAGCTCGCGAGATTGCCTACACCAGTTGCAGTCAAACACTTTTTCACACTTGAAAAGCCGACAGCAGAACGTTTTTTCTTCGTTTTCTTTTTGCCAGAGGGATGTGGAGTCGCACACATATTTCGACAATGTTAGTAGGGAAAGTTCGACCGAATTTTCATCTACAGTGACTAAACTACAACTTCAAAGCACTTCTGGGCCTATTCTGAGGCATTCGCTTACCGTCTCCGCCGCCGCTCCCCGGGCCACCTTCAACACCCGAGACACAGCCACCGAATCTCCACAGGGCAGTGGTGCTGAAAGAAAAGCGGAGGGGGGGACTTCGTAAACGGAGTTGCTACGGCACCCAGGCCTTCTCTGTTTTGACTCGAGTGGGGGGTTACTACAGCCCCCCGCTGTTTCAGAGACACGGGAATTATTTTGACAGCTCTTCTTCTTTACCCCCTCTACTCCCCCCTTATTTTCTCTTTTCTTTTCTTACATCCAACAGATACAAATCAAAATACTGTCACAGAATATGGCGGCTGCATAAGCGAGCGCCTATCGCGAGACTATTTTTTATCCTAGGGGAAAGTTTTGTTAGGGGAGAGGAAGTATGATTGCTAAATACTCTGTAGAAGCAGACGCAGACAGAGAATGAAATGTTAGTGGTCACCTCAAAAATTATTGGCACCGTTGATAAAGATGAGCAAAAAAAGAGTGTATAAAATAATATTATTTGAAAGGAAACTATCAACAGACGGTTGGAAGAAATACAGGTGGAGTGGGTGTAGAGGGTGCTTGTTAGGTCTATGTCTGATAGTCTCAACTACAGAGAAAGTTAGATTACAATAGTTACAGTCACCTACAAAATTATTTGCACCATTGATAAAGGTAAGAAAAAATACTGTAAAATAAATAATACAAATACTGAGCTATATTGTATGCAAAAAAAGGAACATTATGTTATTTTATACTAATAGAATTGCTCAGAGAAATAGATTTTGTTTAACAAGTAATATTTTTTTCCTTCAAAAAGATATGTGTCAAAGTTTTTGGCACTATTATGGAATAGGTTAGGTAGTTTAGACAGCACACTACAGCTCACTACCACTTCCACACTCCATTCCCCCAGGGGGCCGCAGCAACCTTGTCCAGGTGCTGAGCCTGGTTGATAAACACATCAGGTGCTGCCAACTAGGTGTTTGTCAGTCAGTGCCCCCGCTTGCTAGCCGTGAGGCTGCTGGTTGATTTGGTAGCCATGAGGCCATTTGTTTGATTTTGAATCTTGGGAGGCAGGTAGCCTAGCGATTAGAGAGGCAAGCCGGAGGGTTGCCAGCTTGAATCCCGGGTCCGACGGGAAAAATATGTCAGGAAGTGGGCTGGCAACTGGGGGGTTTGCTGGTATCAAATCCTAGATGCCTTCCGTTGTGCCCTTTAGCAAGGCACTTACACCCCCCCCCAGCTCCCAGTGTGGCAGCCCCATGCACCTCAATATAACAATATTAGCAGGCTAGTTAATCGGTTTCGTAGCAGCACCCCTAAAGATTCTTATAAATAAAATAGAACAACAAAAGGCCGCATGGCCACCAAACCAATGTGCATTAACGTTCTACTTTTTTTAAGTTAATCTCAAGTTAATCTTTTTGTCAAAGCAACAAAAATAACTATGGCTTTACTAAACTTTGAGAGATGTTGGGGTTAAGTGGGTTAAAATCGTCAGAGACTGCACAGAGGAACATGTAAAAATTCAGAATTTTGGCACTTTAGCAAGTCTTTATTCATATTAAAAATCAGATGTATTGAATTGTCCATGAATTCTGTATTAAAGGGCACTTCATTTAATATAACAGGCTTTTAAAATCCAATGTTGGTGCACAATTTCTACATAAAATATCAAAGGGACACAAAAGGGACTCGTTGAATGACCCACCTACTGTAAAATATGGTGGTGGATATTTGACGTTATGGGGTTGTTTTGCTTCCACTGGTCCTAGGGTCCTTGTTAAGGTCAACGGCATCATGAACTATACCAAGTACCAAGTCTTTTTAACCTAAAACCTGGTTGCCTCTGCCAGGAGGATGAAACTTGGCCACAAATGCATCTTCCAGCAAGACAATGAGACCAAGCACAAAATCAACATTTTGCAATAGCCATCTCAGTCTCCGGACTTGAAACCCATTGAAAACCTGTAGTTCGAATTGAAGAGGGCAGTCCATAAGAGCAGACTGGAGGATCTGGAAAGATTATGTATGAAGGAATGGTCTAAGATCCATCCCAATGTGTTCTCCAATCTCATAAAACATTATAGAAAAATGCTCAATGTCGTTATCCTTGCAAGGGAAGGGTGCATAAAATATTGAAAAAGGGTGCCAATCATTTTGGGAGAAAAAATTATTACTTGATAAACAAAATGTATTAGTATAAAATAATATAATTTTCTCCATTTTTTGGAGCATACAATATAGCTCAGTATTGATACTATTTATTTTATACACTCTTTTTTTGCTCATCTTTATCAACGGTGCCAATAATTTTTGAGGTGACTACACTCTTAGAAAAAAGGGTTCCAAAAGGGTTATTTGCGTAGGGATAGGGTTCTACCAAGAACCGTTTTCATCTGAATAACCTTTTTTGGAAAACGAGGGTTCTTTGTAAGGCAAAGTGTTCTAAGAACCATTTTGGAAGATACATTTAAAAAGATAGGTGTGAGAATGTTTTAAACTACCTATTTTATGGGAATATTTGTGCATGTATCTGTATTCCCTTAATCATTTTACATATACAGTACTGACATAGTTGATTTATTTGCCATGATTTCTGACTTTCAAATGAGTATTTTATGTGATTTTATTGAGCAGAGAGTAGGAGAATAGAAGGGAATGAGTGAACCAGCAGTGTATTGTGTGGTACACAGCAAATTGGCCAGTTTGACTTCGTTGTAACATGTCTAGTGTTGATTCAGGAGTTAAAGTGGAACTGACAGTGTTTAAACTACTTTGCAGATATGAAACAAACAGACAATCATAATATCAGTCAAAAAAAAAGTTTTTCCAGTTTATCTATGACGTAGAGTAAGGCATTGTTGGCAGAATAGATGGATGCAGTTCAATGCAATATTTAATATAATCTTTGTAGTTCAACAAATATTGCTATCAGGTTGTAGATCACATCTGGCCTGGTACATTGTTTGCTTTCTCCAGCCATTCAGTATGCACTGTTTCAGTTTCAATGACTCAATATTTTGGACAAAAACTTATATTCTAGCTTATCTATTTATGTAGCTATTTATTTAGCAAGCTAAAAACACGGAGCCTAATGTTAGCTTGCTAGTCAGCTGCTGGGAGGTTGTTATATAGTGGAGGCTGTTGAGAGGAGGACGGCTCATAATAATGTCTGGAACAGAGCTAATTGAATGGCATCAAACACATGGAAACCATGTGCTTTATGTATTTGATACCATTCCACTATTCCGCTCCAGCCATTACCACGAGCCCGTCCTCCCCAATTAAGGTGCCACCAACCTCCTGTGATGTTATGTCATTGGAGGAGTGGGTGAGTGGCTGACTTCCCCCCCCCCCCCCCCCCCCATATCGTTTTTCTGTGGCTACAGCTAGAGATGCAGGCATCATTTGGTTAGCTAACAAGAAATGTGAATCACTTTGCTAGCTAGCTATGCTCAACTTGAACGACTGTTAACCACAGTTAGCATATCTCTTAGTTGTCAATCAAATGTATTTGGCATCGATCAAATGGGCTGGCAGGAAAGTTCCCATTCAGTTGTCAAAACGTGGGTTGGACAAGCATGCATTGGCAAGCAAGCTGCAGATGGGGGCGAATAAGCTACTATCGTTAGTCAGTGCAATTCTGAACACAACTGCAAGCTGAAAAAGTTTGAGAGGGTTTATCTACTGTTCCCTCATTAGATTTTAGCTCATCTCGCTCTGGCTAACATTGTTGATCTTGTGGTTGTTGATGTGCATAGGCAACTGAGGGAGAGAGCCTACCTTTTCATGGTTGTTTGATCAAGTTCCCAAATGTAAGAAGACTCCTGTGGTATTAATTTAGCCATTTATGAATGTGTTATTCAATGTGTTTCTCTGGGCTATAATAGTAAAAGCCAAATTCAATATTTTATCAAATCATTGTAAAACCTTTTTTTAATATATACCTAAAGGGGTCCTAAAATTCATAATTAAATAGCTAAATAATCCATAGTATGACCATCTTAAAACAATTCCATATGTCAGCTTAGAACCCCCCTTTATGACGAACCCTACATAGAGAGATCTAGGTAGAAGGCACCAAAAAGGGTTCCCATATGGGGACAAACCTTAGAACCCTATATGGTTCTACTTAGCACCTTTTTTGTAAGAATGTATGTGCTGCTATAGTAACAATTATATAGCCATCCTTGCTATATGAGCCATGTTACAATTCCCACCAAATGGGTTAACCCTATTGGCGCCTTTCATGCCAGCGACCCTAGTTCACTTCCATGCCCCGCTGTTCGCTACATCGGTGGCAGAAGTGGGATGGTGGCCGTGAGGCCATCGGAAAGCATGGCCCGGACGTGTGAGGGTGTTGAGTAGTCTAAGCACGTGGACGTGCCTTCCTGTTTGGAGTGGTAAGTGTAGCGATCCTCGCATTATGAGACATATTACAATTCCCACCAAGTAGGTTAGTTCTATTGGCGTAATGCGTAGGGTGTTTGCCTTTCACGCCAGCGACCCTTGTTCGCTTCCCTGCTACGCTGCTCGCTACAATACTGTCAATTGGGAAGTACACACCCTCAATAATATCTTATCCTTAATAATAATAATAATACACACACATAATATGAACAAAAAAAAGGTCTATAACAGCATGTCCATAATAACACAGCTGGTAGACTGCTATCCTAGAGCTGGGAGCCAGTGGGAGGTCAGTATGGTCATGTGGGTGGTCACTGTGTGTGTTTGCCACGAAGAGAGCAGTTCTGGGGGAGCGAGACCTACAGTAGAGCAAGAGAGAAAACAACTAGTTTCTAGCGTCACTGTGTTCGGTGTAGGGTTTAGTGGTTATTGATATAGTACTAAAAATAACTTAGACAGAAACGTCTAACTCTACTGTAAGTCTGTATTCTTTCTGTAGGTATTTGAGTGAATTTCTATACTTATTGATCTCCATCCCATTCCTCATCAGTCTTACCACCATCACATTATATTATGGAGTGAGAGCATTCCCACTTCAGAGATGGAACAAAACTATTCAGTGTTAACAACTTTAATGACATGCCAACTCTCCCCCAATTGAACTGGGAAGTGGAAGTGAGGATTTAACATTCCTGGTACATGTCATGGTTAATTAGGACATGTCAGAGTGAGGAGGAGGTTAATAGGGTTGTGTGGCTCATTCATTAGGGGTCACTCTGGGCAATTAACAAACAACTGGTCTTTGTAGGGAAGTGTCTACAGGGCATCATTCACACATTGGGCTTGTTCGACTTCAACTGATTTGATTTACAAATCACTATGCATCATAAATAACTACTCACGATGCATCACAGATGTCATGCTCTCGAACACGTCCGCTCTCGAACACGTCCACTCACTCCATTGGGGATCATGGATGGCCAGCTATGACAGGACTGGGAGTTACACCTAATACATAATCATACACTGTGTCACTAGGGTCACCCTCCTCCATTAACAGGAGATTGTAAACACACTTGTACAGGACAGGTCCTCCTGGGTGAAACTACTGTTTCCACTTACTGGGTGCTCTGTATGTGCTGTTCTTTGTAATTTAGTCAGCCCTCACTGTTAAATTGGATGGTTGAATGTGTCTGTGAGGACATCATAAACAGGTGTCCCATTTAAGTTGTTTTATTGATGTGGACCGAGTCTCTTGCTCAGTTGCATTAACCCACACATGGGGTAAGTGAAATAACAGATGTTTTGTCGTGAAAAAGGACGGCGCATTTGTTCATCAGTGGACTGGGTGGAAACATATGGCGTCTCGTGTGTGTGCGTAATGCAGTGACTCACACACACTCACTCAGTCTTACACAGACACACACGCACACACACAAACACAGACTGTGGCCCCTGCTATCTGCACAGAATGTGACCTGCTTGATATACACATGGGGAGTGAGGACTCAGAGATGTGTGTATGTCAAAGGGGAGGGGCAGTCAGTGAGTCATCAAAATATATCTATTTTCTAAACTTCCCCAAAATGTCCAATAAATTAACCCTATGTTGGATGGGAATGCGTAAATGTTTTACATTTCTTTACCAGTTTATGAAGTAGCTTTGTCTCATTCTGTAAGTGCCATGTGTGGGATGGAGGTAGACACTGGATAGGGTGCATTGGCACCTCCCAGTCAAAGATCAAGAGGGAATGGGGTGGCCCTGGTCGTCCTCCCTGGCTGTCGCCCTGCCTTGCGTCAAGGTGAAGAATGTTTCACAGAATGTTATAAGGAGCTTTACGGTGTTACCTAATCCCTGCCTTCTCATGCACATGCTGTACAGGTCTTCGAGCACATAGATTATCACAGTGGCAACTTGATAGGGGGACGGAGGGGAGGAAAAGTGCAGCTCATGCCAAAAAATAAGACTGTTTGCAGTCAAAAACAAAGTGCTGCAGCGCGCTCCTCAGATAGGCTTCTTGGGAAACGAGGCCGGCCACCCACATTCCTGGCATGGAAAGAGGCGCTTTTCTCACGGTCTGAGGACAGCCTGCCTGTCTGGGGTCAACAGTGGGGATTTAGCTTGCAGCGGCTGGGGGTCTCCACTCATTGTTCTGCCCCGAGCAAACTTTAGGCGCCCAATGTGCCTATCCAGTGTCCACTGACCTTGCAGCAGGTATAGTTGTTCTCCTACTAACAAGTGTGAAACAAGGCTTGTGGAGGATGGTGCTTAGGCGGCAGGAGGGGTTGTGAGTGTGTGTATCTTAGGGGGAGGTGAGGACAGGAATGTTACTCAATCCTCTTCAGTGATCAGCAGCATGAGGGGATGTTGGATGGGACATTGTAAGCACAGAGAAACTGACACCCTTGCAGCTTGCTCAGAATTCTCCCTTATGAGTTTTACAGAGCACTAACAGTAATTATAGGTACAGGGAGAATTCGCACTCCATATCAGTTTTCCATTTCTAACCAAGCAATTATATGCTTACTAGTAAGTGTTGATATAACAATATAACAAGTTATATCATGGCATTGTTGAATACTTGTTTCTAATTGGCTTGAAAGGCATTCTAGAGCGTGCATTATTTAAGTGATAATACCCGAGAGCTGGTGTTTTGAGGATATATTGGCACGGGTGTTGTTAGGCCCGAGACGAAGTCGGCAACTACTGTACTGTAGCTATCTAGTTAACCTGCTAGCTACTTCAGTGGATGTTGAACACATTTGTATCGGCGAATGAACACATTTCTAATGTGCTAAATTATAGCCATGGTATAAAAGGGATAATCAACTTGGGGCTCTATGTGTTCTCCGTAAAGTAATGCAACTCTGTGGAAGGTCAGTTCCACTCCACTAGCGCGTTGTGGAACACACCTTCCAAGTCGTTCATTGTTTTCCATAGAACGCATAGACCAGGGTTCTTCAATTCCAGTCCTGGAGGGCCGAAACACCTCTGTTTTTCATCCTCTCCTTCTAATCAGGGGCTAATTCAGACCTGGGACACCAGGTGAGTGCAATTAACTACCAGGTAGAAATAAAAAACAGAAGTGTTTCGGCCCTCCAGGACCGGAATTGAAGAACCCTGGCATAGACCCTCGTTGATAATCCCTTACATATTACCAAATATCTAGGCAAATCCAATTTTATGAATTTGGGTTTTAATTCAACAGTTTTGAACTGGTTTCTAAAATCTTTGTTCATATGCCAGTTTTAACCAATAAATTAATTGTAAGACTTTGCAGCTTAAATGGGTGTTATAACGTTTCTGTTGTCAAACATAGGCCTACCCACCAAGCAGTGCTTCTTTAAACAGTGGAGTTGAGTGGCTTAAGGGCAGAGATCCAGACCTAGATCTGCTGCTCCCCCTCCCCCCCTCCCAACACGGTCAGCCTGACCCTCTGTAGAGGAGTCCAGCATTCCTCCTTCCCAACCTGATGGGGCTGAGGGAACACACTCACAACCACCACTGACTACTTCTGGAGAGGACACACAACCAGGAACCATTATAATCTCTCCCCTGGGATGTTCCCTGATGTTAGGCCCCTAGCTAGGCCCCATAGGGCTAGCATGATCTTCCCCCAAACGAGGAGGATGGAAACTTAGTCTCTCTAGGTGACCTTGCCCTTTAGATGATTCCTTAGTGGCACTTCAAGCAGTGGACTCCACATCCATAACTGATGCCCATGTGACTCCCTTAGAGCTTTCACTAATGCAGTAGCCTCTCCACTGGGGCTGAAAACACAGGTGTTTTACTGTGTCTGCCTAATATGGACCACTGAGCCTCTATAACAGGGTCATGAGACAGTGAATAGGAGGAATTTGACCCATGTGTCCAGGGAATCAGTGTTTGGCTGCTGTATAGGGAGTCACTGCTGTGCTACTCAGACATTTTCAGTCTCACTGGACTGAGAATCTGTAAAAAGACACTAGGCAAGCAGGGCTGTGTGTGTGTGTGTGTGTGTGTGTGTGTGTGTATGTATGATGGGAAGGTGTGGCACAATAACTCACTCTGGGAGGGGGACACATTTTTACATTTTAGTCATTTAGCAGACGCTCTTACCAGAGCAACTTACAGTTAGTGCATACATTATTATTATATCTTTTTTTCATACTGGCCCACCGTGGGAATTGAACCCACAACCATGGCGTTGCAAGCGCCATGCTCTACCAACTGAGCTACACGGGACCACCACAAATGGGATCACATGTGTTAATACATTCTGCGGAGATCCCTCCGGCTCATACATTTCTCTAAGTGGTAGGACGAGTAATACGTCAGGGGCCTGGGAGTTCACTCGGGTGCTGTCCCAAATGGCACACAATTCCCTATTTTAATGCACCACTTTTGATCCGAGCCCTGGACAAAAGTAGTGCACTATAAAGGGAATAGGGTGCCATTTGGGACACAGTCTCGGTCCGTTCCCCATGGCTGCATGATTGATGTCAGTTCTCAGCTTGCCCTGCCTGCACCAGTCTCACTGTCCAGTCTCCAGTGGCCTCCAGCCAATAAAATGACCTTGAAAGTGGCTCCCATTTGACACATCTCATGGAATCCTGTGCAGATACATAACACAGTGTAGACAGTGAATGTGACAGGGCTTGATTTTAAATATAGATTTTAAAATATTGAACTATATAAAGTCTCAAGAAGTTTCAAGAATAAAATGTATTTGAAACCAGTCACGCTTACCATATCTTCCCCTTTCTTTCTCCAGGTGCTTGAAAAGTTACTGTGGGCTGGTTACAGGTAGAGAAATTGAAGCTGGTGAAATGTAGGGGAAAACACTGTGTATTGTTGCATTTGCACTTGCTTAGATAATAGTTTGTTCATGCATGGCTTAAGATAAGATGTCTCAAAACACGGTCCAGTCAGACTATTAAAAAAGACCCCATCATGCCACCTTCCTGGATTGCTGCTGGAAAATCATGCAGCCCACTTATGACACCCTGTGGCCAAGCAAGAGAACACCACTTAAATTATCCAAGTTAACATTATTTGGCTCAGAACAGCTCAAAACAAGACTTAAGCTAGATATAAATTGCTATGCCACAAGCCCTGTGGAAAGGATCCAAAGACACAAAGATATCAGACAGTGTGGCACAGGCACATCTCTCATACTAGAAAGTCACACACATCTGTTTACACTCACACTCAGGACATTGGATTAAACCAGAAACTTGCATCTGAAGCAAAATATATTTTATTACAATAGAGGATATACAGTGCCTTCGGAAAGTATTCAGACCCCTTGACTTTTTCCACATTTTGTTACATTACAGCCTTATTCTAAAATTGATTAAATTAAGGATTTACCTCATCAATCTACACACAATACCCCATAATGACAAAGCGAAAACGTTTTTAGAAATGTTTGCAAATGTATTAAAAATAAAAATGTATTTACATAAGTATTCAGACCCTTTGCTATGAGACTCGAAATTGAGATCAGGTACATCCTGTTTCCATTGATCATCCTTGAGATGTTTCTACAACTTGGAGTCCACCTGTGGTAAATTCAACTGATTGGACATGATTTGGAAAAGCACACCTGTCTATATAAGGTCCCACAGTTGACCGTGCATGTCAGAGCAAAAACCAAGCCATGAGGTTGAAGGAATTGTTCGTAGAGCTCCGAGACAGGATTGTGCCGAGGCACAGATCTGGGGAAGGGTACTCAAAAATGTATGCAGCATTGAAGGTCCCCAAGAACACAGTGGCCAGTTTGTAACCACCAAGACTCTTCCTAGAGCTGGCCTCCCAGGCCAAACTGAGCAATTAGGGGAGAAGGACCTTGGTCAGGGAGGTGACCAAGATCCCGATGGTCACTCTGATAGAGCTCCAGAGTTCCTCTGTGGAGATGGGAGAACCTTCCAGAAGGACAACCATCTCTGCAGCATTCCACCAATCAGGCCTTTATGGTAGAGTGGCCAGACGGAAGCCACTCCTCAGTAAAAGGCACATGACAGCCCGCTTGGAGTTTGCCAAAAGGCACCTAAAGACTCTCAGACCATGAGAAAATAGATGTTCTGGTCTGATGAAACCAAGATTGAACTCTTTGGCCTGAATGCGAAGCATCACACCTTGAGGAAATGTGGAACCATCCTACGGTGAAGCATGGTGGTGGCAGCATCATGCTGTGGGGATGTTTTTCAGAAGCAGGGACTGGGAGACTAGTCAGGATCGATGGTAAGATGAACAGAGCAAAGTACAGAGAGATCCTTGATGAAAACCTGCTCCAGAGCGCTCAGGACCTCAGACTGGGGCGAAGGTTCACCTTCCAACAGGACAACGACCTTAAGCACACAGCCAAGACAGCGCAGATGTGGCTTTGAGACCTGAAAATAGCTGTGCAGCGACGCTCTCCATCCAACCTGACAGAGCTTGAGAGGATCTGCAGAGAAGAATGGGAGAAACTTCCCAAATGCAGGTGTGCCAAGCATCATACCCAAGAAGACTTGAGGCTGTAATCGCAGAAAAGGTGCTTCAACAAAGTACTGAGTAAAGTGTCTGAATACTTATATAAATGTAATATTGCATTTAATTCTTTATAAATTAGCAAACATTTCTAAAAACCTGTTTTTGCTTTGTCATTATGGGGTGTGTGTAGATTGATGAGGGGAAGAAAATAATTTAATCAATTTTAGAAGAAGGCTGTAACCTAACAAAATGTGGAAAAAGTCAAGGGGTCTAAATACTTTCCCAAGGCACTGTACACTGAGTGTACAAAACATTAAGAACACCTTCCTAATATTATTCTCTAACCGGTCTCCTCCCCTTCATCTACACTGATTGAAGTGGATTTAACAAGTCACATCAATAAGGGATCATATTTTTCACTTGGATTCACCTGGTCAGTCAATGTCAAGGAATGAGTGTAAAATAAATGTGACTTTTTTCTCATTTAAGAGTCATTTGTACAGTGAAATTAGGACAACATAGCTAAAACCAGCTGAATAAATGTGTTATTTTTATTTTCTGCACTGTGCTAATGCCTTACTTCTGAAAGCTATGGAAACAAAATACATTTAGGCCATGTGTGTATTTTGAACGTCGTCTGTGTGGCCACACGCACATTTACACAGACAGAAAATGCTTTAGAGTTGACAGACACCCAGACCTGCAAAGCACGGTTGTCTCATGCCATGGAGCCAAAAGAGGATGTGGACCACAACACGTCTCCTGAGTGGCGCAGTGGTCTAAGGCACTGCTTCGCAGTGCTAACTGTGCCACTAGAGATCCTGGTTCGAATCCAGGCTCTGTCGCAGCCGGCCGCGACCGGGAGACTCATGGGCGGCGCACAATTGGCCCAGCGTCGTCCAGGGTAGGGGAGGGAATGGCCGGCAGGGATGTAGCTCAGTTGATAGAGCATGGCGTTTGCAACGCCAGGGTTGTGGGTTCGATTCCCACGGGGGGCCAGTATAAAAAATAAATAAAAATGAATTCACTAACTGTAAGTCGCTCTGGATAAGGGCGTCTGCTAAATGACTAAAATGTAATGTAAATGTAATGGTGGTGCACTTCATGTCTTAATACAACTTAGCAGTGTCCCAAATTGCACCCTATTTGCTATGTAGTGCACTACGTAGTAAATATGGTGCCATTTGGGATGCAAGCTTAGAGATGAGTGCTCCTTGACATAAATACGCACAAACAATTATGTTGCTTTTTTTCTTTCTGTGAGACTTTTATTGCATGCTCTGGTTAAATGGGTAAATTGGTTTCATATTGGAGGACAGAGAGCACCACGCTACATGCTCAAGAGTCCTAAACATCTTCTCAGAAGGCATTTTGATGTATCGCAGGAGCACTTTGCAAATGGAGTGTCTGCCTTTCTGTACAGTGTTGAGAGGGGGATGATAAGTGCTTAAATTCTGGATTGGAAAAGCGAGGTACATGCAACACTAGTAAAGGGGGAACGTGAAGAGGTACAGGCCTAGGAGGTGCACTCATTCATATGTGTATTCATTACTGCTGTGTATTTTCAGATGTCCACACAAAGGTAAGCTCCTAAAAATAGCTTTGTCTGGCATATAACTTTTATACAACTTCCATATCTTTAGTATCTAAACAAGACATTAAAAAAAAAAAAAAAACATTCAATACTTTTCATTTACCACTAAATATTTCAGTAATAACAGTGCATTAAAAGAAAATTATCATATCAATATGTGTTCTTATGTACAGCATTTTAGCATTTCCGGACAATATTCATTAGAACAGAAAATGCAAAATCATCCTACGTTGTATTTTTTGCAGTCATTAAATTCGAGATGGGACACATTGAACTCAAATTTGATATTTAACTGCTTGCTGTCATTTTGAAAATAACAGACACTACATTCAGATGACAACAAAACAACAAATACAGAAACAAACTCAAATGTAACTCAAAAGTACTATAACAGATCAGAAGGCATAGGACAAGGAGAAATAAACATAATCCTGAACATCCCATCATGTGATGGCAACTTCAAACATAAACACTCAAACTAAAAAGGCACTGTCCACACATTAAAATATGCATTGTTTCAGTCCTGTAAAACTGAGGAGGTGGTGCTGATGTGAGAGAAAGTCCCTGGACTCTATAGACTGAATGTTGTGTCACACAGTATCCAACTAGATATTATTATTTCATATGTTTTTATAGAGAATAATTTACTTTGGAAAAACTAGGTGCTATCAAGTTGACAAGCAGGTTCATAGTAGATTGATCATTTTAGTGATTCAGGCTCTGTTGGACAGAGATGCCTGTCTATATCTAGCTACTGTATGTGTCATTAAGGCAGGAAGAGGAAAGATCTAAAACATGGGTATTATTCATATATACTGCATATACAGTGCCTTCAGAAAGTATTCATACCCCTTGACTTTTTCCACATTTTGTTGTGTTACAGGCTGAATTTAAATGGATTAAATTGATATGTATTGTCACTGGCCTAAACACAACACCCCATAATGTGGAATTATGTTTTTCAAAATAAAAAGCTAAAATGTCTTGAGTCAATAAGTATTCAACCCCTTTGTTATGACGAGCCAAAAATAAGTTCAGGAGTACAAATGTGCTTAACAAGTCACGTAATAAGTTGCATGGACTCACTCTGTGTGCAATAAGTGTTTAGCATGCATTTTGAATTACTACGTCATCGCAGTACACAATACATACAACTATCTGTAAGGTCCCTCAGTTGAGCAGTGAATTTCAAACACAGATTCAACCACAAAGACCAGTGAGGTTTTCCAACGCCTCACAAAGAAGGGCACCTATTGGTAGATAAATCAATTACAAAAAGAAACAGACATTGAATATCCCTTTGAACATGGTGAAGTTATTATTTACACTTTGGATGGTGTATCAATGCAGTGAGGGAAAAAAGTATTTGATCCCCTGCTGATTTTGTAAGTTTGCCCACTGACAAAGACATGATCAGTCTATAATTTTAATGGTAGGTTTATTTGAACAGTGAGAGACAGAATAACAACAAAAAAATCCAGAAAAATGCATGTCAGAAATGTTATCAATTGATTTGCATTTTAATGAGGGAAATAAGTATTTGACCCCTCTGCAAAACATGACTTAGTACTTGGTGGCAAAACCCTTGTTGGCAATCACAGAGGTCAGATGTTTCTTGTAGTTGGCCACCAGGTTTGCACACATCTCAGGAGGGATTTTGTCCCACTCCTCTTTGCAGATCTTCTCCAAGTCATTATGGTTTCGAGTCTGACGTTTGGCAACTCAAACCTTCAGCTCCCTCCACAGATGGCTAGGCCACTCCAGGACCTTAATGTGCTTCTTCTTGAGCCACTACTTTGTTGCCTTGGCCATGTGTTTTGGGTCATTGTCATGCTGGAATACCCATCCACGACCCATTTTCAATGCCCTGGCTGAGGGAAGGAGGTTCTCACCCAAGATTTGACAGTACATGGCCCCGTCCATCGTCCCTTTGATGCGGTGAAGTTGACCTGTCCCCTTAGCAGAAAAACACCCCCAAAGCATAATGTTTCCACCTCCATGTTTGACGGAGGGGATGGTGTTCTTGGGGTCATAGGCAGCATTCCTCCTCAAGTTGAGTTGATGCCAAAGAGCTCGATTTTGGTCTCATCTGACCACAACACTTTCACCCAGTTCTCCTCTGAATGATTCAGATGTTCATTGGCAAACTTCAGACGGCCCTGTATATGTGCTTTCTTGAGCAGGGGGACCTTGCAGGCGCAGCAGGATTTCAGTCCTTCACGGCGTAGTGTGTTACCAATTGTTTTCTTGGTGACTATGGTCCCAGCTGCCTTGAGATCATTGACAAGATCCTCCCGTGTAGTTCTGGGCTGATTCCTCACCGTTCTCATGATCATTGCAACTCCACGAGGTGAGATCTTGCATGGAGCCCCAGGCCGAGGGAGATTGACAGCTATTTTGTGTTTCTTCCATTTGCAAATAATCGCACCAACTGTTGTCACCTTCTCACCAAGCTGCTTGGCGATGGTCTTGTAGCCCATTCCAGCCTTGTGTAGGTCTACAATCTTGTTGTTATTCTGTCTCTCACTGTTCAAATAAACCTACCATTAAAATTATAGACTGATCATTTCTTTGTCAGTGGGCAAACATACAAAATCAGCAGGGGATCAAATACTTTTTTTTCCTCACTATATACCCAGTCACTACAAAGATACAGGTGTCCTTCCTAACTCAAGGAAACAGCTCAGGGATTTCACCATGAGGCCAATGGTGACTTTAAAACAGTTACAGAGTTTAATGGCTGTGATAGGAGAAAACTGAGGATGGATCAACAACATTGTAGTTACTCCACAATACTAACCTAATTGACAGAGTGAAAAGAAGGAAGACTGTACAGAAAATAAATATCCCAAAACATGCATCCTGCTTGCAACAAGGCACTAAAGTAATAATACTGCAAAAAATGTAGCAAAGCAATTCACTTTTTGTCCTGAATACAAAGTGTTATGTTTGGGGCAAATCCAATACAACACATTACTGAATACCACTCTCCTTAGTATAGTGGTGGCTGCATCATGTTATGGGTATGATTGTAATCGTTAAGGACTGGGGCGTTTTTCAGGATAAAAAAATTACGGAATGGAGCTAAGCACAGGCAAAATACTAGAGGAACACCTGGTTGTCTGCTTTCCACCAGACACTGGGAGATTAATTCACCTTTCAGCAGGACAACAACCTAAAACACAAGGCTGAATCTACCCTGGAGTTGCTTACCAAGAAGACAGTGAATGTTCCTGAGTGGCCAAGTTACAGTTTTGACTTAAATCTACTTGAAAATCTATGGGAAGACCTGAAAATGGTTGTATAGCAATGATCAACAACCAATTTGACAGAGCTTGAAGAATTTAGAAAATAATACCAATTTGTAAGTCGCTCTGGATAAGAGCGTCTGCTAAATGATGTAAATGTAATAATGGGCAAATATTGTACAATCCAGGTGTGCAAAGCTTTTAGAGACTTACCCAGAAAGACTCACAGCTGTAATCGCTGCCAAAGGTGCTTCTACAAAGTATTGACTCAGGTGTGAATACTTATGTAAATGTTTTCAATACATTTGTTAACATTTCTAAAAACATGTTTAAACTTTGGCATTATGGGTTATTGTGTGTAGATGGGTGAGAGAAAAAAAATCTTTCAGCCATTTTGAATTCAGGTTGTAACACAACAAAATGTGGAATAAGTCCACAGTATGAATACTTTCTGAAGGCACTGTATATGGAAATAATAAATATGATTGTATAATTTATACTAACCATATTTATGCATTTTTTTCTCTTTACAATATTTAATTTAGAGTACAATTAACAATGCTGTAAGAAACAAGTGAATGCCTTCTTCAATTACGATATTCAACATTAGATTTACAATAAGGAATGGATATCCCAATCATTTTCAAAACCGTAAGATAACTGAACTGCATGCTTTCATAGTAAAACTGAAGCATTGTGCAAGTGAAAGCTTTTCTCTTTTGATTTTGCATAGGAACTGTTTGACAGTTATTTACCCCACTATCACCTGTTGGAGCCGCACAATGAATAATACTTTTCATACCTCGTTTGTGTAGAGATGAAAATTGAGAAACAGTATCTAATGTATTCTTAATGCTCTTCAACTATACTTCAAATACATGCCATAGAAAAAAAGAGAAAATACCTTTGAATAGCTGCTGGTTTTGTTCCCGAGAAAAAAAACACTGTTCTGGGAAGGCGGTTGTTAATCCACTGGGCCTGTGTGCCTGCCAGACTATAGGGAAAATAGAAAATAGAAACTCAAACCCAAACCAATACAGTGACATTGTATCAACATCAAATAGAGAGCCAATCCAACATGCAAAACATTCTGGGCGACTATTAGGAGGGAGCAGTCCTTTTTGCTCATCTGGTGTTTTGGCATTCAACTCAAAACATATAAGACATACTGTAACTGGGATTCAGTAAGCTGGGAGTGCTGAGAAAGACATCTGATATGTGTGAAGAGAGAGAGGAGGAGAGAGACAGCCAGAAGGTGGTCAACAGCAAATCTCTCATTACGAGGGGCTATCTAAACCTGTTTGACTGAGCCGAAGATAATAGACCAATCCATCACTGAAGAACTGTGCAGTATCACTGTCAGAAGCAAACAGCTTCACAGAGAGCAGTCTATCAGTTGTGAAATACATGGTAGTACCTTGTATTGTGGCTGTGAATATTTTTACTATAGAAAACAGAATAAGTCTCTCTCTCCTTCGGCCACAAAAGGACAGCGTTGATCATCATCATAATCAATACATACCAGTTGAACATGGCTGATGATTTTTGAACATCACAAAAGGCAGTTAAAATCATCTTGTAAGTCGCTCTGGATAAGAGCGTCTGCTAAATGATGAAAATGTAAATGTAAATCTTAAAGACATTTTCACCAATGCCGCAAGAGGTCCAGTTCTCTCAATGGCCAGTAGATGTCAGTGTTTCTACATCCCTTCACTAGTCACAGAACAAGCTGAAGTGGCTGCCTTATTCCATGTCCATCTATCTCTGTGTGTTTGGGCACACATGCACAGTACAGCTCCAGTCAACTAGTTTTCACAGGATAAATACTATAAGAAACCACTTCTCTGCCTTGGTTTATACTCAGTGTGCAACCAGCGGTGTGGAGTAGAAGAGGCTGGGGCATAATACTTCACCCCAAATTTGTTCCAGCTCTTTGCAGATCTGTTCAGCAGTGCAGTCCTTTGACTGAATAAGAGGAAAGACAAACTGAAACTGTAAAGGGCAATAATGAGAGACTAAAAGCTAGAACATTACATAAAAAAAGAAAATAATTATCAGGCAGTAACAGTCTCTGGAATATACACCTCTTTGGCTTCCCAGTATGATGATGGACACCTTCAGTGACGTCCGTGTCCATTGTAAGATCTGTCAAGCCAAGGAGTCCACAAAGAGGCACCTCACACACTTAAACACCTATGGCCAGAAATGAGATCGTTCAGATTCACCAACAAATGTTTCCTTGATGGATACGACTCATAAAGAGTAGCGTGGTAGTTGTAACCGGTCAGACGACATGCGGTACCTAGAGCTGTTGGAGACAATTTGAGATTACATCACTTGCTGCAGACTGTAGAAAAATGTCCTTCCAAATCAGACATTCAGACTACAAATCTAGACAAACAAAAGGCCTAAAAGTAGAAAAACATAAATGTTCATATAACAAGATTCAAATAAATGGTGTATTTCATAGTTCCCTGCAATGAGATCAGCTAAAGAGCTGACTTTCTCTTATAGAAATGTGATTCCAAGCCAAGGGGAGAATAGAAGATTCTGTCTTGTTTTCTCATCGGGAAAAGTGTTGGCTCATTTTCTTTCTTTTGCTTTGATTGTTATCTGTATATAATAGATATCCAGGGTAAATACATGTACAGTGAAGGAAAGTGATGACAGTAAAGGGCTATTTTCCTGTTTCATCCCATCTTTTCAATATCGAAACAACATTTACAAAAACACCAACGATCAAAGTAAACTTAAACTCTACAGAGCAAACAAGCAAAAAAAGTATCTTGTTAAATGAATAGAAAAAGGTGCTATATAGTATTTATATATATTTATATATGAACAGAGCTGCAATTCTTCCTCTTGAAGAACATGTTTTTTGTAAGTGCCATGGTTCGTAGTCTTTGTGTAGTAGGCGTGTGTATTCAAAGTTGCACCTGATGTGTTTCCTTCTTATAATCTAGTATCAACCAATTGTCACTTGATAATAATAAAAAATAGGAGGAGGCAGGGTTTGTTTTTGGTTTCTATGTTTGCCTTCATATTGCAGTGCCCTCCGGTAAGTGTGAGGGCATTGGGTGGAAGTGAGGCCAGGGTCACTCGGTGTAGTAGGGCTGACATGAAGGAGGAGAAGAAATGACTGTTAGCGTTGTTGAAATGATCTGACACACGATGAGGTCTGATCAGCGCGAGGGAGATGAGAGGTTATGCTAAGGTTTGTTTGAGGTCGAGGGTTGGTTTGGGAGAGGCCCCTGCTGTTGATTTGGAGAGCAGTTCTTGGAGCCTCAGTAGCGGTGTGATTGGTGGGAGTACTGTGAGCTCTGCTGGGACGACGACGAGTATCCCTGGGACTGAGCGGAACCTTGGATGTTGCTTTGGTATCCAAGGCGGGAGTTGGAGTGCTGGAGAGGAGAGAAGAGAAGAGAATGGAGAGGAAATAGTAAACCTTTGATGGCTAGAGACCCCTGTCATTCATTATTTATCACTCAGCACCACTGGAAAATACCAGCTTATTTCAACCTTGCATGGGGTTTGAGAATAAATAATTAAATAACTGTACCTTAGGAGACCTTGAGGGAGGGAAATGTACCATATCAATTGTAAAGCTGGCTGAATCATTTATAGATCAAGAATGAGTCCAATAGAAAAGCATGAGGCATAGCCACAGATCTGTAGTGTTTATCAACATACTGCCATGGCTTTCCACTGTTGTTTACTTGGTATCCAAAGATGTGGACTACTTTCTCATGGATTTCTAACAGAATTAGCAAGAGACTACCGACCCAATTCAGAGCAATTTACAGTGCCATGACAATTCTATATCCTAAACACTATACTGTATATCAAGTGACTGAGTAAAACGTGCAGTGGCTGATGCCAAAAACCTGCTGCATGTTAGATTTTTTATGACGTAAAAACAGGACCTTTTCTTTGTGTATTTGCTCCATACTTTATTCAATGGTTCCTATGATTGCTTTTGTTGGTCTGAATAAATACATGATCTGGGTGACTGAGCAACCACATCATTAGACATCAAAAGAAGGGCTAACTAACCACCTTATACTACAGCTATAAAGAAAGCTGGCTCTGTATCAGGTGACTGATTACTGACCGTGACTCACTCTAACCAGCTCAGACTGGGCCTAAGGCCAAATGTCCTAAAAAGGCACAAAAAAAGGCAGAAGTCACTGGCCTTCAGATGAGAAACCCTTCTTCTGAGCCACCAGAGTGGCCCTGAGGACCTGCTGCTGGACTGGGACCCAGGGGGCTTGGATGGAGGGTGGAGGGGATAGGAGAAGAACGTGGCTGAAACGCCTGAAGTATGGAGACCTCTGCCAAACTACTCTCATACATCTCTGACTACAACCCACACGTCGCCGCCTGTCTAGCAGTCTATCTATCTACACTCACAGAGAGAGAGGGGGGGAGCGAGTGGTGCACATTGGGATACTATGGCCTCGGGGAGAGTGATCAATGAGGAGAAAAGTAGGGCGTGGAATGTGACGCCACAGCAAGCTAGCTCTCTGTTCCACTCTGTCTGCCCATCCAGAAAGCAAGGGGATATTTATACATCTGTTCTGGTGAGGCTTGACTTTGAAGAGCCCAGCAGCTGTCCACATGAAGCCTCAGCCCCCCTGCTAACTATAGCCTAGTCAGTCAGTCAGTCCAGCAGCACCCCACACGGCCCGGGCCTAGCCAGGAGGAGACACCTCTGAACAGACCACAGTTGAGGTCCAGACAAGGTCAGGGAGATCACCTTTATCTCACCTTCCTCATCCATAATACACTCTCTCTTCCTCTCTACCATGTTCTCCACTCTGTCACCTTTATCAGTCACTACTCCAGTCACCCGAGCCACGGACTGTTCACTCTGTTACCATCTGGCAAGCGGTATCAGAGTATCGGGTATCCAAGACGGCTTCTTCCACCAGGCCATCAGACTGCTGAAAAGTTAAACCTAGCTGTCTCCCTGCACATACCTGTACCTCAGAGACTATCTGCACCTTAGAGATTATTTGCACTGACTATAAAAACACACACAAGCACACACAGTCAACGCTGCTGTTCTAATACGTACTATTGATTCCACTACCCACTTTATACACTGAGTGTACAAAACATTAAGGACACCTTCTCTTTCCATGACATAGGCTGACCAGGTGAAACCTTCAACCTTGTGGAATGCTTTCGACACCTTGTAGAGTCCATGCTCCGACGAGGCTGTTCTGAGGGCAAAAGGGGGGTATAACTCAATATTAGGAAGGTGTTCCTAATGTTTGGTACACTCAGTGTATTTGTAAATCCATTCTTACTATGCATACTACGTCTTCTATTACTTTCTCTTATTGACTTGACTCTTATTGTTATTATTGATTAAATGTACTGCATTGTTGAGGGAGCTAGCGTCTCTCACACACACACACACTCACACAGTTAAAGTCGGAAGTTTACATACACCTTAGCCAAATACATTCAAACTCAGTTTTTCACAATTCCTGACATTTAATCCTAGTAGAAATTCCCTGTTTTAGGTCAGTTAGGATCACCACTTTATTTTAAGAATGTGAAATGTCAGAATAATAGTAGAGAGAATGATTTATTTCAGCTTTGATTTCTTTCATCACATTCCCAGTGGGTCAGAAGATTACATACACTCAATTAGTATTTGGCAGCATTGCCTTTAAATTGTTTAACTTGGGTCAAACGTTTCGGGTAGCCTTCCACAAGCTTCCCACAATAAGTTGGGTGAATTTTGGCCCATTCCTCCTGACAGAGCTGGTGTAACGGAGACAGGTTTGTAGGCCTCCTTGCTCGCACACGCTTTTTCAGTTCTGCCCACAAATGTTCTATAGGATTGAGGTCAGGGCTTTGTGATGGCCACTCCATACCTTGACTTTGTTGTCCTTAAGCTATAGCTTTGGAAGTATGCTTGGGGTCATTGTCCATTTGGAAGACCCATTTGCGACCAAGCTTTAACTTCCTGACTGATGTCTTGAGATGTTGCTTCAATATATCCACATAATTTTCCTTCCTCATGACGCCATTATTATCTATTTTGTGAAGTGCACCAGTCCCTCCTGCAGCAAAGCACCCCCACAGCATGATGCTGCCACCCCTGTGTTTCACGGTTCGGATGGTGTTCTTCAGCTTGCAAGCAACCCACTTTTTCCTCCAAACATAACGATGGTCAATATGGCCAAACAGTTCTGTTTTTGTTTCATCAGACCAGAGGACATTTTCCAAAAAGTACAATCTTTGTCCCCATGTGCAGTTGCAAACCGTAGTCTGGCTTTTTTATGGTAGTTTTGGAGCAGTGGCTTCTTCTTGCTGAGCGGCCTTTCAGGTTATGTCAATATAGGACTCGTTTTACTGTGGATATAGATACTTTTGTACCTGTTTCCTCCAGCATCTTCACAAGGTCCTTTGCTGTTGTTCTGGGATTGAATTGCACTTTTTACACCAAAATGCGTTAATCTCTAGGAGACAGAACCCGTCTCCTTCCTGAGCGGTATGATGGCTGTGTGATCCCATGGTGTTTATACTTGAGTACTATTGTTTGTACAGATGAACATGGTACCTTCAGGCGTTTGGAAATTGCTCCCAAGGATGAACTTGACTTGTGGAGGTCAACATTTTTTTTTCTGAGGTCTTGGCTGATTTCTTTTGATTTTACCATGATGTCAAGCAAAGAGGCACTGAGTTTGAAGGTACGCCTTGAAATACATCCACAGGTACACCTCCAATTGACTCAAATGATGTCAATTAGCCTATCAGAAGCTTCTAAAGCCATGATATCATTTTCTGGGATTTTCCAAGCTGTTTAAAGGCAGAGTCAACTTAGTGTATGTAAACTTCTGACCCACTGGAATTGTGATACAGTGAATTATAAGTGAAATAATCTGGTCTGTAAACAATTGTTGGAAAAATTACTTGTGTCATGCACAAAGTAGATCCTGAATCCAATTGAGCACATCTGGGACATCATGTCTCGCTCCTTTAGTCCAGGTCTGGGAGGAGATCCCTCAGGAGACCATCCGCCACCTCATCAGGAGCATGCCCAGGCGTTGTAGGGAGGTCATACAGTCACGTGGAGGCCACACACACTACTGAGCCTCATTTTGACTTGTTTTAAGGACATTACATCAAAGTTGGATCAGCCTGTAGTGTGGTTTTCCACTTTAATTTTGAGGGTGACTCCAAATCCAGACCTCCATGGGTTGATACATTTGATTTCCATTGATCATTTTTGTGTGATTTTGTTGTCAGCACATTCAACTATGTAAAGTAAAAAGTATTTAATAAGATTATTTCATTCATTCAGATCTAGGATGTTATTTTAGTGTTCCCTTTATTTTTTTGAGCAGTGTATATATATATATATATATATATATATATATATATGATAGGGGCAGAGCCAAAGATAGAGCAGGCGCCAAGAGGGGGAACAACAGTGAGAGGGCAGCACAATGTTTTGCTGACACCTTTATCAGCAGGCTAGTGTGAACTAGAGGAAGGACATTTTCATCCTGATATAACATGACCTGTATTCCTACTAGCTAGCACAATGTTCTGCTCTGGTCTGAGTTGAGGCTGTTGTGTCTGTTCACTGACCATACACAACAAGTGTTGCATGTCCCTGACATACCCTGCTGTATGTGTCTGTACGCATCTTTGCTCTCTTGTCAAATTAATCATCAATAAAGGAACACTAGTTCCTTCAGGTCCCCCAAGGGTCTATATTGACATTTTGGATGAAGTAATATGTTGACATTTTGAATCAATTACATTTGGTGACATTTGGATTAAGCAAATTTAAATATCTCATCTCTAGATAATAAACTTAGGCATGCTCCTCAAAAGACAACAACCACAAGCGATCAACCATTGGTGACTGAAGCGATGTCATCGCCTTTCATCTCCTTTCAATGAAAATGGACAGTAACACTATGGATAAGTGTAAAGCTGTAAAAACTCTAACCTGGTACTCTGACTGGTGGACCCCAGTGCCTGAGGAGGCCCCAGAGGGCCCGATCCGAGGTTTCTTGTTTGGGGGCCCCTGGTCCTGGCCGTGCTGGAGGCCTCCACCCGTGTTGGCTCCCGTAGCACCTGTGTTACCGTTGGTCTGGGCAGAGCTCTGTTGAGTGGAGGCTTGCTGGGTGCCGCTCTGCTGCTGGGCCTGGGTCTGAGCTGTCGTCTGCTGGTGCTGTTGGGCCTGGTTCTGATGAAGGACAAACACACACAAGTGTTCAGTTAGAGAGATACAGAGTAACAGTGACTGTAATAACCTCCCGTTGTGCACCAACACCCTGACAGGTTCCTTGGAGTAACAGTGTAGTCAGACATTCATACACAATGCATTGCATACACAATGTACATAAGGTCACTATGGAAAATGCTCACTCACAAAATGGTATCAAGACAACATTACTGTTCAACAACAGCCAAATGAACAATGTCGCACTGATCTATCAGTCCCCCTCCCCAACAGTTGGGAACTGGTTAGTCCATTATGTACCCAATATTGTGGTCAGGGGTTTGTTTGGTCCTGAAAAACAGTGCGCTGAGATGTTTACAGGAATTACGCTCAGCGCCCTCAGCCCAGCATACCACTTCTCAACCACAGGAGGTTGGTGGCACCTGGCTGGAGCGGAATGAGTGGAATGGTATCAAATACATCAAACACATTGTTTCCATGTGTTTGATGCCATTCCATTTGCTCCATTCCAGCCATTATGAGCAGTCCTCCCCACAGCAGCCTCCTGTGTTCTCAACATATCCACGACCACAAGGCTGAGACATGTGAACCTTAGGGTCAGCGAAAACAATGAGTTCCTCTCATACCCTCTGGGCCCAGGTTGGCAGAAAGGTACCGTAGCCTTCCTGACGGCTGCTCTGAGGCAACACTTGTATCAGGTGTTGCCTACTTGACAACAGCTGCTAATGTGATGCAGGGCTGGGGAATGGCAGAAACTGCTCTGTGGGGAGGGGACTGGTATTTTTCTGGCTGTAGTAAACTCATACGCTCGGTGTCATACAAGCACCTGCTTTCTGTATGGTCTGGTATATTCACAACATGGTGTTTGATACTCATGATATGGAACCAGCCAGCCTACATTATCAGTAACAGTATGGTCCAAATAAAGCCTCCTGTAGCCTATCTGCTATCAGGGGAAAGGCTCAACATTAGTGAACTTTACCTTAAGTGAGATATGCATCTAGAGCTTAGTGAGATATGCAGGGACGCAACTTTGGTTTTAGAAGTGGGGGGGACATATTATTGTTTTATATATATTTTTTTAATCCAGCCGGATAAACACTCCAAAACAGCCTACCCGATCACTCGGAGGCGTCCGCATGGTCCTAAAGCACACCGTTGCCTCGTTTTGTATCACATTCCAATGATAAAACTGGGGGGGGGGGGCATGTCCCCCCCCGTCCCCAGTGAAAGTTGCACCCCTGAAGATATGCATCGAGAGTGTATGACAGAGAAGGCCTGGGATTTCCTCTGTGAACTAAAGACCAACACCTGACGAACTTCAGTTTGACCTTCTTTCTCTTCTTATCTTTGTTTAGCACGTGCTATCAGGGGGCAGGCTAACTGGAGAGCCTTTACCTCCAGAGGTCATTGGACCTCCCCTCTTCTGGAGTGCTGGGTGCAGCTGCTGCTGTTTGTGCAGCTTGTCCTTATTATCCCATGGCATGCCTTTCCCTCACCTAAAACACTGACTCCTTTATTGCATAGGACACAAGTAGAGATGAAAGTTGACCAGATGTGAACTCATGCTGCAGCGGTATATGTGATCCTGAGGCTCATGCTGCAGCGGTATATGTGATCCTGAGGCAGTGTTTTAGGCCAGTGGTTCCCAAACTTTTTCACTTGGGACCCCCTTCCATCATTTTGCCATGTCTTATGTGTGTTCATGTGATATCTGAGTGACTCAAACATTACAACAAAATCAATGGGCTAAAAAACCTAGCTAAAAAACTGACATGGGCTAGTTGATTTGGAGTTATAAATAGCTAAGGTATGCAATGACTGACATGACGAGAGGAAAACTGCTGATGCACTACTTAATTTCGAAATTGCACCTTGTGTATTATACTATTACTTTCAAGAGTAAGTTGAAAGCCCGACTGAGTTCCTTAAAAAACAAATAATTATTTAAAAAAGAGGGACTTACAGTGAGGGAAAAAAGTTTTTGATCCCCTGCTGATTTTGTACGTTTGCCCACTGACAAAGAAATGATCAGTCTATAATTTTAATGGTAGGTTTATTTGAACAGTGAGAGACAGAATAACAACAACAAAATCCAGAAAACGCATGTCAAAAATGTTATAAATTGATTTGCATTTTAATTAGGGAAATAGTATTTGACCCCCTCTCAATCAGAAAGATTTCGGGCTCCCAGGTGTCTTTTATACAGGTAACGAGCTGAGATTAGGAGCACACTCTTAAAGGGAGTGCTCCTAATCTCAGTTTGTTACCTGTATAAAAGACACCTGTCCACAGAAGCAATCAATCAATCAGATTCCAAACTCTCCACCATGGCCAAAGAACTCTCCAAGGATGTCAGGGACAAGATTGTAGACTTACACAAGGCTGGAATGGGCCTCGCCAAGCAGCTTGGTGAGAAGGTGACAACAGTTGGTGCGATTATTGGCAAATGGAAGAAACACAAAATAGCTGTCAATCTCCCTCGGCCTGGGGCTCCATGCAAGATCTCACCTCGTGGAGTTGCAATGATCATGAGAACAGTGAGGAATCAGCCCAGAACTACACGGGAGGATCTTGTCAATGATCTCAAGGCAGCTGGGACCATAGTCACCAAGAAAACAATTGGTAACACACTACGCCGTGAAGGACTGAAATCCTGCAGCGCCCGCAAGGTCCCCCTGCTCAAGAAAGCACATATACAGGTCCGCCTGAAGTTTGCCAATGAACATCTGAATGATTCAGAGGAGAACTGGGTGAAAGTGTTGTGGTCAGATGAGACCAAAATCGAGCTCTTTGGCATCAACTCAACTCGCCGTGTTTGGAGGAGGAGGAATGCTGCCTATGACCCCAAGAACACCTTCCCCACAGTCAAACATGGAGGTGGAAACATTATGCTTTGGGGGGCTTTTTCTGCTAAGGGGACAGGACAACTTCACCGCATCAAAGGGACGATGGACGGGGCCATGTACCGTCAAATCTTGGGTGAGAACCTCCTTCCCTCAACCAGGGCATTGAAAATGGGTCGTGGATGGGTATTCCAGCATGACAATGACCCAAAACACACGGCCAAGGCAACAAAGGAGTGGCTCAAGAAGAAGCAAATTAAGGTCCTGGAGTGGCCTAGCCAGTCTCCAGACCTTAATCCCATAGAAAATCTGTGGAGGGAGCTGAAGGTTTGAGTTGCCAAACGTCAGCCTCGAAACCTTAATGACTTGGAGAAGATCTGCAAAGAGGAGTGGGACAAAATCCCTCCTGAGATGTGTGCAAACCTGGTGGCCAACTACAAGAAACATCTGACCTCTGTGATTGCCAACAAGGGTTTTGCCACCAAGTACTAAGTCATGTTTTGCAGAGGGGTCAAATACTTATTTCCCTCATTAAAATGCAAATCAATTTATAACATTTTTTACATGTGGATTTTTTTGTTGTTATTCTGTCTCTCACTGTTCAAATAAACCTACCATTAAAATTATAGACTGATCATGTCTTTGTCAGTGGGCAAACGTACAAAATCAGCAGGGGATCAAATACTTTTTTCCCCTCACTGTATATATTGAGGCGTAACTTAGCTAGCCATGTTGGCAATAGAACACACTTTCAAATGATGCCGACATGACCAGATTGTGATTTATAATGGAGCGTTTTTGGAACGTGTAAACAACAACAGGAATTGTGTAAAGGCGGGGATGCAGGGCTGTGTTCCAAATGAAACAACTACAAGTCTGCTTGCTCTAGTTCCTCAACGACATAGCTATGAGAGCTCAAAATAGAACCTTATAGTTGAAGACTCTTCATTGAGTCATAAAAATGCATTACGTAGGACCTGTGCACACTTTGGAGAGGTGTGTGGCCACTTTGAGACACCAGTTAGACCTCTCACTCAAACCCTTGTCATTTTTTTGTCTTATGTTGCACCTACCCAAATTTTCTATGAATATTTCTATAATGTTACTGAATCATGAGTATTTTCATATTTCGTTATCAACAAATGTGGCGAAAAGTACAGTAAATGTAAAATGCACATAAAATCCACAGTGTAATTTTTGGATTCAGTCTTGTGTCAGTTTAACTGTTTTGTCCTCACCTTTAGTCTAATAATTTTCCAATAATCTCCAAACTGTTCCCTTTTAATTGCTACCATGGTTATGCATATGCTTTCCATATTCCTTCTGTAAGACGCATTTCAATTGATCCCTATCCATATAGGCCAATTCCCACGAGTGTAAAGGGTTAAGGTGTTTTGGTTCTCTCTAGACAGCATGATGACAATTGTTAATAACAGCATATTTATTTTTATTTTTTATTTCACCTTTATTTAACCAGGTAAGCCAGTTGAGAACAAGTTCTCATTTCCAACTGCGACCTGGCCAAGATAAAGCAAAGCAGTGCGATAAAAACAACAACACAGAGTTACATATGGGGTAAACAAAACATAAAGTCAAAAATACAACAGAAAATATATATACGGTGTGTGCGAATGTTATGGAGGTAAGGCAATAACTAGGCCATAGTGTAAAATAGTTACAATTTCGTATTAACACTGGAATGATACATGTGCAAATAGAGATACTGGGGTGCAAATTAGCAAAATAAATAACAATATGGGGATGAGGTGGGCTAATTTCAGAAAGGCTGTGTACAGGTGCAGTGATCGGTAAGCTGCTCTGACAACTGACGCTTAAAGTTAGTGAGGGAGATTGTGAGGGGTTCTCGATGCATATCCTAGTATTTCACTTTTAGTCTATAGCCCAAACCATTTCAACAAAACTCTATTTACCTTCTCTGTTTTCTCTTCTGGCTCGTCTTCGTTTAGAAACTCTCGTTTCGGGTAAGGTATCTGACATCCGGCAAACACACTACAGGAGAGAATGAGACGAGGGATACACACAATCAGTTGTTTGTGAAATAACTGAGTAGCTGGGTGTGGTGCGTACAAATATATATATATATATTATTTTATTTTTTTATCTATGTCAAGAAACCAAATCACAACCAGACTGACCAAGATAAAAACAGGAAACTAGAAATTCAAAAAATACCAGACTACGAAAGGAATGATTTGGAAGTGGTCTGTTTTAAGTTCACTGAATCAACGACCTCCATTGTTAGTTTATCAAACAGACTTCTCATGGTGAAGATGTGAACGTGTTTATGTGTGGAGAGAGTGGCTATGATCATGACTGAGTTTGGAAAATAAAGTTTAGTAGGTCTCACTCGGAGGTTGGCAAGGGGTCCTCCAGGAAATAGGGGTCCTGCAGTGCCTGTTCAGAAGTAATCCTTTTGGTGGGGTCCATTGTGAGGAGTTTCTGGAGCTGAAAAGTGGTGGATGAACACTAGGCTAGTGGTACCAAGCAAACCCAATCAGCCAGCTAGGCCTATTGGTTTTACAGCTCTTATATCTAGATTGGTCCTTATCCTATACTCTCCAGTGTAAATCAAGGTAGCAGTAGCATGCCCTCCATAAACTGGCAATAAAGTTCAAGCATCTAATGGTTACTAGAAGGTGTGCTTACCAACAGGAAAACCTTGCTGTCAGGTTTGACTTTATGCTTCTCCATGTATTTGATTAGGCTGCTATTTGCATACCTGTGAATGGGTGAAGCACAGCACAGGTAAAACAGACATCTTTAACGCAAGTGAATAGTCACAGAAGGCTGTCAGCCTGAGAGAAAGGTTCAAATGTGATGTTAGATGTGTGTGAAAGGTTCAGGTATCTTTTGACAGCCGAGAAAGCCCAGGTATTGTCAGAATGTCAAGCCTTCTCCACTCACGTCATTCTCCTGAAGTCTTTCTGAAGGGTGGGGTACTCAGGCATCTTCCTGATGTCTTCCCAATCTTTATCTGACCAATTCAAACAGACAAAAAAACTTCAGTCACTTTAAACCAATTCTTATACTTGCTGCCTTCAGAGGATAATGTAATCTACTGTACATATTGTATGACAACAAGTACATGAGAAGGACAAGGTTGATGATGACTTTACCAAATACTATACATCATGACTTTCATGACCGTGAGAATCTAACTGGGTTTTTACTGCATGTTTTACATGGTCTTATCAGGTGTGTGTGTGCTGGTCAGACCTGCTGGGAAGCCCATGACACTGAATATCCTGTCCAGCTGGTCGTGGTGGAATGGGTTACTGGTCTTAATGTCCTCCTGGCGACAGTGGAAGATGGGCTCCGACGTCAGCAGCTCCGCAAAGATGCAGCCGATCGCCCAAATGTCTACATCAGATAGACAAGCAGTTAGCAATTAGACTGAGTGGTCTGAGCCTATACCTTAGCAGGGACGGACACAAAATAAACTCCTCTAAACTTGAAGGTGTATCCGAATCTCTCTCACACTAATGAGACTGGACAGTCACAGGAGTTTCCTCTTAAGAATTCTGCTTAAGAATTTGACTGTACCCTGTAATTACATCTGCGACCCTGTGCATGTGGCTAATAGACCCATCTAATCTAATTGTGATGGCTGTAGTGAATGCCTAAGGCTTTTAAGTGTGTTGATGTTCGAAGTTAGCGCTGTTCTGCCACGGAGCAGCGCCACAGAGTTCTATTGAGCAATGACCACTTTTTGATCATGCCTGTGATGACATTCCATTCAATCTAAACATGCTACATTCTCAGAGTAAATCGTCCGTAACGTTTGAACCATATATGGTAGAGCCATCGGGTTGGGACTATTGTTTTTCTGACTGAATTCTCTATTGAATGGACATATTTGTATAAACCTTGAATGAATGAATCCTTTTATGGGTGAACTTTTGCCTTCAAAAGTATTCAGACCCCTTGGATTTCTTGTGTTATAAAGTGGGATTAAAATGAATTTAATAGATTTTTTTTTGTCAACAATATACACAAAATACTATGTAATGTCAAAGTGAAATAATATTTAATTTTTTTATTAATAAAAAATGCAATAACTAAAATATAGTATAAGTATTCAGCTCCTTTGTTTAGGCAAGCCTAACTTTGTTCAGGAGTAAAAGTTGGCTTAACAAATCACATAAAAAGTTACATGGACTCACTCTGTGGGAAATAATAGGGGTTGACATAACCCTTCCTCTGTCCCCATACATACCCAACATCTGTAAGGTCCCTCAGTCAAGTATTGAATTTCAAGCACAGATTCAACTAGGGGCGGCAGGTAGCTTAGTGGTTAAGAGCGTTGTGCCAGTAACCGAAAGGTCGCTGGTTCTAATCCCCGAGCCTACTAGGTGAAAAATCTGTCGGTGCCCTTGAGCAAGGCACTTAACCCTAAATGCTCCTGTAAGTCGCTCTGGATAAGAGCGATATAAATACAAATTTTAAAAAACTACAAAGACCAGGGAGCTTTTTGAAAGCCTCGTAAAAACGGCAGTGATTTGTAGATGGTTAACAATAACAAATCTGACATTGAATATCTATTTAAATATGGTCTAGTTAATAATTATGTTGTCCATTATGTACAGTACCAGTCAAAAGTTCGGACACACCTATTCATTCAAGGGTTTTTCTTTATTTTGTACATTGTAGAATAATAGTGAAGACATCAAAACTATGAAATAACATATATGGAATCTTGTAGTAACCAAAAAAGTGTTAACAAATCAAAATATATTTTAGATTTTTCAAAGTAGCCACCCTTTGCCTTGACAGCTTTGCACACTCTTGGCATTCTCTCAACCAGCTTCATGAGGAATGCTTTTCCAACAGTCTTGAAGGAGTTCCCACATATGCTGAGCACTTGTTGGCTGCTTTTTCTTCACTCTGCGGTCCAACTCATCTCAAACCATCTCAATTGGGTTGAGGTCAGTGATTGTGGAGGCCAGGTCATCTGATTCAGCACTCCATCACGCTCCTTCTTGGTCAAATTGCCCTTACACAGCCTGGAGGTGTGTTTTGGGTCATTGTCCTGTTGAAAAACAAATGATAGTCCCACTAAGCGCAAACCAGATGGGATGGAGTATCACTGCAGAATGCTGTGGTAGCCATGCTGGTTAAGTGTGCCTTGAATTCTAAAGAAATTACAAACAGTGTCACCAGCAACGCACCCCCACACCATCACACCTCCTCCTCCATGCTTCACGGTGGGGACCACACATGCGGAGATCATCCGTTCACCTACTCTGCGTCTCACAAAGACACGGCGGTTGGAACCAAAAATCTCAAATTTGGACTCATCAGACCAAAGGATAGATTTCCACCAGTCTAATGTCCATTGCTCGTGTTTCTTGGCCCAAGCAAGTCTCTTCTTATTATTGGTGTCCTTTAGTAGTGGTTTCTTTGCAGCAATTCGACCATGAATGCCTTATTCACACAGTCTCCTTTGAACAGTTGATGTTGAGATGTGTCTGTTACTTGAACTCGGTGAAGCATTTATTTGGGCTGCAATCTGAGGCTGGTAACACTAATGAACTTATCCTCTGCAGCAGAGGTAATTCTGGGTCTTCCTTTCCTGTGGCGGTCCTCATGAGAGCCAGTTTCATCATAGCGCTTGATGGTTTTTGCGACTGGACTTGAAGAAACTTTCAAAGGTCTTGAAATTTTCCGGGTTGACTGACCTTCATGTCTTAAAGTAATATTGGACTGTCGTTTCTCTTTGCTTATTTGAGCTGTCCATAATATGGACTTGGTCTTTTACCAAATAGGGCTATCTTCTATATACCACCCCTACCTTGTCACAACACAACTGATTGGCTCAAACTCATTAAGAAGGAAATAAATTCCACAAATTAACTTTTAAGAAGGCACACCTGTTAATTGAAATGCATTCCAGGTGACTACCTCATGAAGCTGGTTGAGAGAATGCCAAGAGTGTGCATGGTGATGGTAGAGAACTGAGGATGGATCAACAACATTGTAGTGACTCCACAATAATGACCTAAATGACAGAGTGAAAAGAAGAACACAAATATACAAATATTCCAAAACATGCATCTTGTATGCAACAAGGTACTAAAGTAATACTTTTTGGCCTAAATGCAAAGCCCTATTTGGGGCAAATCCAACACAACACATCACTGAGTAACTTCTTATTTTCAAGCATGGTGTTGGCTGCATCATGTTGTGGGTATACTTGACATCTGCACATACTGGGGAGTTTTTCAGGATAAAAAGGAACGGGATAGTGCTAAGCACAGGCAAAATCCTAGAGCAAAACCTGCTTCAGTCTGCTTTACACCAGACACTGGGAGAGGAATTCACCTTTCAGCAGGACAATAACCGACAACACAAGGCCAAATCTACACTGGAGTTGCTTACCAAGAAGACCGTGAATGTTCCTAAGTGGCCAGTTTTACAGTTTTGACTTAAATCTGCTTGAAATACTAAGGCAAGACTTGAAAAGAGCTTGAAGAATAAAAAAATAATAATAATAGGCAAATATGGCACAATCCAGGTAGAGACTTACTCAGAAAGGTGTTTCTAACATGTATGTACTCGGGAAGCTGAATACTTATGCAACGACTATATTTGATTTATTATATTTGTATTAACTCTTATTTCTTATTTACATTTTTCTTCCACTTTGACATTAGAGTATTTTGTGTAGAGTGTTGACAAAAAATGACAATTAAATCCATTTGAATCCCACTTTGTAACACAATAAAATGAAGAAATCTAAGGGGTCTGAATACTTTTGCAAGGCACCGTATATGCCATTTATAGTTGCCATTCCCAGGCAAGTATTCCTGGGATGTCATCTAGCTAATTATACACAAGAAGACACACCCCTCATGCAGTTAAAGACCATGCATCTCACTGCCTGTCAGGCCCAGCTGTCAACGACACCCACATGGTACTGTATATGTGAATGTCCACATGTGAATGCCCATGTATACTGAGGCTTACTAAAGCTGTTTATATGGCTCTGAGCAGAGCCGCCTCTTCCTATACGCAGACTAAGTGCTGCGCGTAGGGCCACGCGGCCAATAGGAGGCCCCATTTTTTTCATCTTTTTTTTTTAGGAACTCAGTCGGGGTCTCAACTTTGATTGTTAGAAAAGTAGAATACACAAGGTGCAATTTCAACATTTGGTAGTGCATCAGCAGTTTTCCACTTGTTATGTAAGTCACTGACAGTCCCTCAATTAGCCCGTCAGCTAATATTTTTGGGATTGCAATGTAAAGTAGTCTAGCCAGCTATTTAAACCTTGTAGTAATCATCACCAAATTACCGAACGGGCACGCAGGCCATGTGCCCAGGGGCCGTGACCTCCAGGGGGCCCACATTGATTTTGTTAGTCACTCTCACACAGATCATATGAATATGGCACAAGTACATTTACATTTAGATTTTAGTTATTTAGTAGACGCTCTTATCCAGAGCAACTTACAGTTAGTGAGTGCATACATTTTTCATACTGGCCCCCCGTGGGAATCGAACCCACAACCCTGGCGTTGAAAGCGCCATGCTCTACCAACTGAGCTACAGGAGGCCGAAATGTCATGGCAAAATGTGTAGAATTGCAGGAAATTAGATTTAAAACTGCAAAAAACTTTCTCTCCACATCGTGGCAAAATATGTAGAATTGCAGGATATTACCTCTGAAACTGCAACATTTTCTCTCCACTCCATGGCAAAATGAGTAGAACTGCATGAAATTAGTTTTAAAACTACAAAATGTTCTCCGCCCCATGGAATTATTTGAGGAATTGCAGAAAATGTGCTTTGAAGTTCGACTTTGGGCACAAAAAACGCCCCAACTCCGCCCCTTCTCAATTTTTTAACAGAAATAGAGTGTGCCTTTGGTGGTTCGTCAATGTGTCATTCTGGTCATGCGCGCCGCGACCGACGTAGCTAGTTCGTTAGCTAAGCTAACAACTTTAGCTAGCCAGTAACTCCTCCAGTATGTGTTGACATAATTTCACAGAATTTGTTTTTGGACGAAAGCCGTAGAGATCGGTAAGAAAAAAAAATATCTTTTTGTTTTTAAGCATTAAAATTACCTGGTATGATGGTGCATTTACCAGTTATACAGTTATAAAGCCTTTATTTTAGCATTTTGCCCAAAGTCGACCTTTAACAATGCAACATTTTCTCTACACCCCATGGCAAAATGTGTAGAATGGCAGGAAATGTACTTTAACACTGCAAAAAGTATCCACTGCCAAGAGGGGCACTAAAATGTTTTGCCCATGAGGTGGGGGGACATGACCAAATCTCACTTAGGGTAAACAATCAAAGAGCAAAGTCCTACTGGTCTGTCTGTGCTGGTCGATTTTCAATTCATTTCCATCTAATCTCTGTGCTTTGGTTACAAAATGGGAAGCATGTGTTGGGTATGAATATAATTTAGGTTATACAATAACTTCTGGAATGTATGTTGATGTACACTCCCTTATTAATTTATTTGGACAGTGAAGCTAAAATGATTCATTTGGCTCTATACTCCAGCATTTTGGATTTGAGATCAAATGTTTTATATGAGGCGACAGTACAGAATGTCACCATTTATTTTAGGGTATTTTCATACATATCTGTTTTACTGTTTAGAAATGAAAGCACTTTATGTATCTGGTTACTCCATTTAAAGGTGTCATAAGTATTTGGACAAATTCACTTATAGTGTATTAAATTAAGTAAAAACACACAATGACTACATCAAGCTTGTGGGATGCATTTGCAGTTTGTTTTGGTTGTGTTTCAGATTATGTTGTGCCCAATAAAAATTAATGGTAAATAATGCATTGTGTCATTTTGGAGTCACTTTTATTGTAAATAAGAATATAATATGTTTCTAAACACTTCTACATTAATGTGGATGCTACCATGATTACAGATAAACATGAATGAATCGTGAATACTCGTGAGTGAGCAAGTTATGCTTACGTATCTTTGTCAAGCAAAACGTTTTGTGGAAGGTACTACGATGCGTCCAGTATGCAATAAGCTATCCTACACAATTGTGCACAGTAGCCTAGACTCATTGTCCAATCCGTCGCACAGAAACATATGAAAACATTAACTCATTACCTTGATGCTTTCTCGGTTAAATCTTCTAGACCCTGCTGCAAATCAAGCAGACAACAGCAGATAATCAAGTAAGTCTATTAGCCTATGCATAGCCTATTGAAGAACCACGCAAGTTAGAAGCATTCGATTTTGCAATCACATACAGTGAGGGAAAAAAGTATTTGATCCCCTGCTGATTTTGTACGTTTGCCCACTGACAAAGAAATTATCAGTCTATAATTTTAATGGTAGGTTTATTTGAACAGTGAGAGACAGAATAACAACAACAAAATCCAGAAAAATGCATGTAAAAATTTTTATAAATTGATTTGCATTTTAATGAGGGAAATAAGTATTTGACCCCCTCTCAATCAGAAAGATTTCTGGCTCCCAGGTGTCTTTTATACAGGTAACGAGCTGAGATCAGGAGCACACTCTTAAAGGGAGTGCTCCTAATCTCAGCTTGTTACCTGTATAAAAGACACCTGTCCACAGAAGCAATCAATCAATCAGATTCCAAACTCTCCACCATGGCCAAGACCAAAGAGCTCTCCAAGGATGTCAGGGACAAGATTGTAGACCTACACAAGGCTGGAATGGGCTACAAGACCATCGCCAAGCAGCTTGGTGAGAAGGTGACAACAGTTGGTGCGATTATTTGCAAATGGAAGAAACACAAAATAACTGTCAATCTCCCTCGGCCTGGGGCTACATGCAAGATCTCACCTCATGGAGTTGCAATGATCATGAGAACGGTGAGGAATCAACCGAGAACTACACGGGAGGATCTTGTCAATGATCTCAAGGCAGCTGGGACCATAGTCACCAAAAAAACAATTGGTAACACACTACGCCGTGAAGGACTGAAATCCTGCAGCGCCCGCAAGGTCCCCCTGCTCAAGAAAGCACATATACATGCCCGTCTGAAGTTTGCCAATGAACATCTGAATGATTCAGAGGAGAACTGGGTGAAAGTGTTGTGGTCAGATGAGACCAAAATGGAGCTCTTTGGCATCAACTCAACTCGCCATGTTTGGAGGAGGATGAATGCTGCCTATGACCCCAAGAACACCATCCCCACCGTCAAACATGGAGGTGGAAACATTATGCTTTGTGGGTGTTTTTCTGATAAGGGGACAGGACAACTTCATCGCATCAAAGGAACGATGGACGGGGCCATGTACCGTCAAATCTTGGGTGAGAACCTCCAGGGCATTGAAAATGGGTCGTGGATGGGTATTCCAGCATGACAATGACCCCAAACACACGGCCAAGGCAACAAAGGAGTGGCTCAAGAAGAAGCACATTAAGGTCATGGAGTGGCCTAGCCAGTCTCCAGACCTTAATCCCATAGAAAATATGTGGAGGGAGCTGAAGGTTCGAGTTGCCAAACGTCAGCCTCGAAACCTTAATGACTTGGAGAAGATCTGCAAAGAGGAGTGGAACAAAATCCCTCCTGAGATGTGTGCAAACCTGGTGGCCAATTACAAGAAACGTCTGACCTCTGTGATTGCCAACAAGGGTTCTAAGTCATGTTTTGCAGAGGGGTCAAATAATTATTTCCCTCATTAAAATGAAAATCAATTTATAACATTTTTTACATGCGTTTTTCTGGATTTTTTTGTTATTATTCTGTCTCTCACTGTTCAAATAAACCTACCATTAAAATTATAGACTGATCATGTCTTTGTCAGTGGGCAAACGTACAAAATCAGCAGGGGATCAAATACTTTTTTCCCTCACTGTACATCATTTTGGATTTGTGTGCCCAAGAAAACTGTTTTCACATGCAAAGCCTAAAATATCAATATGAACATTTGATAAAGCGGTGCTGCCGTTAATAGCGTACCATCTCATAGACTCGACAATACTTTTGTTCCGCTGATGGCCCAAAAGGGGTCGATGGGTTTCGTATTCAGATGACTAAGCTTTCAGAACATTCATACCTAGCCTACTGGTCAATCAGCTCACAGTCGTCTGGACACTTTCCTATGCGCAGTTCAGTCATATTTCCTTCTCCTTTTCATATCCCAAAAATGCTACTAGTAGCCTATTGATACAGACTTTACATAGGCTATTGGTGCCGATCACTATAGCCTAATACTCCTCCAATCGATGGAAAGACTGCCGACAATCAGCGGTGCTGAACCTCTAATAATTAGCCTATCCTAAAAAACTCCTCATGTGCGGAAATGAATGAATCTGCACAGCCCTTGCTAAAGTCAATTATGATGTTTGAGTAGCTAGGCCTATTTAAGGAAATATCATAGGCCTAGTTTTATTATATTGATAATTAGATTATATAGAGCAAATTGAAAGGAAATGAATTATTACAAGGTTGAAATACCATTTATTTGTGTATATGTGCACATTTTTTTATTGATTCATGAATGTATTAGTAGGCTTATGGATGACATTTTTCAAGTTATTTTCCCAACCCTGTTTTATTTGTTCTATACTGTCTAAAAGGAAGGCAACAAATGCAGCACATTTTTATTTATTTATTTTATACAATATTCTGCCCATTTCAAAAAATGTATATAAAATATTATGCCCATATGAACAAATGTATATACAATATTGCAGCCTTCGCTGTAAAATATAACACGTTGCAGCGGTGCTTTGATAAGTTACAGAGGCATAAATATCATACATATATCATATTTGGGGGCATGAACTTTGTGCATCTGTAACTTTCTCACGATTCATTACTCACGATTCATTAATGATTATCCATAATCATGGTAGCATCCACATTAATGTAGAAGTGTTCAGAAACAGATTCTATGTACCTCTCATGTTAAGGCAAATGACTCACCGATTGCTTTGGTGTAATGTCGGGCCCCTAGCAGCAGCTCAGGGGCCCTATACCAGAACGTCACCACGACGGGGTCAAGGTCCGCCAGGGGTTTGAGAGGAGAGTTGAAGAGTCTGGCAAAGCCCATGTCAGCTAAAACGTGAATAAGATAGAGTGGGGGAAACACAACATAGTATCAACGTGAATTAATGACAATGAAAAACAGGGCGGCCTCAACTCAAGGCTACTCTACTCTCCATGTCTTAAGCCAGGAGAGCCCTATCAGAAGAGACTTGATAGTGACTAGCAGCACAAGCATTCCAAGCAGCCTTTGACCTGGTATTTCAGTGAAGGAGGTAGTGTTTGGTTTCAGGGATGATCCCTGGCTCTGTTGAGCAAGCTATATTGTTGGCAATGTATAGCTTGTCAAAGCCACCACGCTTGAATTCCACAGCCTTTTCTCTCTCACAAGAGCAGGCTAATCAAATCAAATGTATATATATTTGGATTGAAGTCCAATCAAAATATACTATGTGGCTGGTGTTTATGTCAATGCTGTCAGTAAGTCATCTTATGGGCCAGGTCTGCACAGAACCTGGAGTCTATGTCAGGGTCTGTGATCTTATGGGAAGGTCTTATTTCTGTAGTCTTATGGGAAGGTCATTCTCTATTATGGGTAAGTCTTCTGTGTCTGTGCAAGACCCGAAGTGAAGTCTGGTGTGGTGTGATGGGTTTCACCAGGGGGGTCCTGTGACTCTAAAACAATAACTTAGCACGAACACTAGACTCTCAGGGTTAGGGTATAAATAGAGTCCAGCCGGACTGCAGACCTGTGACATCATCCCAAAATAGTGCCATGCTGGGGAGTGGGTTATGCAATAGTGTGATCAGTGTCATGTGGCCATTTTAAGCCCCTCTGCCTGCCCCTGTGTCTCTGTGTTCAGAAACCCTCTCAGAGTCTGGCTGAAGGTTAAACGATGTAGCCATTGTACGCTCAGTCAAGTCAACAAACTCATTTATCTATGGTCACATCATTCAGCTGTTTTGCTCACATTTAATTTACATTAAAATGTGAATACAAATAATATAAGTACACATACATTATCTCTGTCAACCTACTGACAGTTTTAAGCCTTTAATCACTGAATCAGCAGCCCGCTCCATCAATCATCTACAGTGTATTGACTTCAGTACATTTAGCCCATCTTACCGATTTTCACCCATCCTCGTTCTGGGCCCTCCCCCATTACCAGAATGTTGGCTGGTTTCTAGAGGAGAGAGAGACAAATAGTCAACTATCTTCTGTATGTGCTTCAGCCTTCAGGGAAGCCTCAGAGGCTCCAAGTCCAACTAAGAAAACACAACATAGAAATAAGGTTACATTCACTTTACAGGTGTGAAGGAAAATGTTTGTGCTTTTCTAATAACCAGTTCGACTGGGTTCATGCAAGTGACTGATTGATCGTGCCTGGGAGGAATCCTCACTATCAGTATAAGTAATTTGGCAGTACGCCCAGAACATTGCTTTGAGAACCGAAACGAGGTATCTCAGTTTCTAGGTCTCAGCTTGGAGAGAGGAAGCTTCGTGAGATATTGGTCGGTTACATGAATGAACCAAACGTTAATGGATGAATTAATTATGAGGCAACCCCAATAAAACATTTTGGGGGGGCACATGGCATGGACGACGGGGCTGCTGGAGGCAGCTACAGGGCGCATCTGCGATTTAGGAGAGGAGGCCACCAGGTTTGGGGGGCTGAAAGGGTGGTTGGCGGAGCCTAGAGGTAGAGCAGAGCCAACTCCCCGTACTCAGGCTAGGCAGCGTGAGACTGGGCAGGTTCAGAGTTATGCGGAGCTACGTACTGTGCTGCGAGTGTTCCGGCACAGTCCGGTACGTCCTGTGCTAGCACCACGCACGTGTCGTGCTAAGGTGTGCATGCAGCCAGGACGGAGTGTGCCGGCTCAACGCTCGTGGCCTCCAGTACCCCTCCTCGGGCCCGGATATCCTGCGCCAGTGCCACGTGCTGTAGTGTCAGTACGAGTGCACAGCCCTGTACGTCCTGTGCTGGTGCCTCACACAGAGTGTGTGGAAATAGGCATTCAGCCAGGACGGGTTGTGTCAGCTCTCCGTTCCAGACCTCCAGTCCGTCTCCACAGTCCAGCCCGGCCTGTTCCTGTCCCTCGCACCAAGCCTGTGGTGCGCGTCGCCAGCCCGGTCCGGCCCGTTCCTGCTCCCCGCACCAAACCAGTGGTGCGCGTCGCCAGCCCGGTCCGGCCCGTTCCTGCTCCCCGCACCAAGACAGTGGTGCGCGTCGTCAGCCCGGTCCGGCCCGTTCCTGCTCCCCGCACCAAGCCAGTGGTGCGCGTCGCCAGCCCGGTCCGGCCCGTTCCTGCTCCCCGCACCAAGCCAGTGGTGCGCGTCGTCAGCCCGGTCCGGCCCGTTCCTGCTCTCCGCACCAAGCCAGTGGTGCGCGTCGTCAGTCCGGCACGGTCCGTGCCTGTTCCACCGGTGCCTGGTCCGGCACCGGTCAGCTGCTCCACACCGGAGCCAAAGCAATCCGCTCCACCGATGTCCAGTCCAGCTCCGGCCAGCGGGGCCAGACCAGACCAGGGGCGCTACGGGGGGGTAGAGAGAGAGTGGTGGTCACGCCCGGAGCCGGATCCGCCTCCGAGGCGGAATGCCCACCCGGCCCCTACCCTCTTGTGTTTGGTTGGCGCGGTCGCAGTCCGCGCCTTTGGGGGGGGGGGGTACTAGAGTCTGGGGACTCTTATATGTTGAGCCAGGGTGTGGATTTTCTATGTGTTATTTTCTATGTTTTGTTCTAGTTCGTGTATTTCTATGTTGGCCAGGGTCGTTCCCAATCAGAGGCAGCTGATTCTCGTTGTCTCTGATTGGGGGCAATACTTAGGCAGCTTGTTTGGCACTGTTTATTGTGGGATCTTGTTCCGTAAGGTTTGTTTTGGTGTATAACCTAGGACTTCACGTATCGTTTGGTTTGTTGTTTTGTTTGTGTGTGTTAAGTACGTTAATTAATAAAGATGTACGCTTATCACGCTGCGCCTTGGTCCGCTTCATCCTGTAACGATCGTGACACGGGACTACCCCGGGGGAGCTCCCGACTGACGTGTACTATGGTGCATTGAGTTTGTTGGAACCTCTCCAGCTTGCTGAAAATAAAGAATGATTCATTTATTATTGACATCAGGCGTCCCTGGTGGTAATTTCCATGACACAGGTTTATAAAATAATAGACTAAAATGTCATGCATGTCCAATGACTTTTAGAAGGGAGGTTTGGGCAATACCAGTGTAACATACAAATAACAGAGGCAGAGCATGCCAAATGGAAAGTAAGTTACGCTACTGACCTCCACACTGCCAAAGACAAAAAAAGAGGTCAAACTATTACGGTGAAAGATTGCTCCATCAATGATTCTACTGATCGTTGATATCAAGGTCTACCATGGTGTTGAAGCATGCCTGTGCCTTTGGGACATTGCTTCCAACAACACAATAATGTTCTCTGTCTGAGTCTGTGTTTTGGGGCTTTGGGGAGGCATGATATTATGGTGCCCTGTATATAGCTCTGTGGTTTACTTGCATGACACCAGAACCACCTAGCCAATTTAATCCCGGACACATTGAGAAGCATGAAAAAATATGAATCTAGGCCAGACAGTTTGTGTACCAACAATTCAAATTGCAGAGTATATATTTACATTATATGTACACCTACACTACCGGTCAAAAGTTTTAGAACACCTACTCATTCAAGGGTTTTTCTTTATTTTTACATTGTAGAATAATAGTGAAGACATCAAAACTATGAAATAACACATATGGAATCATGTAGTAACCAAAAAAGTGTTAAATAAATCAAAATATATTTGAGATTTGAGATTCTTCAAATAGCCACCCTTTGCCTTGATGACAGCTTTGCACACTCTTGGCATTCTCTCAACCAGCTTCACCTGGAATGCTGATTAGGGCCTCATTTATTTAAATTGACTGATTTCCTTATTTATTTATTTATTTTGTCATTTAGCAGACGCTCTTATCCAGAGCGACTTACAGGAGCAATTAGGGTTAAGTGCCTTGCTTAAGGGAACATCGACAGATTTTTCACCTAGTCGGCTCGGGGATTAGAACCAGCAACCTTTCGGTTACTGGCACAACGCTCTTACGCACTAAGCGAACTGCCGCTCCCTTATATGAACTGTAACTCAGTAAAATCATTGAAATTGTTGCATGTTGCGTTTATATTTTTGTTCAGTATACATTAGCCATACTGCACATTCATGTCATCTGAGTGTAAAAGGTACACAGCACATCCAAAACTCATCGTCAATTGAGTGTGTCATTCTGTTCCAATGACTATGCTCACACAGTAGGCTACCTGCCCATTGTTTATTTAATCATGTATCCATCAATCGTCTGTCAGTCCCCTGAGTCTGTGTGTGAATCTTAAACTCATAGGATTCAGTCTCCTCAATAAACAGGGGCTGTTGCTATAGGAACCCCACTAATAATGAGCTCTATTATTCAAACACACAACAAAACACCGCCATCGGCAAACACAATGACGACTCCCTCGAGGAGGGTCTCTTTTCACTCCCAAATGACTGGCACTGGCTCCTCTTTCAAATTCTAAATAACTGGGCTAATAATTTACATTCAGGCCAAAGACATTCCTTTTCACTGACCCTACGTTTAAAGAGATCATATTTCCATACAGGTGAACAATAATTATCAAAAAGCTCACATAAAAACAGAGATTGGATGAATGGGCAATGAAAAAGTAAACTGATTACTGAATTGAGGTTGTAATATTGCTGTCTGATATTGTTTTTCTACAAAAGTTTGGATTTTATAGACTCTAACATGTGCTTAGCTTCCCAGAAATGTAAGGAGGTTTCGTGAGAATGGGACCGGAAAACAAATATCCCTAAGCCCACCGTGGGACTGAAAATTCAATCCCTAAGGAGGTGCCTGTCTTTCACAAAAAACATACCCCCCCTGTTGAGTCAAAAATAGCCCTGTTTTTGGCAAGCAAGTCTATCTTTACATGTACTGGGAACCATACAGCAGTGCTATTATTAATTCAGTGTCTTTGACCTTGCTTTCGCTGTAGTAGTATTTTTTCTTCTTCTTCCTACATGTCTTATGATTAAGTAACGACCCGTTTTTTCTCGGCACACAAGCATTAACCATTCTACTATCAGAACCACATTCCTTACTGCACCATGAGTTATAGCAGCGCAGGCCTGCCACAGCCCACTCCACACAGGATATAGACCTAGGGAGGGAACACACAGTACATATTCAGACAAAGGACAGTTGGTGTGGATGCTGTTTTTCCTAGACATTTCCTAGTGGCACATGTAGCACGTGACTACGGGGAGCCAGGGATTACTCCAGCTATGAACAATATTCCATTACATCAGCGGGCACGTCCTTTATTAGTCATGAAAACGAGCCATCATAGGCAGGTGAGAGAGAGAGAGCGAGAGAGAGCAGCCTAGCACATATATTTGCTGCAGCTGAAACCTGACTTTACTCTCAGTGTAACGTGGATACAGGATGTACATATTGACTTTCTTTAAGGCATTTTCAACCTCAAACATTTGTTTCTGGCAGAGATAGGAATTATTGCAGTATTCAGGTAAAGATTTGGCTTGGAGTACAGCTGCAGTCAGCATGGTGGGGGAGGGATCCAACTGCTCTGGCTGGTGTGGGTTACATAACTTAGGCAGGAGCAGGGGGCGGGGCTGCTTGGCTTGCTGGAGAGGAGGGGTAGGGTAGACTGGTTTCTCTGCAGCGCAGCACAAGGTTGAGTGTTGCATAACAGGCAAAGTGAGTGGTGGAGGGAGCAATGAAAGACATGCAGTTACTCGTATCTACCCCTGTGGCTGTTGATAAAAGACTGAGTCGCTTGAATAACTATTCCCCCAGGAGATTAGGAATGCTGCCCGCGGTACTCCCTCCTCTAGCCTAACTCTAACACACCTCCCCCAAAATTACTGGGGAGTAAAAATGGATAGAAAACCGCCCCATATCCAGGCGGGGTGGAATGTGGCATTTTTCAATGAACAGCAAAATCCGAGGTATACGTCTAGAAAGTGGTAGAGAAGGGGACTTGACTCTTTCGTATTCAGGACAATTTCACAATGAAAAGGCCAACAAACTTATTGTGCAAAACAGATACTCACATATGCCAATTCCCAACACCAGCAGCTTGAGAGTGGAATTTGCATAGGCCTTTATCCACAATAGCAGGAAGTGCTAGCTTTGAGAAAGCACATTAAACTGCAATACATCAACCTTTATCTGGAATCAGATACAGAGAAAGTGACAACTGAGAAATTCATCTTGTGGCTAAGAAAATAGTTAAGGGCCGGAAGAGTTGATGTTCAGGTTAAGGAGAGTTTGACCTCCAATGAAATGAGCAAAACAGCACTAGCTACTGTGGGAGTGTGTTTTAATTCCAGCAGTAGCTATAGCTAGATGCTGACCATGTACAGTACACTCATAGAAAAAAGGGTTCCAAAAGGGTTATTCGGCTGTCCCCATAGGAGCACCCTTTTTGGTTCCAGGTAAAACCCTTTTGGGTTCCATGTAGAACCCAAAAAGGGTTTTTCAAATGGTTCTCCTATGGGGACAGCCGAGGAACCCTTTTAGGTTCAAGATAGCACCTTTTTTTTTTTTCCAAAGAGTGTAGTACTGACAAAAGCCCTGGCCTCTGCTTAGATAAAGGCTTGCTTGTGCAACAGGCAGGCAGCTAGGGCAGGACTAACCCTAAGCCTATTAGTGTTCGAGGTCAGACACATGAAATCAAACACACAAGAGCATTTCCGTTTTGTCCATTCTGTTGTATCCTGGATGATTCATTAACCACATATATTGACCAGGCATTAAATACCTGCTTATGCTATGGAATCTCTAAGCAGAACTATAGCAATCCGCTATTACCATGTCATAAACTGCTTAGCAATACCCATCATCAACAGCGTGGTCCACTATCTTCTGAATGTTATCAATCAGATTTCAACTCCAAAAGAACCCCACCAATAACAGTAAGCCTACAGGCCATTAATAACAGTATGACTACAATACATACATGCTCTGTAAACTGCATCTCTGCATTTCTCCACTCAGACTGATGTGGTAGGCCCAGTGACTGAGGCAGAGGCCCTGATTGATAGATCCCACTGTATTTAGCACCACGCTGCCATCTGGGAGAGCTGAGAGAGATTACATAAGAAGGGAAGGCCTGATGGAGGCCTTATAAGATTCCTGTAGCTATGGGATTTGCAGATTCACTCTCTGATTTGCTCTGCCTCTCCAGTGACGGAATGAATCGGAAGTCACGTCAATTGACTGACTCAATTAGTGTGCAGGGAGTGAACATCAAACAGCTAGCATCAATGAGTTAGAATAGATAAGATGATCTACTACCCGTTCATCCATCCACGTACATGATGCGTTTTCTTATCAGGAACATATCTTTGCAACAGTCCACTACTACTCATTGCAATTATCCTGTGTTCACTGCTATCAATATAATGACACAGCCGGTGCCGCTAATAGCAACTCACACTGGCTGGCATTACACAAACTATTGGCTTTCCATAAGCAAGTTGGCGTGTGTTATGCTTTTGTTTTATGGTGTTATACGGTGTTATACAGTGTTATAACAATGTAATATAGCCTAGCCCTTATCATAGAATGTCCAAGTTGCACCATAATATGTTGGGTTTAAGCCAATCAGATGATCAAAAAAATATTCTCAAGCTACAAAAAAAAAAACGTCTTAATAAGGAGCTGCAGAGAGAGATGAGAGAGAGCTCCTGTGTTGCAAGAACCTGATGAGGTTTCCACAGCCAGATAAGAGAATGTGAGCAAGAGAACAACCCTGTGACCTTGCTGTAGCTGGGCCCAGGACTAACTCTGACCTTCCGGTACAATGAGCCCAGCAGAGGTAGGTGAACAGCCTGGCCTTCCAGGAAAACACTCTGCAGCGGTGCATGAGTAAAATCACTGAGGAAGCCAAGCCAGGAAGAAAAAGGCATATTACAACCTGTTGTGATAATTGCGCTGTTTGCTCTATAACCTGTTAGTAAGTCGCTCTGGATAAGAGCGTCTGCTAAACGACTAAAATGTAAATGTAAATATACCTTGCCACCGTGATATATAGGCCTAAGGACAAGACAATAAGAAGACACAGTGGCAGAATATATTCAACCACACCTCTGTTTCATCACAAAACCAGAGAGCAACATCTGCCCACAAACAAACAGTTACATGACCTACTACAGCATGGTCAAGCAAGTTAATGTTTTCAACATTTTCGGACTACTAAACAACTATTGATTTAGAACCACAGAGAGTTACCGCAAGTCACAAAGAAAACAGGAGCTGCCTCCACTATTCCAGCACCATTTCAACTTCAATATTTCATCATCCTCAAATCACCTATGTTTAGTCTATTACAGTGACAACTAAGATACCAAGAACAATTTAGTCCAATCAATGAAAGTGAAATATGATATGGCTGTCCATGGTACTTATTTCTGTGTGTGTGCGTGCGTGCAAGTAGAAAAAAACATGTTGACTCACCCAGAAACACCAATGCTATCCTCCTCTCTTTCATGACTCTGTCATACACAACACGCTTTCGTTTTTGTTGTTCTAGCCTACCTGGCTAAAATGCTTGCTCGCTAGCTTAACTTCCTTTCATGGGCAACGATGTGCCAGGCCAGCTAGTTAACATTAGCCTACTACAATCTAGCTACACATTGAACTTCCATCCTCTCAGGCCAGGGTCCCAATGTATGAATTTATGGTTAAATCAGAATCGTCGTTATAATCATTGGCCAGGACAGATAATTACGTAAAACCAAAGTCCAAATCCCCATCTCCATCCATGGCTAATTTAGGAAAGGGACAATTTTTGCTAGCTAGCTAGCCACCGGAGGACAACGCCACAAAGAGATGCAAAAATTAAAAACAATTCTGTAAATAATGTTTGGCTTGTGATTGGTGTGAAGCCAAATCCAAACTGGCTTCCCTTTAAACTTTTTAAACTTTTTTTTTGGTGCACCGGGACCATTCACAGTTGAGCTCACTCAGTTTAGGTCAACGTTGATTGGGTATGATTTTATAATTTTTTTATCAAGGGAAGCAAAATGCTCGCTGGCTTCTCTTGCATTCAATGCTATGGGTGGCAACAATGTCATACCCTTTTTGACCAGACAGCATCATATAGATGGCCTACATATACTGAGACAGAGGGGTGCTGTTTCGCTCGCTCGCAAGGTTTCTCCGGTGAGATAAATTCAGCCTCTTGCGAAATGAAGGACAATTATGAAACACAGACAGACGAAAGACACATTTTTCTTTTCTTTTTTTCTTGGTCAATTCTTTGGGGAAGCCTGGCTTCCCTTGGCATCCATGAATACACGCCACTGAAAACACTGTGGGAAAACTGTGGGGGAGAAAATCTCACATGGGTGCTAGAGTACAGGCTGGGTGGTGGTGGTTGGTGAGGGTAGGGGAGCAGAATTGACAACATTAACCAGCCGAGACACTTTGTTCCACAGCCAAAGGCTTTGAAATCCTAATAATAAACTGTACAAGGATTTAACAGCACCTTTGCCAGAACATAACAGGATTCAGTTAGCTGGCGAGAGGGTTTCTTTTAGGATCGTTTTTGCAGTGGACACCACTCATTGCTGCTCCTAGATATGCAAGCAAACAAGTGACTTATTTGCATGCATCCTATTGGTTAAAAGCAGCCTGTATCAAAGTTCAGATCAATGACCAATAGGAAAAGGACAGATCAGTAAAGACTGATCAGTGGATGAGGTGTCAGTGAGCAGGTGTAGCAACACTGTAAAGGGACACTGGTACTACACACTACTCACCAGATCCCTGTGAAGCACCCAGTTGGCATGAAGGTAATGGATCCCGTCCAGAATCTGATACAGGAGAGACTTGACCATCCCTCTCGGCAGCTGCATGGGCTTCTTATTGGCCTTGGAGGCTCGATGGAACTTGATGATGTGCTGAAAGGAGACCAGAGGGAGTGGCGTAGAGAAATTGATCAAGCAAGGGACTCAAACACCTAGGTTCCACAACATGCATACATACTGGTACATCATGTACCGTACACTGCCCTTTACAGACAGGAAAACGTCAAGAACAAAGATGAAACAACAGACAGAGCAGGTTGATGAAACATCCAAACAAAGAACAAAGACTGGTCGTCAGACTGGTGGTCATGATGAATCACTTACCCAGAGGTCATGCTCGGCATAGTCGAAAAGGAGCCACACCTTTCTGTCACTGTGAGACAAGAACACTTTCTGCAGGCCAATCACGTTGGGGTGTTTCAGCTCTCGTAGCAGCTGCAACACACAGTAAGAGCTTACATGAATATTCAATAGCAAAAAACTGCTATTTCAATGCACCTTTATTAACCCACTGGGCACACACTGGTTGAAACCACGTTGTTTCCACATAATTTCAATGAAATTAACGTGGAATAGATGTTGAATTGACGTCTGTGCCCAGTGGGAACACATTGTGAATTATTGCACTGACAAGAGTCATTCATGTCATTCAGGGTTTACACTAATCGGATGCAACAAGTATAACAGGTTTTCTGCATGCTGTAAGCTATTGTATATGCCTGATTTAAGCTCTTATGTCCTAGCTCACAGGAACACCTAACCGATAAAGACACAAACCATGGACTTTAATTCATTCAACTGACAAAGGGAAATTACACACAAAGGAAGAGTGAAATTCATGAGGGATTTCCACACCACTTTAATCAGATAAGGGAACACATGTTGTTGCTGTTGTGAACTCTCCATCCCACTCCAACCATCAGACTATGCAGCCAGCCCAGCCCAGAGCTGTGTGTCCATGGATTCATTCCATCAAAGGGATGGCCCCGCATGCGTTAACTGCTCTAGTCTCTCCACTGAACACTGTGTGCCATACTAATGGGTCCAAAGCACCCCTCCAGTCTGTCTTCACTATACAGTCCTAACATAAAGAAATTATACTCCTACACACTAAGGACACTGTATTACTGCACTAAGATAATGACATTACACTCCTACAAACTCAGCTGTTTCTCTTCATATTCATCCCTCCCAGCTTCTTTCGTCAGCGGAGGCACTCTTGGACAAACAACTGAATCCATAATCAATCGAGCCCTTTAGATAGACTACGATGTCGATGGGGGAGGGGGTTGTGTGTGTGCGCGCGTGTGGTAGAGAAAGACCTGAAACGGTCCGTAATCCAGCTATCCAGCGAATGAATTATTCACCCCTAGGGCTAATGTGATTACTCTGTGTCACCTGACCTGAAATCCCATGGAAAAATACTTCAGTGTGAGTGTCCCTCCGTGCGATCCTGATGATACCTTACACTAAACATGCAGCAAGGGCGTTGGCTCGAGCTAGGGCATGGTTGGTCTGACTAATCAAGCTGCAATACACAATGAATGAGTATATACAGCTTGAGACATTTGTGTGCAAAATGGTGTAAAAAAAATTACATTTAAACTTGCTCTACCGGTTGTCTGTGTGGTTTGTCCTTCTGCTGCTCGAAAATTGAGAGTAGTGTTATTAACCTGACTTTCAGTACGCTGGTCTGTATATTGGTTTGTACTTCCGGTTTTTATTTTCAATACTGATGCAATTCGCACGTGCAAACACTTGCACAATATGGCCGAGCCTAACCGAATCACAGACCGAATGGCAAACACTTCCCGCTGATTGCAAGGAAACGTGCTTCGGTCGACTACATTCGGTTACATTCGGCTATTGTTTACATATTGTGCATCACGTGGAATGAGTCAAGAGAAAATATAAGCGACAGAACCTACCAGCGCCACAAAAAGTCAGGTAAACAACACTTTCCTGTGGATACCCTATCTCCACCTCCTACTGCTAAAAGGACCAACAGCACGAACAACAGGTAAAGTCACCTCAAACATCATTTTATTCAACATTCTGGCTTGTAGAGACTATCACGTCTTTTTTCCAGTGACTTCTTTCAGACTGATATCCATGGAGTAACCATGGTAACAGTCTGATGTTTAGGCAAGGGCACGGTCGGCTGTAATTTCAGAGTGTCCGCCGATACGGATAGAGAGGGTTATAGCGGGGGGGGTGGCTCTCTGCATTGACAGTGTACTATATATCATGCACACACGAAAGCACACGCACAAGCACACACACACACAGTCTCCCCCCTCGGTTCTACCCGCAAGGCGGGCTAGTACTGTAGTAGTAAGCTTAAAAGGTGAGGGGTGGAATGAACAGTGAACACAGAGCAGGGGGAATAATGCTGTGATTGTATGCAGCATGTTTGATTTGGCATTTGGATGGGGGAAATGAGGAGGGTTATTGAGGTTAGTGTTTAATCACAGCCTAATCCCTGGGTTATCACATGGCATTGTGCTAATGAGCCCTGGCCTTAGAGGCAGACTCCCGGCTCTGTGACGCTGGCCACACTGACCGGACTCAAAGAGCCACAAGGACTAGCTGCCCCACAAGACCAATTCTGGTTTGTAGGGCTGGCACAATTATTGTATAACCATGTAACCGACGGTTATGGATGAAGACCATAATGAAAATAAAATAACCAGCCGGGCATTCATGCTGAAACTAGCCAGGTGTTGTAGCAAACAAGTCTTCAGTTGCCTAGGCAACGCCCCCCTCCCTGCAGCAGCAGCACACATAGAAATATAATGAATAGAACATGCTTGGAACCTCTAAACCTGGCAATTTGACTGGTAAACTCATAGGTACACTCACAATGGCTGCCTGGTATTGTGATGCAATCATTTCCATGGTAATGTTGAATGTTTATTCAGATGATGTGAACTGATGTGGTTCATGAAATGGAATGTATTTTTTGTAATGTCAGTTAAATTGAATCAACAAACCACAGCACATACTGATGGGTACACTTCCTGCTTTTAGTCCCTGGGGAAACCTGTTCTATTCATTCTATTTTTATGGCAGCACACGCAGTCAGGAGCGGAGCAGAGGAGACATTTTTATTTTGCTATTCGAAGGTTATTACACCACATGACCAAAAGTATGTGGACTATGGAGATTGCATGGCTGTGTGCTCGATTTTATACACCTGTCAGCAACGGGTGTGGCTGAAATAGCCTAATCCACTAATTTGAAGGGGTGTCCACATACTTTTGTATATATAGTGTATGGTGACCGCTTCATTTGGCTGGCCAATAACTGTCATTCAAAATTCTATGGCCGTCACACAGCTGGTTTCTCATAGTACTCATAGTACAGTGTTCAACAGTATGCACTGTTTAGAATCAGCTAAACTAATAAACAGGGATCCTGTGCAGTCACATGACTACGAAATGTCTAGAGGTAATTTTGTTATAATAAAGAGCAAACAGTATCTGGTATATCAACACATTGTATTTATCCTAGGGAAGTCCAGGCTATGCATACAGTACAGTCCTATAACAGTGCTGGTTTTTCATCTTAACATTTTAGTATAATACTCAATCTATTTTGACACAGACTCAATAAGCTTATTGCAGTGAGTCCATCACAGGGGAGTGGACCTTTGTAGAATCACTCCAATCTGAAGTGAATTTGAGAGCACAGAACAAGAGTAAAGCCAGGGTAGTGCAACAACAACATACTGTAACCAGGAGGACAGCCTCTGTCAATGTTCATGTTCCTTTACAGGGGGCATCACCTTAGTCAAACCTCACTGCCGTAATCAGATGCCCGTAATCCACTCTCTCTCTCTCTGGGCCACAGGAAGCAAAATGGCAGCTGTCCCAGGGGACATTTTACTGCGCTGAGTAAAGAAAACTCTTACTCAGCCTATTTATGGGGTCAAGATGAGGTCCTACCTACAGTGGGGTTCAAAATTGACACCCTTGATAAAGATGAGCAATATTTAATGACTGTATAAAATAAATAATTCAAATACTGAGCTATATTGTACACAACAAAAAGGAAATTGTATTATTTTATACTAATACAATTGCTCAGAGAAAGAGATTTTGTTTAGCAAGTAATACATTTTTTTCTCAAAAAGGTAGGGGTCCAAATTAGACACCCCTAAAAGATTCTTATAAATAAAGTAGTCAAAAGTTTAGTATTTGGTCCCATATTCCTAGCACACAATGACATTTACAAACTTGTTGGATGCATTTGCAGTTCGTTTTGGTTGTGTTTCAGATTATTTTGTGCCCAATATGGTAAATAATGTATTGTGTCATTTTGGAGTCACTTTTATTGTAAATAAGAATAGAATATGTTTCTAAACACTTCTACATTAATGTGGAGGCTACCATGATTACCTGAATGAATTGTGAATAATGATGAATGAGATAGTTAAAGGGTCAAAGATCATACCCACATGTCTTGGGGGTATGATATTTGACCCTCTAACTTTCTCACTCATCATTATGTGGTCCTCTGTAGCTCAGCTGGTAGAGCACGGCGCTTGTAACGCCAAGGTAGTGGGTTCGATCCCCGGGACCACCCATACACACAAAAAAAAAATGTATGCACACATGACTGTAAGTCGCTTTGGATAAAAGCGTCTGCTAAATGGCATATTATTATTATTATTATTCAAGATTCATTCAGGATTATCCGTAATCATGGTAGCATCAACATTACTGTAGAAGTGTTTAGAAACATATGATATTCTAATTTATAATATAAGTGACTCCAAAATGACAATACATTATATAACACAAATTTCTATTTGGAACGAAATAATCTGAAACACAACCAAAACGAACTGCAAATGCATCCAACAAGTTTGTAGAGTCACAAGCTTGATGTAGTTATTGCGTGCTAGGAATATGGGACCAAATACTACACTTTTGACTACTTTATTTATAAGAATCTTTAGGGGTGTCAATAATTTTGACCCCTATATTTTTTGGGGAAAAAAGTATTCCTTGTTAAACTAAATCTCTTTCTATGAGCATTTGTATAAGTATAAAATAATATAATTTCCCTTTTGTTTTTGCATACATTATAGCTCAGCATTTGAATTATTTATTTTATACAGTCATTATTGCTCATTTTTATCAAGGGTGTCAATAATTTCGGACCCCACTGTAGATGGAGGGGGGTCATTGAAGGGATACTTCAGGATTTTGGCAATGCTAGACATACCCATAGACTTCCAGTCATTGTGCTAATGCTAGTTAGCATTGGTTTACGAAACTACCTCTCACTTCCTTCGTACTGGACACAGAGACATAAAAATGGTATCCACATGTTAATCGGACTCTGGCGAAGTAGATAAAGCGCCTTTCCGAAGTATCCATTTAAGGTAGTATCTCAACCTGCTCAGGTCCAGAAGGCAGTCGGGGCACTCTGGAATTCCACCAATTGAGCTGTCTCGTGGTCCGTGTCGTTGCCATCTTTGTTTGGATTTGTGTCACTGATTCTGGTTTTCTGCTCCACATAGTGTCAATTAACGACCGTGGCAATTACCGTCAAAAGGTCACGATTTATGAACTATCAATCTGCTAGATCCATAAAATAGAGAAGTCTTGTGTAATCAATATTTTGTGAACGTGCTATACATCCCAATACTGTATACATTTCCTGTTTCAAAACCTACCTATCAAACCTTTCCTGTTTGTCTGTCAAAATCAGTAACAATAACAAGAAAGAAAATACGAATTGCCTAAAAGAAAAAACACATTCAAATAATGTAGCCTAACCATTGCACAGAACCCTCATTAGGAATGTGTGGAAAGAATATAAGAACAGGCCTGTCCCTGGCCTGTTCTGGGAAAAATGAGTCAATGTTTTCAACAGATTCACAGGGAAAGCGCTGGCTGGATTTGGGCCAAACGTTAGCATAGCCTCTGTGGCCAGGACAGCCAATACACCTTTAAAGATGGCACATAGGACCTGGATCCATGAGGTCTCGGCTTTCAAGCCACTAACCACCCCTGACTCTTATATACTGTATATAACCCCACATAACATTTGGACAGTTAAATAGCTAGCAATTCATTCTATTTCTGGGGGCATTTAAGCCTTGGCAGTCATTACCACATTATATATTGTCACATTTACAAGGGTTTTAGACCAATGTGGGTTTTGTATTACACTCAATGATCAAGAGTCAAAACAAGTCACAAATGTGACTTGGCGCAAAGAAGGGGGATAAGAGAGTGAGAGGAACCAAAAGAAAACAGCGTCTCTGTCACGACTTCCGCCGAGGCTGCCTCCCCTCCTTGTTCGGGCAGGCTTCAGCGTTCGTCGTCACCGGCTTACTAACCACTGCCGCCCCAATTATCATCATCACATTTGTCTTGTCTTGTCAATCACACACACCTGGTTCTAATCCCCTCATTAGTCCGTGTATAAGTGTTCCCTCTGCCCCCTTGTCCTTGTGGGTGATTGTTTGACTGTGAGAGTAGTGTTGCTCGGTGGAGCTACTCGTACCATTTTGTTGGTGGAGCTACTCGTAATATTTCCCCTGTGCCTATGTATTGTATGGAGATACCGTTACAGTGTATGGCCAGGGTAGATAGTTTCCCCTGTGCCTGTTTTGTTGGTCGTTATTCCAGCGTATTTTGTGTAACGAAGGAATAAACTCTGTATTCGGTGATTACCCTCCTGCGCCTGACTCCTTCCATCACACTCATCACAGTCTCCCTGAGTTGGGCCTGGAGAGGGCTGAGTCCCAAATGACACCCTATACAATGCACTCATTTTTAACCAGAGCCATATGGGCCCTGGTAAAAAGAAGCCCACTACATAAGAGATAGGGTGCTATTTGGGACGCAGCCGAGGACTGACTAACCAGCTGGCTTCCCTCATGCGGCTACAGTGCACTGGGTGGATAAATCCAGAGAAGGCATGCTGCTGCTGTGTGTTTGGGACGGAGAAACACTACGCCAAGCTTTTCCCTGACACTGAACAAAGTGAAGGCAAGGCAAGTATTCCGCTCTCTCTGCTCTGCCGCCGCCAGCCATTTGCTCTTGTTATTCCGTGTCGTCCAGAACCTGCGGACTCTGCTGTGTCGTTGAGTAACCACGGTCTCTGTGGCTCTGGTGAAGATTAGTGTAGCTACTAATGGCATATTCTCCAACAGAATGGATAGCCACATGCAGGTTTTCTTAGGTATGTAATATAATTCCCCTGAAGAACCCATCTCATGGTTAATGTGTGCAATAAACTGAAGCATAGAGCAATTCAATTTAAAATAGCCATTGCTTTTTATATCATCATTAAGCTAGCTTCTCCCTCTATTTTCCTTTATTAACTTCTTATGAAACAAAATTCCAATTATAAAACCATCTCCCCTATCTAGCTACAGTACTAAAGATCCTTCCTCGGCATGGACACACTGTCACTGACGCTCATTTCATCCATGGAAACCAAGTGAGAGAGCCTGTCAACCCACTGCCTATGCAAACACAGCCAAAACATTGTCATGTTTGCACAGTTATTAGAATGGTGGGAGAGAATAGCTGACATCGGCTGGCTGACGGAGTGAAAAGCAGAACTACTCAGAGATCGAGCCGAGGCAGGTCCCAGAGGGAATCCACGACCATAGGATTCACAGAATTCACAGAAATATTCTGTATCAGGTGTCTCAGTGTACTGAGGTACCCATTTTCCCTGTCCCCTAGTAAACCTGATTGCCAATGTTTCCATTGGTGTGGTTTCACATGGTGTAGTGTTAAGACATAATGTGTAGCCTAGCCAATGTGTAGCCCTTCCCAATGTGGTCTTATCTGATGAATGATCCCGAGAGTGTCGTTTTAAATACTTTTTTTACAACATAAAGAAGATGGCTTTGTAACCGCTTCATCTTCCATTCATCACTCAATCAATTCCCTCTGACCTTCCCTCTTGTTTTCGTGGAACAAAGTAAATATTTGTGCAAATCACTGTTGTCATTGTTTTGTCTGAAGGACATTTACCACGGTTCCCTTTATTGTATTAAAACAAAAGCAATTTGCTGATAATAAACTAAGGGGAAAACGGGACTTGCTTCAGGGGAAACACTGCATTTTCAAACAATGTTTCAACCCTTGAGGAGGGTCAATCTAAACTGGACCAACAACAGGCCCACACCTGTTAGTTTAGAAATAGACCCTCAAATTAGAATGGGTGAAATGGATGCCAGAATTGCACAATAACAGGGTTGTTATTGGTGTTGCAGTGCCAATATGCTGCTCAGATTTTCTGCATGAGTCACAGACCTAAAAAGCCTTTGGACAACCAGTGAGAAGTACTGGCAGACCTCAGGCCACACCATAGCAGTAATAGCCAACTTATGAGAAGTACGCTTATCACCAAACGACGAGGTCTATTGACCACTGACTGAGTTTGAGAGAGAACAGAGAATGACACATCTAAAGATATGTTTAATACAATGCTACTGCTGTATCTAGTAACAGTTGACAGAGAAAAAGTGATTGAGAAACCCCATCAACCACATAGACATGGATAAACCCACTGACTGACCTGAGTGAAAGCAAGCATGATTCTTTCTATAGGAAGGCTCACAACACTCTGAGGCCTTTATTTAGTACAGGCCTCCACAGGTCAGTTAACTTCCTGAGGACTTACCCAGTATTATCTAAACATGGTCTCCTGTGTCACATGGGTTTAAGGGGTGAGAGAGGTTCAACTTTAATCCTCCCTGACTGGTCTAGGATACATTACGCAACCAGCTGCTTTATGCTCTGTTTCAACAACCAGCTCAGTGGCAGTGCACAGTGCAGTGGTTACATGTGGATCCTTTGATGCAGATGAGTTACAAGACCTTGCTTAATTCAATACAATTAATAGGCCTACACATCAACATACACTGAGTGTACAAAACATGAGCTCTTTCCATGACATAGACTGACCAGGTGAAAGCTATGATCCCCTATTGATGTAACCTGTTAAATCTACTTCAAATCAGTGTAGATTAAGGGGAGGAGACAGGTTAAAGAAGGATTTATAAGCCTTGAGACAATTGAGACATGGATTGTGTATGTGTGCCATTTAGAGGGTGAATGGGAAAAACATAAGACTTAAGTGCCTTTGAACGGGGTATGGTAGCAGATGCCAGGCACTCTGGTTTGAGAGTGTCAAGAACTGCAACGCTGCTGGGTTTTTCACGCTCAACTGTTTCCCGTGTGTATCAAGAATGGTCCACCACCCAAAGGACATCCAGCCATCTTGACACAACTGTGGGAAGCATTGGAGTCAACATGGGCCAGCATCCCTGTGGAACGCTTTCGACACCTTGTAGAGTCCATGCCCCGAAGAATTTAGGCTGTTCTGAGGGGAAAAGGGGGGTGCAACTCCATATTAGGAAGGTGTTCCTAATGTTTTGTACACTCAGTATATATGCTATTACATGTAATCTGGTTTCATGAGGAAACATTACCCATTACATTATGCAAAAGCCTGAATAAATGAATCCCAATGACTGCTCAATTTCAAAGGTACTGTACATTCGGTTCTGAAAATGTATTACTCGTAATGATTTTTCCACAACTTCTGAAGGGACATACGAACATGGAAAAAGCAAAAAAGATCCTCAAGCCATTTGAATGCACAAAACCAATAACACATGGCAGCAAAACCTCCCTCAGTCAGTTGTGAGTGTGGCATGCCAAACGTTAAACTCTAGCACAGTTTGCACAACAGAATGGGGGGGTTGGGGTGGTGGTGACACAAAGAGCACATTGTTCTGTTTAAACTAAGTTGGTCTGAGAGACTGAGCAAAATCCATTTCTGGTGGCTCTTAACTTCAGCAGGCACCCCTCGTGTTATGATGTGATGATGGGAGCCTGCTGTTGTACTGCTCATCTAATAATAATAAGAATAATAATAATAATAATAATTTGCTTTAATCACAACAACAAAAAAGTGCATTAACATTTTATAACTGATTAACTCTCACTGCCCTAATTTGAACATAGTGCATTTTTAAATACAGATAAACGCTCCCATGCATTTGAACCCAGGTCTGTTTGGTATTTGAAATAATGTATTTGGAATACTTTCAAATAGGCCTACTTCCAAGAGAAGCAGTTGATTCGGGCCACATTATTTGAAAATACTTGACTACAAAGAAAGAAAGTATTTAATGAAAATACGTTTTTAAATAACAAATAATCAAAAATGCATGTATTTGAACCCAGGTCTGCAGCTTTCCTCCATTCCCCTGTGGCTGATGGTGTCCACAGGGTCTGGGTCAATCCAATAGCAATGCCAAAAATAGAAAAGGTAAGAGATTGAAATTCATGAATTGAACTAACTATGGGCAATTTTCCAGGGACGTGTTTGCATTTCAACAGCATTACAAGTTATAGTAGTCATGAGGGGAAGCCAGCCAGTGATGACACAGGGCTGACTAATCCATCAGTTTAGTACAATGAATAAGCATCAGAGATCACATGAAGGAAAAATTGCCCGCTGTGCAATCTGACAATTCAGTCTCCTGTAGCACAAACTAGAGGATGGCGCCAGGAGAGAGAGCAGCAGAGCAGTAGTAGAGCGAGAGCAGTAACCTGCCACCGGCTAACAGTGTGCGCTACACACGGTCATAGCCCAGAATGATAGGATCCACTGTGGAGAGAAACCGGGAGAGGTGTGCTGTGCAAACAGAACAGGCTAGACACACTAGCTAGACACCCGATACTGGGTCAGATCACCAACACAACACACCAATATTTATTTTCATTCAGAACTATTTGGTAACATTCCTTGCCAGGATTTCCATCTGATGGTTCGAAAAACAAAGCAATCCTGCCGTAGTAGAATTTGACCTGAGACTTTTTTTTTTATGAAAGCATCATGTTCTGTTACATCATAATTACCATAGAGATCCTATTAAATTACTTATTTAATTACTATTCTAATTCCTAATTCTATGATCATTACCCTGTATAGCTACTTCTGAAAGCAGAGTGGGTGAACCATAGAATTAGTAATTAGAATACTAGAATGGACATGAACCTTCTTATGATGAAAGGTCAGCCATTTTGTTCAGGGAGTTGGTCAACCATGGTTTGCCAGTGCTGTGATAAGATTATGTGTAAAATAATGAATTTGAAGAATGTATCTGCACTGTATGTTTGTTAGCATGCCAGACAGCTTTAGAAATGATTCCATTAATTTCTCAAATGAATTGCCAATATGCCAACATTCCATTCATATCACATGCCTTACTCTTATGTTCCTGCATAAGTAAAATCCGGATTAAGCCTCTACTGCCATTCATTCCAATTAGACTGGTTTAGATTTCTTCCTGACCAATATGGCTGCCATTTTCACCCCATTCTGAAACGTTGAGGGTTTATGATCTAGCCGCTATAGTAATTAAACAGGATCTCTATGGGTTGAAAACTATGTGGGGCTAAAGTGTTGAGGGTCACCTGGAGAGGATACTATAGGTGTCCCCACTCCTGGAATGGGAATGAACATAAACACACACACACAACAACCCATAACCACCCATAAACATACACACACACACAGAGTCAACGCAGCTGCTCTAGTATATACTATTTATTCAACTGCGCGACCAACAAACTACACTACCCACTGGGCACACACTGGTTGAATCAACGTTGTTTCCACTTCATTTCAATGAAATTACATTGAACCAACGTGGAATTGATGTTGAATTGACCTCTGTGCCCAGTGGGTACCCACTATATTTGTAAATACAGCACATTCATTATCTATCATCTTATTGTGTACATATCAGGCTAATACTATGCATACTACCTCTTCTATTACAAAAATTGTATATTTGATTTTACTCTTATTATTGATATTGATTATTGTACTGCAATGTTGAGGGAACTAGCACACAAGCATTTCGCTGCACCTTTTATACCTGCTGTAAACTGTGTACGGGTCGAATAAATGTTGATTTGAATTAAGACTCCTTATTTACTATACTGTACCTCCAGGAGCTGTGCAAATTTGTAGATAGCTTTGAAATTCACTATTCCGTTGACAGTCTATCGACCGCTAACGTGTGCAAGTCACCACAACAAGTAGTGTAACCACCATACAACATTCTGATATTGTGTGGATCATATAGCACATACCTAGAGAGGTTGGTATGTGGAACTTACATAACATTACATTTCCCAGTCAGCTCCCCTAGTCTCATACGAACCATCCTGATCTCACGAGCTTACATTCTATTTCACTACACAGATACATCAAATCCATGTATACGTGTAGCGAAACAGAATGTAGGGAAAGGGGGATACCTCGTCAGTTGTACAACTGAATGCATTCAACTGAAATGTGTCTTCCGCATTTAACTAAATCCCTCTGAATCAAAGAGGTGCGGTGGGCTGCCTTAATCGACAAGCTCGTGAAATCAAGATGGTGAAATCAAGATGGTTGGTACGAGGCTACAGCTCCCCTGTCACAAGGACCACATTCTGATTATCTGCTGTTCCTCACAGAGATCTAGACGATATGGCTTCAACTGACACACACCACCCAGCACAAATAGCCTAATCACACTCACCTATTCTGTGTTGTGTTAGCGATAATCCCTATGAACACAACACTTAAAGAGTATTAGCCTTGCTGTTTTCAGATAAGGCTACACAAGCGCTGACACTAAACCAGTGTAGTATGTGTTCTTGAACTGCTTCTGCTTAGCACTGAGTTAGGAATAACCTGCAGAGTAAGTGACAAATGCAAAGTGACTGCTGAGTGTAAGCAAAGAGGAGCATGGTGTGTACATGTATCTCTTTGCACCAAAGGCAAATATTGTATTGTTTATAACACATTGGAGGCCTGAACACTATACAGTAGATGTGTGGGTGCCATAAAATGTGCAGACCTTTATTGTTCTCCTACAGTGTGTATCTTGCCAAGCACTTGAGTACTGGCATATATCATGTTTACATGGTGATGTATCTATTCTTTATGCCATTAGGAACATTGTGCAACTCTGGGGCTATTACAATCCTAGAAGCACATCAGTACAGGAATACACTCTACAGTCAAAGTAGAACAGTTCTTAGGTTTCTACTCCTTAATATAGCACCAGCTAAGGGTTAAAGTCAAGAAAATGGCATGGTGCAGCAACTACACATAAGATCTTATTGTAGGAGAAAGCACAGGAGAAAGGAAAATAATATAGTAGGAGAAAGGGCAAAACGGCACCTTTAAGCAATATCTTAACTTACAGCAATTTCCCTGCAAGCAGACATCGATATTCCAGTGCCTTCAATTTGCTTCAGCGCATACTCTTTCTCATCTTTCCTGCAGAGAAACAGACAAAAGGAAGAAAAAAAAACAGGACATCACAAACCAGCTTTAATTCTTTGGCAATGTAACACAGGGACAAATCCCTTGTTCTTGAGCATAGATAGATTAATACAATACCATATCAGGTATTGAAGGTTGTGTGTTTATGAGAGTCAGAAAGGACAGGGGATATGAAAATTATGGAGATGGACTGCTCGATGTGTTCTTATGGAATCCCTGCCAATAGCAATATCCTCTGGCTGAAGACAGCTATTCATTTGCCACAGGTGTGCTCTGTTGTTGTTGAGTGCAGCCTCTCATTACCATCTATCTGCATTTCACCCTCTAATGCAAACACACGCTCTGGCTTCAACCATTGCCTACATACCGAGCTCATAGCACACACAGTGCAGAATCAGAATGATCAAAGATAAATAGGATTTTATTTAATAAATGCAGTGTCAGGAAAAATCAGAGGGATTTTATCTTGACATTGTATTCTGAGGGTATTCCTGTGCCCTTGTAAAAACCTGCTGGTGGTGGGAAAAATGCATTGAAGAGATGTGCCTGCCAATGAAGAAAACACACCTATCTATATAAGGTCCCACAGTTGACAGTGCATGTCAGAGCATAAACCAAGCCATGAGGTCGAAGGAATTGTCCGTAGAGCGCCGAGACAGGATTGTGTTGAGGCACAGATCTGGGGAAGGGTACCAAAACATTTCTGCAGCATTGAAGTTCCCCAAGAACACAGTGGCCTCCATCATTCTTAAATGGAAGAAGTTTGGAACCACCAAGACTCTTCCTAGAGCTGGCTGCCCGGCCAAACTGAGCAATCGGGGGAGAAGGGCTTTGGTCAGGGAGATGACCAAGAACCTGATGGTCACTCTGACAGAGCTCCAGAGTTCCTCTGTTTAGATGGAAGAACCTTCCAGAAGGACAACCATCTCTGCAGAACTCCACCAATCAGGCCTTCATGGTAGAGTGGCCAGACGGAAGGCATTCCTCAGTAAAAGGCAGCCCGCTTGAAGTTTGCCAAAAGGCACCTAAAAGACTCTCAGACCATGAGAAACAAGATTGAACTCTTTGGCCTGAATGCCAAGAGTCATGTCTGGAGGAAACCTGGCACCATCCCTACGGTGAAGCATGGTGGTGGCAGCATCATGATGTGGGGATGTTTTTCAGCGGCAGGGACTGGGAGACTAGTCAGGATCGAGGGAAAGATGAACTGTTTTTCAAGCGAAGGTCTTTTAAGGGAGTATGCGAGCACACTCATTTGGTTAGCTAGTCGCCAGCCGAACTGAAGCATGCTGACGCCTTAAGGCTGTCGCACACAGTCCACAGGCTGCCTTTTGTGCCTCACAAAAAGCCTGCATGGCCACTACACTCATCTGGCCATAATCCTGACTCACATTCCTAAATTCACATACATGTGGATAGAGACACTCCCTCTTCTGTTTACAGAGAGAAAGCACACCTCATCAAAGTGCTACTTCTGCAATTTATTGCTAACTGCTGACTGTTGGAAGACCTTACTGAAAAACCAACAGAAGACTAAAAAGTCTCAATATGTTCCACTGACAATTACCAAGTTTTATAAGACAAAAACGAAACAAATATACTAGGCCAAACTTTGCATGAAAAGTGTTTCATATTTCTGACCAGCAAGGATGGATCAAGAAAATGTGCCTTTATTACAATACATGAGGTGCCATCACAAAATACATTGACTGGTTGCTGGCCATTAGTTTTCTTAAACATGTGGTTCAAATACTCTGTATTAAGGGCAAGCATTAGCAACTAAAAGGCTAGGCCATAGACTGTAAAAATATGGACGAAGCCATCGATGACATCACCCCATTGTTTCCTATGAGAATGAACAGTGGTGCATTTGATGATCAGGAGGTGTCATTTCAGCAAGTAGGAAGTGTGGTTGCAGGCTAGCTCAGTGCTGCCCCCTGTCATGGAGTATCTCAAATTGAAGGCCGACCGAGGTACTGCAGGCTGCCATTAGCAACTAAATTATCCTTATAACTTTGTCTGTGTGTGATTTTAAAGTAATCGGTTCAAGGACAAACATCTGGTGAAATAGAAGCAATTATTGGAACCATGATTGTGTTCCAAAATTATTATTTTTTATCCACGAATATTGACCACGAAGATAGCCATTTCCCCATTCATTATAATGGGGGATCCTGTTTTCTGGAAACAATGCCTGCAGTACCGCGGTCGGCCTTCAACCTGATATTCTCAATGCGAGGGGGCAGTCGTTCTCCCCTGAGCTAGGCCTAATAGTTTGGCTAACACCTAACTTTAAGTCCTTCTGACATTAGTGTGTCACAGCTCTCCATCGCCGTGAGTCACGTAAATTGCGTCAGCCAGGCCTCCTGCACCACCCCTGAAAGCATGCATCACTGAACAATCAGCAACAACAATGACACTATGTCTCAGTTTCTCTAAATATTGGCTAGGTCAACGATAAGGATTGTAGGGCCTAGTTGAGCAGTAGGCTATCTTCATGTTGACAGAGACACTATCCAGAATATTGATTAACTAAATAGAGAAGTCCCTTTATCTATTAATATTAGTAAGCCTACAATTGTGTAGGCCTACAAATTACATAAATGAATGCGCAAATTGTCAAAAAATATCAGGTGTTTTGTCAGGCTACTCGAACGACAGGTGACGCTACCTGCAAGAAAAAGCAGGCGGGGGTTTTCGCAGTAAATGAGAGGAACGCAACACTAGCATGCGCCCTGAGCAACAGAATTAGATTACAGTGCATTTGCACATAACATGATAATTCGGATAGCCACGCTAACTTCGCCCTCATGTGGGTGCTAGCAAGCAGGCTAGGTATCAACAGCCAATCCAGTAGGGGCTGGAAGCTAAAATTAGCTTCAATTGGTCAATAGCGTTTGCTATATCGCAGATTATTTGCATAAAGTTCAGCTTTCCAATTTTGGTCCTGCCCTGTTTACGCTCCCTCGCCCACATTCCGTGAAAATACGACTTTCGTGCCAAAAGGCCCAATGCCAAATCACCAGTTGGCGGTAAATGGAGAAAAAAAACCTCCCTCAACTGTGCATTGCCATTGAAATTGTCAACTTGTTTATTACAGATAGGATATATTCTGCTACTATGGCCAAAAGATCCATATTACACTGACTTCCCTAAACGAGGGATCGTTTTATAATCATTAGCCTATAATAGGCTATTAAGCCTATTAGCCCAATCAGATAGGCATTTAGGACATAGGAACTCATCTGCACTGATCAATCAATACTGGAGGTGATATACTGTATTACCTCCAGTATTGATTGATCAGTGCAGATGAGTTCCTATGTCCTATATACCTATCTGATTGGGCTAATAGGCTTAATGGCCCATTATAGGCTAATGATAGTGTGATATAGTGATCTACCCCCCCCCCTCAAAACCGAAATAGCATAGAGTACATTTCCACTTTCCCTCCAATCTGGGGAGAAGTCTATGTCCAGGCATATCATGAGATTGGTGCACAAATGAGAATCAAACACAGCAAAATCACTTGCTTGTGCAGGAAAATACTTTTAAATATATTTTAAATGATCCCACAAAAATGTTGGTGACTTTGCAAAGTAAGTGGTCAATTAGGAACAGGAACTGCACAAATGACAAAAATAGTCATTGTTTGAAGTTTGATATGAGTCTTTTATCCATATTAGAAAACCGTAATAATAAATTATTAGCCAAACATGTATATTCTATTCATTGCTGTGCCACTTTTTTTTATTTGCATTCAAGCACCAAAAGGAGTTAAGCATTGCATCGAGTTCGACTGTTTGAGTACTCTTGAGAGATCTTGGCAATAATATGATATTATTATTTTAAGCAGCAATGACTTAGCCAAGTTGACCAAGATCAAAGCCTACACGTTTCTACTAGCGATATTAGGCTTATATAAATAACTAATGTTGAAAGTAGTGTGTCAAATAATAAACATCATCGCTGTGTTGTTTTGGGGGAGGACCGTTGCGAGTGGGTGAGTGCGTACATGAAAACAAAAACACAGACACTGGCAGCGCTCAGGGTGGTTCAAATGTAGTCTGTCCATTTTACATTTTAGCATTCTGCAATCAGTTTGAGTAAACAATACCGTTTTCAGAATCTTACCCGTCTTTGCGCTTAGCTTTATAAACGTGCCCGTAGGTGCCTCGACCCACTTTGCAACCTTCATATTCGAACAGATCTTCTACCTTTTCTCGTTCGGCCGCGAGCTTTGTTTTGAAGTCGTAATCCATTTTAAACCATAAATATTTGTTAAATTACAATAAAATAAAATATTAATTATTACATCCATTAATTAAATAATCTGGTCGTTTTATTCCCCCACCATTTCCTTGTTTGGGATTTTGGTCTGCTCCGTTTAATGTTCACTGGCTCGTTGACGTTTCTAATTGGCACGCACGGCTTTCTGGGTAAGGTAGTTGACAAAAACGTCCATTTTAGTTATCAACATGGAAGTAAAAGGTCCGTGAAACTACAGTCCGCATTTCACGTTGCAGTTACTGCACCTGCGTACTCATGAACGCTAAAAAAAAAAAGGGTGTGGGGGGGGGGGGGGGTCAGTTGTAACGTTTCATGTTTTATATATTACTGAAATTAACAAACGTGTCACCCTTTTGTAGTTTGACCCAACATGTGCAGGTCTCCAATATGTTTTCGAATAGAAATAATCAAGTGAGGTATTTCTTAATTAGCCTAAACTAGAGGAATAGTCTGCTATATCATCCCCCATTTGACATCTATAGCCTTGAGCTGTTACATGAGATAGGTGCATGTAGCAAATCGGCATAACCATCATTTTGTAATCTGTTTGGAAATTGGCAATGTACAGGCTTTCATCATGCTGACAGTTTCCTCAGCCAATCGCCACTTAATGGCAAGAACCCGCCAATGTGATTCGACTAACTTGAGGGTGACGTGTTAGGCTAGGTGAATAAAGTCACTGTGCAGCGCTCATTCTGCGCTCTACACAGTATGGCCGGCGATATTAGCTAGCAGTCGCTCTACAGTATTCTCTGTAAAAGGGAAGACGGTAAAACCAAGAAATTACACCTGGATTGCTAAAGGACTGTACTTAATAAATTATAACGATCAAGCAAGGACTAGCTAACTAAGTTGAGAACGTAACCGACGTTTAATTTCTGTTATTGGTGTCTGTTGTGCCACGATGGAAGAGAACGGTGCACACTTCTTCGAGGGAACCGAGAAGCTGTTGGAGGTGTGGTTCTCCCGGCAAGATGAGACCAAAGGAACAGGGGACCTCCGTACCATCCCAAGGTTTGTGAAGTGAAGATTTGATTAATACATGCTGGTGGTCTGTACTTTACTTGGCTTGGTAGCTAGCTAAGCTGCTAGCCTGTGGCACTTCATGGACTCAAGCAATCCGTCATCTGAAGAAGACTGGATGGAGATCCAACCTTCAACACGCGCTAAAAACATTGTAACCAGGCTTTCTTTCTCTTGCTAGCTAGTCTGTTTAATGGCAAGGAACTCAGTTATCTTGTAGACCACCATAGCATCTTTCACTGACATGTCATGGGGTGGCCGAATGAATTACCATCCCCCACATTCGACCGCTAGCTAGCTATAGTAGCTTGGCGCTTGCTAACGCGCTAGCTAGCTAGCTGAGTCATTCATTCAATCAGTGTTAGTTAGCGAACTGAATATCAACTGTTTGTTGGATGGCTCGCTAGCTGTTGGCTAGTCTAGCTACAATTCACCCAACTGTCATTCATTGTATGTCCAGTAAAAATCATTGTACATTAACATGTTCAGAAATGTATCTAAATATGGCTTGGTGCAATGTAAGGCATCCGGCTAGTTACCTATTTGCAATCTAGCAAGTTGTTTTGCCAAGAAAAAGGGTCTGATCGGGTTAAGTTTGACTGCGCGGGTTTTTCGCATACTGCGCATGCATTTGGCGTTCGACCGATGTACACATGCATCTTTATGCAGTAATGTATCTTATGTAAATAACTAGTTAGGTCGCTAAATCTACAACTCAACTTCTGAAGTTATGTCATTGTGTAACTAGGTTTAGTAATTTTCCATTTCAGTTGTTCTCCTGCGTCACGCATGTGGGCCCTAGCATCATGCTAAGCATGTGGCAGTGCCTTGTGGCCAATTTCTTTTAATTTTATTGGCTGTCTTTTTCTCTAATATTTACATCTGCAATGCAGAATTAACTAAAACCGTAATCAGTAGGTAATGGATAATGATCAGTTTGAGAGTTGATTGCCAACCAGTTATCTGAGAGAAACTAATCTTCTCGTGTGACTTACTCAACACTGTAGAACATGGCGCTTGCAGCGCCAGGGTTGTGGGTTCGTTTCCCACGGGGGCCAGTATGAAAATGTATGCACTCACTAACTAAGTCGCTCCGGATAAGAGCGTCTGCTAAATAACTAAAATGTTTAAAAAAATGAATGACCAGCAGTAGTTAATGACACTAACATTACCTGGAACTCCAACCTAAAGGCCTTAAAAAAATATATAAAAAAATACAATGTATTGCCCTAATATCTGTTAAAGGACGTGTCACTATCAACCATACTAAAATTATTTAAATGCTCTTGTTTTGGAGTATGTTTGTTGGAGTTCCAGCAAACTGCTGTTATGTATAAGTCAGACAATAGCGCAGGGGTTCCCACATTGTTTTTGCATGTGACCAACCACATTTGGAGAGAATTTTGCAACCCCACCATGTAAAAAAAATGATTTAATAGGCCAATGTTTGCTTTATTTGGGGCTATGATAGCCTATTACAAATGAGTGGGTATACTTTTGACAGTTTCAATCTAAAGGAAGTATGGTTTGAAGTGACTGAAATGCATCAAAGGTATTGGATAGTTCAGAAGACCAATCATCAGACAACTTTGTATGGTCTATGTAGATAAGAAAATCATAATTAATATATTTTTCCCCCCAGTCTGATTAAGTGCCTGGTCTAGGCCTGGGCTGTACCAGGATATTTAGAAATAGTCATGGTATGGTTTTTCAATACTGCTAACAATTTAAGTGTTTTTCAATAAATAAATATTTGTAGCTACATTTTAAGTAAATCCCTGCAGTCAACTTGTGTAATAAGTTAGGAGATAAAGCAGATGGTGTTCATTTCACCTGTCACATTATGAAGCTTATGGTAGTTCCCCAGAACAGTTGAGCCGGTCAAGTGTTTGTAAATGGCACAACAGGAGAGAGCAGTAGAGTCCAGCTGTGTATTGACAGGGGTCACGTTGTGTATATATATTTTTTCAATAGTGATAATTGTCATCAGATGACAACAGAAGTGCAAACCTTTGGCAGGCAGCCACACAAGTAAAAAAAAGATTTATCCTTGCGTTTTTTTTCTCCTCTCAGTTCTGGGCCCGTCTATCTTCTCCAAGTAGAGCAGGCAGGCCCGTTGCACTAGCGACTCCCAGACTCCATACAGACAGTGTGTACAAAGTACTGTTCTTCCTTCAGACAAGCATGCGTCTGAACTTTGTTCATTTGCACACTTTTCGTTCACGTTTGCTTGTAAATGTAAAAATCCACCAAAAACCTACACTACATGACCAAAAGTAAAAAGTATGTGGACACCTGCTCGTCGATCATCTCATTCAAAAATCATGGGCATTAATATGAAGTTGGTCCCCCCCCTTGCTGCTTTTAACAGCCTCTACTCTTCTGGGAAGGCTTTCCACTAGATGTTGGAACATTGGTGGGGGACTTGCTTCCATTCAGCCACATGAGCATTAGTGAGGTCGGGCACTGATGTTGGGCGACTAGGCCCGCAGATGGCGTTCGAATTCATCCCAAAGCTGTTAGATGGAGTTGAGGTCAGGGCTCTGTGCAGGCCAGTCAAGTTCTTCCACACCAATCTCGACAAACCATTTCTGTATGGACCTCGCTTTGTGCACGGGGAAACAAGAAAGCGCCTTCCCCAAACAGTTGCCACAAAGTTGGAAGCACAGAATCGTCTAGAATGTCATTGTATGCTGTAGTGTTAAGATTTCCCTTCACTGGAACTAAGGGGTCTAGCCCGAACCATGAAAAACAGCCCCAGACCATTATTCCTCCTCCAACAAACTTTACAGTTGGCACTATGCATTCGGGCAGGTTTTCTAATGGCGCATGGCGGAGTCAAAATAAAGATGTATGCCTACTTTGTCCTTTTTTTGCAAATATAGAAAATATGTATCCAACGCACAAAACAATTCACACGAACTCATTTTCCAGTGGCATTGGCATGTGGTCTTCAGATAGGACGCCGTAATGAGAAATCATCTAGCCTAAACTACTGAACATAGGCCTTTAAATCATTACAGGAGTGTTTGATTCTTATTAAAGAGATGGAGTCCGCACTGGCTACTTCAGGACACTTTATGAATGGACATCTAGGCCTATAGAGACAATCGGAGACCCCCCCCCCCCCCCCCCCAAACGTAAAAGGACCTTCAATCAAAGCCACCAGCAAATGTCAGACACGAGCAAATATTTATCCTTTCCTTATAAAGAAAAAAAAACTGGGCCTACCTTCGGTGTTCTTGAAGTAGGCTATAAGATAATGAATTGACAAGGAAAGTATGAAGGTGAGCGCTATGCGATAGTATGAAATTGACAATCATTAAAATGGAAACTAATACCCACATGTCTATAGTCGATCAGCATTGATTGGACTAAATTAAGAAAATATTCAGTATCAAATTATACCATGCCAGGTTTGAGAGTATTGGTGCATTGTCCATTTGACACATTGGCGCATTATAGGCCTCGGCGCCAGAAAAACCTTTTTAATAATATAATGAACATTTTACTTATTTACTAGCAAGCAATGAAAACGTGCATTGTATAAAAGATGGTCCACACATCAAGTGCCATTGCCAATAGGCTTGCGCTTCTACACCACCGCGCATGACTGCCTTACTCATTCACTCTTTAACCTCTACAGGATCGATGTCCCGTATATGGGACGGTTGAGCTAACATGCGCTAATGTGATTAGCATGACTGTTGTAAGTAACAGCAAACTTTCCAGGACATAGACATGTCTTTACATGGGCGGAAAGCTTAAATTCTTAATCTAACTGCACTGTCCAATTTACAGTAGCTATTACAGTGAAAAAAAGATCATGCTATTGTTTGAGGAGAGTGCACAACAACAACTTATTACGGCAACTGGTTTGATACATTCACCTCTGAAGGTAAATAATGTTATATTGCTCTGATTTGTTATCCTGAGGGTCCCAGAGATAAAATGTTGCATAATTTTGTTTGATTAAATAAATTTTTATATTCAAATGTAGGAACTGGGTTCTACATTTTGAACCCCTGCTCTCTCTGGCTTCACACTCACCCGCCATCTAGATGTGTGAAAGTTAGTGTATAAGCTAATGATCCATCATGTATGACATTCCTGGGAGTGTGTAAACCTACAAAAATGATATGGTAATACAGAATGTATGTTCTCTATAGTTATGTACTTAAATGTGTCAATTGACCAATTCTGCACATTTGGGCAGACTTTATACGAAATAGTCCAGTATTGCAATGCTTCACTGGATCAAACTTTGCACACTACTGCCATCTAGTGGCCAAAATCTAAATTGTGCCTAAACTGCAATATATATTGTGGCCTTTTCTCTTGCATTTCAAAGAGGATAAAAAAATAAAAGTATATAGAGAATGCATGTCTTTATTTTATTTATTATCTTTTACTAGACCTAATGTGTTTTATATTCTCCTACATTCATTTCACATTTCCACAAACTTCAAAGTGTTTCCTTTCAAATGGTATCAAGAATATGCATATCCTTGCTACAGGTAGTTAGATTTAGGTATGTCATTTTAGGGGCAAATTGAAAAAGGGTCAGATCCTTAAGAGGTTAAACAAAGTTGTTCTTGCTGGTGTTGGAATGGCAATTGCATAGATGGATAGGTTAGACTTGGTACTTCAATACATTTTTATTTTAAATGAATGAGAACTGTCAAATAGTTCTCTCTTCACCCTTTATGTGGCAAGGTTCATGGCTACTCTTGCCAACCTAGGGGAAAGCCTGAGTTTTCTGTTAGAACATGATCATCAGATCTGGGTTAGGAAAGTGTCTGGCTTACGGAATGAATGACAGTGGGTATTAATTTACAGCCAGGGAAGATTAACTGCTCAGACGCAGTTAGTGGATCAGGGGTGCTGGATGCCTGCCAATGTCCAAATAAGTCCACAAGGGCAACTGATTCACAAATCTGTACCTCACACCCACCTGTGCCGCTGACTTTCTCTCTGGGCTAAGTAGCTGCTTAAACTCTGCTGATTGTCCTCCTCATAAATTGTGGGCTGTTGATCATATTTCTTGGGGTATAATCCACCTGAGGAATGTTGACCAGCACACCTGACACCCTACTGGGAAAGTTCACCTATTCATTTGACCTACATTAAGGGTGTTGCAAATTTGAGAATAGTTCCCCAGATGGGTTTGAGAGGTGCCTATTATCATTTATTTGGCTGTATTTATCCTGGGTTTCACTTTCCCTCAAGCCATTCTTGCCTGGGAAATTTGAGTCTCTTTGTAACCAGGAGTAGCTATAGTGCCCATGTCACACTATGTGAGCTGATAAAGTGCTCCATTGACAGCCACTCGATCGGTACTGGGATGTGTTTACAAGAAGTTTCTAGTAGGAGTGTGGCCCAGGAAACTTGATGACCCCTGAAATGAGTCCTGGTCCTGTAAAGGATCTTGACGTCAATGTCTTGTTGCCAGGGTTATATTTGGCCAAGTCTTTCACAATAGGGCAGAATGGTAACTTGTCAACCATGGAAAGTGACATGGTGGATGGATGAGCTAAATATAAAACTTATATTGCCATCTATTACTTATTAAAGGACAATTCCGCCACATAACCAGTTATTATTCTGTTATATATATATGCACTACTTTTAAGATTTGATACATTTTTGTTATCGTTTTTGTTAGTCATACTGCGTGATTCCTTGTTTTTTGTCATTTTTAAGCTTCTGTATTGCCCTCGTCTACAGCATACTAAGATTCCCAGGGTGCATTTTGTCTATCAAGCCCAGACTAAGCTTAGTCTAAATATATTGCTTATGTCAAGTTATGAGTGCATTTTACTTTTGGATTGTAAATATATTATGCTTGCATGAATGTCATGCTGAATATACATTGAGTATACAAAACATTTAAGAATATATAACTGACCAGGTGAAAGCTATGCTCCCTTATTGATTTCACTTGTTAAATCCACTTCAATCAGTGTGATGAAGGGTTTTTAAGCTTTGAGACATGGATTGTGTATGTGTGCCATTCAGAGGGTGAATGGGCAAGATAAAATATTTAAGTCCCTTTTTAAACTGGTTATGGTAATAGGTGTCAGGTGCACCGGTTTGAGTGTGTCCAGAACTGCAACACTGCAGGGTTTGCTCAACAGTTTTCCCTGTGTATCAAGAATGGTCCACCACCCAAAGGACATCCAGCCAATTTGAGACAACTTTGGAAGCATTGGAGTCAACATGGGCCAGCATTCCTGTGGAACGCTTTAGACACCTTGTGGAGTCCATGCCCTGACACAAATAATTCCAATTTAGATCTTAACTAGTTATGCTAACCATAACAGTTACTGTATCTAACTTAGTTAGCATGCTAGCTAGCCCGACTGCTACATCCCCAAAAAATAAATACTTGTTTGCAACAGTTTCATCGTAACGACTGTCTTAAACAGTCCAAACAACATGTAGGCCTGTTTAGAAGAACACATTTATGAAATTTATAGGCAAATCATTACGGAATCCTAGTCTCTCAGCCTATATATTTGGTGCTAATGTTAGCAATGCTAGCTAAGTAGTTAAACCTGCATCTAGTGTTTTCAACAAGACAATCGTCCAACAACACTGGAGGCCTATTGGAGCTAATATGAAGTTTACAAGTAAATAAATATGAAAATATAGGCTTTTGCAAAGGCCACAATGGCTGCCGGAGCGGCAACTTCGGTCCTTGATGGTGGTAGCAGTTTCGCCGAATAGAATCATGGGAGTTTGAGCGTTGAACAAAAGAAAAATATTGGAGTAAGCTGGCTATAAATATCATTAGGTATTCAAGCGTCTATTTTAAAATATTTCCAAATGTTATTAGACAAAGTCAACCAGAGGAACATTTTAATTTTGTCATTTAGCAGACGCTCTTATCCAGAGCGACTTACAGGATATAGCCGGAAGGTCAAATATGATCAGAAAACTACAGATGGTTATATTTATCGCTGAAAATGACTGTCCATAATTTGTATTAGTCATCTCAGGGATTCTACTTGAAAATGTCACGAAGGAATTTCCGGTTTTAGACGTGAAATCATAAAATTACACACTCTGTAGGACGTCAGTAAACACTTCCTAATAATAACCCAAATGTTAAGTGTTGTAGTTGTCCTTTTTAAGGAACACTCCTGATTTTAATTAACTGTTTGGACGTTCAATCTTTTGTGGCTCACTATAGTCAAATTGGCCTAATTCCTATACGCATTACATATTTCTTAAACACACCGACAGTCAACGTTTTCAAGACTTATTTCCATGACTGCTCAACTCATTTTCTCATATTTCATCTCTCTGCAGCAGACATTTAGTGAGCAATATGTTTGGAACATCTAATGGCAAAATTGACTCCCAATACCTATAGAATTGTCACAAATCTCAACACATGTCATATTGGCACAAAAGTATCATAAGATCCCTAGTTGAGACATCTGCGCCCTGGGGGTGAGGACTGAATGTTAGACACAGCTGGAGGCTCAAAGCCAAGGGTTTTCTATACTGGTCTGAGTAAATCTTCCTGTTCAAAGGTCAAAGCTTTTTGAAGTGTGACCACTAAAGGGGCAGTCAATTCATTCATGTGGGTCCTGCGGGGTTGCGCAACGCACCTAGCAAATTCCCCATTGAAGGCCATGCTCTTCAGTCACTACCAGACTGCTCTTTATGTTTTGCTGCGCGCGCACTCACTGCAGCAGTCCCTTCTCTGTAGTGGGACTGGGACGCTGCCCCGACACTGCAGCTGTCCTTGAGCGTTGAATGCAGGAGGGGAAGAGGGCAGGCAGCTGCTCGACAGTAGCAGTCTGCACTGCAAGGGAATGCCAGGGCTCTGGACCCAGCTCAAAATAAAAAAACGAGTATAGTACTGGAGATTTGTCGGTTTTCTTTGTGAAGATGATGAATAAAGTGATTTGGTCAATTTTTTAAAAGTGCGAGTCGACTTGTCATACAGCTCTGATGGTTTCAGGTGGCACTCCACTTTCACTGTCCATTTATTTATTAGTCGGACCAATTAGGCTAATAGATAATGCTAAATTGATTTAGATTAGGGCAGGCGATAATCCACATTTGTTTTTGCGCAATATTCCAAATGCCTGTATTGTAAGAATTAAGTAGTTTTTTTATGAGCGTTTATGTCTGCTTGTTCTCGTATTTTTGGTCTCGTCTTTTTTGCACCTGTGTGCGCCTTCCAGAGTATGTGAGCGGAGCGAGGAGTGCAGCATGCCCAATTTGACTGGAGCGAGATTTTTTGGGTCTACCTATAAAAAAAAATCTCTGCCCAGCCTGTCGAGTGGCCAAAAGGGTGTTTAGCATCCCCAGTGGCTCTGGAGGGGTGGCGAGGATAGTCACAGCCTATGCGCAATTTAGTACAAAAATGTTTAAATGTTGAGTGCTTTGTCCCTACCAGCCTATTGTGCCGCAAATGCTTTACAATGTATTTCTTTGTAGGCTATTGCCTTGAAATAATATAGGCTAAATCATTTGTTCCTGTTAATTTCAAATGAGCTACATGTCAAATTATGTTCGCTTCTTACATTCACCATTTCATGTTTTATTCAAATATTTTTCATTCAAATCCATATGGTTTGGTTTCAATACTTAAAACCAATTGGTAGATCCAGGTAGCCACAAAAATAGATGGGTGTTGGTTAAATTGTGATTTTTAATGAACGGAGCAAATTTGGAGCTGCAGCTTTTTTCCCTGTGAGGGTAGAGTGGTTGTTAGCGGCGCGGTAGGAAAGCGCATGGAGCGGTGTGCAAGCACAGCTTGACGAGCGGGATTTCCAACCGCTCAACTCGCATGCTCTGGCACCTTCCCATTTACACCAGAGATCTGTCTATGGTAGTCATCCCGAAGGCAGGTGACAAGCTTAGCTCCAAAATGAGGCCATAGAAACTCATTGGCCTTATTTTGGACAGATTTTAACGAGCGTTTAAACTCTAGCTTCGCTGAACTTGATCTATAAAGATTAGCTGGCTAATCACTAGCACGTGGCCTTGAGTGTTGAGACCTGTTAATTTTCTATAGCCTAATGCCTGCTACGAGAAGTTAGTCATTATTAGTGAATGTGCATTATGCATTGTTCTAAATTTAGTTGAATTTGTAACAAAGGGCAATTTCATAGATCAACTTGAAAGCCAGATCAGGGCTTATTGCACTCAAAAGCAGGTAACTATTTGATAAAATAATTAAATTAGTGGGTCTTGTTTGTGGAAGGCTTATATTTAGCCTAGGTATAACTTCACAAGCCCTGAATTAGATTATTGCTAACTGTTTTTAAATGCAGTGTATTTGACCTTAAAAAAAAAAAAAAAGTGATTTATTTTTAGGCCCTTTCGCCCAGCCCTAGCCTAGATGTTAAATGTTTTAATTTAGTCTGCTAGCAATAGAACTACAGTCAAGGCTCTGATGGTTTTATTTTGAGAAAAGAGAATGTTGAACTTGAATTTGAAAAAACAACACCTTGAACAAATGATTTGTCTTTCAGGTTTGAGTGGGACAAACTTCTGGAGAATGTGCACTGTTTGATCATAAGTGTGACAAAGACCGACAAGCAGGAAGCTTATATACTCAGGTGAGTAGCGACCGGATCCCTGTTCTGTTTACCACTGTCACCGTGGCACATCCCTTTTTCCTTTTCCAGATTAGCGGGAAGGAAATTAGATTTGGGTCATCTGTAATCTTGTCATTGTGAATGGCTGTATGGCTGGCTGCATGGTAACTGGCTTCTCCCCTGGGGTGACGGGCATCTCTGGCTCTATTCTGGAGGGCCTAATGATGTGGTTTTTATCTGAGCCCAGATGGACTGGTGAAAGCCAGCTAAATGAGGACCTTGGCAGCCCACACTAGCACATCAGGCACAAGTTGCTGCTTTAGGTTTCTAGGAATCAACCTCTGATCCTGAAACCTCCCCTTTGCGTGACAGCTGATGTCCTCCCACTGGGCCACCTACTCTTTACTGGAAATGCGGTAAAGGCCTGACTAGGGCATGGGTTCTCAAACTTTGTGTCTGGGGACCCATTTTATGATAGCAAAGTCATCAGGAACCCCCTCAATCAGACCACAAGTCGTGAGATATATATATATATATATAATCTCTCTCTCATACAAGGAGTTCTACTGACTTTGGCATTGCATGGCTGGACAAACCAAGTCTCGGGCCCTGGGAAGGAACAGGTCCATCTCTTGACATCAGCGAGAAAATGTTGCAGTTTTCAAACAAATGTTCTTCAATTATACACATTCTGTCATGGGGCAGAGATGTTGTTGCGGCTTTAAAGCAGGGTTTCAGTTAACTGGTAAGTGCCAGCTTTTGGCCCAAAGAAAGAAAGCCGCTAAATAAAAGCTGGCACCGGCCAATTGTCCGGGAGAGATCCCATCGCAAAACAATGCTTTTTAGCCATTGATGGAAATGAATGCTTATCGGTCTATAGGTTAATTTGCATTATTTGGGGGAGTAAATGTGCGTGTTTTCTTTTTAGTTATGATTCTTATCACACCGCATACAGATACAAAGCTTCATTTGAGGGGGAATCTGTCAGCCAGTGCGAGAGCTGCTGCTACAGCGCTTATTGCGGTGGGAGTGAAACGTGCTTTTATATGCCCAATCATTGCGCAACCATTCTAAATGCAATTGCATGTTGACGGTTGATGGCCACGACTAAAAATGGCTACAATATTTTTTTCTTAACTGGTAATTGAAGCGCACTTCCCATTCGACATTAAAGTGCTAGCTGAGCCAAAATCAGTTTCTATAAACATGGAGGCAATTATTTTATAAAGACTTCCATATGCCATTGAAACAAGTAGCTTATTTCTGTCATGTTCTATTTGTTTTCAAATCAACTTTCATTTTCCAGTATCCAAAGGTACAATCATAGTCATATTAGTGACCCATGCTAGTTGTTGGAGCTTTAGATCTCGCATCTACATTTCTACTGGATATCGGTCACATGCCATCGCTCACATATGCAGTGTACTGCGCTTTTGACAACTGTTTTCCTTCTAAAATTTGAGTTGAATAGTCATGAAATGTATTTGAGCTCTGGCTGCGGCGGATCCCACTTTGAGAACCCATGGACTAGGGAGAAGTTGTTGTGAAGGCAGGAGCGGTCTCCACTCCTTCTGCCGGTTAGGTCCCACCTACAAGCCTCTGAGAGGGCGCGCAGATCAGAAGGGAGGCGGTAGATGCAGCAACCTTGATAGGATCAGTGCTAGCTGCGTAGTGAAGCGGCAGCTGTCCTGATGTTTGTTGATATGGGAACGGCATAGTGCCGATTCAGGAAAGGACTACTTGTGATGGCTCGAATGCAAGTAGACAAAACATGGCCGTTGTAGATCTAAATCTCTTACCTTCTCACTGGCTATGCTATAGTCAACTGACTGTTCCTTTTATAAAACATCACCCTGCATGCCTCCCTAGGACTAGTCTGTGACCTAAAGCCTTGTTCTCCCTGGCAGTTGGAAGTGAACCGCAGAGGCACATGATGACTAACTCAGCTATGTTTCATTAAGGAGTTTAATATGTGGGCCTGAATGCCAGACAGGCCTGCCACTGTAAACAATGCCAGGCCCATGACAACAGTAATGCACTAAGGCCCATTGGTTTGGTTTGGAATCCGGGCTCAAAGCAGACTAGGTTAATCTGTTTATAGCATCTGCTGATTTAAGTCTACCCTCAAACTCAACTCTGCACCTCGAAGCCAGTGCCACTGCTTTTTTTTTAGCTGGAAGGCTTAGAATCTCAAACCTGGGAAACTAGTTGCGCTCATGTCACAAATGTAGGCTTAAGGCTATAATTTAACTGGTAGATGTGTAGCTTGTGTGTTGAGTAACGTGCAAAACTAATCTTGCTGTTCTCCTTCTGTCCCTTCCTCTTTTCAGTGAGAGTAGCATGTTTGTCTCCAAGAGACGTTTCATTTTGAAGACCTGTGGAACCACCCTCTTACTGCAAGCACTGATGCCTCTGCTGGAACTCGCCAGAGAGTACTGTGGCTTTGATGCCATCGAAGTCAGTGTGATACACACCATATGGCCTACATGTTCTTAAAACCAATCATACACTTTTTTTTATAAACCATGTTATGCTTCAAGACATTTTGTGAGGCTCATGTAATCTTTGTACTGTCTTTTTGTTTGTGGTGATGTTCTCGTGGACAGGATAGGTCAGAAGTTCTAACCCCATCTCCTCACTACCTACAGAATTTCTTCTATTCGCGCAAGAACTTCATGAAGCCCACCCATCAGGAGTTCCCTCATCGGAACTTCCAGGAGGAAGTGGAATTTCTCAGCCAGATTTTCCCAAGTAAGTACTAATGACCCCATGCTCTAAATTCCATTCTCGAACTCTAATTACGTTACCGTGGGAGTGACTGGTAAATTAATGGCTGGGGTGAGTCAGCGACGCTATACAGGCTGTGCTTGTCATATGCTGTCCTCTCTAATCAGGAGGTGTATATGAGACACGGGCACATAAGAAAGGAATGACATGACGTTCTTTATTTTCCAGACGGAGCGGCGTACTGTATGGGACGTTTGAACTCTGATTGCTGGTAAGGTCATATCAACACTTGATACTCTAGGAATATCTTCAAGATACTGTTCCATTAATGACAATGAATAATGCAGTGGACATTGCCGTTAAACTTGAACTACGCTGTCCAGCGCTGCTGAATGGGCTCATGTTTTCCTGTACGCCCTTGTTTGTTTCCCTGCAGGTACCTGTTTACTCTGGATTTGCCAGAGTTCTGGGAGAACGAGCATGCGGATCAGACCCTGGAAGTTCTGATGAGTGACCTTGATCCAGCAATTATGGACCAGTTCTTCATGAAAGACGGTGTTTCTGCAAATGATGTCACTCGTGTAAGGCCCACTAACTAGCAACGTTCTATATTTGTTCTTGATTCCTTCAAGAGGGGTCACTCAGTAGGGCACTGTTGAGTGGGACCTGTCTTTATCATGACATTAATCCACTGTGGTTCTGTGTCTGTAATGATCTTCCCTAGTGATTGCCACTGATATGGAAAATATCAGTAGATTTTTTCCGATACGATATCGTATGTATATCGGCTTTATGAAAATACATTGCAGCTGTGTGAATGTTCACATCCACCCGTCTGTGAAGTCGAGACAGCTGCTTGTTGATTGCCTGTTCGGCCAGATGTGAATGTTCTGGGGTCCTAACTTACTGAACCAGTTGGTATACAATAGGAAGCTCATCAACTGTTGATGGCCAATCAGCAGGCAATTAAGTATGATATGTTGACTGCCTGTGTGGTCTGTGAAAGGGGTTTTGTGCATGAAGAAACAGCAGTGTATTATTATTATTATTTTTTTAACATAATCGTGTAGGTAAACGGGAAGAATAAACCAATATCGCGATATGCCTTGTTCATATCGATATCAAATTATCGCTATTGGTGCCCAGTAGTAATATTCCCCTTAATGTATAGCTGAACACATCATAAAGCTGACTGTTCATCTGTCAATTAGTAGTTGCTGTTTTGTAGTTCACATTAGTCTGCTTTTCTTTTTTCAGATGAGTGGAATTCGTGACCTGATACCAGGTTCTGTGATTGACGCCACAATGTTCAACCCTTGTGGATACTCAATGAATGGAATGAAGACTGACGTAAGTGGATCTTGTCTTCAGGGTCTTCTCGACAAATACACCTTGGTAGTTTATCTAAAACCACTGTCTCTTTGTCTTACAGGGAACTTACTGGACGATCCACATCACTCCAGAGCCAGAGTTCTCCTATGTCAGCTTCGAAACCAACCTCTCCCAGACGTCCTACGATGATTTGGTCAGGAAAGTTGTGGACGTGTTTAAGCCAGGAAAATTTGTGACTACACTATTTGTTAACCAGGTATGTTCTCGTTCAAAATGGTTCCGTTGTTGCGTGTGGATGTTTCGCTCTGTTTTTCAGAAAATTGCTTTAAGTGACTTTCATCGTTTTCACTGTTAACAAATTATTTTTGTTTTTCTTTCTTTTCACCAGAGCTCCAAATGTCGCAGTGTCTTTTCTTCCGCCCAGAAACTCGAGGGGTACAAGCGCCTCGACCGCCAGTTGGCCCAATTCAACGATTACAATTTTGTCTTTACTAGTTACTCTAAGAGCCGCCAGCAGAACCAGCAAAGTTGAGGTTTAGGAATGAAAAAGAAGCGTAAAAAGAAAGGCGGCTGCGTAGCAGGGCTCGCCCCCCGCGGCGGCTGTCTATCTGCCCTAGCAGAGAGGCCCACTCCACTCTGTTGCCATTGTTGTTCAGGATTTCTCGGCATCGACGAGGCCACAGGCCCTAATAGTTTAAACTCCAGTTTGAATTGTATGCATTGTTGTACCTATAACTTAGATATCTTGCATGAAAGCTCTTTTCTCTGTTTAGATAGTCTAGCGCACTCTTGCTGTGATCTTGAAGTGCATGTAGAGGAATTAAACGTGCTCTGTTTGAGGCTGTCCAGCCTTGCCCCGTGTGCCCAGTGCAACGGCTCCTTCCTGCAGGTCTCCCCCCTCATTCCCCACAGACAGGGCTTCCGCGCCCACTAGTCCAGGGCCCTGACATGCTCAGATGGGTCCACCTCTATTATGTGCTTACCGATGTATTATTTTAAAGTTGAAATGCAATTCCCTTCCTTCCCCCCCTTCACTGATTTGCTGCTTATTTGATCTGTTGCAAGTTTGCGTCCTTTTAGATTTTGACCTTTGAGTGCACTTTAAGAACACGCTGTTTTCAGCTCGAGCAGGACTCCTCAGTACCAAAACATAAAACGCCAACCCTTTTTTGGCTTGTCGAATGTTCGTGACTTTGGTCTTTGTTGATTGATTAGAAGCATGTGAACTTTGGGCCATAACATAATTTGTCATGAAGCATCAACCTATTTAATGAATTCCTTAAATCAAAATGTCATACTTTGTTAGTGTTTCACTACCAGAGGATTGGATAGAGGCTGACTGCTGGGTCAACGTGATCTAGTTGCTCTTGGCTGTAAACCGCACTGCTAGAATTGGGTCAAACGCCCCCGTTCAGCCAGCCATGCTTCTCTCCACCTCGACAATCAATTTAGCTGTTGAATGTGTCCACAAATAGACAGGCATTCAACTTGTCCCAGGCAACAGTATGTGTTAGAGTAAATAATTTAAGACGTCCAGTTGGGTGCTTCAAGGTATGGGATGTGTAATACATTTATACTAAGGCTCCTTCTACATTTATAAACTGGGTGGTTGGAGACCTCAATGCTAATTGGCTGTAAGCCGTGGTATATCAGACCGTATACCACACCCCCTCGTGCCTTATTGCTTAAGTATACTGTACCAACAGGAAGCGTCTGGTTCTTAGAATTCTCAGTCGTTTTAAATACTTAATTTATGCATTAATGAACATTTGAAAAAAAAATAAAAAATTGTCCAAACTTGACTGTAGATCAGTCATGTAAGAACGAAGGCTGTGCCAACTATGAATTGAGGGCCTTGTTTAGACTAGAGGAGCTTGTTATATCTGAATGTAAATGACTCAAGGAGACCCAGTAGTCCCCTTGTACCTGTGGTGTGGGCCAGAACAATGCCGTCCAGCATGGTCAGCCATTGTCCCCCGGCCCAGCGGGTCTCCCCCCCCCCCCCCCCCCCCATAGCACACAGTGAGACTGTCAGCTGGCCCCAGAACCATGCTTGACAGTGGTGCTCCTGGCTGCACCGTGTGGCCCTGAATGGAAATAATGACTCAGACTCTTTGCTTAGTGCAGCGGTTGCCCAGCAAAGCATTTCTTTCTTTTTCTAAACAATGTACATCCTTTCTCTCTCTCCCCCCCCTCCCCCTCCATACAGGAATCGGTAAGCGCACAATAGAGGTCCACCAATCTGAGCATGCCAGGGTGATCCCGGATCATTCCACACAACTGTTGCATAAACCATTTTATTAATTTTATTGTGCGCAGACGTTTTGCAGTGAATTGGCCCCAAATGTGACTCCACTGCAGTTTTTTGGAGTACAATCAATGCCCTTTGTTCAGTGAGGGAAAAATCCTGTGACACTGGTGCATGTGACTACTAGTGCTGTATTGCTTGACAGTGTAGTGTGCTGTGGTCTGTTCCTCATGTGTAAGTAGAGCAATGTGCTTCACCTTCCTGTTTTATCAGCTCATGTAGATGGGACTGAGGCATCCTGATAATGTTTTATTGAACAGGTGGGTTGGGGTTAAAACATTTTTTTTTTATACATACACACTTTGCCACCTTACAGTGCTGAAGGCAGGCCCTCCTCTATATGGTTACTATACAGACATTGAGAGGTTTGTAATTTTGAGAGCGGTTTTTGATAGGATGTTGAGGATTGTCTTCTCCATTGGCTGGTCAGTAATATTCATGATGCTTCCCCTGCCAGTGAATGCAGATTGATTTGAATTGGATGACAGAGCTGGGATGGATAGGAAACATTTTTTAAGACTGCAGTCTCTGGCCTGCCTTTAGCACTTCTGAGGGTTATAACATGCTGCTTTGCCCCACTATGTTGGGAACTGTAAGATCAAGCTAGTTCAGGAAGCTCTTAGAACACCAGAGAATGTGGCGCATACACTATATTTACAAAAGTATGTGGACATCCCTTCAAATTAGTGGATTCAGCCACATCTGTTGCTGATGTGTATAAAATCGAGCATACATCATGCAATCTCCATAGACAAACTTTGGCAGTAGAATGGCCTTACTGAAGAGCTCTGTGATGTTCAATGTGGCACCATCATAGGATGCCACCTTTCCAACAAGTCAGTTTGTCAAATTTCTGCCCTGCTAGAGCTGCCCCGGTCAACTGTAAGTGCTGTTAGTGTGAAGTGGAAACGTCTAGGAGCAACAACGGCTCAGCCGCGAAGTGGTAGGCCACACAAGCTCAAAGAACGGGACTGCCGAGTGCTGAAGCGGGTAAAAATGTGTCTGTCCTTCGTTGCAACACTCACTACCGAGTTACTTCCAGAGGCAGTTTGGAGCGTCCGCACAATAACTGTTCGTCGGGAGCTTCATGAAATGGGTTTTCATGGCTGAGCAGCCACACACAAGCCTAAAATCACCATGCAAAATGCCAAGCGTCGGCTGGAGTGTTGTAAAGCTTGCCGCCATTGGACTCAGGAGCAGTGGAAACTCATTCTCTGGAGTGATGAATCACGCTTCACCATCTGGCAGTCCGACGGACAAATCTGGATTTGGCGGATGCCAGGAGAACGCTACCTGCCCAATGCATAGTGTCAACTGTAAAGTTTGGTGCAGGAGGAATAATGGCCAGAGGCTGTTTCTCATGTTTCAGGCTAGGCCCCATAGTTCCAGTGACGGGAAATCTTAACTCCACAGCATACAATGACATTCTAGATTATTTGCTTCCAACTTTGTGGCAACAGTTTGGGGAAGGCCCTTACCTGTTTCAGCATGGCAATGCCCCCGTGCACAAAGCGAGGTCCACGCAGAAATGGTTTGTCGAGATCGGTCTAGAAGAACTTGACTGGCCTGCACAGAGCCCTGACGTCAACCCCATCGAACACCTTTGGGATGAATTGGAACGCCGACTGCGAGCCAGGCCTAATCGCCCAACATCAGTGCTCGACCTCAAAAATGTTCTTGTGGCTGAATGGAAGCAAGTCCCCGCAGCAATGTTCCAACATCTAGTGGAAAGCCTTCCCAGAAGAGTGAAGGCTGTTAAAAAGCAGCATAGGGGGGACCAACTCTATATTAATGCCCATGATTTTGGAATGAGATCTTTGAGCATGTGTCCCCATACTTTTGGTCATGTAGTGTATGATGGTGTACTGTAGATAACAGAAAATTGGGCTTCCTGGAGAGGAAAAAAAACATGTGACCGACGTTACAAGTGGACCACTAGAAATAGTTGTGCAGTTCATGTAAGGACCTGGGAAAAGTTGACAATCGGAATGGCTTCCCTCCAGTACGTCTGTGGCTTTTGGAATGGTTTCAAAAAAAAATTTCTCTGAGGACCAACCTTTGCCAAGTGTCCTTACCTGAAATGTTATAATTCTTATGCCTGTACTGACCAGCCTCCTTGTTCTAAGAGGTTTAGGGAATAGTCACCAGCACTGTTCAAAAAAGGTTACTGTTTTTAGATGAAGTCATATTTAGACTTGATCTGAGTATTGGGTAGTTCTGTTGGTTTGGAACACAACACTACTTTTTTTTTTTGGGGGGGGGGGGTCTTTAAAAAAAATACAAATAATCTCAAATGCATTTTTTGCAGTATAATGGTAATACGATTTAACAAATATTGTAAGGAATGTGTTTTTGCCTACGGACCAATCATATTGTTTCTTTGTCCAACCTTTTTTGTTGTAAAACCAGTGAAGCTAATTGGATCATGTATTTTTCTTGCCTTACCTTTTGAATCCCATGCTGGGTTTCCTGGGGAAGGGGAAAGTTAAACACCTCCCCTGACGTGAGGGTGAACTTACAGGATGTACTGAAGGGAAAACTTTGCTGTTCTAATTATTTTGCTATTCTTTGGATGGTCAAGATGTGCTAAATATATCTGTACTATGAGCTTGATGCTTTAATAAAGAAAGAAAGATTGCTCTTTCTCCTGTGTGACTTTGTTTATCAGCGTTGGGCATAAGCTAAGAAGTCCAGTCCACCTTGTGTTTGACTGAAACTGTAGCATATCCAGCACATAAATACATGGCATTAATAACGCAAGTGTTAGGATCAGGTATGATGCCTGACCTTCCAAATCTGAGCATTTACAAGTTATTCATGTTTGAAGAATGGGTCTTGCAGCTGTGAAATCCATAAAATGTTGGAGAATGACTGCTCATGATTCAAGATGTCACAAGTTGTATTAATTGATAAACATTTTAAGTTGCAAGGTTCACATTCCATTTCAATGTCATTCCATGTAGGAGACGGGTGTCTTTGTTCTACAGTAGCAGTACTCTCACCTACCCTTCCACAGTACTGATTACCCCCAGGACTATATATATTACACAACCATTAATGTGTAGGTTAGATGAGGGTGTGAATTCTGATTGATAGCAGAAGGAAGTAATTTTTTTTTTTTTTTAACGGTTTGGGGCCCAAGCGCACATTTATATTGTTTGCTAAAACCAAGACGTGTACCCAGTGGGGGCCCCAGGACCGAGTTTGGTAAATCCTGCTCTAGTCGACAGGCAAGGCGATTATGCTGCAAGCAAAGGAAGTCTGCTGGGGACATCTATTGGTTAAAATGTGCACCTACAAAATTGCTATTATCTTGACAATTTCTTTGCATTTAACTTAATATAAGTTGCCCTTTCAGGTCTCGGAAATATAATACGTACTGTATTTTATATATACTAAGTTATCTATGAATGTGGTATATATTTTTTAAAGATACACAAGTTAACATTTAGCATAACATTTAAAATAAATCGTTCTGAAAAAACGTTTAAGACGAGAGTTTGGGTTGGTGTAGGGTTTGAGCATAGACCAAAAAATATGAACGAAGTAATCGATTACTTTACCCCATTGTTTCCTATGATATCGCTCAGTAGCGCATTTGATCAGGGAGTGTCATTTCAGCGTGTGCCATGTTGTTACATGGAGGAGTTTTTGGAAACATTGCATGTGCAGTTTGAGCTACTCTAGGCTCAGTGCTGCCCTCTTATTGAGTCTCAAGTTGAAGGCCGACCGAGGTCAGCAGGCTGCCATTAGCAACTAAATTATCCTTATCAAATCAAATTTCATTTGTCACATGCACCGAACACAACAGGTGTAGACCTTAAAGTGAAATGCTTACTTACAAGCCCTAGAAGAAGCCTTTTGGACCTAGACTTGGCGCTCCAGTGCCGCTTGCCGTGCGGTAGCAGAGAGAACAGTCTATGTCTAGGGTGGCTGGGCCGTACGCCATTTCCCCATTCACTATAATGGGGGATCCTGTTTTCTGGAAACAATGCCTGCAGTACCGCGGTCGGCTGTCAATTTGTAATTCTCAATGCGAGGGGGCAGTCGTTCTACCCTGGGTTTGAGTTATGGACGAGTTATAGCTCTCTACCGTGACCCAGTGGCCACCTGAGAGTAATGCAGATTTATCCACTGTACAGAACGACGGATGTGACGTAAATGCAACCGCGACATTTTCCGCTGTTGTAAAATTCACGTGGAGTATTTTGAAGCAAGCACACGAGTGAAGCCATCAAAATGAAACAATACGGAGGAGTAATGTAAGTTGTTTTTTGCTAACCAAAGTATTTCACGCTTAATGTGGTTTATACCCTTAAACTATAACTAAGGTATTTATGTAGTTAACGAAGTCACTTGCTAGGAAACTAACTAGCAATGTAACGTTCGCTATCTAGCTTGCCCAATAAATCAAACTAACTAGGTTTCCATCCAATTGGCGACAGATTTTCATGCGAATCTTCTAAAATCCGCATAAAAACAATATTCGCATTTTACGGCCAGATATGTGTTCAATTACATTTAATTGTGGGTACAAGGCTGTGCGTGATGACGTAGTGCACAAAACAATAAATGTACCGAATAAAAAACAGGTGAAATGGGTTTCCGTCGCAATTTCAACTCCACTGATGGTTCGCACAAATGTTGCGTTATATAGCTAGGTTGCCCACTCTGGTATTAGCGCGTACACTCGAGGCAAAAATTCGCAGATAGTGCGGACATAGCCTACCTAACTTTACATGGTGAGATTATTATGGACAAAATAAGAGCGAGATTATTTTTGTCATCACCAGAATTAGACTCAATATTTATTGGTAAGGTGCATCAAACTCATCACCTTGGATATTATATAAATATTTGTGCGCCATTTCTCGCATAATTCATTTTACCGACACAAAACGATCCCACCTTGTCTAGCATATTTTGTTTGGTTTACCGACACATTTTCTGTTTCCATCAGGCATGTCTTGGCATTTTTTGTACTACTCGCATGAAAAGGTTTGATGGAAACCTGGTTAGTGATACCAATTATTTATATATAGTCTGAAACGTAACATTGCAAACATTTAACAAGACAATGTTGAAATAAATTACATTTGAATTTACCGCGTGTTACTCTACCTCTTGTCTGTGAGGTTGGGCCGTATGTAGGTCGAAATTTGATTATAAAACATCCACAGGAAAGTATTATTAAACCGACTTCCAAAACGCGGGTCTGTGTGGCTCTGACAATTTTTTTGTTAACCACCTGTAACGTTATGTAAGTAGATTAACGCATTATAACTGAAATCTCACAGGTGTGTAGGCCTGATGCCCCTTGGTGAAGCAAACGATGAATATAATGGACTTGGAACTAGTCTGTGTACCAGTCTTTTTAGCTGATATTCCACTCCTTGCCACTCCGTCATTGCCAAAGAGACAACGCCTTTTGGGCAATAGTCGCAGTTGGTATTAGAACGTCGCAGCTCTGCCTGCCTGTGAGGGAAAGAGCATGTGGTTACCTTTCAAGCGCATTTTTGTCTGTTTGTTTTAGTCAGTTACAAAACTACATTTAAGAAAAGTACATGTCTAAAGATTACTTTTCCACATTGCCTGCAATCGAGCATTCTAACTACTTTCCAACAAGGAACCCCGTGTAGCTCAGTTGGTAGAGCATGGCGCTTGCAACGCCAGGGTTGTGGGTTCGTTTCCCACGGGGGCCAGTATGAAAAAATGTATGCACTCACTAACTGTAAGTCGCTCTGGATAAGAGCGCCTGCTAAATGACTAAAATGTAAGGAACTGCACTTTGCGAACTGCTAGTGCCATTTTATAATTGGTAAGAGCTATGCTATAACCCCCTTAAACATACAGGTTCCAAAAACATTAGTTTGATCAAGACAGAGCATATTTTCATCAGAATCATTTAGTCTATGCCTACTCACCAAACAGATGTTGTCCATTTAGAAAATTCCAAAGAACAGGCACAAACTAAATCGAACGTCCTGTATATATATATATATATGTGGCAATTAGGAGTTATATGTTATGGTAAATTAGGCATTGTTGCGCACTGTTGGCATATAGATTAATGCACACGTTTTTTTCCGAGTGTGGGCCTTGTTCTAAAATTATATATATTTCATTGGAGTAATTGTGCTAGCACTCGGAACAGTAGAAAAAAGAAAAAAAAGTCGCCTGCCCATCCCCAAGGCGTACCTGTGCTAATTAGCTATCTGCGTCTCCGAACACCTGTGTGTAAATGGAAGACACACTACAAACGTGTTGGCAGGTAAAAATACTGTTGGCTGCAACTGTATTGAAACAATGTACAGTAAGTTTATGAAATTATTTTGATGTGATATGAAAGTAGAGGGCTTTATTTTTTTAGTACTGTACAACAATTGAGAATCAAGTCACGTTTAGATGGAGTATTTGGCTGTTTTGGCTGCCAAAGCCAATTTGCTGCTAAACAGAACATGTAAGGCCCTTGGACTATAAGAAGTAATGTTAGGCTCCTTTAGTCCATTATTGGGCTAGTGCCAGATGATAGAAATGGCAGTATCAGCGTTTTGAAAAGTCGGTTTAATAATACTTTCCTGTGGATATTGTCTAAAATTTCAAACCTACATAAGGACCAACTGCACAGATAGAGCAAGCTTAAATGTAATTTTGTTCAACACTGGCTAGAGAGAACTTTACACATTTTTGCAGTACTTTGTTTGACTGTTTACCAATAATTGGTATCACGGTGTGATTTACTGGGCAAGTAGTTAGCGAATGTTAACTAGCTAGCTAGACTTCCAAACTGTTGATTGAGCTCTTCCATCTAGCAAAATGTATTATGTCTGATCATCTGTGTTTTACTCGTGTCCCTGTCATCCATAGCTGAAGTGTTTTTTGTTGTTGAATGACTGTCTCCTCAGAAACCCTAAGACGAAGAGGGCTAAGCGCTTTCTTGACCACAGAGCTCCTAAGCTTACAGAGAACATCAAGAATGCCATGATTATGAAAGGAGGCAACACCAGTATGACTGTCACTCAGGCATTAAAAGACATTGTACGTTTTCTGACTGTCGAACCTCCTACCCATCTAGAAACATGAAGACTGTCAAGTTTTGAGCGTGCCATCTAGATAACTCTCTCAATGTGTTTTTTCTCCAGTATGCCCTGAAGAAACCAAGTGCTGTGCTGTACAAAAAGTAAGTGATGGATTCTAACTTCACTTGAGTAGGACTTAAGTTATTCTTCAAACAAACCCAGTATACTCGTAGTACTGAAATGATTGTATTTAGTGTTCATGTTTTATTTTTCCCCTGTCGTTGATAACAGTGGATATTTAATACTTGGGCATAAAGGAGTTTACTGAAATAATAACAAGGCATAAATACTAGTCCATCAATTGTTGGTACTTGAGATGTGTGTGTTTATCCTGAATGTAAACTAAATGGTGTCTTTCCTTCCAGGAAAAATATAACTAGGCCATTTGAAGATTCTACATCATTGGTCAGTTAACCAAATATGTTGCATGGCTTCATTTCCTCTTGATATCAGATTTGTTTAACTTGGACATACCAATTGTTTGGGATTGTGATAATTTAACCTGATAATTTGTGAACATGCACCTGCTAGTATTCAAAGCAGTATTTTACACTGTAGACATACTAGCACTTAAATCAGCACTCCCTGTGGATTATGTAAGAATTTCCGATCATCAATATTTTGTCTCTGTCTACAGGAATTCTTCTCGAAGAAAACCGATAGCTCTCTGTTTTTGTTTGGCTCACACAACAAGAAAAGGCCAAACAATCTCATATTTGGTAAGCATTTTTGTATTTTATCAGTGGGCGACGGAGACCTTGCTCTACACAAGATGTCTAGTACTTTTCACAGCAGATAAGGGTTTGACCTTTTGATTTTTTTCAGGTCGTCTGTTTGATTTCCATGTGCTGGATATGATTGAGCTTGGCATTGAGAAGTATAACTCCCTAAGTGACATCAAGGTGATGGTTCCTTTATTTTAAGACATTTTCTATGGAATTTATAATTGCGTTTAACATTGGTGCATGACACCACTGTACTTTCTCTATCTGCCAGAATCTTAGTTCATTAACAGTAAGTGTTTCATCAACCTGTCTTTGTCCAAACTCTGCTACAATAGGCCAAATGAATACACCTTATTTACATTCTTTCCCAGTGGCCTGAATGAACTTCTAGAACTGAACTTTCCTCTACACACTATTCTAGACACATTGTCTCCCCGTTCTTTGAAAATGATTAATTTGGAACATTTTTGTTTTACAGACAAGACACTAATGTATGAAACAGGCACACTTGGATTGTAAACAAATAACGTTTTTAGTGTTCACCATATCTATTTTTATCAGATTAATTTATTTTACTTTGCCTCCTGTAACTTTATGTTCTGTTTCCAATGCATTGCAGAGCAGCAAATGTCCTGAGGGGACTAAACCAATGCTGGTGTTTGCAGGGGAGGCTTTTGACCATGACAATGACCACAAACGCCTAAAGAGCCTTCTTACAGGTAAAATTCAGTCTAAGCTAAACTTGGTGTTAATCAGATGTCATGAGGTTAATATCAGTCCTACAGTTAAGATTTCCCATTTAGTTACAACACATTTAGTCTAACTAGTAAACATTTAGATAATACATAGTTACCAAATTCTCCATTATTTTGGTCTTATAACATTGCATTTCATGTCAATGACACTATTGACCATTTTCTACTCTAATTTGTCTTATTATTCAGACTTCTTTAGAGGTCCTGTTGTGCCTTCAGTGCGCCTGGCAGGTCTGGAGCATGTCCTGCACTTCACTGCTCTGGAGGGGAAAATCTACATGCGCAGCTACAGGTATGTCTGCCTTCCAGCAGCTGGACCATCTACCAGTGCCTCCTATTATTCACAATAGATTGACATGACGACATATGGGCTGTGTCCCAAATGGCACCCCATTCCCTATATAGTGTAATACTTTTGACCAGAGCTCTATGGGCACTAAAAGGAAAAGAGTGCCATTTAGGACAGAGCCACGTTCTGTGAAGTTAGTGTCAGCCGTCCCTCTCACCCCTGAAATGATCACTAGTCAAAGCTCTTTGTTTTTTTCCAGATCTCTGTTGAAGAAGTCTGGATGTCGGACACCAAGGATTGAGCTGGAGGAGATCGGGCCGTCTTTTGACTTTATCTTGCGGAGAACCCACCTGGCATCAGATGACCTGTACAAGACAGCTCACAGGCAGCCCAAGGCTCTGAAGGTAGGAAAAATGTCTAGTTGCTGTCAACATCTTTTTCACGCTCTTTCAACAGCCGCTATGTTGCTTCTTTTTAAACGTCTGTCTTAATTGCACAAATATGTAGTGAAATGAATCAAGGCAATCGAAGTCCTCATGTTGCTCTTTGTCATTTCTATTCTTTACAGCCCAAGAAGAAGAAGAACATATCCCATGATACCTTTGGTACCAAGTTTGGCAGGTTGCACATGCAGAAGCAGGATCTGGCCAAGCTCCAAACACGTAAGATGAAGGGTCTGAGGAAGAGGAGGGGCCCAGCAGCTGCTGCTGTTGTGGAGGGAGAGACGTCCCCGAAAACCGCCGAAGTAGAGTGAGGTCTTCCCAGGCTTTAATGGACATTTCACAAGCTCACGTCATCAAGCCAACAGTGGATGTTGACTGAATTCTTCCGAATTGTCATCAATGATGAAAAGAATGGCCCCCACATACATGTTTACCTTCTGCAAGTATGTTTGTCAACATTTCAAGACAATGTGGTGGTGTGCTTATCGATATCTCTTTTTAATGCCTTGCAAATTGTCTTCATTCTGTTGCTTAGTTTGGTATTGTTTTGTGTGAAAGGCAGGCAGTCTGATGTGCATAAGAAAAAATGAAATTAGCCGTCATTCTTCAAAAAAAAAAAATCTCTGCTGGTACATCGTGGAACAATTCTCAATGATTAAATTTGTTTTGTACATCTTGTCTCATGTGATGTTCTTTTCATAGACATACACTGCTCAAAAAAATAAAGGGAACACTAAAATAACACATCCTAGATCTGAATGAATGAAATAATCTTATTAAATACTTTTTTTCTTTACATAGTTGAATGTGCTGACAACAAAATCACACAAATTATCAATGGAAATCACATTTATCAACCCATGGAGGTCTGGATTTGGAGTCACCCTCAAAATTAAAGTGGAAAACCACACTACAGGCTGATCCAACTTTGATGTAATGTCCTTAAAACAAGTCAAAATGAGGCTCAGTAGTGTGTGTGGCCTCCACGTGCCTGTATGACCTCCCTACAACGCCTGGGCATGCTCCTGATGAGGTGGTGGATGGTCTCCTGAGGGATCTCCTCCCAGACCTGGACTAAAGCATCCGCCAACTCCTGGACAGTCTGTGGTGCAACGTGGCGTTGGTGGATGGAGCGAGACATGATGTCCCAGATGTGCTCAATTGGATTCAGGTCTGGGGAACGGGCGGGCCAGTCCATAGCATCAATGCCTTCCTCTTGCAGGAACTGCTGACACACTCCAGCCACATGAGGTCTAGCATTGTCTTGCATTAGGAGGAACCCAGGGCCAACCGCACCAGCATATGGTCTCACAAGGGGTCTGAGGATCTCATCTCGGTACCTAATGGCAGTCAGGCTACCTCTGGCGAGCACATGGAGGGCTGTGCAGCCCCCCAAAGAAATGCCACCCCACACCATGACTGACCCACCGCCAAACCGGTCATGCTGGAGGATGTTGCAGGCAGCAGAACGTTCTCCACGGCGTCTCCAGACTCTGTCACGTGCTCAGTGTGAACCTGCTTTCATCTGTGAAGAGCATAGCGCGCCAGTGGCGAATTAGCCAATCTTGGTGTTCTCTGGCAAATGCCAAACGTCCTGCACGGTGTTGGGCTGTAAGCACAACCCCCACCTGTGGACGTCGGGCCCTCATACCACCCTCATGGAGTCTGTTTCTGACCGTTTGAGCAGACACATGCACATTTGTGGCCTGCTGGAGGTCATTTTGCAGGGCTCTGGCAGTGCTCCTCCTTGCACAAACGCGGAGGTAGCGGTCCTGCTGCTGGGTTGTTGCCCTCCTACGGCCTCCTCCACGTCTCCTGATGTACTGGCCTCTCTCCTGGTAGCGCCTCCATGCTCTGGACACTACGCTGACAGACACAGCAAACCTTCTTGCCACAGCTCGCATTGATGTGCCATCCTGGACAAGCTGCACTACCTCAGCCACTTGTGTGGGTTGTAGACTCCGTCTCATGCTACCACTAGAGTGAAAGCACCGCCAGCATTCAAAAGTGACCAAAACATCAGCCAGGAAGCATATGAACTGAGAAGTGGTCTGTGGTCACCACCTGCAGAACCACTTCTTTATTGGGGGTATCTTGCTAATTGCCTATAATTTCCACCTGTTGTCTAATCCATTTGCACAACAGCATGTGAAATGTATTGTCAATCAGTGTTGCTTCCTAAGTGGACAGTTTGATTTCACATAAGTGTGATTGACTTGGAGTTACATTGTGTTGTTTAAGTGTTCCCTTTATTTTTTTGAGCAGTGTACTATTTAACTCTGTTTGGTACATTCAGAAATGTTTCAATTTTTTGTGAGTGGAAGGAGCACAATTAAACTTTTTTTTTTTTTTTTTTTTTTTACATTTTAGTCATTTAGCAGACGCTCTTATCCAGAGCGATTTACAGTTTAGTGAGTGCATACATTTTTCATACTGGCCCCCCGTGGGAAACAAACCCACACCCCTGGCGTTGCAAGCGCCATGCTCTACCAACTGAGCTACAGGGGACTGGGAGCTAAACCATGTAACTGGGAGGAAAGAATTATACTTTTCACTTTGCCACCACAAGCCCTCTGATATAAAGATTTGCCTCCATATGAACAAATCTGTAATCTCCTGACATTAGATAACTTGGTATATTTCAGTCAGCTTCCAGGTATGAAACGTTTGCCGGCAGATGTGGATATGAAATCAGAAGTATTGGTTAACTTTGTACACAAGAGATCGCTGTTTGACTATTAATCTGCTAAATTCATAGTTAATATTCTCTTAACCTCGGCTCTGGCGTTATATTGAAATCAATAGTACAATTAAGTCTTATTTAAATTAAGTCATGTTTAAAAGTGTTAGATTTCGTTTTTTATATTGTATAGGCCTACTGATAATGGGGATAATTGAGAAAACTGGGTAATAGGCTACTTATGAAAACAGGTCATCGCCCCCTCCCTAACCCTAACCACAATTATATGTAAAATTAATCGGGATTGATTTGACTTTTTGGATTATGGACGTTAACTTCAATACAGCACAAATTATAGTTCTGAGACTCCTAAATGGACCTTTTCCTTGCATGCAGAAGATATCTCCTCTGTATAACCAGGTTAAATAAATGTGTTCTGGATCTTCTCTTAAAGAATGTTTATTCTAACTTTTCAAACACTACAGTAATTCCTAAATGCTCAGACGTCATACTTTAAAAAGACAACAATGCGTCCAATCAGCGACAGAAACCGCCATAATGTACGCACGACCCGCCCCTCGGGTATCTATTTATACAATATTGCAACACTAGTGTTTGACACTACAAACAGTGCGGGCTAGTGGTAGACATTTTCAATACGGCTACTGCTTCTGAATGGATACATCTTCTAGGTAACAATTCCCTGAAAGGAGATGCAAAGTATTCATATTTGTAGATAGACACGTTTTGGGGCATACCATTATCTGAATCTCTTCAGTTGAACTTGGCTGCAGCTTGAGAGCACACCATTTAGACTAGTTACCGGTATATTGCTGTCATCATATTTGACAGTGTTACAAATCTGCACAGTTTTGCCAAGAAATGACAGCAGGTACAAACATGACAGACATTGAATCTGATGCAAGTAAAGAAAAGGTCGCTGCGGAGCCTGCAGAGGAGACACCAATGAAAGCAGAGGAAAAGCGCCCGGGCGATGCTGAGGAAAAGAATGGGAAAGGGGCTGGTAAAGGAACCATCCAAGAGCAGGTCCCCGTGGCTGTGGAGGAGCCCGAGTTCGTGCATCCAGAAGGAGGATGGGGGTGGGTGGTTATGCTGGCTGCAATGTGGTGCAATGGAGCGGTGTTCGGAATCCAGAACGCCTTTGGCATCCTGTTCATGTCCCTCCTGAAAGAATTCGGCTCACCAGAAGATGATGACCTCAGGTTTAAAACAGGTGAGTTCCCAAAATGGACAGTCGGCACACGAGCACTGCAAGTTAGGTAGCTAAATACCGTAGTAGGAGTAGTGCATGCATATTCAAATATTTGTATTCCTTTTTGGCTGCATTTCAAAAAGTGAAATTAATTATTGCACTTCCTGGTATGGCTATACCACGTAGCTACGTTCTCAGTAGGAAATGGCATAAAAACCACACTAATGCTAAATACAGTTAAGAGGAATTTCTTATAGCACGGTCTATTCTAGATTATTTTGTGTCAGTCAGCGAGTCGAGTGTGCGATGCACATGGCTAGCTCATTCGTTGAAAGTTAGCTCTATGGGTTTAGTTTAGGCCGGCATTTCAGAAAATAATGTATATAAACCAGTGGATACTAGCTACATGCCTCAATTAGAAGCTGGCCTCATTCAACTTTAGCTTTTCATTTGGAAAGTTTTGTTAGTCATGTCCTGCTCTCTGGTGCCACCCCTACGTTCAGGTGGCTACAGGTGTGAGGTGTGCAGGGTTGTATGACAATCACATCCGTTCTACTTTTTTGTCACTTTACACCCCTCTCAACCCGCCCCTGACAGGAAATGTGATTCATTCATTTCTGGTGAAAATCTTTGTCCTCCCTCACTGACATAATATAACAGCATTGACATTTGTTAACTGAGTCCCGTGTAGCTCAGTTGGTAGAGCATGGCGCTTGCAACGCCAGGGTTGTGGGTTCGATTCCCACGGGGGGCCAGTATGAAAAAATATATATACAAAAAAAATGTATGCACTAACTGTAAGTCGCTCTGGATAAGAGCGTCTGCTAGATGACTAAAATGTAAATGTAATTTCTACATCTGCTTATGTTGGCTAAATTTGTTTCTGCTTGTCTGGCTATCTGCATAATTTCCTTCATTCCCATATGGCCATGTAGCCTATGTACAGACTACTAGGAACAGGGGAAGGGGCATATATCTGTTCCCACTGATTCTCTCGCCAGTCTCAATGTGCATTCTTTGGCAGCTGCTCTTGCAGTGCATACAAAACTCATTAAATGTTCATGAAAGAGCAGGCCCCCAGAATACCTTAGCATTTCAAGGTGAATGTTTCAGAAAAGAAGCCCATGAAAGATTGTGTTCTCATTTGGCTGTTAGTTAAAGCTGGAAACTGCCACGTCCATTTGGGATATTACAACAAATAAGTTACTGCATACAACGAACACAGATTCCCCCCGCTGTGTCTTTAGCCACCTGTTGCCGATGTTATTGGGGGGTTGGGAGGGGGTTTCTGTTGACATGTGAAGGGCAACATTTGGACACTAATAAATGTGCGAGAAGGCTATTTTCCACGCTTTGATTAGGTTAACGTGTTAAGAAGACTCATTGTGTAGACTAAAACCTTTTCAAAGGGAAGATCATGCATCAAATGTAGGATAAAAGCTGGGAAGATACACTATCCTTGGCAGTGTTAATCATCATATATTTGATGACAAAGCAATCAGTAATCACCCTTTTCCTCACATTGTTCTGATTATTAGGAAGATTTGCACAAGTGATTAATCCAGATATAGATGAATCAGATCCTGTTAATTGACAGCTACTAATCAAAGCAATCACTCAATCAAATCATTGTCACATTGTAATTACAATTAATTATCACTCAAACTAATCACTCATTGGTCATGGATTTCCTTGTTATATTGTTTTTCTTCAGTACCATACTTAGGCCTACTGAACTCAGATTGTGCCCCCGCCCCAACGTGTAAACCTAGTCCCCTCTTCATCAGTCTGAAATTAGTAGCGGGGATTGCATCAGCGTGCTTCAAGTTCAGCTGTTGCCAGCCTTCCACTTTCCCTTGTAGTCCCTCTCCAACACATCTACTTTGAAACAAAAGTATGCAGCTCACACACGTGGTTATGGGCTTAATGGTTATGTGCTTAAAAAAGGAGACACCTGTACCATGTCAGGTATAGAGTTGAAATGTATTACATTTTGAGTTTGCATCCCAATATTACACTTAGTATACATCACACAATACTCAAATATAACTAAACTTTCACATAGAAACACCGGATTTTTGGCGGTAAAAAATTAAATGTTTATTAATTATGAAAAATATTAATACAATTCCACCCATGACGCCACTAGGTCATTTGACTGCAGGAAAGGGGTACTTATAATCCATATAATAATTAACATTTCCTGTTGCTGCAAGATTATTTTCCTGCTGTGAAAAACTGGTCACATTAAGATAGTACACCTGTATAATCAACCATGTAGTTGCACTTTTAAGCCTATACGCTATTACCAATTTTCATTTGTGCTGTTATTCAATCAGGGATTGTTGAAAGACGGGACAATATCAACTTTTTTCTTAATATTAACAACATTTGAAATATATATTTTGATACAGTATCAGCTATCACAGTATCAGCTAAGTATCAGCTATCACACCATGTAAAGCATTCCGGCTAGGAATCACAGTTTTGAGATAAATATTATTTAAAGTCAGAGAGGGCTATTGCAAGAAACTACATGCGATCCTTTATCCCTTATTTTTTTTCAACTATAAAAATAAAGTTTCCTAGCCGGACAAGGATTGTCCTGACTTTCAAGAATCCCTGCAATAATATATAAATGTTTGATCATTTATTTATATGAATTCATTTTCAGGAACAAAGAAGACCAGCCTAAACGTAGGCTTGCTGAATTAAAATCTATTGATAGTGTTTATTCGACCTGTCTATTTCTCAACTGATGCATCTGTTATATTTATCATTTCTGGGATGCTTGCCATCATAAGATGTGCTCTAATTCCATGGCACTTCGCATGACTAAAACATAATCTTAAACCACAGACAGGGTTAAAAAGTTTGGACTGGCCCTCATCTGCTTAGCTAGATAAGCTATGGGTCTCTAAGAAATTCTGTATAAAATACATTCTTACTGGTATTCAGGCCTCCTTGAATACTTGAATACTCCGTGCTCAGCTGGTAGAGCACGGCGCTTGTAACGCCAAGGTAGTGGGTTCGATCCCCAGGACCACCCATACACAAAAAAAAAAAATGTATGCACGCATGACTGTAAGTCGCTTTGGATAAAAGCGTCTGCTAAATGGCATATTATTATTATTATATTATTTAAACTAGCAGACTAGACTAGAGAGATCTTGAGGTGTAAAATGCATGACATTATGCTAGCATTTTCACAGGCGAAGGTCGAGTCATGCGTCCTCCGAAACATGACCCGCCAAACCGCGCTTCTTAACACCTGCCCGCTTAACCCGGAAGCTATCCGCACCAATGTGTCGGAAGAAACACTCTTCAACTGATGACCGAGGTCAGCCTGCAGGCACCCGGTCCGCCACAAGGAGTTGCTAGAGCGCGATGAGCCAAGTAAAGCCCCCCCCCGGCCAAACCCTCCCCTAACCCGGACGACGCTGGGCCAGTTGTGCGGCGCCCTATGGGACTCACGATCACAGCCGGTTGTGATACAGTCAGGGGTCAAACACGTGTCTGTAGTGACGCCTCTAGCACTGCGATGCCACTCGGGAGGCCCCACGTATTTTTAATTTTTTTACAACAACTAAAGACACAAATTTACACAAATGTATAAAAAGACAATACAACTAAAGAATAATGATGTGTGTAGAGAGTGTTTTAGTGTGTGTGCATCTATCAGTTACACATAGGCTACGTCAGTATATACAGTGCCTTGCAAAAGTATTCATCCCCTTGGCGTTTTTCCTATTTTGTTGCATTACAACCTGTAATTTAAATGGATTTTTATTTGGATTTCATGTAATGGACATATACAAAATAGTCAAAATTGGTGAAGTGAAATGAAAAAAATAACTTGTTTCAAAAAATTCTAAAAAAATAAATAACGGAAAAGTGTTGCGTGCATATCTATTCACCCCCTTCGCTATGAAGCCCCTAAATAAGATCTGGTGCAACCAATTACCTTCAGAAGTCACATAATTAGTTAAATAAAGTCCACCTGTGTGTAATCTAAGTGTCACATGATCTGTCACATGATCTCAGTATATATACACCTGTTCTGAAAGGCCCCAAGGTCTACAACACCACTAAGCAAGGGGCACCACCAAGCAAGCGGCACCATGAAGACCAAGGAGCTCTCCAAACAGGTCAGGGACAAAGTTGTGGAGAAGTACAGATCAGGGTTGGGTTATAAAAAAATATCAGAAGCTTTGAACATCCCACGGAGCACCATTAAATCCATTATTAAAAAATGGAAAGAATATGGCAACACAACAAACCTGCCAAGACAGGGCCGCCCACCAAAACTCACGGACCAGGCAAGGAGGGCATTAATCAGAGAGGCAACAAAGAGACCAAAGATAACCCTGAAGGAGCTGCAAAGCTCCACAGCGGAGATTGGAGTATCTGTCCATAGGACCACTTTAAGCTGTACACTCCACAGAGCTGGGCTTTATGGAAGAGTGGCCAGAAAAAAGCCATTGCTTAAAGAAAAAAATAAGCAAACACGTTTAGTGTTCGCCAAAAGCCATGTGGGAGACTCCCCAAACATATGGAAGAAGGTACTCTGGTCAGATGAGACTCAAATTGAGCTTTTTGGCCATCAAGGAAAACGCTATGTCTGACGCAAACCCAACACCTCTCATCACCCCGAGAACACCATCCCCACAGTGAAGCATGGTGGTGGCAGCATCATGCTGTGGGGATGTTTTACATTGGCAGGGACTGGGAAACTGGTCAGAATTGAAGGAATGATGGATGGCGCTAAGTACAGGGAAATTCTTGAGGGAAACCTGTTTCAGTCTTCCAGAGATTTGAGACTGGGACGGAGGTTCACCTTCCAGCAGGACAATGACCCTAAGCATACTGCTAAAGCAACACTTGAGTGGTTTAAGGGGAAACATTTAAATGTCTTGGAATGGCCTAGTCAAAGCCCAGACCTTAATCCAATTGAGAATCTGTGGTATGACTTAAAGATTGCTGTACACCAGCGGAACCCATCCAACTTGAAGGAGCTGGATCAGTTTTGCCTTGAAAATGGGCAAAAATCCCAGTGGCTAGATGTGCCAAGCTTATAGAGACATACCCCAAGAGACTTGCAGCTGCAATTGCTGCAAAAGGTGGCTCTACAAAGTATTGACTTTGGGGGGGTGAATAGTTATACACGCTCAAGCTTTCTGTTTTTTTGTCTTATTTCTTGTTTGTTTCACAAGAAAAAATATTTTGCATCTTCAAAATGGTAGGCATGTTGTGTAAATCAAATGATACAAACCCCCTAAAAATCCATTTTAATTCCAGGTTGTAAGGCAACAAAATAGGAAAAATGCCAAGGGGGGTGAATACTTTCGCAATCAAAGGTTTGGATTGGAACAGAGGGTTAGGTACAGTATTAGGAAAGCCAGGGTGAATGTTGCAAATATTGGCTTAGAGTACACTGACCACTGCTCCTACCAGGGCATAGCAGAACATGTTGTCTGAAAGCATATTTGGCTTGGTGGTAGTTGCAACCAAGTTGCATGCATACCAGGGCCTGTTTTATTTCAGTTGGACCGGTTGGAATGTATAAAGACAGGTTTGATGTTGAAATCTGTGTTGTTCATCCTGAAAGTGCCAAAGCAATTCTTTAAAAGTGGATAGAGAAAATTCCAAACATGTTTATTCTCTGATAGCCTATTCAGTAGCAATGCACAACTAGTCTAGCAATGCTTATGTCAAAGAACTGGTGTATAGACTTAGGCCTAGATTTGTACTTTTACCTTTCTATTTATGGCGCAGCTTGAACTGCCATGTCAGGGGAATTTAGCTAAAGAGTAACTTCTTGAATAAATATATTTAAACCCAGAGAAAACAGCAAGACATTCAACCTCAGCATTCAACTTCAACCTAACTATTGTCCAGTTTAAAAATAAAATAAAAACAACAACTTTTCACCAAGGTGTTGTCTGGGTGTAGGGAATGTGAAAACAATGCCAGCCCCTCTTGGCCACTGTGACTCATTTGCCATAAGTCTTAAAGGAGAAGTTAACTTTTTACAACCAAATCTGTGTAAACGGCACGTTATAGAAGTGTCCAGACACTTTTTCCCCCCAACCTTATCCGCAACGTTATATTCCATTTTGTGCGACACGAGCCATTTCCCCTACACAGCTGTACAGGCCGGGTGTGTCTGTATTCTGTAAGGACACCCCCGGCCTGCACAGCTCTGTATAGGAAACCGCTTGAGTCGCACAAAATAGAATATAATGTTGCAGATAAAGTTTGGAATGACACCATTTCATGTGTACAACATCTAAAGACCTACATCACTATACTGAGCACGTGTCCGTTACTAAAAGGACATATTTGTTTTTTTTGTTGCTTTTCTCATTTTTTAAAATCAAAGTAAACTTCTCCTTCAAGAATGTTGGCCAGGTTAGTTGGTCATCAATGTGGCTCATAGACCAAAATTGCCACTCACAGTTTAGCTGACGTCATGGCATTTACAAATTCCCCCAGAGCTGTCAAATCTAAATGGAAATCTAGAGTCCCCTTTTAATCCAATTAGTATGGTCCATGGTTACCCCTGCAAGTGGGGGGCAGTGGTACAAGCCATTTGCTTTGGCCCTAGGCTTAGCCCTCCTGGTGAAAACCGAATGAAAGCCACTTGATCCCCATTCAACTTGCCAACTGAAAAGGATAAACAAATTATTACTAGCTAATCTAGTGGTATTAGCTGAGAGGATAGTGAGAGAGGAGTGATCACAGATCAGGTGGTGTCTGTAAACTCATGGCGCGTGTGAAGTACGCATCCCTGACATTAAATTATCCTAACACCATATCGGCTATCAGGAGGGGGACATGTAAATTAATTGTGAGGGGGGTCTCTCTCGACTGTGCTGTGGTGAGGAGAGGGCAGTCTGGGACAGCTAGGCTAGGCTAGGCTAGGCTGTACTGGCCAGTTACTGTTGGTTTGATGAGGTGTTGCTCCCGTCATTGCCCCAGTACTAAATATGTAAGGAAGATCTAAGGAAGAGCACTGTTCCAATTTCCCTGCCGGCTTCTATTCTGTGCTCTGTTGCCACAAGTGAGCTGTTCAAAGTTGCTAGTTGTGAGTGTTCAAGAGGTCGGGGGAATCTTTCTGCCGGTATATTGTGTGGTCTTGTATTCATCATCCTGTCATGATGAGATAGTAAATATTTCTGTATAGCCTCAAAACAGCTCAGTATTTGTTCATGCTTTACGATAATCGTTAAGGAGATTTACGTAGAAAAAAAGACCCTCGCCTTTGCTGTGCATTGTGGTCAGGGGCGTCATGCAACCCAGAATTCCCAGTACATAAAGATGGCTGGGGGGGTGGTCTGTGTTTTTCAAACACCTGAAACAAATGTTTTCCTGCAATCTAAAGCCATAATCATCATGCTTAATTCTATGTCAAAAATGTGTTTATTTTTCTGCATGTCTTAGCATACCTCTTGAGCTGTCTGTATCCTCCTTCATCAGAAGCACACTTAAGTAGTTAACTGTCCTCTCCAAGTTTTACTGAATATCAGATCTCAACAACTATTGGAGAAGTGTTTAACATCACCAATAACACATCCTTATGAGATATATATATATATATATATATATATATATATATATATATATATATATATATATATATAGTCAAAAGTGGAACGTGACTGCAAATGAGACAGGTTGGAATGTCTTGACTGAAATACGGGACAAATTAACCTTTTTTGTAAATTAGTGGTGTTTGAATTTGTTGATAAAACGCAGGACATGATTGTTTGGTTGCGGGGCAATATCGGAACAAGGAGGAATCCTATTATACTGTATCCGATGCTCAAAATATGTGGCTTTTTCAAGGTTTTTAAACGGGTCAACACTCGTATGGCCGCAGGGCCAGACGGCATTCCAGGGCATATCCTCAGGGCATGTGCAAAAACCAAACTGAACACAAGGGACGCTGTTTTCAAACCCCACTGATACTCTGTATTCCGAAGGTTAGCAATGGTTAGTAAAATCCCATAGAGAATGCGAACTAAATGCTAACGAGCGCATTGAACATTTTATACAGTGTCTGACCTAAAGTATACCCGTATCTCAGAAATGCTACTCACAGTTTGCTGCATGCACAAAACAAATATTAGACTTGATCCAGGAGGGGATTTGCTGCTGTTACCAAGCGAATGCTTGATTTTGGAAGACGCTAACCACTTAGCTAGATAGCTAACCAGCTACAAAATTAGCAAACTAAATGCACAACTGCAGAGCATTTAGCACATTTTAAACAGTTAACTTAATAGTTATTAGAGATCTATCTGGCAATCATTTAGTTGTGAATTCCATACTGTAATTATATCACCTAGTGCATGCTGATCAACAGTGAGTGACTCACAAGACAACGGTCTCTCGTCGTTGAGTGCTTGTAAACAAACACCACGTGACACATAACTGTGGACTCAACCTGGTCTCAGAGCATTTAGTATTATTCTGTACGTAAACCCAAGACAACCCTTTTAGTATATTATGTTTGGTATGGTTACATAAGACAGATGGCCTTCTGGATGATAGCGGGGTGAACAGGCAGTGGCTCGGGTGGTTGATGTCCTTGATGATGTTTTTGGCCTTCCTGTGACATCGGGTGCTGTAGGTGTCTTGGAGGGCGGGTACCACGAGCCAGTCCTCCCCAATTAAGGTGCCACCATCCTCCTGTGATGTTAGCTAACCCTTCCCCTAACCATAACCGTATCCTTAACCATTTTAGCTAACCCTTCCACTAACCCTAACCCTTTAACCTAACTCCTAAACTGAACCTTAACCCTAACCCCTAGCCTAGCTAACATTAGCGAGCTAGGTAACGTTAGCCACCTAGCTAGACTTTGTAACATATCATACATTTTGCAAATTCCTAAAATGTTATACTTTTTGCAAATTTGTAACATGTAATACAAATTGTAATTTGTAACATATCATATGAAGTGGATGATGGACATCCACAAATTAATACATACCATACGAAACGTAACATATCATACTAAATGGAGTGTCTCGATTTACATACAGAATAATATGAAATGCTCTGAGACCAGGTTGGGTGACTACCGGTAAGCTTCATAATGAAAAATTATGTGACAGTTGAAATTAAGAATGCAATATTCTATATCTCCAGGTGAAATGAAGAATGCAATCCTCTTTATCGCCTAACATATTGCACAAGTTGACTGCAGGTATTTACTTAAAAAGTAGCTACAAATATTCACGTTTTATAAGAAAACTTCAAAAAAATAGTTTCAACGTTATTGAAAAACCATACCGTGTCTTTTTCCAAATACCCCGGTATAAGGTATATACGGTATACCGCCCAAGCCTAAACACCTCCCTCTGCACTGGATCCTGGACTTCATGATGGGCCGACCCCATTTAGTAAGAGTCGGCAACAACACTTCCTCCACGCTGACCCCTCAGGTGTGTGTGCTTAGCCCCCTCCTGTACACCCACGACTCCAACTCCATCATCAAGTTCACTGACGACATGACCATGGTAGGCCTGATCACCAACGGCCTACATGGAGGAGGTCAGAGACCACCTCTTCTACAACATCAGCAAGACCAAGGAGCTGATTGTGGACTACAGGAAACAGGGGCGGTGCACACCCCCCATCCTAATCGACAGGGCCACAGTGGAGAGAGTCAAGAGCTTGAAGTTCCTCGATGGCCACATCACTGAGGACTTAACATGCTCCTCTCACACCAGCACAGTCGTGAAGAAGGCACAGCGTTTACATTTTAGTCATTAGGCAGACACTCTTATCCAGAGCGACTTACAGTTAGTGAATGCATACATTTTTCAGACTGGCCCCCCGTGGGAATCGAACCCACAACCCTGGCGTTGCAAGCGCCATGCTCTACCAACTGAGCTATAGGAGGGACTACAAACAGCAGTGCCTCTTCTCCCTCAGGAGGCTGAATTGATTTGGCATGGCTCCTCAGATCGTTAGGAACTTTTACAACTGCAGCATCGAGAGCATCCTGACTGGTTGTATCACAGTCTGGTATGGCAACTGCACCGCCCTCAACCGAAAGCCCCTACAGAGGGTGGTGCGGACGGCCCAGAGCATCATTGGGGGTGAGCTCCCAGGCATCCAGGACGTACATGCCAGGCAGTTTCTGAGAAAGGCCCGAAAAATTGCCAAAAACTCCAGCCACCCAAGACATGGACTGTTCTCCATGCTGCTGTCCGGCAGACTGTACCGGTGCATCAAGGCTCAGACTAAAAGCCACCTAAACAGCTTCTATCCCCTGGCCATAAGACTATTAACGGCTAACAACTACTGCTCCCTCTCACACCTACACTGCTGCTAAAATGATTATTGATTAGATGTATTACTACGCTGATGTTCATTGATTAGTGACTGCCATTACCATTAGTATCTGTCTATTTATCCTGCTACTGGTCACTATTACTTATTGCTATTGACATGTACAGTACATTCTGAAAGTTTTCAAACCCCTTGACTTTTTCCACATTTTGTTACGTTACAGCCTTATTCTAAAATTGATTAAATCAAAAAATGACCTCATCAATCTACACACAATACCCCATCATGACAGCAAAAGCAGGTTTTTATATTTATTTGCATTTTATGAAATATACATTTACATAAGTATTCAGACCCTTTACTCAGTACTTTGTTGAAGCGATTAAAGCCTTGAGTCTTCTTGGGTATGATGCTACAAGCTTGGCACACCTGTATTTGGGGAGTTTCTCCCATTCTTCTCTGCAGATCCTCTCAAGCTCTGTCAGGTTGGATGGGGAGCGTCGCTACACAGCTATTTTCAGGTCTCTCCATAGATGTTTGATCGGGTTCAAGGCCAGGCTCTGGCTGGGCCACTCACATTCCGAGACTTGTCCCGAAGCCACTCCTGCGTTGTCTTGGCTGTGTGCTTAGGGTCGTTGTCCTGTTGGAAGGTGAACCTTTGCCCCAGTCTGAGGTCCTGAGCACTGTGGAGCAGGTTTTCATCAAGGATCTCTCTGTACTTTGCTCCGTTTATCTTTCCCTCGATCGTGACTAGTCTCCCAGTCCCTGCCACTGAAAAACATCCCCTCAGCATGATGCTGCCACCACCATGCTTCACCTTAGGGATGGTGCCAGTTTTCGTCCAGATGTGACGCTTGGCATTCAGGCCAAAGAGTTCAATCTTGGTTTCATCAGACCAGATAATCTTGTTTCTCATGGTCAGAGTCCTTTAAGTGCCTTTTGGCAAACACCAAGCGGGCTGTCATGTGCCTTTAACTGTGGAGTGGCTTCCGTCTGGCCACTCTACCATAAAGGCCTGATTGGTGGAGTGCTGCAGAGATGGTTGTCCTTCTGGAAGTTTCTCCCATCTCCACAGAGGAACTCTGGAGCTTGGTCAGAGTGACCATCGAGTTCTGGTCACCTCCTTGACCAAGGCCCTTCTCCCCCAATTGCTCAGTTTGGCTGGGCAGCCAGCTGTAGGAAGAGTCTTGGTGGTTCCAAACTTCCATTTAAGAAAATGGAGGCCACTGTGTTCTTGGGGACCTTCAATGCTGCAGGCATTTTTTGATACCCTTCCCCAGATCTGTGCCTCGACACAATCCGGTCTCGGAGCTCTAGGGACAATTCTTTTGACCTCATGGCTTGGTTTTTGCTCTGATATGCACTGTCAATTGTGGGATCTTATATAGACAGGTGTGTGCCTTTCCAAATCATGTCCAATTAAATGAATTTACCACAGGTGGACTCCAAGTTGTAGAAACATCTCAAGGATGATCAATGGAAACAGGATGCACCTGAGCTCAATTTCGAGTCTCATAGCAAAGGGTCTGAATACTTATGTAAAAAAGGTATTTCTGTTTTTAATTTTTATATATTTGCTAAAATTCCTAAAAAACAGTTTTCATTTTGTCATTATAGGGTATTGTGTGTAGATTGAGGAAAAATTTGAATTTAATACATTTTAGATTAAGGCTATAATGTAACAAAGTGGAAAAAGTCAAGGGGTCTGAATACTTTCCGAATGCACTGTATATGTTACCATTAGTATATTACCGTAAGTATTTATATATTCCTGCTACCAGTCACTTTTCAGCCCTGTTTACATATATATCCGCCTATCATACCTACACTGACCATCTTGCACACACACTCGCCACCGCACACACCCCCACCCTGCTGCCATACTGTTTTTTTTCATTGTGATTTGTTTTCTTTATTTTCTTTCTTTAGGGGGTAGATGAGCTTTAATATTGCAGATAGATTGTAACTTCCATCAATGTAATTGTCTGCATCACTTCCAATCCCCCATATATATTTTTTGCAACAAAAAATAAAAGAATATATATATAAATATATATATATATATATATATATCCTTAAAAAATATATATATCCTTTAAAAAATATATATTTCCTTTATTACTTTCTAACCCTACCACCCCTCGCCTAATTGGAGTAAACTAGTGAACAACAACACTTAGGCCTTTACTTCCAGCTTATACATACTATATACACTACCGTTCAAAAGTTTGGGGTCATTTAGAAATGTCCTTATTTTCGAAAGAATAGCAATTTTTTGGGTCCGTTAAAATAACATCAAATTGATCAGAAATACAGTGTTGACATTGTTAATGTTGTAAATGGCTATTGTAGCTGGAAACGGCTGATTTAAAAAATATATTAATATCTACATAGGTGCACAGAGGCCCATTATCAGCAACAATCAGTCCTGTGTTCCAATGGCACGTTGTGTTTGCTAATCCAAGTTTATCATTTTAAAAGGCTAATTGATCATTAGAAAACCCTTTTGCAATTATGTTAGAACAGCTGAAAACTGTTGTGCTGATTAAAGAAGCAATAAAACTGGCCTTCTTGAGACTAGTTGAGTATCTGGAGCATCAGCAATTGTGGTTAGATTTACAGGTTCAAAATGGCCAGAAACAAATAACTTTCTTCTGAAACTCCAGGATGCTGACCTTCTAGGCAGAGTTGCAAAGAAAAAAAACATATCTCAGACTGGCCAATAAAAATAAAAGATTAAGATGGGCAAAAGAACACTGGACAGAGGAAGATTGGAAAAAATGTGTTATGGACAGACGAATCGAAGTTTGAGGTGTTCGGATCACAAAGAAGAACATTTGTGAGACGCAGACCAAATTTAAAAGATGCTGGAGGAGTGCTTGATGCCATCTGTCAAGCATGGTGGAGGCAATGTGATGGTCTGGGGGTGCTTTGGTGGTGGTAAAGTGGGAGATTTGTACAGGGTAAAAGGGATCTTGAAGAAGGAAGGCTATCACTCCATTTTGCAACGCCATGCCATACCCTGTGGACGGCGCTTGATTGGAGCCAATTTCCTCCTACAACAGGACAATGACCCAAAGCACAGCTCCAAACTATGCAATAACTATTTAGGGAAGAAGCAGTCAGCTGGTATTCTGTCTATAATGGAGTGGCCAGCACAGTCACCGGATCTCAATCCTATTGAGCTGTTGTGGGAGCACCTTGACCATATGGTACGTAAGAAGTGCCCATCAAGCCAATCCAACTTGTGGGAGGTGCTTCAGGAAGCATGGGGTGAAATCTCTTCAGATTACCTCAACAAATTGACAACTAGAATGCCAAAGGTCTGCAAGGCTGTAATTGCGGCAAATGGAGGATTCTTTGACGAAAGCAAAGTTTGAAGCACACAATTATTATTTCCATTAAAAATCATTATTTCTAACCTTGTCAATGACTACATTTCCTATGCATTTTCCTATATTTCCTATTCAAACTCATTTCATGTATGTTTTCATGGAAAACAAGGACATTTCTAAGTGACCCCACATTTTTGAACGGTAGTGTACATTTTATGGACACAGTCAATTTTACAACAGTTCTATTTTGTTTGTTTGTTTTTACTCCTGAACTTCCTCAACCTCCCCGATCATTTTCATGATGTGGAAAAAGTCAAGGGGTTTGAATACTTTCCGAAGGCACTCTATATATTACCATTAGTATATCACCATCAGTATTTATATATTCATGCTACCAGTCACTTTTCAGCCCTGTTTACATGTATATCTGCCTATAACGCCTACACTGACCATCTTGCACACACTCTCGTCACCGCGCACACCCCCACCCCCACTTATGCTGCTGCCATACTGTTTATTATTATTATTAATATTATTATTATTAGTAGTATTATTATTATTAAAATTATTATTAATCCTGCTACCAGTTACTTTCTCCTAATCCCTGCCTACATGTACACATCTACCTAAATACTACAGTATCCCTGCACATTGTACATTTGCTACTGGCACTGATCCTTATAAGCTTCCTCTTATTTCTTATTTGTCATGTATTTTTTCCTTTATTTTTAATAGCTATCCTTTTTTGATATTGAATACGGCACTGTTGGGTAGGGCTTGCACTATAAGCATTTCATATAAGCATGCACTGTACTGTGCATGTGACTATTAAACATGAACTTGAACTTAATAACCCAGATGGGGTTATTCTAGGCCCAAAGCCATAAAAATCCTTTGGAGACCCTAATGTTAGAGTAGCTGTAAAATAACTTTGGGTCAGCTCAAAGTCCCAAAGAGCGTTTTTGTTTTGATTTAATGTGAAGTTCAACCTGAATGATTGATTGACATCTAGCTGCTAGAGTAAACAGGGGTTCATATATATATATATGACGCTGATATTGTTTTGCCTAGCTATGGAACAAAAACAAAAACAGACAGGGAGACGGATGAGATGACGCTGATAACAATGTTTTGTCTCTGGATGTGAAATGGACAAAAACCAAACTCCGTTTTCAGGGATTCAACAGAAAATATTATTTCAGTATCACTCCTAGTGAGCTCTAACTGTGCTTCTCTGCATATGATAGTTGCTATGACTGCCCCCTGGTGATTTTGATTGGCAAGAGTGTGAAGGGTCTGACAAGCCAATGACCTGCTGGAATCCAGACCCATACTTGACCTGCCGCCCGTCGCCAGCATAAAATCAGTATGACAGACTCGAGGGAATAAAAACCACCAAACATGAACAATGATTCCGACGCAACTAAGATTTGCATAACGCTGTGCAAATGTCTGTAATTGTCTTACACATCAACACGGCACTCCATCTGTACAGGTCGTCAGGTACGCCTCACTGAAAGGGATTGAACTTTTTCTGATAATTGTAAATTAGAATGGCGCAGCAGCCTGGGATCAAGATGCACATTTTAGGCCTAGTCCCACACCCCTCCATCCAGTCCCTCCTGGCCACGCACGGTGTTCCTCCTCAGGGTAATCTGCCAGCTGTCCTGTGCGATGCTGGACTGAGGTAGTTCTCCCAATCTGAGTTATAGCTGGGACACAGTATTACTTTCCTCCCAGTCGAGATCCCATGGACCTGCTGGGGGAACAGAAAACAAGGTGGAGACCTTCCCTCTTTCTGTTCCTCTCCTCCATTACTCCCTCCATCTCCAAGGGTCTCCAGCTCAGGTTCTCCGAGCCCACAGCAGGAGCTGTCTGAGAACGGACCACACAGCAGTTAAGTGATTACAGAAAATAAAAGTACACAATGGTCAATGGTTCCATGTCTGCCTGTGGTGGAGGGAGGGATCTTATCAAGCATTGTTTTAGAGGAAACGCTTTGCATCGCTCTATCAGTCTCTCCTTCCGTACCCCTTATCCTGAGCTCAGCCATACAAAAGGCACGCATTCCCAGCCTTGTTTTCAAAGTGGTGATTAACATTAACAACCTATGGCTCCAGTGGACCCTTGGGTTTAATTCAATACTGAATGTGCCTGTGTTCTTTTTACGACTGCGACAATGAAAACTATAGCCTACTGGAGACGTGCACAAACAAATGTTGGAATGACCAAGCATGGGCAGTTGGCACACATTCTTTAATTTTTGTAACAAACACGTGGACTGAAGCTCCTCAAACGTTTGATGATCACTAAGCAGACACAGGTTAATGTTTGACAGAGCATTTGATCTCTGTCTCAAGTAAGCTTGACACTGCGTTTAGGTGAAGGTTGTTGGGAGATGACGTGTAGGAGTAGATAAACACACTGGAGGAAAGCGCAGCAGCACATAGCTCACAGTAGCGGCATGAGCACCGATTCCTTTGCTTCCTGATCATGATAGTCAACATCAGCCCATAGCCTGAGGGGCTGGAAAAGGGACACCAGCGAATGACCTTTAGTGACCGAGCACCTACAGTGGTGCTTTGGAAACAGGTACAGCAGGAGTTAACAAAAGCTTGACCGTGTGCAGAGCAAAGCAGAACACTGAGTCCCTCTGCTCTGAACACCTCTATAGAGCAGGCAAGTGTAATGCGTGGTCCTCTGTAGCTCAGCTGGTAGAGCACGGCGCTTGTAACGCCAAGGTAGTGGGTTCGATCCCCGGGACCACCCATACACAAAAATGTATGCACGCATGACTGTAAGTCGCTTTGGATAAAAGCGTCTGCTAAATGGCATATTATATTATTATAATGTCTTCCAGCAGGGAGGGAGTGAGGAGAGGGAATGAGTGAGGCAAGTGCAGTGTGTAGAGCAGACCTGGGTTCAAATAATATCTAAAATCATTCAAATACTTTTAGCGTTTGCTTTAGTCTTCCTGTAGTGCCAGATGGACAGGGTCTGCACTTTTGTAACTATGCCATTGGTTCCATTTGCTCCAGGCAAGCTCAATCAAGACCAGATAAAATATTTGAAATTATTTAAAGTATTATTTGAACCCAGGTCTGTGGTTGTGTAGTGTACTGGAGGCTGGAGAATTAACCAACCAACCGCTCTAATTATTGGTGTAATTGCTAGGAGTTCTGGTAATGTCATGACTGGGGCTTTTCTCATTACTGCTTGACATCACAGAGAAGCTGGGCTGGCCTGGAGGTGGGGGTGTGGGTAGGGGGCAGTGCCAACTAAGCACCGGGCAGGAGAGAATTGAGCCGCAGGCAGCCTGAGCCGAGTGTCATAACTTGTTTAGTGTAATACCAAGGTGCTCAGGCAGAACGGGACAATATTGGCCCTCCTCCAAATGGATTCTGACTTCCTGTGAGCTAAAATGGGCTGATCAGGTTAGATCTGTAATCTCTCAGATAGCTCTCTCTCAGACCGTGGCTATCTGTGGGGACTGGGGATGACTTGTCTCTGGTCATTGTCAAACCCTAAGAGCCCACTGTTTCCTTGGCAACAACGGCACAGATTTTGACTGCCTTAATACTATTGGTCAGTGGTCATTATAATATTGAATCTGAGAGAAACTACATATATTCTTTATGGACTGAATCATTTAGATTTTTTCTGATTCTGACATGTTTTGAAGAGCCTTATGTGTAATGTCTTCCCATGACTTCTGTGTCTTAGAGCAGTAAATACTATTTTGTGGGCTGAACGTAAAGGGAGACGGTTTAACAACCCCTGTAGTTGTTTCAGGATTGTGGCCATTACCCCCCCAACTCCCCTGGGGGCACATTTAACATCAGGGCCTGGCCTGCTATGTTCAAAACATGCTCAACATATGGAGCTTTGTGTGTTAAACACATGAACCCTACTCTAGTCTACTCTCCTCCTCCACTGCTCCAGTCAGTTAGCCTCACAGCCTACTCTTTGTCTCTCTGTGACACCATAGGCTTTATGTTATACAGATACTGTACAGTAACAATAGCTTAGTCGTTCTACAGTTACAGTTCACAATCTCTGAGTCAGTCTTCCTTAGAGTCAGAGGTGACTGGGTCTAAAATTAGTCCGACAGGCTGATCATAATGCGATGTGGCTGTGCTGGCTGGTGGGGTTGAGGCTGTGTTGCTCTGGCGCTGTGCTCTATTACTTCCCCCCTGATGAAGCCCTGAGTAGGGCCTGTCCTGAGATGTCTGGGCTGCAGCCATGGCTGTTCAGCTCAAGCGCCATGCATCATGGGCCGGGTTGGGGATGTGTGAGCCCTGCGGGAGGGGTCTGGACCTGGGCCAGTTTGTCAACATCAAGCATCTTAGCCTCCCCAGATCAAACCCAGGAGCAGGGACAGAGTCAGAGGCCATGGTCAGGACCGACGGGTCGGGTTGGCTTCAGAGTTAATGGGTCAGCCAAGCCAAGCAGCTCCTCATAAGAGCTAGCCTACTTCTCTCTTTCTAGCAGTTAGCCTACATCTCCGACCATGCTCTGAAACCCCTGTGTACTTATGTAATATAATGAACAAAAAGATTTGGGTCTTCTTTTTTGTGTCGCTGAAGTGTAATTGAGGTTGCGTTATGCAGTTCTGTGCTACGTCACAACCTACTTCTGGGGTATTGTAATCTTCCTAGGGAAAGTAAAACCATCCCATGATGTAGCCCAGTGAGCACCACCTGACACTGAAGTCCATGGACGTTGAAATTTGTTCCGTCCGCCCTGGCGTTGATTTCAATGTCCAGTCGTCCACAGATGTCGTTTTTTGGCCCGGTCCGGCCATGATTTCAACGTCCACAGACATAGACGTATAATGGCTCTCATGAGTTACTGAGCTGAGCTCCACATGAAGACAGATTACCGTTACCCCTTCACCCCCTAACCCCTGCCCATACTGGTTAGTGGTTAGATTGGGGAGTAACTGGTTACTCTGCGCTAGGTTACACTTAATATCAGGAGAGGGGTAGTATGAAGTCATACTGCATGGGAGACTAGTCTTGGGGATGGTGTGTCTTTTATAAAAAAAGCATGTTTTAACAAGCCCCAGTATATGGATGGAAACCTAAAGAAAGTAATTTAATATTCCAACCCACACGCACACAAACATACCACTGTCTATAGAATTGCCAGCTTCAGATCTGTATGTCTTCCTTCCATTGAGGCATTGGATGTAAGGCAGATTTACAGCGTATCATTAGTGCTCCTGCCTTAAGCCATTTACCCTATTCCAGTTATCGTCACGTGTTTGCTTCACCATAGTCCATTAGACTTGCAAATGCAAACAGTTTGAGCACCATATGTTCATAGATTTGGTATTCTAGGCCCTCCTATAAACTATTGGAATAGCCTAGCTGCGGTTTGGATCCTACCTGTGTGTTGCTTTATAATATTCACTATAATACAAGTTTGACTCTTGCTCTGATTTTGTTTTAACCACTTGAGCTTGTTGTGGTCCTCAAAAGCTTTTGGTGGTGATGATGAACTAGCGGTTCTAAGGACAAGGTTGGTAACCGTAACAACAACAACCAACCTAGTTTCAAAACCCAGTACCCCACAACCTGAGGTTACAATGAAATGACACATCCACAGTATGTAAGTGAGCGAAGCTTTCCTCTCAGTGTAGGTAGGATAGCACAGTACACCTGTACTTGTTGTCAGTGTGTGTTGCGGACCTGTGTTCAAATATTTAAAATACTTTTTCTGTGTATTTGAGTATTTTCAAATATACAACCCAAAACAAGTACTTTTATTTTAATAATTGAATGGTTAATTGTAAAAAATTAAATAAAAAGTCTACCAAACAGTATTTTCGAATACTTATTTCAAATACTATTTTCAAATACATGGGTTAAATGCATGGGAGTATATTTGAGTCCATACATTTGAGTATTTTCAAATACTTTCTAAGTGTATTTCCACACACATTAAAATATTTAACTACTTGTCTTTTCAAAAGATATCTGAATACTTACTTTGAATGTATGTGAAAGTAATTGAGATATTTGAAATAGTATTTGAACCCTGAGCCCGAATCCACAAAGCATCTCAGAAACATCTTTAAAACCTGTTTCAAGACAACAACAAAAACTCCCAGCTCAGAGTAGGTTTTAGAATGTTGTTAAGACACTGCCCTGACAAACTCTGAGCCAGGAGTAAAATCAACTCATAAACATTTATCTCAGCTCGTAATCACGACAGTTTGAGGTACCGCAAAGGAAAGTTAGTGATGACGCTCATTGACATTGTTGCAAATGATGGGGAATAACCAATCGCGATGAGGCATCGCCATTCGCCAGCTGTGAACTCTGGTCTATAGCACGCTTCAGACAACCACGGTGAATGTTACTGTACATCAAATGTTGCAATGGTCAGGGACGGACTGGGACCAGAAATCGGCCCTGGCATTGCTATCATACCAGGCCATTTATACCCTCAAGGGAAACAGTGATTATTTTCCGCAAACTCCCAATTTAGACAGGCCCACTGGGATGACAATGGACCATCCCATCTGGCAATGGTAAAACGTTTGATATCATTTTCGCCTGACAAGATCGCTTTGCCTACTCTTAATTATTGCCTAATATGTTGGCATGCATATAAATTTTTTTAACCAATTCTGATGATTGTTAAAAGTGGAATTTTGATCATATTACGTTAGATCAACACACGTCACTCCCGTTTAAAATCTCCAAATCGCTTTGGCACAGTAGGCATCAAGTCACTTGCCTATAATGTTGCATATAACGTTTGAAAGGTAGATCATTTTCATCGAACACAATCAAAGTTTACATAAGCCCTAGATACCTTCAATTGCCCAACTTTGGAATGCCCAATTTAGGCATATTTTTTTACAACGTGATGCTGTGCTCCAAAGGGGTAACTTGAAATAACAACATGATTTAGGTCATTAAATAATCAAAGAAAAAAAATTGTTTATTTATTAGCCTAGTGGTGTAAAGTATTTAGGCATATCATGTGAAATAGGCCTCATGACATCGACATCGCTGTCAAAAGTGCAAGAGATACTGTTGCGTGTAGGTCTAGATTATTCATGTTTTGATCATAAAGAAATATCAAACATTATTTTAACAACTCCAATGCAATTGCATGTGGCGCTGGAACCACTGACTCGCTGCATTTCTTTTATCAAGACACCTGCTGGTAACTCTTAACTGTTTAGGACAGCTCATGAGGTGTCCTAAATATCTGTCAACTAAGTGTGACTCTTATGGCGTAAAGGGTCTCTATTCTCAGCTGTTATGTCCTAGAGTCCTAGAGGTGTGGGGGAGTTCTCTTCTCCAGCCCTGGGCTGTTTGGTGTCAGGTGAAGCCTGTCCTGTCCTGTACTGAAAAGAGAGCTCATGCCATGGTTACCTAGTTTGCATCTTTTCCATGTTTCCATGTTGCTAGGCCGTCCAGGCTGTTTCCTAGAATGTATTATGAGTGGCTTTTTGACGAATGAAGAGAAATCATCTGTTTCAACATTGAAAAGTGGTGATATTGGATTCTCTGCATTGCTATTAGTAGTTACTTTCCATTGACTTCGGTTAATAAGTAGCCTAACCCTCAGCTAATGGGCTAAATGTGAGGTTTTTAGTGTATTTGCTCAATTCAGGTCCTAGCCACTATCTTCCATTAACTAGAACCCTGAGGCATCCTGTTCAGAAACTGTGTGTAGCTAAATACTGTTGTTAATGTTACTGCTTACTGCCAGGGAAGAGCCTAGAGGGTGGACAGGACGGACAGACAGACTTCCTCACCATGTGAAAAGGACAAACATTTTGTCCTGTTTTCATCCTGGGCTCAGTCAGTGAATGACAGCACTTGCATAAGCAGAATAACTGCCATACCAGCAAAATCTATTTAAAAAATGTTGTTGCAGAACTGCTACTCAGAGTCATTAAATAAATTGCGAAATAATCACGTGGCAATTATTGGATGCTATGTAGAGCTATAAATGTCTTCGAGCAAGAGTGTTCATTGACCTCAACTGAAAAGTCCATCGACGTGCCCTCCTTAGTTGCACAGTGAGGTCTTGGGAAAGAGAGAATCAGGCCCAGGGTAACTGAGTGTGAGGGGATTGTTTCTCTGCATGGGGTAATGTAGGTCTGGTCTGGTTGCTGCTGGGGTGACTGGGTTCACCATCCACAGTCTCCGAGCACAGCAGAGAGAGAGAGGTTAGGAAGTGAACAGAGGAGACTTAGACCAGCTCTGACCTGTCTGTCTGTCAGTAACTGTACGGTTGGGGCCTCCGGTGCTAGCAGGATGTCACCTGGAAAAGAGAGCATCATCCTGATATTACATTTTCAATTTGGAATTCTTCCCTTCGTCTGAAATGTAAATGCTTTTAAATGGAGAAAGCCCACAGATGAAAACAGGCCAGCAATTTCCTGTTGTCATTTGTGAAATTCTTCTTCGTTTTTGTTCAGTTTGTTCAATGTATTACAGAATGTAGGCTAAAGTGGTATGTCTCAGAAAATGTGAGAAGACAGACTCTTAGAACATCCATAGAATGTATAGGAATTTGTTCAGTTGGGACCTCAATACAGCCCTTTGAATGTGGCCTTAACCTGTTTTTGACTGCATCCCAGCCTACATTTAGTCAGTATGTTTTACATTTAGTCAGTATGTTTTACATTTAGTCAGTATGTTTTACATTTAGTCAGTAATGTTTTACATTTAGTCAGTATGTTTACTTCCACAGTGAATATAAACAATAGGAGGTGATGCCAGGATATTAAAGCAATAGTTTAACATTTTCCAGTTTTATTGTCACATGCAGTGTTACAGTACAGTGAAATGCCTTTCTTGCAAGCTCTGACCCCAACAATGCAGTAATCAATAACTATGTAATACAAAAAATAACAAGGTAGAACAAAAACACATGAGATATAGAAATTAGAAGAACAGGATAAAGTAAGTAAGCATACTATATACAGGGTCAGTTCCAGAACCATATTTACAATGTGCAGGGATACTGGATCGATAGAGATACAGTGAGGGAAAAAAGTATTTGATCCCCTGCTGATTTTGTACGTTTGCCCACTGACAAAGAAATGATCAGTCTATACATTTAATGGTAGGTTTATTTGAACAGTAAGAGACAGAATAACAACAAAAAAATCCAGAAAAACGCATGTCAAAAATGTTATACATTGATTTGCATTTTAATGAGGGAAATAAGTATTTGACCCCCTCTCAATCAGAAAGATTTCTGGCTCCCAGGTGTCTTTTATACAGGTAACGAGCAGAGATTAGGAGCACACTCTTAAAGGGAGTGCTCCTAATCTCAGCTTGTTACCTGTATAAAAGACACCTGTCCACAGAAGCAATCAATCAATCAGATTACAAACTCTCCATCATGGCCAAGACCAAAGAGCTCTCCAAGGATGTCAGGGACAAGATTGTAGACCTACACAAGGCTGGAATGGGCTACAAGACCATCGCCAAGCGACGGAGATTGACAAAATAACTGTCAATCTCCGTCGCCCTGGGGCTCCATGGAGTTGCAATGATCATGAGAACGGTGAGGAATCAGCCCAGAACTACACGGGAGGATCTTGTCAATGATCTCAAGGCAGCTGGGACCATAGTCACCAAGAAAACAATTGGTAACACACTACGCCGTGAATGACTGAAATCCTGCAGCGCCCGCAAGATCCCCCTGATCAATAAAGCACATATACATGCCCGTCTGAAGTTTGCCAATGAACATCTGAATCATTCAGAGGAGAACTGGGTGAAAGTGTTGTGGTCAGATGAGACCAAAATCGAGCTCTTTGGCATCAACTCAACTCGCTGTGTTTGGAGGAGGAGGAATGCTGCCTATGACCCCAAGAACACCATCCCCACCATCAAACATGGAGGTGGAAACATTATGCTTTGGGGGTGTTTTTCTGCTAAGGGGACAGGACAACTTCACTGCATCAAAGGGATGATGGACGGGGCCATGTACCGTCAAATCTTGGGTGAGAACCTCCTTCCCTCAGCCAGGACATTGAAAATGGGTCGTGGATGGGTATTCCAGCATGACAATGACCCAAAACACATGGCCAAGGCAACAAAGGAGTGGCTCAAGAAGGAGCACATTAAGGTCCTGGAGTGGCCTAGCCAGTCTCCAGACCTTAATCCCATAGAAAATCTGTGGAGGGAGCTGAAGGTTCGAGTTGCCAAACGTCAGCCTCGAAACCTTAATGACTTGGAGAAGATCTGCAAAGAGGAGTGGGACAAAATCCTTCCTGAGATGTGTGTAAACCTGGTGGCCAACTACAAGAAACGTCTGACCTCTGTGATTGCCAACAAGGGTTTTGCCACCAAGTACTAAGTCATGTTTTGCAGAGGGGTCAAATACTTATTTCCCTCATTAAAATGCAAATCAATTTATAACATTTTTGACATGAGTTTTTCTGGGTTTTTTCTCTCACTATTCAAATAAACCTACCATTAAAATTATAGACTGATCATTTCTTTGTCAGTGGGCAAACGTACAAAATCAGCAGGGGATCAAATACTTTTTTTCCCTCACTGTAGATATGTATAGGGGTAAGGTGACTAGGCATCAGGATGTATGATAAACAGAGTAGCAGCAGCGTATATGATGATTGTACATGAGTGGGTGTGTGTAGAGTCAGTATAAATGTATGTACATATTATGTGTGTGAGTAAATTATGAAGTGAGTGCTTGTATGTGTGTTGGAGTGTCAGTGTGCGTGAGTGTGTAGGGCCCTGTGAGTAGTGCCTAGAGACCAGTAGCCTTGACAGTATGGGTAGGCTCTGAAAATAAGAATAAAATACAACGGTCAACTCAGATAGTCCGTGTAGCCATTTTGTTAGCTATTTAGTTAGCTATTTAGCAGTCTTATGGCATTGGGGAGAGAAGCTGTTCAGGAGCCTTTTGGTGTCAGACTTGATGCGCCTGTACCGCATGCCGTGCGGAAGCAGAGAGAACAGTCTATGGCATGGGAGGTTGGAGTCTTTAACGATTTTCCGGGCCTTCCTGTCACACCGCCTGATTATAGAGGTCCTGGATGGCAAGGAGCTCGGCCCCAGTGATGTACAGTGGAGAAAAAAAGTATTTAGTCAGCCACCAATTGTGCAAGTTCTCCCACTTAAAAAGATGAGAGAGGCCTATAATTTTCATCATAGGTACACGTCAACTATGCCAGACAAAATGAGAAAAATAATTCCAGAAAATCACATTGTAGCATTTTTAATGAATTTATTTGCAAATTATGGTGGAAAATAAGTATTTGGTCAATAACAAAAGTTTCTCAATACTTTGTTATATACCCTTTGTTGGCAATGACACAGGTCAAACGTTTTTTGTAAGTCTTCACAAGGTTTTCACACACTGTTGCTGGTATTTTGGCCCATTCCTCCATGCAGATCTCCTCTAGAGCAGTGATGTTTTGGGGCTGTCGCTGGGCAACACGGACTTTCAACTCCCTCCAAAGATTTTCTATGGGGTTGAGATCTGGAGACTGGCTAGGCCACTCCAGGACCTTGAAATGCTTCTTACGAAGCAACTCCTTCGTTGCTCGGGCGGTGTGTTTGGGATCATTGTCATGCTGAAAGACCCAGCCACGTTTCATCTTCAATGCCCTTGCTGATGGAAGGAGGTTTTCACTCAAAATCTCACGATACATGGCCCCATTCATTCTTTCCTTTACACGGATCAGTCGTCCTGGTCCCTTTGCAGAAAAACAGCCCCAAAGCATGATGTTTCCACCCCCATGCTTCACAGTAGGTATGGTGTTCTTTGGATGCAACTCAGCATTCTTTGTCCTCCAAACATGACGAGTTGAGTTTTTACCAAAAAGTTATATTTTGGTTTCATCTGACCATATGACATTCTCCCAATCCTCTTCTGGATCATCCAAATGCACTCTAGCAAACTTCAGACGGGCCTGGACATGTACTGGCTTAAGCAGGGGGACACGTCTGGCACTGCAGGATTTGAGTCCCTGGCGGCGTAGTGTGTTACTGATGGTAGGCCTTTGTTACTTTGGTCCCAGCTCTCTGCAGGTCATTCACTAGGTACCCCCGTGTGGTTCTGGGATTTTTGCTCACCGTTCTTGTGATCATTTTGACCCCACGGGGTGAGATCTTGCGTGGAGCCCCAGATCGAGGGAGATTATCAGTGGTCTTGTATGTCTTCCATTTCCTAATAATTGCTCCCACAGTTGATTTCTTCAAACCAAGCTGCTTACCTATTGCAGATTCAGTCTTCCCAGCCTGGTGCAGGTCTACAATTTTGTTTCTGGTGTCCTTTGACAGCTCTTTGGTCTTGGCCATAGTGGAGTTTGGAGTGTGACTGTTTGAGGTTGTGGACAGGTGTCTTTTATACTGATAACAAGTTCAAACAGGTGCCATTAATACAGGTAACGAGTGGAGGACAGAGGAGCCTCTTAAAGAAGAAGTTACAGGTCTGTGAGAGCCAGAAATCTTGCTTGTTTGTAGGTGACCAAATACTTATTTTCCACCATAATTTGCAAATAAATTCATAAAAAATCCTACAATGTGATTTTCTGGAAAAAAAATTCTCAATTTGTCTGTCATAGTTGACGTGTACCTATGATGAAAATTAAAGGCCTCTCTCATCTTTTTAAGTGGGAGAACTTGCACAATTGGTGGCTGACTAAATAATTTTTTCCCCCAATGTAGTAGTAGTAGTAGCCTAGGAAGCCTAGTAGCCAAACATAGGCTAGCTATTAATAAATTAGAAAATATGACCATGCTATGTAATGCAGCTTGAAGTGGAGAACGTTCTGACCTGCTTTTAGTATGTACGTCTCTGCAATAAGCCCACTCAGGTTACCCTCTGTGACTCCGCAAACTCCGGTCACTCTCTAAGCTGAAATTTCCATAACAATTGTTCATTTTATGATAAAAGCACAACATTTGGCAGAGAGGTAGATTCAATAGCGGAGATGACCACACATGCCTGGTTTGCTAAGTTCGCCTTATTGTACATTGCTCTTCCTTACTCTTTTTTGTATTAAAAACTCTGTGGATAGTGCTAAAACAAGGACATCATCTTTATGCACATTCGCCATTCACCTAGTACATCCTGCAAATATTGCTTGTATCACAATCTGAACGTTTATTAACCCCACTACTGTGTCTTTGAGTCAGTGAATGTGACAGAACCAATGTCATGGCCTTATGTTTCCATCCCTAGGATTGGCTCTAGCACTAACTCTGTTTACTAGCCTGGTGCCTCATTTATCAACCGTGAGTACATTTCGTACTAAATTCTAGCCAACGTGGAGATTCTAGGATTTGCGTGCGCCACAAATTATTGGGATTTATCAAACTGTCGCACGCAACATAAATCAGAGCCATATTATATTTGTGTGGTCATGAACAAGCACTACAACCCCGCCTGAAACTCCCTCCATTTACCTTTAATGGTAACAAAAACGTGCTCATTTGCTGTATGATTTGGAGATGTAACTGGGCCATTATAGTTCCTAAAAGAAAGTGCAATGGTAAATCTGATCACATTTCTGTGGAGGCGTGGGCAGAATGTTGCAGTGACTTTTCCAAACTAAAAATGCATGCCGCCTAGCGAGTGCCAAACACTGGCCGCGCATTCTGCAAGATCGATTGTCCTTTCAAACCAATTTAAAAGTAAATGCTACAGCCCACACGTCTATGCAAAAGACAAGCTGTTGTTCAATATTGTGTTTATCAAAACATGATTGTGTTTCTATCTCCTGCCTTGGTATAGGCTCTGAAATGAAATAGGCTAGGCTATGATGTCGCGCTCCTAATATCGCACAGTAATACTGTAGCCTACCTATACTGTCAAGGCTACTGGTCTATTTACTTTCGATCATGCTTGGCTATTGAATGAGCGATTTGATAAATGGTAGCATACTATTTGTTGTGTAGTGGGAATAATTTAAACCAGTTATGTCAGAAAAGGGGAGACGTCCTGCAATATGATTATGAATTAGGCCTATATAATAAAAGTAAAATGAACATATTAAGTGACATACTGCTATGTGATCTCCTTACCAACGGCAAATACATCTGTTTTATTATTAGGCCTAAGTTTGAATGTTTCTGTTATCTTACCATTATTATCATTCCAGTGCATCAAACACCTCCCATTTCCCCCAAACGAACAATAAGCATATTTGCTTGCAAAACAGTTGATCAACCTTCTAGAAGTTGTGAGCATGGTTTGAGATTTGCGTCGAGCTACGCACGCTTTCCCGTCAAGTTCAACATTCATAAATACCAACCTTTGCCGGAAAACTGGCGCATGCAAGGTTTTAGAGGATTTGTTTGTGTGCACGCAACTTGATAAATGAGGCCCCTGGTCCCAGATTTGTTTTTGCTGTCTTCCCAGCTCTTATTGTTGTTGAGTTGGCAAGGCAGCACAAACAGATCTGGGACCAGGCTATCTGCTCCCTGCCTCAGCGGAGATCTCCTTAGCAGCTGTTTCCTCTTGACAATGACTTGCGTTATCTGTTCCCATACACAAAAAAAAAATGTATGCACGCATGACTGTAAGTCGCTTTGGATAAAAGCGTCTGCTAAATGGCATATTATATATTATATTATATATTATATATTATTATTATTATTATTATTATATTATATTATATATATATATTTATAACTGGAGACTGCCACACCCTCCATGCTTAGGACAATATCATTTGATTTGAGTTTATTTAAATTTTTACAGGGACATTGCACATTTAATCAATGTTTCAGTAAAAGTGCCGGTTTTAGCCAGCCGGCTAATTCTCAACCGCAGTCCCTGGGCAGGTTATTAAAAACAATTACAATACAGACAAACAATGAGCAGTGAGCAACATGCAGAGCAACGTAGGACAAGCAACACGTAGACTTGTTTTTGATAGCTCGGAAGGATTTGTTGGGTATACTATTCGCGTTCACTGATGTGGGGCCTAGTCTTATTTATGGTGTTATTATAGACACCAGTGATTTTGGACTGCGACGGGTTGTCATCACAAACTTGATCTGTTTGTACAATCTGGAATAATATAATTAGTCTAGCAGTCAGCCTGGGGAGAGGAGGGATTCCTCAAAGGGAAAAGAAGAGGAGTATAAATTGAGGCGTGACCCAGGCTCTTCCCCTGGGTGGAATGGAAAAGAGAACTCCAAGACCTTAAAACCTGGAATCCGTAATGGTGAAACAGCCACGTCCGTCTGCGATATTTCAACAACAAACACCGTTTTTTCCCTCTGACATCATTGCACGCGTGATAGAAGAGCACAATATATACTGGAATTTTGTTTACAATGTTACGCGACGCTCCTTAGCTCGGCAACAAAAACGATAACAGCGGTGTTGGGGCGGCCAGTGTCGCTGTTCCCCCACTACTGCTGATTCCATCTTTAAGGAAGGGATTGACATTCAAGTCTGGAAATTATTTTTTGGTTGCCCTAAGATTATGATCACTTGTCATATTTTGCCTGCCTTTCACATAGGGGAGGAATCAGAAATATCAGCACTGGAATTATCTCAAAGCAGGCTCAACTTGCCATAAATACTGTAAATTGTCAGTCTTTCACTTAAACAATGGGGAGGAACCAGAAAGATCAGTAACAAAATCATCAGCCCAATGCTTCTTATCTCTATAATTTCTCTGATCAAAGGGCACTGGCTGACTCTTGCACAATGGCCCTGTGGTGGTTGGGTGGGTGTGTGTGTGCGTGGGTGTTCTTCCACTGCCGTTGCTTGTTTTTCCTCTCCCAATCTCATGTTTGCTTAGTTCCTATGATAAGAATAAAGGCCGGAAACAATATTTCTTCAGCTCCATCCTTTGTTTATTTATTCCAAGGAGGGTTCCTAGAGTGAGGGTTGTTATGGCCATGGTGGTAGACTAATGCCTGCTGGGACCCAGAAATAGATCAGACAAGCAGAGCAGCTCCATGGGTCTAGATGTCGGCTAAGACCGGCGGCACTGTTGTTGTTCGCACCTCTATTAGACTGGCTTCTGTTAGTCCCTGTAGTAATTTACCTGCACCCGTAAACAAGAGGAATAAGCACATTCCCCACTGGACACAGACGTTAGTTCAACGTCTAGTTTTCATTTACATTTGGTTGAGTTGTCAGCTAATGTGAATTCATTGTGAAAGCAACAAAAATATTCACCATGTCATTTGGATTAAGGTTGGAGGTTAGGTGAAAAAACAATGAAATGCTATGTTGATGACTTTTTGCAAATCCAATCAGTTTTCAGATTGATTCAATGTCATCACAGATGACGTGGAAACAACGTTGATTCTACCTGTTTTTGCCCAGAAGGTCTTCTCTTTTAAAATATATTTGATATAGGTGGCTATTCTGGTCCGGCAATATCATTATTCAAAAGGGCTGATATAACATAGCCTAGACTAAATCATGTTTTTTTTGTAATGCGGAACTGTAAGGGTTATTTTTACGTATCTGTTAGAAGGACATGGTCTGTAGTGTGTATTTGGTGTTGAAATAAGACTCAAGTGTTTTCCTGATCAGTGCTTCCTCTTTCCTCAGTCTCTCTTCCTGCTCGTTTGCACTACAGTGCTCTTCACTACTGGTCTAGGTGGTGTTTAGATCAAGCCTCTGGAAAATTCTAGTTTACTGTATTCTCTAATACGTTGGTTAGGATTCAGATATTAAGGTCACTCATCCTCGTCCTTTAGGACTGTCATGTGTAGATAAACATGGCCTATTCCACAGGATCAGTCAAAGTCTAGAGCAGAGGATACGTTTGTGTGTTTGTTTAGATAAATACTCTGAGGACAAAAAGAGTCACACCTAACTTCTTAACCCAGAAACGAAGCGTAATGCAGAAAACTATCTGATGTATGTGTACAAAAGCCTATAGGCTTAATCGCTTTTACTTACTCACCTCTTTTCTTTGTTGACATGCATTGTTCATAGTAATTCATAAAACCTGATTTTTTTTTAATTGTTTTTTTAGCGTGGCAGCCGGAAGAGGAGTGCCTCACGTCACCTCACACTCTAGCAACATTTCCCATGTAACAACAAAGCCTGTGTGAACAGTTAAATATTGCTGTTATTGTTCGTATACTGTAATTTAATACGTAGCCTAACCCTCAACTCTCTCTGTCCTGCAGCTTGGGTGGGCTCCCTCTCCATGGGGATGATCTTCTTCTGTTCTCCCATCGTCAGCGTCTTCACAGACCTGCTGGGCTGCAGGGTGACAGCCGTGGGCGGAGCCGCCGTGGGCCTGGTGGGACTGCTGGCCAGCTCCTTCGTCACGTCAGTACTTGTATAGCTACCCTCCTCTTCATCAACCACTCTGATGTGTTGTGTCTAAATGCTGTCGGGCGTTGGTGTGCCAGGGACTTTTTTATACTAAAGTCCTCCCTACACGTGGTGGGTGGGTGTGTGTGGATGTGGATGTGTGTGTGTGTGTGTGTGTGTGTGTTAACAAGATAAAGGACATACAGGAGCTCAGCCTGCTCTCAGGTCCTCTCTTTCTAGACGTCTCACGGGATGGCACAATACCAAACTCTCAACCATTAATCTACGTTAATCCGCGCACACACACACACACACACACACACACACACACACACACACACACACACACACACACACACACACACACACACACACACACACACACACACACACACACACACACTACTACAATAATAATAGTTGGCTCAGTGTCAGTCAGTAAGGCTATGGCCTGCCTTTGAACAACACCTAGAAAAACCCCTCTGGATCTGCTCTCTGGGTGGTCTACTTTTGATTCCCTTTGTCACAATCAAAGTAATTCTAGCTTTTTTTTAACCCATTATCTGTCTAAAATAAGGGAACATTACTACAGGTGACAGATCACTGGGTCAAAGTAGATGTACAGTGAAAGTATTGTTAAAGGCCATAAATGAATACCACAGCTGTGTTTTATCTAGGATCAGCCCTGTAGTGGAGTGAGAAGTGAGTAAACATTAGCGCTCTTGTCTTGATGACCGTAGCCCTCTGAGAGACCTGTCATTAGCGTTAGTCTAAACTCCTGCGTGCTGTTGGCTCACAGAGGACTGGGAGGTAAACAAACACACAGGACTGACATGACTCAGTCAGCATAGTGAGTGGACACACACCCTGGGAGTGAGGATGTAACTGATACCCTCCAGGTGTTGGAAGTTGAACCAGGCTAGCAAGTTCACAGCAGCTCAATCATCTTCACCCTGGTGTTTGGTTTGTTTTCCAGACTCTCAAGTGAGTCAGACTTGAGAACTTGTTTAGCTAGACCCTCTATTGAGTCAAGTTCATAGCGCTTGTTTTTTCTGTGTATGAAATTTAAGCAGGTGTAAACATAAACATGACCGTGGGGAACTCCCATCCTATCCTATCCTATCCTGTCTCTCTTCTACTCTCTGGCCCCACAGGTCCCTGGGTCCCATGTACTTCACCTACGGCATCGTGTTCGCCACGGGCTGCTCCTTCGCCTACCAGCCCAGCCTGGTGATCCTGGGACACTACTTCAAGAAGCGCCTGGGCCTTGTCAACGGCATCGTGACGGCCGGCAGCTCTGCCTTCACCGTCACCCTGCCCTTCCTCCTGTCTGGCCTGCTGGAGAAGGTGGGCCTGCAGAACACCATGAGGGTCCTCAGCATCCTCATGTTCATCCTCATGCTGGCTGGGCTAACCTACACTCCCCTGCTGCCCAAGCCTGTCAGCAGCAACAAGCAAGGCAGCCGCTGCCCGTCCATGAGCAAGCTGTTCAATGTCAACATCTGGAAGTCTCTGGGCTACCGGATCTGGGCCTTCGGCATCCCGGCAGCCCTCTACGGATACTTTGTGCCTTACGTTCACCTGGTGAGTTGTTTTGTTTTTCAGTGGTGATGTGTGGTTTTCATTACTCAGGTCTCTCTGTGTTAAAGGTTACTGACATGTAGCAAAAAAGAACAGAGGTAGAAACACAACATAGAAACGTGGCAGTGTGGAACATGTGGGGTTTATTTCGTGTCCACTGTCCATCATATTCTCAATATCTCCCTCATTGTGTGTTTTGGACATTGGCTCTGGGTAACTCAGTTGGCAGTAATAGCCAGGGGTGAGGGGTCAGTAGATCTAGAGCAGGGATCTCTACCAGTAGCTCGCTGCCCACCTATGAGTAGCTCGCCAAGCAATTCTGAAAGTACATGCATTTTTTCATTTGTTCCATCGCAAACTATAAAAAACATAAAGCTCCCGGCAACTATCCAGTCAAAGCCACATTGACATTATCTCACCCCTAGTTAACCACTATTGGCTTAAAAAGCCAAACGTAACACAACATCTGCCAATACATTTCCATCAATATTGCCCCTCTCTGTCGGTTTGGGGCACGCGTTTGTTTATAACGCCGTATGTAGCCAGTTAGCGATGCTAATGATAACCGTCTTGTGGGTAGACAGAAAGACTTTCCCCAAAAACCTTCTCAATTAAATGTTAACTTCAAAGTAGGCTTACCTGACAGAACTATAAATAAGGATTATTTGTATCAATTGAGTGGCCATTGTTCTACAAACTGTGCCATGACGTGCTGCAGCAGTAGTCCTAACAGCAGAAACATCGCTAGACCGACACATTTCTCTTCTTCTTTTCCGGCAGACTACATGCTTTGTTGTGTATTGCTGCCTTTCACAGTTTGGAAAGTGCGTTGCACATTTGTTCACAAAAAATTTGAAATGGGAGGGGAAAAGGGAAATTGCACCGCCATCTAACCCTATTTGGAAAGTATTCAGACCCCTTGACTTTTTCCACATTTTGTTACGTTACAGCCTTATTCTAAAATGGATTAAATCATTTTTTCCCCTCATCAATATACACACAATACCTGTTAATGACAAAGCAAAAACAGGTTTTTAGAAATGTTAGCAAATGTATTAAAAATTAAGAACTGAAATATCACATTTACATAAGTATTCAGACCCTTTACTCAGTACTTTGTTGAAGCACCTTTGGCAGCGATTACAGCCTTGAGTCTTCTTGGGTATGATGCTACAAGCTTGGCACACCTGTATTTGGGGAGTTTCTCCCATTCTTCTCTGAAGATCCTCTCAAGCTCTGTCAGGTTGGATGGGGAGTGTCGCTGCAAAGCAATTTTCCGGTCTCTCCAGAGATGTTCGATCAGGTTCAAGTCCGGGCTCTGGCTGGGCCACTCAAGGACATTCAGAGACTTGTCCCGAAGCCACTCCTGCGTTGCCTTGGCTGTGTGCTTAGGGTCGTTGTCCTGTTGGAAGGTGAACCTTTGCCCCAGTCTGAGGTGACCATCGTGTTCTTGGTCACCTCCCTGACCAAGGCTTTTCTCCCCCGGTTGCTCAGTTTGGCCGGGTGGCCAGCTCTAGGAAGAGTCTTGGCGGTTCCAAACTTCTTCCACTTAAGAATGATGGACTGTTCATGGGGACACAATCCTGTCTCGCGCTCTACGGACAATTCCTTCGACCTCATGGCTTGGTTTTTGCTCTGACATGCACGGTCAACTGTGGGACCTTTTTATATAGACAGGTGTGTGCCTTTCCAAATCATGTCCAATCAATTGAATTTACCACAGGTGGACTCCAATCAAGTTGTAGAAACATCTCAAGAATGATCAGTGGAAACAGGATGCACCTGAGCTCAATTTCGAGTCTCATAGCAAAGTGTCTGAATACTTTTATTTTATGGGATATTGTGTGTAGATGTTTTAATTTTATTTAATCAATTTTAGAATAAGGCTGTAGCGTAACAAAATCTGGGAAAAGTCAAGGGGTCTGAATACTTTCCGAATGCACTGTATATATCACTATCCACAACACACCACACTACCTCTTCTCACTACTTTGACCCCAACAGATCCTACACCAGGCCGTTGGCCTGGGAGGCTGGAACACCTTCTCTCAAAGCCCCCTGTAGGCCTTCTGCACTGAAATCTCAAACACTCGAAAACTTCTGTTGCTGCTACTACCAATTCAATATTCTGGGATTTCCTTTCCATCTGTGCGGTACAATTAATGACCATAGCAATAAACGTCAAGAAGCCAACCTTACTAAAGCACAAACTGTTTGGGTCACTCTGTACTGGCCTACTAGTCACAGGGATCCTCTCAGGCTCTCTCACCCTTTACCCACCATCCTCTGCTTTCCTCACTGTCTCAGCATATGACACTTTCTGCACTGCTCTCACACTGGAAACTTCAACCTGTCTCACTCGCACAGGACATTTCTGATCCCCAGCAACATAGCCACCCCCACAATTGAAACACTTATTCTGATTTGATTTAAGCATTGACATGGACTCAGAACATCCATTTTCATTGTTTCTCTATTATTAATTGTAATATTGAGAGTAAAAAAACTGAAAAAATCCCAAACCAGTAAAAATACAACCGATAACTGAATTCTGGAAAATACTAAAGATAATTTTATTGGGGCCTGTCATGCCAAATACTGTTTAATAACCATTATTTACCATGTACAGTGGGGAGAACAAGTATTTGATACACTGCCGATTTTGCAGGTTTTCCTACTTACAAAGCATGTAGAGGTCTGTAATTTTTATCATAGGTACACTTCAACTGTGAGAGGGAATCTAAAACAAAAATCCAGAAAATCACATTGTATGATTTTTAAGTAATTCATGTGCATTTTATTGCATGACATAAGTATTTGATACATCAGAAAAGCAGAACTTAATATTTGGTACAGAAACCTTTGTTTGCAATTACAGAGATCATACGTTTCCTGTAGGTCTTGACCAGGTTTGCACACACTGCAGCAGGGATTTTGGCCCACTCCTCCATACAGACCTTCTCCAGATCCTTCAGGTTTCGGGGCTGTCGCTGGGCAATACGGACTTTCAGCTCCCTCCAAAGATTTTCTATTGGGTTCAGGTCTGGAGACTGGCTAGGCCACTCCAGGACCTTGAGATGCTTCTTACGGAGCCACTCCTTAGTTGCCCTGGCTGTGTGTTTCGGGTCGTTGTCATGCTGGAAGACCCAGCCACGACCCATCTTCAATGCTCTTACTGAGGGAAGGAGGTTGTTGGCCAAGATCTCGCGATGCATGGCCCCATCCATCCTCCCCTCAATACGGTGCAGTCGTCCTGTCCCCTTTGCAGAAAAGCATCCCCAAAGAATGATGTTTCCACCTCCATGCTTCACGGTTGGGATGGTGTTCTTGGGGTTGTACTCATCCTTCTTCTTCCTCCAAACCCGGCGAGTGGAGTTTAGATCAAAAAGCTCTATTTTTGTCTCATCAGACCACATGACCTTCTCCTATTCCTCCTCTGGATCATCCAGATAGTCATTGGCAAACTTCAGACGGGCCTGGACATGCGCTGGCTTGAGCAGGGAGACCTTACGTGCGCTGCAGGATTTTAATCCATGACGGCGTAGTGTGTTACTAATGGTTTTCTTTGAGACTGTGGTCCCAGCTCTCTTCAGGTCATTGACCAGGTCCTGCCGTGTAATTCTGGGCTGATCCCTCACCTTCCTCATGATCATTGATGCCCCACGAGGTGAGATCTTGCATGGAGCCCCAGACCGAGGGTGATTGACCGTCATCTTGAACTTCTTCCATTTTCTAATAATTGCGCCAACAGTTGTTGCCTTCTCACCAAGCTGCTTGCCTATTGTCATGTAGCCCATCCCAGCCTTGTGCAGGTCTACAATTTTATCCCTGATGTCCTTACACAGCTCTCTGGTCTTGGCCATTGTGGAGAGGTTGGAGTCTGTTTTGATTGAGTGTGTGGACAGGAGTCTTTTATACAGGTAACGAGTTCAAACAGGTGCAGTTAATACAGGTAATGAGTGGAGAACAGGAGGGCTTCTTAAAGAAAAACTAACAGGTCTGTGAGAGCCGGAATTCTTACTGGTTGGTAGGTGATCAAATACTTATGTCATGCAATAAAATGCACATTAATTACTTAAAAATCATACAATGTGATTTTCTGGATTTTTGTTTTAGATTCCGTCTCTCACAGTTGAAGTGTACCTATGATAAAAAATTACAGACCTCTACATGCTTTGTAAGTAGGAAAACCTGCAAAATCGGCAGTGTATCAAATACTTGTTCTCCCCACTGTATATAGACAGAGAACACATCTCTTGCACACCCAGGACCCGGGGAAGAGTTGCAGGGTATGGGAGAAGAGAACCAATGTGCCTATTCGAAGGCTATAAAATAAATGGGTAGCTTGCGATTTTTTTTAAAAAGTAGCTCTCGTGCTAGAAAAGGTTGGAAACCCTTGAACTAGAGCTTCACAAGCACAAATACAAAAACACACATTAATGTCAAGTGTTATTAGTGTGGAAGGTCAGGAGAGGGGAAGCCAAGGGGAAGCCAAGGGGAAGCCTACACCTCAGCTATGCAGTGCTTCGTGCCTGTGGCATAATATGTCTGTGTGTGAACATTACTGTATGGCCTCAAGGACCTGTATCACTGTTTTTGAGCTAGAATTTTGTTTCCTTCCTACCTATGGCATGAGTTGTTTTTAAACATCTCTCCTGACCTTTGGCCTATTGCTGCTCAGTTCAACTGAGGACTGAATCATAAGCGTTTAGTCATAAAGCAACTCATTTTGTACATTCCATGTCAATATTTGAAATGCTGTTAAGCTGCTATGATATAGGCTTATCAGGCTTAGACACACATCAGTTGTTGTTTTTCTGTCAGCTTATGTTAAAAAATGTTTGTCTTCAAATGGTACAAAGATGTAAAATACAAGCACTGCTTACACATCATATACTGGACTGTTAATCTGTAGTGCCATAACATTCCTAGATAACTGTTGAAGAAAGAGACAGAATACTGTTCAGTCTTGTATTTTACTGTACACAGTATACCAAAGACAGAGCCTGTAGTCTCTTCCCACAGTCACTGCATGACATCAGTCTGGAAAGCAAAACTAAAGAGCTTCAGACCTGAGCAGAAAATAGTTGTAATTTGTAGTTTATTTGAAAATACCAACTTTTCAAATACTCAAGGTCGAATATAGTTTATATAGAGTTTCAACTAAAAGGCAACTATTTTCTTTGATATTCAAATACAGGTCTCAGAAAAACAAATAATATTTGAAAGTATTTTGAATACCTCTCAGAAAACCAAATACTGTTTGACGGTATTTGAATATATGCCTTCTTGAAAACATGTTTTATTTTTTATTTGATGGCTGCTAAATATTTAATTAAGAACCAAAACCTTCAACAGTTAGTTGAATCATTCGAAATATATGATCATAAGCACATGGTTTGGAGAGCTCTTAGATATGAATCTTAATATAATTTATAGTCTAGAATTAAATACATGAGGGACATGGAATCACCTCAACATCAGAATACACCACTGTTGCAGCTTCAAAATAAACTAACAAATATTTTCATAATGAGTGAGACATATGGTAATCCAGTAAAAGTTGGCATCATGTGTAGTAACTTTGATTATTACAACAGCAACATTATTGTTACTAGGACTTTGGAAATTGTTTTATCATTGCATAAATAATGGAGTTATTACATAAGTGGAATAAGGAACAGTTACTTTACAGTAGTTACAAAAACGTTCAGCTCATTGCTATGCAAATAAAATGCAATTAACAAAGTATTATGTAACAACATGCTAATAAAATGTTGCTCCAAAAGTAATTACAGTTGTGGTCAATTTGCAGTGTGCAAATTATTTATAATTATGTTCCGGCCACCCCACCATCCGCTCCGACAAAAATCGTCCCGCGGCTGAATCTAGTTGCCTACCCTTGGTATAGTGTGTTTAAAATAACACTTACCCTCCGATGGACAAAGAGGTTCAAAGTTGCTTAACATCCAACTTGCTGCTTGCAATGAGCTTTGAATTACTCTGCAGTATTTTCAGGTATTATACAATTTATTGCAGCTTTCAACCTTTTCAGTGGCATGTTGAAAGAGTCAGAGTAGTTGAGTCACAACTTATTTATACTTATCTGTACAAAATAGCATTCGTTAATTGGTTTGACTTGATTATGTACACCTGGGGCAATGGACATTCAGGAGAATGGACATTTACAGAATGTTCAGATAGAAATGTATTGTGTAGATCAAATATGGCTGTCCGATAGATTGGAATAGTATAGGAGATTGTGTGTGCTCTTCATTATATTTCTATTTTCAAAATGCAGTTCCGGATACAGCCCTGTCATTAGTTGAAGGCAGCCAGTCCAATAGTTTCAGAAAAGTAGTCACTTCCTGAGATCTGTATTCAAATATTTTGAACAAGTATTTGCTTTCTCAGATCCGTATTCAAATAGTTTTGAAAAGTAGTTACTTTCTGAGATCTGTATTCAAATAGTTGTAGTCACCTCCAAAGTAACTATTTGTTCCCCTGGAAAATGTTTCACTTTTCACAAAGCATAGTTAAAACTATAGTTATCCCAGGTCTGAAGAACATGAGACTCTGCAGAACTCAGGGCGTCCAAACAGAGGATAACTCAATCTAAATAATAAGGTTGCCAAATGTGTGTTATTGCTTTGATGCATACCAGTTTCAGTACTTCACAGCAATTATTCAATCCCCTAATATACATACAGTAGATGCTTTAGTTATGTGGTCTATGGAGAGTCAGTAAATGTCTGGGAGGTTTCAGCTGAGGCAGAGTTACATAAACACAGGTCTTATTATTCCAGTATTGCATACCATTTATAGGATGGAAAACATATTCTGTGGAGGTCCGGAGAGGAGATATCTGTCCTGGGGCTCAGTAGGTCACTGTTTATTTGGAGGAGATTACTTTGTTATTGGAGGAAGGTCACTTTCTCCCGGGGACAGCCCTGTGTGTTCTCCTAACACTTCTTTAGTCTCTGCTACCCAGGCTGGGCCACCGCTGGGCCCTGTCAGTGTCCATCCCCAGCCCTATCCCCATCCCTGGGCCCAGCCCGAGCTTCTATATCACCAGAACCACCAGGAAGACAGGGGAACCCAGGGGTGAAAGGCTGGATTGTTTAACCTTTCAGGAATGGAGTGCTCACCTCGCAGTGTGCAGTGACTAACAGAGCCACTAAGCCTAGTGGGATATTTTAGCTGTTCCGTTTTCCCTCAGCTCCTCTGCTCTGGTCAAAGTGCTGAGTCCAGCCCTTTAGTGCCACAGTTCTAGTGTTGTGTGTGGGTGTGGGGGGGTGGGGGGGGGGTGTACGCCTATTCCCCCTTATCCGTAGCAAAGTCCCTCCCTATCAGCTGAAGACTGGGAGTCTAATGTCCCGAAGAAGCTTTCCCTCTCACACTATTCCAGGTATTTCACATATTGGAGAATTAGATAGCGTCTTTCACGTACGACTGAGTTCGTAGAAGTCTGATTAAAGGGAAAGGCATTGCCAAGGACAAGTTGAACTGTATGTTTTGCAGGATATGTGTGAAGTCTGGATGGTATTGGTGTGCAAAAACAGGGCAGGCAGCAGAAGATCCAGTCAGTGCATGGATTGTCTTAAGGTAGCCTACCAGAGACGGCGCAGGCTTGCTTTCGCACAGTGCTTCCTAATTACATTCATTCATGAAACCTGTTTATCAAATTAGAAGGTTTATTCAGCATTTACGTTGATGTAACTCCTTTAGCCCCACAGTGAAATAGGGTGCAGGCCAGGCAGCAGGCTGTTAGCCAACCTGCCAGCTTAGTGGAGTCTGCCAATAGCATAGTCAGTGTAGTCAGCTCAGCCATACCCATTGAGACTGTGTCTGTGCCTCGACCTAGGTTGGGCAAAACTAAACATGGTGGTGTCCACCCTAGCAATCTTATTAGGATAAAGACCTCCTCCATTCCTGCCATTATTGAAAGAGATCGTGATACCTCACATCTCAAAATAGGGTTACTTAATGTTAGATCCCTCACTTCAAAGGCAGTCATAGTCAATGAACTAATCACTGATCATAATCTTGATGTGATTGGCCTGACTGAAACATGGCTTAAGCCTGATGAATTTGCTGTGTTAAATGAGGCCTCACCTCCTGGTTACACTAGTGACCATATTCCCCGTGCATCCCGCAAAGGCGGAGGTGTTGCTAACATTTACGATAGCAAATTTCAATTTACAAAAAAAAAAATGACGTTTTCATCTTTCGAGCTTCTAGTCATGAAATCTATGCAGCCTACTCAATCACTTTTTATAGCTACTGTTTACAGGCCTCCTGGGCCATATACAGCGTTCCTCTCTGAGTTTCCTGAATTCCTATCAGACCTTGTAGTCATAGCAGATCATATTCTAATTTTTGGTGATTTTAATATTCACATGGAGAAGTCCACAGACCCACTCCAAAAGTCCTTCGGAGCCATTATCGACTCAGTGGGTTTTGTCCAACATGTCTCTGGACCTACTCACTGCCACAGTCATACTCTGGACCTAGTTTTGTCCCATGGAATAAATGTTGTAGATCTTAATGTAAATAGATTTTTTTTCTCACCCACCCACACACAATACCCCATGACAAAGTGAAAACAAGTTTTTTGAAAATAAATTGAAAATGAAATACAGAAACATCTAATTTACATAAGTATTCACACCCCATTTGCTATGACACTCCAAATTGAGCTCAGGTGCATCCAATTTCCTTTGATTTTCCTTGATGTCACTACAACTTCATAGGCGTCCACCTGTGGCCAATTCAATTGTTTGGACATTCAAAAAGGAACACACCTGTCTATATAAGGTCCCACAGTTGACAGTGCATGTCAGAGATTTCTGTGACGTTGTTGCAGGTATCGCTTGGGCTTTGTCGAGCGCCATCCATAATAGTTTTAAACGTATCCTGGGTAGGGACTCTGAGGATTAATCCCGCGGGGAGAAAAAACATTGTAGACCTCCACAAGTCTGGTTCATCCTTGGGAGCAATTTCCAAACGCCTGAAGGCACCACGTTCATCTGTACAAACAATAGTATGCAAGTGTAAACACCATCAGACCACGCAGCCGTCATACCGCTCAGGAAGGAGACGTGTTCTATCTCCTAGAGATGAACGTACTTTGGTGCGAAAAGTGCAAATCAATCCCAGAACAACAGCAAAGGACCTTGTGAAGATGCTGGGGGAAACAGGTACAAAAGTATCTATATCCACAGTAAAACGAGTCCTATATCGACATAACCTAAAAGGCCGCTCAGCAAGGAAGAAACCACTGCTCCAAAGCCGCCATAAAAAAGCCAGACTACGGTTTGCAACTGCACATGGAGAAATGTCCTCTGGTCTGATGAAACAAAAATAGAACTGTTTGGCCATAATGACCATCGTTAGGTTTGAAGGAAAAAGGGGTAGGCTTGCAAGCCGAAGAACACCATCCCAACCGTGAAGCACGGGGATGGCAGCATCATGCTGTGGGGGTGCTTTGCTGCAGGAGGGACTGGTGCACTTCACAAAATAGATGGCATCATGAGGAAGGAAAATTATGTGGTTATTTTGAAGCAACATCTCAAGACATCAGTCAGGAAGTTAAAGCTTGGTCGCAAATGGGTCTTCCAAATGGACAATGACCCCAAGCATACTTCCAAAGTTGGGGCAAAATGGCTTAAGGACAACAAAGTCAAGGTATTGGAGTAGCCATCACAAAGCCCTGACCTCAATCCTATAGAACATTTGTGGGCAGAACTGAAAAGCGTGTGCGAGCAAGGAGGCCTACAAACCTGACTCAGTTACACCCTTTTTCTCACCAATTTTGTGATATCCAAATGCGATCCAATTACGATCTTGTCTCATCGCTGCAACTCCCCAACGGGCTCGGGAGAGGCGAAGGTCGAGGCATGCGTCCTCCGAAACATGACCTGCCAAACCGCTCTCCTTAACACCTGCCCGCTTAACCCGGAAGCCAGCTGCACCAATGTGTTGGAGGAAACACCATTCAACTGATGACCGAAGTCAGCCTGCAGGTGCCCGGCCCTCCACAATGAGTCGCTAGAGCGCGATGAGCCAAGTAAAGCCCCCCCCCACCCCCGCCAAACCCTCCCCTAACTCTGACGACGCTGGGCCAATTTTGCACCGCCCTATGGGACTCCCGGTCACAGCCGGTTATGACACAGCCCGGTATCGAACCCGGGTCTGTGGTGAGACCTCAAGCACTTTGCCTGTCCCGAGCCCGTTGGGGAGTTGCAGCGATGAGACAAGATCGCATTTGGATATCACGAAATTGGGGAGAAAAGGGGGTAAAATACAAACAAAAAAATTATATATATATATACAGTGGGGAGAACAAGTATTTGATACACTGCCGATTTTGCAAGTATTTGATCACCTACCAACCAGTAAGAATTCCGGCTCTCACAGACCTGTTAGTTTTTCTTTAAGAAGCCCTCCTGTTCTCCACTCATTACCTGTATTAACTGCACCTGTTTGAACTCGTTACCTGTATACAAGACACCTGTCCACACACTCAATCAAACAGACTCCAACCTCTCCACAATGGCCAAGACCAGAGAGCTGTGTAAGGACATCAGGGATAAAATTGTAGACCTACACAAGGCTGGGATGGGCTACAGGACAATAGGCAAGCAGCTTGGTGAGAAGGCAACAACTGTTGGCGCAATTATTAGAAAATTGAAGAAGTTCAAGATGACGGTCAATCACCCTCGGTCTGGGGCTCCGTGCAAGATCTCACCTCGTGGGGCATCAATGATCATGAGGAAGGTGAGGGATCAGCCCAGAACTACACGGCAGGACCTGGTTAATGACCTGAAGAGAGCTGGGACCACAGTCTCAAAGAAAACCATTAGTAACACACTACACCGTCATGGATTAAAATCCTGCAGCGCACGCAAGGTTCCCCTGCTCAAGCCAGCGCATGTCCAGGCCCGTCTGAAGTTTGCCAATGACCATCTGGATGATCCAGAGGAGGAATGGGAGAAGGTCATGTGGTCTGATGAGACAAAAATAGAGCTTGTTGATCTAAACTCCACTCGCCGTGTTTGGAGGAAGAAGAAGGATGAGTACAACACCAAGAACACCATCCCAACCGTGAAGCATGGAGGTGGAAACATCATTCTTTGGGGATGCTTTCCTGCAAAGGGGACAGGACGACTGCACCGAATTGAGGGGAGGATGGATGGGGCCATGTATCGTGAGATCTTGGCCAACAACCTCCTTCCCTCAGTAAGAGCATTGAAGATGGGTCGTGGCTGGGTCTTCCAGCATGACAACGACCCGAAACACACAGCCAGGGCAACTAAGGAGTGGCTCCGTAACAAGCATCTCAAGGTCCTGGAGTGGCCTAGCCGGTCTCCAGACCTGAACCCAATAGAAAATCTTTGGAGGGAGCTGAAAGTCTGTATTGCCCAGTGACAGCCCCGAAACCTGAAGGATCTGGAGAAGGTCTGTATGGAGGAGTGGGCCAAAATCCCTGCTGCAGTGTGTGCAAACCTTGTCAAGACCTACAGGAAACGTATGATCTCTGTAATTGCAAACAAAGGTTTCTGTACCAAATATTAAGTTCTGCTTTTCTGATGTATCAAATACTTATGTCATGCAATAAAATGCAAATTAATTACTTACAAATCATACAATGTAATGTTCTGGATTTTTGTTTTAGATTCCGTCTCTCACAGTTCAAGTGTACCTATGATAAAAATTACAGACCTCTACATGCTTTGTAAGTAGGAAAACCTGCAAAATCGGCAGTGTATCAAATACTTGTTCTCCCCACTGAATATACAGACCGCTGCGCCACTCGGGAGGCCACAAGGTTATGGGTTTTAATGAGTATAGGGTTAGTTGGTAGGGTAATTAAAATATATGTACATTTTATTTTCCCGGTTCCCCTTTCCCATTTTGTATCACAAAGTGTAATGGATCTATACTATAGTTAAGTTGGGGGCAGTAATGCATCATATTGGATGTCAACCACCGTTAAACCTCACAGAAGGAGAAGTGCATGTCAGAGCAGAAACTATACCATGAAGTCCAAGGAACTGACCGTAGATGATAGAATTGTGATTAAGGCATATATCTGGGGAAGGGTATGAAACCATTTCTAGAGTGTTGAAGGTTTCCAAGAGCACAGTGGTCTCCATCGTTGGGAAATAGAAAAAATATGGAACTACCCAGACTCTGCCTAGAGCTGGCCGCCCCGTCCGACCAAACTGAGCAACCGGGCAAGAAGGACCTTGGTCAGGGAGGTAACCAAGAACCCAATGACCACTATGACCAAAATACGGAGTTCCTTGGCTGAGATGGAAGATTCAAAGCTGTAATTGCTGCCAAAGGTGCTTCTACAAAGCATTGACTCAGGTGTGTGAATAATTAGTGCCTTCAAAAAATATTCATACTCCTTATTCCACATTTTGTTGTTACAGCCTGAATTAAAAATGGATTAATTATATCTTTTTTTCTCACTCATCTGCACATAATACCCCATAATAACAAAGTGAAAACAGGTTTTTAGAAATGTTTGCACATTTATTGAAAATTAAATACAGACATATCTAATTTACATAAGTATTCACAAGTCAATACATGTTATAATCACCTTTGGCAGCAATTACAGCTGTTAGTCTTTCTGGGTAAGTCTGTAAGAGCTTTGCACACCTGGATTGTACAATATTCTTAAAAATATTATTCAAGCTCTGTCAAGTTAGTTGTTGATCACTGCTAGACAGCCATTTTCAAGACTTGCCATATATGTTCAAGCCATTTTAAGTCAAAACTGTAACTAGGCCACTCAGGAACATTCAATGTTGTCTTGGTAAGCAACTCCAGTGTATATTTGGCATTGTTTTAGGTTATTGTCCTGCTGAATTTGGTAAATTTGTCTCCCAGTGTCTGTTGGAAACCAGACTGAACCAGGTTTTCCTCTAGGATTTTGCTCCCCCGTTTCTTTGTATCCTAAAAAACTCCCTAGGCCTTGCCAAAACATGACGCAGCCACCACCATGCTTGAACACTCAGTAATGTGTTGTGTTGGATTTGCCCAAACATAACGCTTTGTATTCAGGACATAAAGTTAATTTCTTTGCCACATTTTATGCAGTTTTACTTTAGGATCTTATTGAAAACATGTTTTGGATTATTTGTATTCTCAACAGGCTTCCTTCTTTTCACTCTGTCATTTAGGCTAGTGTTGTGGAGTAACTACAATGTTTTTGATCCATCCTCAGTTTTCTCCTATCACAGCCATTAAACTCTGTAACTGTTTTAAAGTCACCATTGGCCTCATGGTGAAATCCCTGAGCGGTTTCCTTCCTCTCCGGCAACTGAGTTAGGAAGGATGCCTGTATCTTTGTAGTGACTGGGTGTATTGATACACCCAGTACATCACACGGGGCTGTAGTGGAACAGGTTGAGAGCTTCAAGTTCCTTGGTGTCCACATCACCAACAAACTATCATGGTCCAAACACACCAAGACAGTCGTGAAGAGGGCACGACAAAGCCTATTCCCCCTCAGGAGACTGAAAAGATTTGGCATGGGTCCTCAGATCCTCAAAAGATTCTACAGCTGCACCATCGAGAGCATCCTGACTGGTTGCATCACCGTCTGGTATGGCAACTGCTCGGCCTCCGACCGCAAGGCACTACAGAGGGTAGTGCGTACGGCCCAGTACATCACTGGGGCCAAGCTTCCTGCCATCCAGGACCTCTATACCAGGTGGTGTCAGAGGAAGGCCCTAAAAATGGTCAAACACTCCAGCCACCCTAGTCATAGACTGTGTTCCCTGCTACCGCACAGCAAGCTGTACCGGAGCGCCAAATCTAGGTCCAAAAGGCTTCTTAACAGCTTCTACCCCCAAGCCATAAGACTCCTGAACATCTAATCATGGCTACCCAGACTATTTGGATTTGATCCAAAGTGTAATTAATAACTTCACCATGTTCAAAGGGATATTCAATTATTTAGGTGCCCTTTGCGAGGCATTGGAAAACCTCCCTGGTCTTTGTGGTTGAATCTGTGTTTGAAATTCACTGCTCGACTGAGGGACCTTGTATGTGTGGGGTACAGAGATGAGGTAGTCATTCAAAAACATGTTAAACGCTATTATTGCACAGTGAGTCCATGCAACTTATTATGTGACTTGTTAAACATTTTTACTCCTGAACTTATTTAGGCTTGCCATAACAACGGGGTTGAACAGTTATTGACTCAAGACATTTCAGCTTTACATTTTTTATTAATTTGTCAGTTTCTAAAAACATAATTCCACTTTGACATTATGGGGTATTGTGTGTAGCTCAGTGATACAAAATCACAATTTTAATGAATTTTTCATTCAGGCTGTAACACAACAAAATGTGGAAAAAGTTGAGGCTTGTGAATACTTTCTGAAGGCACTGTAACTGTGGAGGCTGGGAGATGGCGGTGGGTTCACTGGCGCACCCTGCCTTCCCCACTTCTGAAAAAGGAGTGGTGTAGAGGGAGGGACCCCTCTCAGGGGTATGCCTGAAACATGAGGAGAGCTGTGTAGCCCCCTTAGACTGGCCCCAACCTCCCAACTCACACAACTACAAGCACATACTGTACAGTCGTGGTCAAAAGTTTTGAGAATGACACATATTCATTTTCACAGTCTGCTGCCATAGTTTTTATGATGGCAATTTGCATATACTCCAGAATGTTATGAAGCGTGATCAGATGAATTGCAATTAATTGCAAAGTCCCTCTTTGCCATGAAAATGAACTTTAAAAAACATTTCCACTGCATTTCAGCCCTGCCACAAAAGGACCAGCTGACATCATGTCAGTGATTCTCTCGTTAACACAGGTGAGAGTGTTGACGAGGACAAGGCTGGAGATCACTCTGTCATGCTGATTGAGTTAGAATAACAGACTGGAAGCTTTAAAAGGAGGGTGGTGCTTGAAATCATTGTTCTTCCTCTGTTAACCAGGGTTACCTGCAAGGAAACACGTGCCGTCGTTATTGCTTTGCACAAAAAGGGCTTCACAGGCAAGGATATTGCTTCTAGTAAGATTGCACCTAAATCAACCATTTATCGGATCATCAAGAACTTCAAGGAGAGAGGTTCAATTGTTGTGAAGAAGGCTTCAGGGCGCCCAAGAAAGTCCAGCAAGCGCCAGGACCGTCTCCTAAAGTTGATTCAGCTGCGGGATCGGGGCACCACCAGTGCAGAGCTTGCTCAGGAATGGCAGCAGGCAGGTGTGAGTGCATCTGCACGCACAGTGAGGCGAAGACTTTTGGAGGATGGCCTGATGTCAAGAAGGGCAGCGAGAAGGCCACTTCTCTCCAGGAAAAACATCAGGGACAGACTGATATTCTGCAAAAGGTACAGGGATTGGACTGCTGAGGACTGGGGTAAAGTCATTTTCTCTGATGAATCCCCTTTCCGATTGTTTGGGGCATCCAGAAAAAAGCTTGTCCGGAGAAGACAAGGTGAGCGCTACCATCAGTCCTGTGTCATGCCAACAGTAAAGCATCCTGAGACCATTCATGTGTGGGGTCTCACTCACAATTTTGGCTAAGAACACAGCCATGAATAAAGAATGGTACCAACACATCCTCCGAGAGCAACTTCTCCCAACCATCCAAGAACAGTTTGGTGACGAACAATGCCTTTTCCAGCATGATGGAGCATCTTGCCATAAGGCAAAAGTGATAACTAAGTGGCTTGGGGAATAAAACATCGACATTTTGGGTCCATGGCCAGGAAACTCCCCAGACCTTAATCCCATTGAGAACTTGTGGTCAATCCTCAAGAGGCGGGTGGACAAACAAAAACCCACAAATTCGGACAAACTCCAAGCATTGATTATGCAAGAATGGGCTGCCATCAGTCAGGATGTGGCCCAGAAGTTAATTGACAGCATGCCAGGGCGGATTGCAGAGGTCTTAAAAAAGAAGGGTCAACACTGCAAATATTGACTCTTTGCATAAACTTAATGTAATTGTCAATAAAAGCCTTTGACACTTATGGAATGCTTGTAATTATACTTCAGTATACCATAGTAACATCTGACAAAAATATCTCATAACACTGAAGCAGCGAACTTTGTGAAGACCAATACTTGTGTCATTTTTAAAACTTTTGACCACGACTGTATACTCTCACAAACATGTAGATGTATATCCTCCTTACAGCACATTGTCCACATTGAACACAATGTGCTAAGACATTGTGTTCTATGTTCCATATATGCTTCCCATTGCATCTTACCCATCCCTCTAATGATGTCTAGAAACAAATCAATTATAAGCATCTACTAGCCTTTTGTGTCTGTTTTCCACTAGAGATGTAATTTGATTAGGCCCTAAGTACATGTGGCAGCTGTGTTCTGATGAGATGGTTGTGTCCTTTGTGTCTGTCCCATAGATGAAGCACGTTGAGGAGCGCTTCGGAGAAGACGCCAACAAGGAGGTTCTGCTCATGTGCATCGGCGTCACGTCTGGCGTGGGCCGCCTCATCTTCGGCCGGGTGGCAGACTATGTACAGGGAGTCAACAAAGTCTACCTGCAGGTAAAGTCTACTAACCTCGAGATCTTGCACAAGTCATGACTATATCTCGAAAGACACCCTATTCCCCATATAGTGCACTGCTTTTGGCCCGATGACACCCTACTCTCCATAAAGTCTACTATGTGTGGAATTTAGGGTGTCATGGTGTCATTTGAGATGTAGCCTGAGCCCCATGTCATAACCATTACTCTGATTAATGCAAAGAAGCAATGCTGCTGTGTGCATCACATTCACGTCACCTCTCTGACATCTCCTGCTGTCTCCTCCCGGCCAGGTGTCTTCGTTCATGGTCATCGGCGTGATGTCCATGATGATCCCTCTGTGTCATGTGTTCGGAGGGCTGATCGCTGTGTGTCTACTCATGGGCCTGTTTGATGGCTGTTTCATCTGCATCATGGCCCCCATCGCCTTCGAGCTGGTGGGCTCCCAGAACGTGTCCCAGGCCATCGGCTTTCTGCTGGGCATGATGTCTGTGCCCATGACCGTGGGGCCTCCTATTGCAGGTACAGTTAAATAGGCAAGCCAGTGGCCACGTCTGAAATGGCATCTTCCGTGGGAAATAGGAAGTTAGTATGCTGTGATGCCCTGTTTAAACAGGCATGAAAAAGTTAAATCATTCATACAGCCACTGAATTGGTTAGTATGTACTGTTTGATGGTTTGAAAGATATTAACATTTAGCTTAATGATGTAAAACATTTCTCCCTGGAGTATGATTTTGAGCTTAGTTGTTTTCCTATAAACCTCTGGTTCCACCTGGTGTTTATCTGTGGAACTGTGAAAGTGAAACGCTCCACACTCTACCATACACAAAGGAACATAAAGAAATCGATTCACAACATGGCAACTTCGCAGCTTCTACAATTACAACTTGATATGAGTAGAGACATTATCTTGTGAATATGATACTTGTGTAAGAATGTATATACCTTGTGGAAGATACATACATTTCACCACTGGAATGTTGAGTTCACAGACGTCCATTCATGTTAAGCTCTTTCTAATTTAGATATCATTCATATCCACATGAGTCATGTGCAACCTGTTTGCACTGTATTACAGAAAAGGCATCAGTTTTTCTCCTAAATAGACTAGCATTCCAGGAAGAGAGGGGAAACAGTGGTAGAAGTAGGGAATGCAGGAAGTCATGCAACTTAGTGCTGTTCAGGGAGGGAAACCACAATCCACAAGGGGGGGCAGACGGAGGGGCCTAATTAGCCCTGACCCCAATCCAGTCAGTCTTCACTGGCTAGTAATAATCAGCTCTGTTTGTATTCAAAGAGTGGGTTTGCACTAACCCACTACCCACTGGGCAAAAGCTGGTTGAATTAATGTTGTTTTCGCATCATTTCAACAAACAAAAAAATATGTTGAATCCACGTGGAAACTGATTTGAATTTGCAAAAAGTCATCAACATAAGGGCATTTGGTATTTTCTTCACTTACATTTTTACCTAAATCCAATGACATGGTGATTTATTTATTTTTCACAGTGAATTCACTTTAGTTGACAACTCAATGTACCAAATGTAAATCAAAACTAGACGTTGAACTGACGTCTGTGCCCAGTGGGTACTTAGTATCACTCTGTCCCAGCTCAGATAAGCCCACCTTTGTTTTATATCTGAAAGGACCAAATAAGGTGTTCACTGTGGTTTGAAGTTATGGGGTTATGCACTCAGGACTGGGGGCATACTATTGCTCACCTTTGGGGTTCAGGGGTGCTGCTGAACTTTGTTCCTTGTCTTTAGGACACAACATGTCTTTAGGACATGAAATGATTAATGATGTCCCAGATATTTCGATTAATGATGAACGAGTCCCAGATATTTTGATTAATGATGAACGAGTCCCAGATATTTATAGTTCTCTCTTCTCTCGCTCTCTCTCTAGGGTTCCTGAGGGACAGACTGGGGAGTTACGACGTGGCCTTCTATTTGGCTGGTATCCCTCCCATCATCGGTGGGGCCGTGCTGTGTCTGATCCCCTGGGTGGAGGCTAGACGTATCAGGAGAGCGCAGGAAGAGGCAGCCAAAGATGGCACCCAGGAGCAGATGCTGTAGTTCAAGTGAAGACCGCAACCCCCGAATCTGTCATCTAAGTCTCCCAAAACACACTCAAAACAAAGAGATACACCCAGACATACATACAGACAATTCATATTCACTCGCAGGAACTTGGAACTGCTGATTATCATATTTTCTATGATACAAGTATAGATGTATTGACCTGTGTATGTATAAACAATCTTTTAATGGCTGCTTTTGCAGGAGAATGTGGGGGAAATGCTGAAGTAATAATACATATCAGTTATACGCATAGATACTCAACATACACAATTGAACATTCATGTGATCTTGAAGAGCAATGCATCGGATTGTTGTTTTCCAATCTTGCAGCTGTTGAATTAACTTGAAGGTTAAAATGGAAAATTAGGAAATCTCGTATTTTATATTTCTTACAAGGGAACGCACGCTTTACTTGGGTGCTTTTTGAAGGCTGCAAGCACTTATTTACATAAGAATAGCAGTGGCCAGTCTCGCTAGCAAATTCCCTCGTTTTCAATGTGCATTGTTTAAGGGCATTGAGGATCATTCTCATCATTGCCTAGAAATGTTCAATACAAGCTTGAATATAGTTTTTAGGCTTTGCAGAATTTTGGAAAGAAAAACAAACTATATTTATTGGGTTTGTTTTAAAAACTATATTTCCAATAAACGCTAGGGACATAATTGACCATATATGGTCAAAGAAACTGTAATATCTATTTTTTCTCAAATTACCCCAATCATCCCATAAGTAGTATAGGTAAGTAAAGTATGTTTGGGACACAGGTGTTGCTTGTCTTGTCTACAGTATAACAAAGAATCTACTGCTGAGTAGAATTTAACTGGGAAAAAAGCTGCTTTTAAAAGTCAACCCTTTTCTGTTTATAGCACAGAGTGATCTGTGGGGGTTTGATACTCTCTTAAAACATGGCAAGATTGTGAATTTGTGAGTAATATGAAGTATGACCTGAGCATACAATATCACTTCAAAGAAGTGCTTTATGAGATAATGGGTGGGGAGGTAGTTCGTTTCTAGTGGTTGTACGGCTTACTATTGTCTTAGTTTTAAAGGTCACCTTGAAGGTGCTAGGGCACCTCAGGGGAGCTGCTTGAAGCACAATTACAGCGTCCCACCCGTGAAATATGAAATGCCATCTCAAGGCTGCAGTACTCTGGACCTGAAATAGGCCTGACTTTACCTGAGGCTGTATTCAGTTGTTATTATCTCTGATACAGTATAACTTGAATGCGCCGTACACCGTGCCTGAGAATCCTTTTCAGAGTTTTTGCGTCAGAACCACCATTGTCATTTTTGTATACATAGTTTATAGCCAGCACAGAACAGGATCCTCAAACTGAACGTCTACTTGTCTGACTATGCAACGTGAGTAAATGATGAACGTCAATGTTGATTTATAGGGAGTAATTTACATGAAACGGGAATGAATTAATATTATGAATTGATTTTTATTGTTGAAGTTGGCAGTATTTTGTCCAGCACATATAGGCTAGTAACCAATGTTATACTTTGATATATTCTAATTGTAGTAGGCTCACTCTGTCCACCATATTTCAAATGTAATTTGGGATGTAATCATTGACAAATGTGACCATTGACTATGTGCTCAGTTCATTAGCCTCTTGTTATATTTGTTTAATGATATTTTTCATATTTGTATTTATTTTTTTCTAGAATTTGTTTAGTGGCTGATGTCATGCCATAACTAATTGGTGTTGGCCTTTCTCATATTATTTGATGTTTTGAAGACCAAAACAACCTTTTGTATTGATAATTTTGGGTGTGCCCTTGAAATGTAAAGAAAATGGCTGATTATCTATGGTCAATTCTATTTGCCAAAGCACCACCCTCAGGATAGTTTATTAGGCCTTTCAAACATTTTATGTTTCAAATCACCCTCCTGAATTTCAACAATCATTGATAATTATAAAGATTGCTCTTGGAGAACTTTAAGACCCACAACTTTTACAGTGAAGGATTTTAACTCGACAATCCCTTGACCACTAAGCACGCAGAAAAGTCATAACTTATCAAAATCCAAACTATCCAGCTTTGTAGGTCATTGGTTTTGCCAAGGCAAGACTTGTGACACAATCTACCTCAGATGTCATGCAAATTTGTAGTATTTTGTCCTAACAGTATTTGCAGGACAGAAAGAGGCTTTAGGTTCAAACCATTACAAAACATGACCATCATGTGTTTGGGCAATATTTCCCTTCCACTGTATGTCCTTATACAGTAGATATCCAAACATTAGGAGAGAGACTCTGTAAAAGAGTCTTTCAGCTTCCTAGCCATCACTGTTTGCTCTGAACGGGATTGCTGCCTATCTGTACCACAGAACGGTGTTTGTGTCTGAGAAGTACAGTACTTCAGTAGGAATTTTGTGACCGGGGAAATGCAAAAAAATCACTAATTCTGAGAAGAAAAGTTGCTATCTTGAACTTAAATCTTGCTTTGGGAATGATCTATTTTTTCTACGCTTTCAATTTCCAGTTTATATTTTTTGCTATCAATGTGAGAATTAGATAATACCCATGTCACAAGGAATATTTTGGATAGATTTTTTGTTTTGTTTTTCTAACCAGAGCATACGTTTCTATTAGAGAAATGTCAAATTATATATTTGTTTTATCAAGTCTTTTTTATGTTTTATGTTAAGTTCATCTTTAGTTATAATTGCTATATTTTTTACTTTTTACATCATAGACATACGCAGTTGCACAATTCACCAATGAAAGCCTCAGGTAATTTCTCAAGTAATAGAAATTCCTGAAATTGTACCCCGGAGGTTTACTGAGATACGTCTTTGCCATACACGCCTTAGTAAGTGTTTTAGTATAATTATTCATTACATTATCTCGTACTGAATGAATTCCTTGCCATCCAAAGAAGTTTGTCACTTTTTGGGAATGTCCCAGTATTTAGATCATATGAAGAGAATGTAAAGATTAGTTTATGCATGTTCTATTTTTGTTTAGTGGCTAAAGACCAAATTCAACAGCATATTGTTTGAAATTATTCAATTAACATGTTTCTACTGACATATGTAGGTTATATATAGATTTTATTCAAACTTTTGCGGTTCACAGGTGTAATTAAGAGTGTATATCTATGCCTAATGCAACTAGAATTCTACAACACTGCACACTGTAATGTCACAAAAAATATCAACTTTGCGGCTTTCACTTTCACCCCATGTTTTGTGCATTGTCCTTATCTAATTTCCTTGTTCACACAGATACAGTATGTATGTATTTCTTTAAAATACACATTTTATATTGCTGATAATTAAAATCCCTCTTAGCTTTATGTAGTCATTTCAGCATGTTATTGCTTTTCAAAATGCCTTCATATTTTTTGAATTGCATGATTTCATGTTTTAATTTGATTGTATTAAATGTAACATGTCATAGTACTATGTACAATGAAGAACTATGTACAACTGAAATTAAAATACATATTTTGAACAAAGTAAAGATGTTTAAGTTTTTTACTTGAGTTTCTCATCATTCATCACTCTCCAGTTGCATCATGGTAAGATTATTATATGTCACCCAATTTGAGCCTGCCAATGCCTCTGTCTCTGTCAACCTATAGGGCCTGGTTTATTGAAGCTACTTTATGCTTATACACACACACACGTATTTAAAACAGAGTGATTGCATTGTTTGCTGTAATACAGGGGAGTCGGACTGTAGCCAAAGCAAGCGATCAAGTATAGAAGGCCAATCTGCGTGGCCAAGCACGACTCCAACGCCATCATTAAGTTTGCTGACGACACAACGGTGGTAGGCCTGATCACCGACAGCGATGAGACAGCCTATAGGGAGGAGGTCAGAGACCTGGCAGTGTGGTGCCAGGACAACAACCTCTCAATGTGAGCAAGACAAAGGAGCTGATCATGGCCTACAGGAAAAGGAGGGCCGAACACGCCCCCATTCACATCAACGGGGCTGTAGTGGAGCGGGTCGAGAGATTCATGTTCCTTGGTGTCCACATCACCAACAAACCATCATGGTCCAAACACACCAAGACAGTCGTGAAGAGGGCACGACAACGCCTTCTCCCCCTCAGGAGAGTGAAAAGATTTGGCATGGGTCCTCAGATCATCAAAAAGTTATACAGCTGCACCATCGAGAGTATCCTGACCGGTTGCATCACCGTCTGGTATGGCAACTGCTCGGCATCCGACCGTAAGGCGCTACAGAGGGTAGTGCGTATGGCCCAGTACATCACTGGGGCCAAGCTTCCTGCCATCCAGGACCTATATACTAGGCGGTGTCAGAGGAAGGCCCAAAAAATTGTCAAAGACTCCAGTGACCCAAGTCATAAACTGTTCTCTCTGCTACCGCACGGCAAGCGGTACCGGAACGCCATGTCTAGGTCCAAAAGACTCCTTAACAGCTTCTACCCCGAAGCCATAAGACTGCTGAACAATTAATCAAATGGCCACCCGGACTATTTGCATTGACACCCCTCCCCCTTTGTTTTTACACTGCTGCTACTCACTGTTTATTATCTATGCATAGTCACTTTACCCCTACCTACATTACAAATTACCTCAACTAACCTGTACCCCCGCACATTGACTCGGTACCGGTACCCCCTGTATATAGCCTCGTTATTGTTATTTTGTGTTACTTTTTTTAAATATTTGTTTTACTTTTGTTTATTTAGTAAATATTTTCTTAACTCTATTTTCTTAAAACTGCATTGTTGGTTAAGGGCTTGTAAGTAAGCATTTCACTGTAAGGTCTACACCTGTTGTATTCGGCGCATGTGACAAATACAATTTGATTTGATTTTGATTTGAAGTATAGAAGGCCAATCTTCAGAAGATGTGAAGACATTTTCAGTAAATTTAGACATTCTTATAATTCTCTTTTCTTGCATGTAAAGCACAAAAGCAAAAGTAATGATGATTAGGAAAACATCACATATTTCTAGTATGACCTCTAGAGGTCACTGTTTTCAACGAATTTATTTCAATCATACGACTACTACTTCCTGTACGCTGACGCGTCAGCTGAGCCTGTCGTCATGGAACCACATCGTAGTAGCAAAGATATGTATAACTAAACCAAGATAGACCACGGCCTGTCGTATCCAATGGGAACAAATTAGTCATAGTGGGCAGAACAAGCAAGGAGGTGGGCAGAGCCAAGCACGAGCTAGCGAGATCCTATTGGTGCGTTCTAGCAGACATATGCATATTTCCGTTAGGGAACGCCTCCTACGTGAAGTGCGCGTGTGGAATAACTCAATTCGCCTTTGCGCTCCTTCTAAACAACGCGATTTAAAAAAACTTTTACAAAGGGTAAAGTCTACAAAACATCGTTCACTCTGTTCATAACATATTCTAGTTTTGGGAACAGAAAACCGTATTCTCCCACTGCCGGCCAGTGGGCTTCCTCTCACTACCATATTTGTGGATGCTTCACATTGTTCTATCTGTGGTAGTAGGCTTTTGCGGCGTTCACATACTAGCCGGAACTAGGAAACTGGTGAATTTTCGACTTGCTACCTGGTTAAACGCAGCACGTCTATAACTACAGTCAGAAATGTACGAGTTTCCTAGTTCCGGCTAGCATGCCAACGCGGCATTTTACCCGCAGCCACCATTCTCCCTGTACGATTCCTCATGCAATGGATGACAGAATGAACCGAAGGGGTCTATCGACCTCGCCAACTTGTAGTCCTAAAAACCAGAAATGTGTTACCTCTGGTTTGTTCAGCCATTCCTATGGGGAAAATTAATGGGGAAAGAATATGGTTTTGGGATAAACGCGGAAAATAAAGTCTGAGGTTAACACAGGCTTAGGAGATCAGATAATGTCAGTCAGTTAACATTACCTTTAAGAATGATGAAGCCTTTTATGTGGGTTTTTTTTTCTTAATAAATGCAAAATAAATCACAAAAAGTGACGTTAGCTGAACAAAACGTATAAGATCTCATAAGCCTGTGTTTACCACATACATTATTTTCAGCATTTATCAAAAAACCCTACAAAAACTCCATTCGTTTTCCCATAGGCTTTGTACAACGAACCATGGCGGAGTTAGTGCGTTCAAAAAGACGCCATTACTATTTATCTCTATAATTGAGTGGGATATCAGAAAGTGTCGTTCACGGTTGGCGCACCCGCTCAGTGCGCGCAGTTTGTTTACGAAGTGCGCTGGCGTAAACGTGTTAATCTTGCCAACCAGCAGGATTCAAACAAAGACGTTAGCCATAATTTGACAGCTCGACCATGTCTGCCTCGGCCAGAAATCCTGTTGTGAAAAAGAAGCATGTTCGTTTCGCTAGAATGGAGGAGGATGATGATAACGATGACCAAGAGGAAGATACTCTGTTTGACAAGAGGAAAGACACGAGACGAGGGCTGAAGAGTGTAATGAAAGGGAGGAAGAGAAGTTCGAATTCGGAGTTCGATGATGAGGTTGAAATCATCGGTGGAGGTGGCAGGGCCAGCGGTTCTGGAGGCTGCAGCAGCTGGGTGATCAGTTTAGCGCTCTGTGCATCATTCCTCGGCCTGGTAATGATGAATGCTTGTTATTAGACTAGTAGGCCAGCCCAAGGGACTGAATTTGTCCATTCTGTCATCATATTTACCTTTATAACTTAGAATTGAATAGGGTCTCTGGTTTTATTGCATAGTTTGTTTTGCATGGAAATTATTGTTAGGATTGTTTCCCTATCATCATATCTTCACTAAAATATAGGTTCTCTGTAAATGTTTTAAAGCTTCATCTTATTGAGTCTCACATAGTCAGTGACTATTCCCATTGAATAACATCTAGCCTTTCCAAGATTCATTCATTGAGTTCATTAGTTATGTGATTGTGGTTGTTTTATTGGCGTTTAAGACAATGGTTACTTTTTTATTCTCTGGTAAAATGAGGGTTGTTAGGCAAATATTCTGAATGAGCAGGGTTTGCATTTCATGGCTGTAAAACTGGTTCTTCAACTTAAGAACAGGTTTAAGCTTTTACTTTCTGGCACCTGTCCAAAGGTACAATTTTGAATAACTGTCATCTTACTGAAAGGGAAATGAAACACAAAATGTCACACTGTATATTATTTACCATTGGCTGCCACACATAAAGTTCAAAATACCCTTAGAATATTACTGTATGGATCCTAGAAAAATGTATCCTAGAAAATGATAGGGCCCTAGTTGCTACCACTGTTTGCCAGAGAACTCTGAAAAAGTTCTGAGATATGCGCAGGGCTGTATATTACTTATACTTGCCTGTACTAGTAAGTGTTTTCTTATTTCTGTGTTCCAGGGGATGAGTATCTCTGTTTTAGGCCCCACATTTCAAGACCTGGCCATCAACGTCAACCAGAACATCAGCAACATCTCCTACATCTTCGTAGGCCGCTCGATGGGCTATATAGGCGGCTCTGTGTTGTCAGGGATTCTCTTTGACTACATCAACAGCCATCTGCTGCTGGGTATGTCTAACAGACTAAAATATACCTAGCCTTCACTCAAACACAAATACATGGTGTCCATTGGCTCTGAAAAACATTAGATTTAACCTCTAAGATATTATTGTAGTCCTGTGTGGCTATGAGCTCGTAGAGCATGGCGCTAGCAGGATCATAGGTTTGATTCCTGCTGGGGCCACCAATATGAAATATGTATGCACGTAAGTCGCTTTGGATAAAAGCGTCTGCTAAATGGCATTTATTATTATTATTATTATTATTATTATTATTATTATTATTATTATTATTATTATATTAGTATACAGTATGCACTGTAAATGCATCTCCTTTGCTTGTCAAAGAATGCTGTAGGTTGTTTTTGTGGGTGATCATGACCTTTATACAGGGCATAATGCATGCTGGTTGAATACACCCCACTTCTCCTAACACTGTATCTTCTCCACAGGCCTCTCCATGTTGGTAACAGCGTTTGGGATGTTTGCCATCCCTTTCTCTAAGACGGCCCTTCTTCTCACTGCTCTGATGTCCAGTATTGGAGTTTCCATGGGCTTTCTAGATACAGGTACAGTTAATCTCACAGTCTTTATCTTTAAAATAGTAAATAAGTATCTGCACACAGTACAAGAAGTGGTTGTCAGTGAATGTCTCTGATGCTGTTTACTGTCCTCTCTGGTAGGTGGTAATGTCCTGATCCTGCAGACGTGGGGGGATCAGGCTGGCCCCCACATGCAGGCCTTGCACTTCAGCTTCGCCGCTGGGGCCTTCGCCTCGCCCATCATCGCCAAGTTGCTCTTTGGAACGGACTTGGACCTGGATGTGGCAACAAACAGCAGCATGGAAGCCCCGGTGGCAAACTCCAGCTCCCCGCCTGTCACAGACCACTTGTCCCAACCCGGGTCTTCTTCTGTTGTCATGCGCTTCGTCCACAGTAGCAGCACCCTCAAGTCCATGTGGGCCTACGTTGTGATCGGTGGTTTCATCCTGTTCATCTCCCTCATCTTCTTCATCCTCTACGCCCGCCACAGCCCCTCTAGGGGCAGGGCCCAGACCCCCTCAGGGAAACCCCTGGTGTCCAAGCACCACAACGCACTCATCACCATGCTTTTTGTTTTCTTCTTCTGGTATGTGGGGGCCGAGGTGGCGTATGGCTCCTTTATCTTCACCTATGCTAAGGATTACATTCATATGGACGAGGCCCAGGCAGCAGGGCTCAACTCCCTGTTCTGGGGGACGTTCGCTGCCGGCCGGGGCCTGGCCATCTTCTTTGCGGCCTGCATGCACCCAGGCACCATGATCCTACTGAGCCTGGTGGGTTCCACCCTGTCCTCCCTGTTCCTCACCCTCTTCAACAGGAACAGGGTGGCCCTGTGGATCTGCACTGGTGTCTACGGTGCCTCCATGTCGACCACTTTCCCCAGTGGGATCTCCTGGGTGGAGCAGTACACCACAGTGACCGGGCGCTCTGCTGCGGTGTTCGTGGTGGGGGCGGCCCTGGGGGAGATGGTGCTGCCCGCCCTGGTGGGCTTCCTGCTGGGGAGGATCGATGATCACCCCCTGCTGATGTACCTGGCCCTGGGCACCGCCACCATCACCTCCATCCTCTTCCCCTTCATGTTCTGGCTGGCCTCGTCCCCCAGCGGCCCCAGTAGGACACCCCGTACCAGGGGCCGCATGGAGCCTGACGACAGCGAGTACCGCCAAGCCCTGCTGGACTCAGGCGCCAATGATGAGGAAGAGGAACAGAAGCAGGATGACGAGGCCGACCAGTGGAATGATGCCGACTTTGAGGTCATCGAGATGGATGACGCCAGCCTTATGAACTCTCCTAATATAGCGTCATTCTCATCTCCTAGTAAAGCGCTCTCTTTATCTCCTAATAAAGCTTTGTCATCTCCTAACAAAGGGCTTCCACCACCTGATGTTGCTGGGACATCATGGGACACCACTGCCACATCTGTCCCCTCTACTGCCCAGTACCTAGAGCCAACGGTTGGTGCCTCATTCTCAGACTCTATCTCTCTCCAGGGTGACTCACCCAGACGGAAACTGTTGCGTTCCCTGGACCGGCAGAAGAGAGACTAGGGGTTAGATTCAATCAGCTCATGCATTAACCAGCGATTGCCGACACCCGAATAGCTGGTGTTTTGGTGGTGTCGGTGGTGTAACTGCATTAGAGCTGTCAAATCAGAGCGGCTGATTGTGTGGTATTTGTCCCGAAGCCACACCCATCCCACTCATGTTAGAAGTTCAGAAGGAGAAAGTGTAGGCTATATAGAAATAATGACGCTCAAATTTAAAATCATTAAACAAAATGAGGATTTCTATCAGCCTAATCGAGGTGTAGATTATATCTCACATTCCACTAAACAACTTGTAAGTAGGCTGCGTGAGATTTATCTTAATTAGACTACGTGCAGCCAATGGCAATATCCACTTTAGGTATAATGCCGGGAGCCACTTGTGGATTTGACAGCTCTAATACAGTTCCACCTCTGACACCGGCAAAACAACTGGGAGCCTGGGATTCAATCGGATTAGCAGTAAGGCCGGGATTCAATCCTAAAGCCAGGATTGGATCCGATCGTGCTTTGTCTGCAATGCACCTTTTAAAGGCAATTTTCTCGCGTTCACGGAGACCACATTTACAGTCAATGCTGCATATGCCGGCTCAATCGGAAATTACCTTTAAATGGTGCATTGTCACAAAGTGCGATCGGAATGAATCCTGGCCTATGGGCTCTAGTCTGTGAAATGCACCATGACTCCAAGTGCTTTAAAGACATTACTGTATTCTAGAAGAGCCATGGCTCTCTTCAGAGAAACTTGTTAATGTCTGATTGTCAGTGACTGTAATTTGACTTGTGCTTCTTTAGTGTAATACTCACATGTAAATGTTTGATACTACAGATTTACAGTGCAATATAAGTTTACCCCACTCCAACAGTTTATGTCTACTATATTATTTGAAGCTGTACGCTTTGGCGTAAATGGTATTTGTTTAAACATTAAGGCCCCTTGCCACTGTTGCTGGTAATGAATAAGAAAGGTTGCACTACTGTGAAGACTCAATGTAACACTAAAAACATTTTCTTTTAGATATCCTAAAGATGTCATTTTCTTTGTAATATTTTATTTAGTAATATGTGAATTATCAGCAGTTAAAGATAGGAATTTAGCCACCAATGTGGCCTGATTATGAATAATTTGTTTTTGTTAGACCTTTGTTTGAATAGATGCCGCATTCACGTGCTAGTCTAAACTAGGAAACAACAATTTTAGACTTGCTAACTTGTAGAAAGATGATCCCGAGTTTCCCACTTGGAAAGTATCAGAATCAACCCACTGGGCACAGATGTCAATTCAACATCTAGTCCACGTTGGTTCAACATAATTTCATTGAAATGACGTGGCAATGTTGATTCAACCAATGTATGCCCAGTGGGAACCACTATACAAATAAGTTACGTTCATTTTAACGCGGAGGTATGGAGTTTCCAATAGCACATGAACACGGCACAAGTTTGTTTATTTGCACTGTTCTGTAAAAAAATAATTTTGATTTAATTATTGTGCTGTGATGAATTTATTGTCTAGTAATCTGTCATTTTTCATTCAGATGTGTGATCTTTGTTAAAGTTAATATCTCTTGAATTTTTCTATGAAAACAAATCAAAATCATGACAAAATACTAAACACAAAGACTAAAGAATTTAATACATTTTATTATATCAACCTCCACCCACAGCAATGTCCATTAAAAACAAAGCAAAAAACACTTCCTTCATATTTTTTTGTACATTTACATTTATACAAATACACAGATCCTGTGTAGAGTTGTTTGGGAAATAATATAATCCATCTTGACATGGGTAGATGGCATATGCTGTTTTAACATGGAGAAAGCATTAGAAATGTGTACAAAACAAATATGCACAAGGAAATAATATATACTCTTGCCATAAATTATCAAATACAGTATTGCAACAGTCCCAGAAGTAAAAACTTAAATGAATACTCCCCATCCTCTTTTGATAGGCATTAGTGCCTCGGAGTATAATGATATGCTTTTTCAAAACTGACAAATACAATCGAGGCTAAAAGAAACAAATGTATTAACATGGCACACAAACAGAATGCATTAAAACAAGTTTATTTGTTTTTATTTTTTAATGCCGATGCACAGAGAGAATTCAAAATGGGCACTTTACAATAATTATTTACCAAAGATTGTATTTGATATAAAAGGGAAATGTAGTTAAACAGTGGTTTATTTAGTCAACTTTTGAGTTGTAAGGAGCTCCTTAGAAATACTGTTCAGACTTTTTAAGTCTTGCATTTACAAATTGCTACAGCGCATACAAAATAAAACGGTAGGGTCCTCTTCGATCAGAGTTAATGCCATCTTTATGATGCAGACGAGACCATCTTCAGATACACCATCTGAAGAAAAAACATCAGCTTCAATCACAACCAACCAATAGCAGCTAATGAAGACACAGTGAGAGTGGGAGAATGAACCCTAAAAAAACACTCCCTCGCCTCCCACAGGAGGCCAAACCCAGCCAGTCTGCACTTAGAGCAGAAATACTTGTATAACAACAGGACAACATGAAAACCCAACGGGGTTCAATCAAAGCACCATTTAAAAAGAAAAAAAAGACAGGGAAACACTGAGCTGGATGAGACAACGTTGGTTTAGCACCAGAGTAGCTGTGCTGCGCGGGGCAGTGGGGCCATTCAGAATCAGAACTGCTCCAGGAGCTGTCGGAGGTATGGGGCCTTGGTGAGCTGTCTGTTGACCCGGGACAGCTTGTAGAGCACAGGACAGTCCAGAGACACACATGGAACCTGCCGCTCCGCACTGCCGCTGCAGTTCCTACAGATCTGGACCAATAGAAAACAGGAGGTTGGTTAATGGAGTTTAAATTCTAGCTACAGAACGTCACCAACCAGTTTGAGTGAACTTTCCCTCTAATATTACATGATAACAGGGCTAAAAATAGAACTCTAAGCTTAGCTCTATTTCCATCTCGCTGTACTCTGACTCTCTAAACTAAAATGCAGACAGTGCTTGGAGACTATCCAGCATGACCTCTTCACAATAGCAGCAGCTTGTGGTACACTACATAACCAAAAGTGCTGACGTTGCTTCCAGAGGCAGTTTGGAACTCGGTAGTGAGTGTTGCAACCGAGGACAGGCGATTTTTACGCGCTACGCGCTTCAGCACTCGGCGGTGTCGTTCTGTGAGCTTGTGTGGCCTACCGCTGAGCCGTTGTTGCTCCCAGACGTTTCCACTACATAATAACAGCACTTACAGTTGAACGGGCCAGCTCTAACAGCGCAGAAATGTGACGAACTGACTAGTTGGAAAGGTGGCATCATATGACAGTGCCACGTTGAAAGTCACTGGGCTCTTCAGTAAGGCCATTTTACTGCCAATGTTTGTCTATGGAGATTGCATGGCTCTGTGCTCGATTTTATACACCTGTCAGCAACGGGTGTGGCTGAAATAGCCGGATCCACTCATTTGAAGGGGTGTCCACATACTTTTGTATATATAGTGTAGCCCCCCCCCCCGACCTTTCACCTTTAGCAGCTGGTCCTGCTGGCTCTCCCACAGCCGCATGTCCTGGTAGAGAGTGACGGCCACGCGTTGGGGCTCGGCCCGGCAGCTGGCACACACCCCTAGCTGGGTGAGCTCGTCACACACAGGACAGTGCAGAGTGGTGAAGTACTGGGAGATGGTCCCCTTCCTCCCTACCACCTCCCCTCTGGCCACCATGGAGCATGACGCCTTCTGGACCTGAACACAGAGGACATGTTTAGAGCCATGGACTAGGTTAGATTTGTGGTCATATATAAAGGTATTGTTCATCAAGACTGTAATTCACTATTTGACAGGTCAGACTATTTTTGTTAAACTCATTTCATGGAGGGCCTAGTGTCTGCGGGTTTGTGTTTTTTCCTTTCAATTAAGACCTAGACAACCAGGTGAGGAGAGTTCTTTACTAATTAGTGACCTTAATTCATCAATCAAGTACAAGGGAGGAGCAAAAACCCGCAGACACTCGGCCCTCCGTGGAATGAGTTTGACACATGCTCTCAAACAGTGTTTCCCAACCGCACACGTTTTTGTTGTAGCCTCGGACGAACCCACCTGATTCAACTCATCCAGGGCTTGACAAGTGGAATCAGGTGAGTTTGTCTGGGACTGCAACAAAAACATGTACTGTTGGAAACACTGCAGGACTGGAGTTGAGAAACACTGGTCTAAAAGAGCTAAGCCCCCTTGCCCTTCAGTCTGAAGCAGGCTAACGAGACAACAGTATTAAATCCGCATGTCCTTTACACAACTCGCCACTAGATGGCATCATTAGCATTTCAAAAGGGCAGTGCCTCTAACAATTACTTGGGTACGAGATTAGATATTTGTCTCATTTGATTCCCGACATGTAGCCCTTTTTTCTTTTGTTCTCTGTCTGCACGACAGTCTGGACAAAGCTTTCAAAAGCACCATCTCTGCTTCAGTGGTCTGTGTGTGTCAGCAAACATCTATTCTCTCCAGCATGGATCAATCATCAGTTTGATGAATCCCAGTAACTAACTAGAAGAGCATTTTGGTTGGAGACCAGAGGGTCTATCCTTTAAGGGTCCACCGACCCCCCTCCACCCGCACCGCTCTTTCATAGCCTCACCCTGGGGAGTTCCTGGTACCAGTTGAGCACGTCCACGCCGATGAGCTGGAAGATGCGCTGCAGCGGGGGCAGGATCTGCTTGGTGATGTAGTAGGTGGCGTTGAGGCGCAGACCCGGGTCCTGCAGCACCTCCAGGGGCCGCCGCACCAGCTGGATGAGAGGCACGCCAGGCGTCCCGTACACAATCACGTAGGGCACCCGCTCGCCCACCCGTGGCTCCAGGCGCCGGTCATAAACCATCATACGCCTGGGGGGAGAGTTGGGAGATGGGGGTGTCAGGACACAGCAGTGGAATGGCTGCTTCATGCTAATCTAGCACCCCAAATATGTGCAGTGGTATAGGACCACACATACATACAGTATTCAGATTTTAATGGATTAATTTATCACAAGAAACATTTTATTTTGTTCAAAACCAAAGCATGATGCATTTGCTCCTTGTTTTTGTACTGCAGTAGTATTAGTGACTATAATAAATTGTAATACATTTCCTGAATCACACAGAATATTTTCCCCATTTAACCATGTCTCTGAAATCAGGTTTTGCCACCCATTATGGGCTGGGTTGCTAAGCAACTGTCTCAGGTACAGTACACTGAGCTAGGCCGGTCGTAGTGCAGGCAGACAATGGGCATTGTGGGGAATCAGTAAGTGGCTTCACAACGGGCACACAGCCAGACGAGAGGGGAGGAAGGTCTCACACACACTCTTCGACCCCACATCAACAAGCCACTCCACAGAAACACTAGTTAGACATGCAGTTACATTTAGGCACTACCATATTGTCAACACACAAGATTTCTCAGATGCTTCTGTTAATTCAACACCGTCATGTCATAAACACACGCTACGACCACCCTCCCCCTCGGGCGGTATGTTGTCGGTGTACCTGGTGAGCTCCAGAGCAGGGACGCAGGCCCCCGGCCGGTAGGAGCTGCTGCCCCTGTACTCCTTAGCGAAGGTCAGGTCCTGCATGCTGGCCTTGGCCTCCAGCACCTTCACACACTGACGCTGCACAAACTGTTTCACCTGGCTGATATCCCGCGTCTCAAACAGCAGCTTGATGGAACGCTCCAAAATCTACGGAGACGGGGGAGTTCACACATACCAGACACCAGTCTATATACTATATATCGACCAGGCTGACTGTGATAGTATAGAATGTTCAGACAAGGACTGATTGCCATGTGTGTCCTTTGTATTCATCTGAGCATTGGGCTGCTAGTAGAAATCTGGCGTGACTGTGAAGGGTGTAGACAGAGAGAGAGAGAGAGAGCAGGCAGAATCGGTCAAATGTTGCTGGTTACCTTGGAAACAGCAGGGCATCCGTCTCGGCGCACTGTTTCGATCCCCTTGGCGTCGAACACAGGGTCCTTCTGGTCCAGGCTCTCGTACATGTAGCCCACGTAGCGCTTCTTTGTCTGGAGCACGCACGGGAGATACACCTGGGATCACACACACACACACACACACACACACACACACACACACACACACACACACACACACACACACAGAGAGAGGGATTAAACTAATGGTTCTGTAATTAATCCACAAACACACATACAGACAGACAGACTTAAACAAATACCACACACACATACAGTGGGGGAAAAAAGTATTTAGTCAGCCACCAATTGTGCAAGTTCTCCCACTTAAAAAGATGAGAGAGGCCTGTAATTTTCATCATAGGTACACGTCAACTATGACAGACAAAATGAGAAAAAATAATCCAGAAAATCACATTGTAGGATTTTTAATGAATTTATTTGCATATTATGGTGGAAAATAAGTATTTGGGCAATAACAAAAGTTTCTCAATACTTTGTTATATACCCTTTGTTGGTAATGACACAGGTCAAACGTTTTCTGTAAGTCTTCACAAGGTTTTCACACACTGTTGCTGGTATTTTGGCCCATTCCTCCATGCAGATCTCCTCTAGGGCAGTGATGTTTTGGGGCTGTCGCTGGGCAACACAGACTTTCAACTCCCTCCAAAGATTTGCTATGGGGTTGAGATCTGGAGACTGGCTAGGCCACTCCAGGACCTTGAAATGCTTCTTACGAAGCCACTCCTTCGTTGCCCGGGCGGTGTGTTTGGGATCATTGTCATGCTGAAAGACCCAGCCACGTTTCATCTTCAATGCCCTTGCTGATGGAAGGAGGTTTTCACTCAAAATCTCACAATACATGGCCCCATTCATTCTTTCCTTTACACGGATCAGTCGTCCTGGTCCCTTTGCAGAAAAACAGCCCCAAAGCATGATGTTTCCACCCCCATGCTTCAAAGTAGGTATGGTGTTCTTTGGATGCAACTCAGCATTCTTTGTCCTCCAAACACGATGAGTTGAGTTTTTACCAAAAAGTTATATTTTGGTTTCATCTGACCATATGACATTCTCCCAATCCTCTTCTGGATCATCCAAATGCAGTCTGGCAAACTTCAGACGGGCCTGGACATGTACTGGCTTAAGCAGGGGGACACATCTTTCACTGCAGGATTTGAGTCCCTGGCGGCGTAGTGTGTTACTGATGGTAGGCTTTGTTACTTTGGTCCCAGCTCTCTGCAGGTCATTCACTAGGTCCCCCCGTGTGGTTCTGGGATTTTTGCTCACCATTCTTGTGATCATTTTGACCCCACGGGGTGAGATCTTGCGTGGAGCCCCAGATCGAGGGAGATTATCAGTGGTCTTGTATGTCTTCCATTTACTAATAATTGCTCCCACAGTTGATTTCTTTAAACCAAGCTGCTTACCTATTGCAGATTCAGTCTTCCCAGCCTGGTGCAGGTCTACAATTTTGTTTCTGGTGTCCTTTGACAGCTCTTTGGTCTTGGCCATAGTGGAGTTTGGAGTGTGACTGTTTGAGGTTGTGGACAGGTGTCTTTTATACTGATAACAAGTTAAAACAGGTGCCATTAATACAGGTAACGAGTGGAGGACAGAGGAGCCTCTTAAAGAAGAAGTTACAGGTCTGTGAGAGCCAGAAATCTTGCTTGTTTGTAGGTGACCAAATACTTATTTTCCACCATAATTTGCAAATAAATTCATTAAAAATCCTACAATGTGATTTTCTGGATTATTTTTTCTCAATTTGTCTGTCATAGTTGACTTGTACCTATGATGAAAATTACAGGCCTCTCTCATCTTTTTAAGTGGGAGAACTTGCACAATTGGTGGCTGACTAAATACTTTTTTTCCCCACTGTACATTGTGGGCTTCAATACACTCATACATACACTCATACATACACTCATACATACACTCGTACAGACAGCCAGTCTAGCCACGTCATGCTGTACTGAGCAGAGACTGTACCTTCTCAAACTTCAGCTTGACAGGTTTAGGGTTGGTAGCAGTCACTGCCTCGGCGATCTCGTTGCCGATCTTGAAGGCCTGCTCTTTAGTCGCACCCTTCAGCAGGACAAACATGCTGGAAGAGACAAGTAGAGGGTAAGAAAAGAGTCGCAGAAAACCAGAGGGCCCAATATCTGACGCTTCCCTACCTGTCTGTGTCACCATAGACAACGTGGGCTCCCCATTTCTTGGTGTCGTTGACCAGCTTGATGGCCCTCTCCAGGGTCTCCCTGGCCTTGTGGACAATACTATCGGCAACCTATAGAGACAATAGATGGAGACATGCATAAGAAAAAGGCTTCCAGCTAAGGTTAGTGGTACAAACCCAACTGACAAAGTATGGGATAGAGGGGCAGAGGAGTTATCATGGTCATGGAGTTTTGGGTAAGTGTGCCAGACGTTAGTGTGAACCCTGGGCCCCTCACCTCTACGCTGGGCATGCGTCCGGAGTAGTTAGCGGCGGTGTAGCCGTAAGTGACGTTGGCGATGAGCTTGAGTCCCAGCTGCCTGGCGTCCAGGAGCCTCATCAAGGCCTTGTCCTGCTTGTAAGTCTTCATGGAGCGCTTCACCATGAACCGCGTGTTCAGGATCTCCTCCAACATACTGGGCAGGACCCCCTTTCTCACCGTGGGCTGATCAGGGAACAGACACATTGACACGCACACACAGTTAATCTTAATAGTTCCATAACAGTTTCATTTATTTAATCAAAATCCACCCCTTTCATTAGGAAAAGTGAATGTATCAGACGAGTTGTACCTTGACAAAAGCGATGCCGTTGGGAGAGATGGTGATATCATTGCGGAGCTGGTACAGGAGCTCAAGGGGGACCCTCAGGGAGGTGCAGCCAAACTTAAACCCATCAGGCCTGAAACATCACACAGTGGTTGGTCTCTGTACCTTGACTGACATCTCACACTACCAAAACTATAAGGTGAATGTATATGTGTGTCTTACGTTCCCATGCTCTCCACGTGGCCCAGGCAGGTAGAGTAGCAGTAGTTGTATGCGATGACGATGGAGGGGTACAGCGACTGGAAGTCCAGAACCACCACAGAGTTGCTGTAGAAGCGCGACTCGGGCTCCATGACCAGCGGGATGCACTGCGGCGCCCTCTGCTGGGCTCTCTGCTGCATGCTGGGCGTCACGGGGATGTAGTTCATGGGCTTGGCCACACGCAGCATCATGGACTCCACACGGTACTGCAGGGAGAGGAGAGAGAAGGAGAGGGAGAGAGGGCAGAGTGGAGTGAGATATCTCATCTGGCTTTCTCATTAGACTGATCACTGACAACTCGTCTCCATCCGGTTTAGCTCAGTCTCGACATAATGTGTCCTTGTTTCCCTTGATCATCTTTCCTTTAATTTGTGGTATGTAGTACTTGTTCTGACCATCCACCGGACAATCACCAATTCCTAAATCCCAGTAACAGACTGACACCTTCTAGTCTACCACATGGGGAGATAGAGGTGAGCCAGACAGATAAACTCATCCTGGACTTCAACAGTCCTGATGTGCCTTCTTAATTCCTCTTATAGTTGAAAGGCAGTGGTCAAACAACAAACCATATAAGATACAAAATTAGACAGTGAGTGAAACACCATAAAATGTTGTACCTGTAACTAAACATTACATCAACACAGTGTGCCAATCCACGTCACAGCTAATAACCCAACATTTCTGAGATCCGGTGGGTTCCTGACCTGGGATCCTCTTGTGAGCACGTGGTAGAACTGGATCCCGAACACCCTGGCCAGCTCGCTGGTCCTGCCGATGATGTCATGCTGCTGGAGCAGCTGCATGGTGCCACCCACCCGGCTCACATAATGGTCCACCATCTTCCACCTGGCAGGCACACAACAGTCTGAGTCAACTTCATACAGGAAATCAAAAGGTACTGCAAATGTAATTACCCCTTTTATCGTCTTGTCTCAGTTTCAACTGAATTGGTATGCAAAACCAATAAAGAGTTGATCACAAAACAGAGTGACGATGGTTATAATGTGAGCACAATGAAAGAGAGCAGCCAGGTAGGTGGGTGGGTGTGAATGTATCCAGTAGCAGGATGGGGTGGTGCCCACCTGTACAGGTCAGTGTTGTGGTCGAACCAGTCCGACAGGGTGCGGGGGCTGTACAGGGGGAAGCGCTGGTGTAGGACGTGGAAGGCCACATTCTCAAAACTGTAGTTGTTCAACGTCACCTGGAAAAAACAATGAAATACACTCGTACAAATGACCTCAGAAACAAACATGAGAAAACAAATGATCTGCAGCTATACACCGTTTTTTCTTTTTTTTTATAAAAGGGAAACAAACAAAATGATACGGTGGAAAGGTTGGCAGCATTGATTCTAAGTGATTGATGATGTCTGCAGCAGCAGTTACCTCAGTCTTCATGATTCTCCACAGGTTGATGACGATGCGCCCGATGATGTGTATCTCTGTCATGGTGTCTGCTCCGTACTCATCCCTCTCTGCAGCGAAACGGTTCTCCTTGGCGTCACCTGAGGACAACAGACAGACGTTACTACACCCACGGAGGAGCAGCGAGACGACACATCTAGCTCCATTCTCCTTTGACCTGGACGGAATGGCTGGCTGTACAGCAGTAGAATGTCAGGGAGAAACCTGCTTGACCTTTCTGTATGAGAGCCAATATTATTTGAATATACTGAGTGGAGCATAAATACACTAACACGCGCAGCATTTTAAATCCGATTTAAAACACAGCACTCCCACACTACCAGACACAATGATCCACTTATATTTTATACTTATAATTTTGCTCAATCACAGAGAAATATCTACACTCTCAATAAACAAGCTCTCAAGCTGTGGATTCGCTACGTGCCACGGCTTCCTTTAGGAGAGGTGCTTATTCAGACCAGTTTTACAGGAGCTAAAAGGAGTGAGGGAGCAGTGTTGTGGCAGCATAAAGGGCCAGGTTCAGTGCCACCAAATGTATACAGTGCCTTCGGAAAGTGTTCAGACCCCTTGACTTTTTCCACATTTTCTTACGTTACAGCCTTATTCTAAAATTGATTTAATAAAAAAAAATCCTCAGCAATCTACATAAAATACTCCATAATGACAAAGCGAAAACAGGTTTTTAGACATTTTTGCAAATGTATAAAAAACAGAAATACCTTATTTACATAAGTATTCAGACCCTTTGCTATGAGACTCGAAATTGAGCTCAGGTGCATCCTGTTTCCATTGATCATCTTTGAGATGTTTCCACAACTTGATTGGAGTCCACCTGTGGTAAATTAAATTGATTGGACATTATTTGGAAAGGCACATATAAAAGGTCCCACAGTTGACAGTGCATGTCAGAGCAAAAACCAAGCAATGAGGTCGAAGGAATTGTCGTTAGAGCACCGAGACAGGATTGTGCCAAGGCACAGATCTGGGGAAGGTTACCAAAACATTTCTGCAGCATTGAAGGTCCAAGAACACAGTGGCCTCTATCCTTCTTAAATGGAAGAAGTTTGGAACCACCAAGACTCTTCCTAGAGCTGGCTGCCCGGCCAAACTGAGCAATTGGGGTAGAAGAGCTTTGGTCAGGGAGGTGATCAAGAACCCGATGGTCACTCTGACAGTGCTCTAGAGTTCATCTGTGGAGATGGGAGAACCTTCCAGAAGGACAATCATCTCTGCAGCACTCCACCAATCAGGCCTTTACGGTAATGGCCAGACGGAAGCAACTCCTCAGTAAAAAGGCACATGACAGCCCGCTTGGAGTTGCCAAAAGGCACCTAAAGACTATCAGACCGTGAGAAACAAGATTCTCTGGTCTGATGAAACTAAGATTGCACTCTTTGGCCTGAATGCCAAGCATCACGTCTGGAGGAAACCTGGCACCATCCCTACGGTGAAGCATGGTGGTGGCAGCATCATGCTGTGGGGATGTTTTTCAGCGGCAGGGACTGGGAGACCAGTCAGGATCGAGGGAAAGATTAATGGAGCAAAGTACAGAGAGATCCTTGATGAAAATTTGCTCCAGAGCGCTCAGGACCTCAGACTGGGGTGAAGGTTCACTTTCCAACAGGACAACGACCCTAAGCACACAGCCAAGACAATGCAGGAGTGGCTTCGGGACAAGTCTCTGAATGTCCTTGATTGGCCCAGCCAGAGCCCGGCCGAACATCTCTGGAGAGACCTGAAAATAGCTGTGCAGCAACGCTCCCCATCCAACCAGAGGATCGGCAGAGAAGAATGGGAGAAAATCCCCAAATAAAGGTGTGCCAAGCTTGTAGAGTCATACCCAAGAAGACTTGAGGCTGTAATCACTGCCAAAGGTGCTTCAACAAAGTACTGAGTAAAGAGTCTGAATACTTATGTAAATGTGATATTTCCGTTTTTTTATTTTTAATAAATTAGCAAACATTTCTAAAAACCTGTTTTTGCTTTGACATTATGGGGTATTGTGTGTAGATTGATGAGGGGAAAAAAACAATTTCATCCATTTTAGAATAAGGCTATAACGTAACAAAATGTGGAAAAAGTCAAGGGGTCTGAATACTTTCTGAATGCACTGTAACTACACACAAAAATTAACTAAATGTTATGCTTCTTCTTCTATCAAAGCAGACCATTTTTATTAGTGATAAAAGCAGTGTTGTGGCAGCAGAGAGGTCCAGGGTCAGTGCCACCCTACCTGGCACCCTGGAGAGCTGCTGGCACAGGTCCACGCTGAGTGCTGATGCCCGCTGGAGGATGTAGCCCCAGGAACGCATCTGGGCCTCATAGCCTACCAGGATGTCTGGGTCAAACCTGCCACGACAGAACAGGGACTCATGTTAACAACTTGGCGCAAGGAGCCACAGTACACATGTTTAACAATATAGAAAATAAAAGAAGATTACATAGAAATGGGAACAGATATGAATATGTATAATATACATTTAAATCAAAAACTGTGAATTTGTATATGCGCTGTCAGTGTTGGGAACATGAACACCCAGCGAAATGTTTCACAACCGATAAGGTGTCCAACAAAGCTACTGTGTGCTTCAGATCTCCTTTTGTAAGGATCAAGGTCAAATCCACAGGAGCCAATACAGTACCTCCTCATGATAGTGACAACTTCCTGGAACAGCTGCTTCTCATCCACAGCGTAGGTGACCTGCAGTCCTGAGACGCCGGATCTGACCAGCAGGGGTACTGTTCCTCTGACACCTGGGAGGACACACACACACAGATACATCACAAACGCTGTTCTTTCAGATTCAAGCACAATGACCATGTACACAATGACAATAGTTGAAGCTAGGTCAGACAAGTGTGGTCCATCCATCCACAGCATGGCAGGAGGGACTGAGGGAGTGACCCGTCACCTTGGCTACTCTCCTGGCAGTCCTTGTCCACCACGATGGCCCCAGTCAGCTGGGTCTTGTCTGAGTCCAGTAGAGGTGCGTCAGAGCTGAAGCAGTAGAATAAGGCACATATGGGGTCAAACTCGGGGTCGGGTTCCAAGTCCCGCCGGGTCCGCGCGTGAAGCTCCATGCTCATCAACGTCAGGTGCTGCACCTACAGATGAAAGAGAAAAGCATGTCACATTCCATCTGTAACACTATGGTGTGTGTGTGTGTGTGTGTGTGCTTCTGTGTGTGTGCGTGTGTGTGTGTGTGTGTGTGTGTGCTTCTGTGAGTGTGCGTGCGTGTGTGTCTCACCTCGTGCAGGGCTTTAGCGTCCTGGAGGTTCTGCATGCTGACTTTGAAGCCGTATGAGTTGCTGATACTGGGGCCCTCGATCTGAGAGTTGTCTTTCTTTGTAACGTTCAAAGCAGCAAACTGGTTCTGGGGATTGAGGAAGAGGGGAAGCATGTTCACATAACATTAAAGAGAGAACAGTGTATCCGGGCAGATTAAGTAAATGCTAAAAGTCATTCATGGATTAAAAAAAAAAAGATGACGGACTGATTCAAATGATCAAAGCTAAATCTGTAATATGTCTTGGGTTATTTACTTGTCTGATGCTCTTCATCAATCTTCTGAAACCATACATTACTCATCAGGGTATAGAGGACAACATATTTTTATTTTTTATTTTATTTATTTATTTAACATATAAAAGAGGCTTTTTGGAGTGTTGGCCTAAATGAGCAGGAGCTTAAATTCTCGGTGTTTGTCCTGACCTTCATCTGTGTGGTCAATAGCACTCTCCTCAGGGTGTCTGTGTGTTCCCCTCTCCTGTGCTGCAGTCTCTGAGATGTGGACTCCGCTTCTGGGATTGAACAGAAACCCCAAAATGAGTTAAGGTTGCCGGTGGGGTGGTGCGATGCATAATGACATTCCAGAGGAAAAAACAACTGCATGCAGACGGCTTCCTCCTAATAAAGCTAATTCAATAAATGACTGTGACAGCTTAACAATTCTGGTACGCTTGATTAGTCAATTATGCAATCATTAATAGCAGCCATAAAAATTTCACACCGAGGAAAGAAAGTTGGAGTAAAGAAAAGCGGAAGGATAGCGGATTCTATCGCTATTGTCATTTCCCATGAGTTAGAGTTAGCCGCCGAGGCAGGATGAAGCGTGATAGCTGCTAATAGCCTGCGGCCGGAGAATGATGGGGCTTACCTTCAGTCACAGGGGTGCTACACACAGGTTCCGACTCGCCCCTGCATCTGCGTCTCCTGAGGATTGGGGTGCTGTGGAGCTGAAGGTGGGGGCTGGTCCTCTCCCTGTCCCCCTGGCTCTTCATTGAATGTAAGGGAGAGGGACTGAGGAAGTGCTTCTCCTCTCTCCTCTCTGGTGAGGTGCAGAGCCTGGGAGACAAGGGTGACCCTAGATCTGACCCTCTCCTCTCCCCCTCTACTCCGTCTAGTCCTGAGGGGCTGGGTTGCTGCCAGGGCGGCAGGTCTGGTGAGTCTGGAGAGATGGATTTACCGTAGTACTCCCCCTCCTCCTCAGGGTCTCTGGTGTTAATGTCTGATACAGGCTTCACTCTGGGGCTGTCCTGAGTTTCCACCCCCTCAACAGGTGATATATGTAGAGAGAGATTGTCCCTCCTCTCCGTCTGAGTCCTGATATCAGAGGGTTTCTCAAACCCCTCCTCGTCCTTCAATGCTGGACAATGGAACAGAGTGGGCTGTTCAGTCCTGTCTGTTTGCTGCTCTTCTCTTATCTGTTCTAACCTTCCCCTCTCCAGTGCTCCCATGTCTCTCCTGCCCCTCTGCAGATGCTCATACTGTTTCCTGGCCTCCAGCCATAGCTGGACGCGTTCGCGGCTGGGGGCGCTCCTGCAAGGCAGCAGGATGACCTTCTGGTCCCCGGCTGAGGAGGAGCTGAGCTGGGCCTGGTCTCTGGTGGCCTCTGCTCCCAGGGTGTGAGAGGAGCCAGGTCGGGTCATTGCGGAGAAGGCTGTCTTCCAGAACTGTAGCCCCTCCAGGGATAGGTCCCCGTTGAACTCAGCCAGCTCCTTGGCCAACCTGGTCTCCACCGTCAATTTACGCCCACCAACCTCCCTGGAAAAGATGATAAAATGGGCATTAATGATTGAATGATTCACAACATCATGCCTCACCACAGCCTCATCAGTCATATACATTTATTGTGTGTAGCATTTAACCCTTGAATCAATCACATTTATTTATAAAGCCCTTTTCACATCAGTAGTTGTCATAAAGTGCTTTTAAAGTAAATCAAATCAAATAATCCCGCGAGTTTAGAGGTCTTACCTGGGTTTCCCTGGGGCATCTGAGGGATTACTGCAGAAGGGTTCCTGAAAGGTGGCCTCAGACATCTCCAGGTCTAGGAGGGTGGTGAGGATCTCGTCCCGGTTGGGAGGGGACATGAGGGGCTTGAGGATGTGGGCTCCCCCACCTGTCCCCCTGAGGACCTGGCTGCTGGTCTTCACCTGGGATATAGAGCTTACTGAGCGTGGAGAACTACTGGCTGTGGTCGACGCCAGAGCATCGTTCCCCTCCAGTAGGTCTCCAGTCGGTGATCCTTCGTTGTCTGCGAAAGACGCGGAGCTCAAAGGCAGCGGTAAGACGGGGTCGAAGGCAGAGAACAACAGTTCTTTCCTCTCACAGTGAAAGCCCTGGAAGTGGCTGAGGCCGTGGAGTTTGCCTAGAGACGTTCCCCACTCTCTGCTCCTCAGTAACCTCTCAGAATCCAGAGAAGATAGATGGTTGGAGACAGATTCGCCGTTTTCTGGCTTGTCAAAGAGGTCAGGACTCAGAGGTCCAGACAAGCTTCGTTGCAGTGCAGGGACGGCCTCCTGGGTGATGTCACTCAGGAACTTCTGAGGCAGGTTCTTGTCAGTCAGAACAAACTGGCTGCCCATGTACAGGCTGGAGAACTCTGCCTGGCTGCCAATGCCGATAGCGTTGATGTCGAAGTTGTAGTTGTGTGGGAGCTCTGGGGAGAGGCTGTCCTCTATAGAGTAGCAGCTGTCCAGGCCTGGGTCTGACAGGAACACTGGGCTGTCGTCTGACATAGGTGGCTCCTGCTTCACAGGTAACTCTGGCTGAGAGTTTGCCTTACCCTTCCTGCTTCTGGGCTTCCTCTCCTTGGGAGTTGTAGTTCTTGGGGCCCGGGGTTTCCGTGGGGTGGCTGATGGAGTTCTCCTGGCTCTTGATGGCTTGGCTGCAGCAGGGTCTGGTGTGGGGCCAGGGGGCTGTGTTGTAGTGGAGGAGGAGATATCTGTGCCTACTGTCAGGGTTGGGAGGCACTGACTGCCTCTCTGCTGCCTCTTCTGCAGGAGCTTCTTCAGAACAGCCAGGCCAGAGGTATCCTCAGGTAGGGTCTCCCCGTTCCTAAGGCCTGAGTGGGGGGACCCTGCTTTGGGGGCGCCCTTACTTTTCCCCACCATGGGGGATTTCACCTGAGGGGGTGTGCACTCATCAACTGCAGTCTCTGCCTTCACAGCACAACCCTGCAGTTGGCCTGGCTGCGTTTGGAAGAGTTCGAGAGCAAAGCTTTGGTTCACCTCCATGATGGACGTCTCATAGTCTTCAGACTTTGGTTCAATGAACTGGGAGAACTGGGACAGGGATTTAGAGCCAGCGACCCCCTGGGAGCCATCAATGATCTGGTTGGTTTTGTTAGCTGGCTGCTGAAAGGGTGGTATGGCCTTTGAGGAGGATTCAGTAGGAGGCAGCTCATCCTCTGGGAAAAGGAGCTGGGAACTGTCACAGTCTCTGCTTCTTACAGGGGGCTGTTCAGGCTCTTCAGCCTGCTTCTTCCTACGAGGCCTCCGTGTTCTTGTGGTGGTGTTAGTAGAGTCACTACCCACACTAGTCCCATCAACTGTTTCTAGATCTTTCTTTCTCCTCCTTGGAGTCCCATTAGTACTTTTCCTTCTCGATGCGCTCTCCTTTTTGACTTCCTCCGAAAGCTTATTAGCAGACTTAGTCCGTCTTCTTGGGCTGCTAGGTTTAGCAGCCCGGCTTCGGTTCCGCACACCTCGGCCTAAGGACGCTGGGGGGGTTTCCTGACACACAGAACTGAGACAGGGATCATTTAATGGGTTCATCAACCCATCAGAGGACATGGCTTCCATAAGGGGGTCACTGGGGGACCAACATCGGGGTGGGGTTGAATCAGTGGGGCTGGGGGATCTCTCAGATAGATAACCCAACTCCACCATCACATCAGAGTACTCCGTGGTGTGGTCATCGGCCAGTTCACAGTAACATGGCTGCGGGCATGGCAGAGAGGGCAGAGTCATGGCTTTTCTAAGGCCTCTAGTCCTTCTAGACCTCTCACCCCCCTGCCTGACTCTGACTCGAGGTTTGGGAGGGCTGCTGACCGTTTTCTTAGTGGTGGTGGTGTTGACCTTAACTTTTCGTTTGGGCTGTTTCTTATTAGGCTTGGGCTCACTGAGAGGAAACTTGACTGCACAAGACTCTGGAACCTTAGGCCAGAAGGTCTTGAGGGGGGCCATTTTAGTATACGTCTCCAGTTTGTCTGGTGTGAGCACCACCCGCTGCTCCTCAGCACTCACCTTGGCCATCTTCACCAACATGTTCTTCTGGCCCTTAAACCGGTTGATGATGATGTACTTGATGATGATGGGTGGCTCCCTTGGCTCCTTTCTGGACATCTTCCGTCGTTTCTGATACTTGAGTTCCTGCGTGCTGAGGATATAGTTGTCTTTGAAGCGGACATAGTTGTCTCGGAGGGCCAGAGGGTGTTTCACGCGAGAGGCGCCCGAGTGTTCCCCGTCCTCGCTGCTGTCGTAGCTCATCTTGCGCTTGGCCCTCAGGGTGTACTTGCTGCCAGGCAGACCTGATGCTTTGGTGCAGGTCACTTTAACAGGGAGCTCAGGCAGTGGGGCCAACCTGCACTCCTCAGATGCCTTAGTGGGAATGGCAGGGACTGGGGCCAGTGTAGGGGACACGACAGGGGCTGGTAGAGGGGTAGGGGCCAGGGCAGGGGAAGGGTCAGGCGATTCTGGGAGTGGTTCTGTGGGTCCAGTTTCCTCTACGACTGATTTTGCCACTGTTACTGGCTTCTCGTCAGTGTCCGTGCTCTTAGGACAGGCAGGCATGATGGACGTTAAGGCCATGCCCACTTGGCTGTCAGAGGCTAGGCTTTCCACAGCGTTCGCCTTAGCTTTCTGGGCTGCTGCAGCAGACCTCCTCTTGCCCAGCTTTAGCCTGGACTTGCGTGGCTCTGCCTGCTCTAGCTTAGCGCAGCCGTCGGTCAGCTTGTTGCCCACAACCTTCTTGGCGGGCCTGGTAAGGCAGTTGGAGAGAATGACACTGGGGAAGAACTTGTAGTGCGCCTCCTGCTGGGCTACTATGGTCCTCTCAGTCTTGTTCTCCTGATAGTCCTCGTACCGGATCTTCAGCTCGCCCATGTCCCCCTCCTCGCTGCCCTGGCCCATCTCACGCTCCTGCGAGGCCAGGAGCTCGTTCTCTTCTATGGGGCAGGGGGCTGGGGTTATACTGTTCCTTGGTATGGGGCTTTTACAGTCTTTCTGACCCAGCTCCAGATCAGTCTTGCTGGGGCAGTTCCTCAGCTCAGAGTAACACAGGGAGAAGCTCCTGTGGTTCTGCAGGATGGACAGGCGATTCTTCTCCACATTCTTGATGCTGCTGTACTTCTTCCTGCTCTGGGTGATTTTCCCGTTGCCGAACGGAAAGACGTCCAGATCCGACTCATCCAGAGCCATCGTCTTTTTCTTCTCGTAGGTGTACAGAGGCCGAACGACGTCCATTTTGTCCACACAGATCTGAGAGACCTCGACCTGGTTGGCGATGTTGCAGGGGATGGGGTGTTTGACCGGCTGGATGTAAGGTATCTCTTTATTCACCTTGAACCCTGTGGAGCACTCATGACTGTCTTGGCTGAGGGAGAGGAAGTGCTTATCAGCTGCGTCCTCAGTGTCCTGTGAGAGGGCCTGCCGGTGCTCCGGGTGTTTGCAGTCTAGGAGGATCTTAGCTGAAGACGGGGGCTCCAGGTGGACTGTCTCCCCAGGAAAGGGGTTCCTCTTCCCCAGGATCTTATCGGTGACGGTGAGGGACGAGTGGGTCCTGGAGCCTTTGTCCGTTACCGATGAATCTACAGAGGAAATAAAACATCTCAATACCGTGACAGGAATGTAAGGCAGGAGTCAATGAGATATGTCTTATCTGTAGTTTATCATCTATATTATGTTCTTATAACTCACCACTGTTCTCATCCGCAGCACCATCCAGCTGAGGAATGGACAGGTTGGCAAAGAGAGAGTTGTTCCCGCTCCATTCCATCTCCTCATCTGAGGAGTCCTGGGGCTCGTCACTGAAGCTCTCTTCTGCATCCGTCACACCAGGTCTACGGAGGGAGATAACAGAGACATTGATTTAACAATGAGGCATCGCTTAAACTATTCAGTCACGGCTCACTGCAGGTGACCTTCATCTGACTGCAAAAAGTGTTTACTGTTTACCATTATGTGAATTCAGTGACAACACAAGAAACAAGAATAATTATGTAATTAGGTGTTTTTATTGAGTTAATATGAAACTCATAATTAATAAGTTAATATTGAGCAAGGCAAAGAAGTACAAGGTAAAGAAAGAAAATAAGAAATTAGTCACCTCCGTCTAGAAGACTGTTCTGCAAGGTCGCTGTCCCATCTCTGTGACATCATCAGACTGAGTTCTGCCTCCTCCCTCTCTAGCTCTGGCCCCTCCTCCTCATCGTCACTGTTGTAGTGAGCACTCCCTCCCCCGGGCAGGGAATGCTGGGAGTTCTGCCTCATAGGGGCCGCCCGATACCCATCATCCTCCAGGCCTGCCAGCAGGTCCACCATGGCATGGTCCTGGCTGCTGTCTGCAACACACACACACACACACACAGAAACCCCTCTGAGGTCACTCAACTCCAGACTTGGATGCTCTGCTTATGGCCTGGAGTTATAACTAGGGCCCAGAGTTTATCCTGGTCAGGTCATGTGGTCAGGAAAAAAATACCTGGCATTGGCGATGCTATATAAACAACATGTTGATTAAAAGCAGATTTTTAAAAATGCCATAAGATCAGTAGGATAAACTCCAAATAAACACCATTGCAGTATGTTTGCCTACCTAGTATGGGTGAGTGGTTGGATTTATGGGAGAGGGGGAGGAAGGTCTGACTGCTCTCCAACAGACTCAGAATGGCCTCCTCATCCACAATGGCCTCCTCCTGGTCTTTACCACGGCTTCTTTTAGTGTCTGAGTGGAGGGAGAGAGGAGGTTATCATTACTGAGAAACAGAGTGCACGTGTCCCAAATAGCAGCCTATTCCCTACATAGGGCACTACTTTTGACTAGAGCCCTATGGGGCCCTGGTCAAAAGTAGTACACTGTATAGGGAATAGGGTGCCATTTGGGACACAGAACAGTGAGTGGTTCAGCATGAGGCCCAGACGTACTCCATTCTGTCTCTGTGTGTGCCAGTCGCCTTGCTTCCCTAGCATTTCCATTGGTCCAACGGGAGACTTGGCAGACTGAGCGAGAAGATTAGGCTAATGTAGATCAACACTTGAAATTCAGTCACAGTCGGAGTGATAGGATATAATTAGGACGAATGTCGATCCACCTTCTCTGGCATTCAGACAGACTAGCAGAGGGCCAGTCGGTTGGGAGAACTGGGATGAATATTGATGTCACATCCCCCTTACTGTCTAGACTGGCAGAGGGCCAGTGGGCAGACGGAGACGCTTTGCTCTCACCTGTCTGGGAGTCTCTATGCACCTCTACCAGGTTGGCTGGTGAACACTGCAGCAGCTCTGGTGTCAGGACATCAGGGTGTAGAGACAGTTCAGCTGGGGATTGATCCTGCTCCTCTGCCGTGTCATCCACAGACCCAGACTGAGTCCTATTTAAAGAGGGATAAGACAGTTCAAAGGGAGACTGTAGTGGGCATGTCATTGCTAAGGTTATTACTTGAGTCATAGATGGGGTCCCTGGGACCACACGCTGCAGCAGTCATGTTTTATTAGCATTCCTTATTGTCTTAATCAGGAGATATGGCTGCAGTGTGTGTGTGTGTGTGTGTGTGTGTGTGTGTGTGTGTGAGTGAGAGAGAAGGAGAACGAGTGCGAGAGACAGAAAAGAGAGAGACAAGAGTGTGTGTGTGATAGAGAGAAAGAGAGACAGAGACACACAGAGAGAGAGAGAGTGTGTGTGTGGTGTGTGTTGTGTGTGTAGGAGGTATGAATGGAAAGCTGGCAGATGGCCAGCAGTACTTTGGGCTCTCCTCCAGATGCCTCTGCCTATCAGGTTCTGCCATCCGCTTTGTCCCGTGCTGCACCCCTGCATTGCTTAGCAACTCACTACTTATCAACTCAACAAAATATTGAAAAATATGCAAGGTGGAACAAGCAATGCAGGTACTAGTTCCTTCCCCCCCCCAACAATAATTTAATATTCTATTCTGTATGTCTTATTTCATATTGTGGGCGGATGAAGGAGAGCAGAGTGGCTCCAGAGACTGGCCTGTGTGCGCACGACTGTCTCAATCTGTGTTAATTAGTCTCGTTGCTAATGACTTTGGTGGCTAAAGGGGGGAGCCCAGCAGGTGCCAGGAGATTCCTGCAGCGATTAAAACATTTCAGCTCCCAACTCCGCCTCCTCTCCTCCGCCATCTCTGCTCTGCTGTACTTACTACAGTATAGTACAGCCTGCCTGCCTGCCTGCCTGCCTGCCTGCCTGCCTGGTAACAATCAGAGAGAGAGAGAGAGAGGTGAGCAAGAAAGCAACTAAATAATAGCTTTTTAAAAAGTACATAAGAGAGTAGTGGAAACCTTTAGACGTACAAGAGAGAGAGACAGAGAGACAGACAGAGAGAAAGACAGACACAGACAGAGAGCGAGCGAGCGAGCGAGCCAGACAGACAGAGACAGACAGACAGAGACACAGAGAGAGACAGAAAGAGACACAGAGACAGACAGACAGAGACACAGACAGACAGAGAGAGAGAGAGACAGACAGACAGAGACACAGACAGACAGAGACAGACAGAGACACAGAGAGACACAGAGACAGACACAGAGACAGACAGAGCGAGAGAGACAGAGCGAGAGCGAGAGAGAGAGAGAGACACACAGAGACAGAGAGAGAGAGCACGCCAGCCAGTGAGAGTTGTCATCTGGGTGTGGGTGTGTGTGTGGCACAGTGCTGCCAAGCCACAGCTCCATCACGTGAGAGGAAACGGGTTCCTGTGCCAGGGCCCAAACTGCTCCCATACTGGCCTGGCCTTGCCTTTGATAGAGCCGTTTCACTCTCCTCCCCTGCTTTCTTCCCATTGGTATCAACTTAGCTTTGTGAGTAGGAGCCATCTGGGCCTGATGTAACAGCACACACCGGGCCAACTGTACTTTTATTTATAACAGGAAATTCTTTCTGCTCAGCAAGGAGGGGGAGCAGGGAGAGCCCTGGGATATTAGACAGCAATGGCCCCATCAACCCTTGACTAACCCCCTCCCTCCCTCCATCCTCCTCTCTGGCCCAGCCACTGACGGTTTTGAGATGAACCAGGAAGAGGCATGCAGTCACCATCTCATATAGACAAAGACAGTAATATACTAACCAAAAGGGTATGGGGAAGATAAGTAGCCGTTTTAACATAAAGAATGAAAGACAGACCAGATGTAGATTCTCTCGAAACGCAACTTATGTGTTCTCCGGCGGTAGACATCTTGTCTTGAAAGCAGCAGATGTTTACTCTCAAAGACCACCCCTGCCGCACCCTCTCTAAACTTCCAAAACCAAACAAAGCACAGCCATCCACTTACGCAATGTGGAGCAACTGTTTGTCCAACGATGACTAACAGTCAAGTTACCCTAAAGACTGTGGGAAACTCCATGGTGAGCCATTCCCCCGCTTAAAGACAGCACGCTTGAAGGTGAAAGTTGGTACTTACACATCAAACTCATTTTCCTTCAGGATCTCCTTGAATCTCTTCATGAAGATTCTCTCGCTCTCCGTCGAGGCGACAAACCCACGATCTGGAGGAGCATCAAACGCAGGCAGAGGTTCAATTCTTACACTTTGATGTATGTGTGATGCACATGGGACGGCAGTAAGATTCGTGACAGAGACAATCCTAGATTATTAATTACCTCAGCTCACCTTGAGCATGTTCCAACAAGCAGATGGCACATAATATGGGGCATAGACCACTGGAGGTTGGTGGCACCTTAATTGGGGAGGATGGGCTCATGCTAATGGCTGGAGTGGAATAGGTGGAATGGTATCGAATACATCAAACGTGGTTTCCATGTGTTTGATGCCTTTCCATTCCAGCCATTATTATGAGCCGTCCTCACCTCAGCAGCCTCCACTGGCATAGACCTACAGGTAACTGCAACAATGATAGAAACACTTGAGTAAATTAGGGTTCTGGTGGTTCTGTTGTGGTGTGGGGTGCATTTTCCTGGCATGGTTTAGGTCAGGAGTCTCCAACTTTTTCGAGCAAGAGAGCTACTTTGAAAAAATTAAACATAACCCAAGCTACTCTTTGTTCTGCAACTCTTCCCCGGGTCTTTGGTATATAAGAGATGTGTTTTCTGTCAATATATCTGGTAAAATAAATGGTTAATAAACAGTATTTGGCATGACAGGCCCCATAAAATTATATTTGGTTCTCTCTGTTACATTTTTTTATGTTTTCTACTCAATATTACAACTATCCATAGAGTAACAACACAAATTGATGTTCTGAGTCCATGTCAATGCTTAAATCACACCAAAATAAAAAATATTAGGTCTGGAAAAAGTGTAATTCCCCTTGAATTGCATCTAGCAAGAGAGGAATGTGTCTGTCTAGCGATGTTTCTGCTGTTAGGCCTACTGCTGCAGAGCATGTCATGGCAGAGTTAGCAAAACAACGGCCACCCAAATTAAACAAATAATCATGATTTATAGTTATGTCAGGTAAGCTGTTATGTGAATTATTTAACAAACTATTTCAGCGTCTCTGTGCGTCTCCCAAAATGAAGAAACGGTCAGAGTCCCGGTCTGCATAGTCAGAGATGTTTATTCATTGAGAATTCTGCCACAAAATGGTCGTACAATATTTTTATACGCACACGTCATACGAAAATCCCTCCTCTCTGTAGGCGGGCTGTAGTTTTCCACTTTAAAACTGCTCTCCTGACCATCAGTACACACACACACACACACACACACACACACACACACACACACACACACACACACACACTTCCAAGCCTAACAGTTTCTCTCCTCCCTAAATTCCTCAGTTATCTTGGTTTCTCAGTTGCCTGTAGACAGTTCTCCTTGTCCTTTGGTGTCTGGCCTAAATAGTAACACAATGTAATAATCTTTACTGGTCCTACACTCACACATTACCAGGTAGTAGATTCTAACACATCTCACACAGTTTCAGAGTGTAATAATTAGTCACTACTAAGAAAGTACTAATCATACTTAAAACAAGAACATTTCACAACTATATTTAAGGGTGGAACATTTAGTCATAACTTTTAACCTGTATATATTTTAATTTATATATCATAAGCCTACTTTGCAGTTAACATTTAATTGAGAAGGTTTTGGGGGAAAGTATTTCTATCTACTCTACCCAAAAGACGTTATCAATAGCAACGCTAACTGGCTACATAAGGAGTGAGACAAACGCACACTCCAAACAGACAGACCGGGGCAATATTGCTGGAAATTAGTTGGCAGATATTGTGTTACGTTTGGCTTTTTAAGACAATAGTGGCTAACCATGGGTGGGAAAATGTCAATGTGGCTTTGATTCAATATTAGCTGTGAGCTTTATGTTTATTACATTTTACATTTTAGTCATTTAGCAGACGCTCTTATCCAGAGCGACTTACAGGAGCAATTAGGGTTAAGTGCCTTGCTCAAGGGCACATCGATAGATTTTTCACCTAGTCGGCTCGGGACAGTTTGTGTTGGAAAAATGCATGTACTTTCAAAATGACTGGCTAGCTACTCATAGACGGGCTGCGAGCTACTGGTAGCTCATGATCTACCTGTTGGAAAACCCTGGTTTAGGTCCACTCAACCCCTTAGATGGCAAGGCAAATGCCAATAAATAAACAGCCATTTTCAGTGATCACCTTCAACCTATGGTGAAGCATTTCTATCCTAATGTGAGGGGTCTCTTCCAGGATGACAAGGCCCCCATCCACTGGGCACAAGTGGTCACTGAATGGATAGATGAGCATGAAAACAATGTAAATTATATGCCATGGCGGTCTCAGTCACCAGAGCTCAACCCAATTGAACACTTATGGGAGATTCTGGAGTTGCCTGAGAAAGCGTTTTTCCCACCACCGTCAACAAAACGGCAAATTATGGAATTTCTCGTGGAAGAATGGTGTCGTATCCCTCCAATAGAGTTCCAGACACTTTAAAATCTATGCCAATGTGCATTGAAGCTGTTCTGGCTCGTGGACACTATGTTTGTGTTTCCATTATTTTGGCAGTTCCCTTTATATTCAGTCAATATGCATGTAGGTAGACCTGCTAGATGTTTGACTGTGGTGTTGACTAATGGAGGAATGGGCTGTGAGGATGTATTTAGCGGTCAGTCACTCACCCTGTGACTGTGGGGTCTCTGAGATGACTGGTTCACTCACCCTGTGACTGTGGGGTCTCCATCTGAGATGACTGGTTCACTCACCCTGTGACTGTGGCGTCTCCATCTGAGATGACTGGTTCACTCACCCTGTGACGTCTCCATCTGAGATGACTGGTTCACTCACCCTGTGACTGTGGCGTCTCCATCTGAGATGACTGGTTCACTCACCCTGTGACTGTGGCGTCTCCATCTGAGATGACTGGTTCACTCACCCTGTGACTGTGGGGTCTCCATCTGAGATGACTGGTTCACTCACCCTGTGACTGTGGGGTCTCCATCTGAGATGACTGGTTCACTCACCCTGTGACTGTGGCGTCTCCATCTGAGATGACTGGTTCTTCTCTCGTCGTCTCTGCTTCTCATCCTCCCAGATGGCCTGCAAGCCAGGGTTCCTGCCAATCTGATCTAAACACACACACACAGTGTCAGCATAGATCAGTTGGTTGAATGAGGGCCTCTGCATTTCCCACTCTATCCCATCAAGTCAGTTGAATGAGGGCCTTTGTTTCAAACCACTCAAAACTGTACAAGAGCTCAAAATCAGAATCATTCCTCAAACCGTTTACTTTTCAACAGAGAGTTTGTATTTCTGTTTTTGGGGCAGATGGAAAATCTACTTGCTGAAGGCACATATGTGGACTGCCCTGGTGTGCCCCCCCTTTCTGCCAGATAAGTGTGTGTGTGTGTGTGTGTGTGTGTGTCCCACACGCCGTACTCTGAGCACAGCTAATCTAAAACACATCCAAGCACTTTGTTTCTGCTGTGTCATTCTGTTCCTAACATTTATCACGAATAGCAGAAAGGCTGTGGAAATAGTTCATACTGAATTGAGATATTTTGAGGTCTGGGAACACATTCTAATGGCAGATGCATATTCACAGAGACTCTGCATGTTTTTAACACAATGTTCTCTTTTTGCTTTATGTTCCCAGTTCAATCTGCTCTTCCATCCTGCACCCCCCGTTTCCCTTTCCCTCCTCCCTCTGTTTACCCTTCTCTCTCTCCCCCCCTCTGTTTCCACTTCTCTCTCTCCCTCCCTCCCTCTTTCCTCCCCCTAACAGAAGGTCTGAGGCAGACAACACTACAGAGAGACAGGGTGAGTGGACAGTGTTTGTTTTGGGCCGGGTGGTCACGGATCTAATGCTCTGATGTGCTGGAGAGCAGGAACCTGGCAGTGGGGTGAGAGACAGACACTGTTTGATCTGGAGAAGGCCTCCGTCGCTCATCTGTGTTACATAGGCAGGGGTCCCAAATGGAACCCTATTCCTTTTATAGGACTCTGGTCAAAAGTAGTGCACTATAGGGAATAGGGTGACATTTGAGACGCATGTTTGCTGTAGAAAGGCCTTCATTGCTCAACTGTGTTGCGTAGTCAGAGCAGTTGAGTCAGTAGCCATCCTCTTCCCTTAGTCTCTCCTTATGTGTCTGCCGGACTGTCTGACTCGCGGTTTTATCTATGACTAAAAGATGTTGTTTGAGTTTCTCGTTGTCTTACTCTCTATCTCCAGACGGTTGAGGATGTCTACAGCCACAGCATCCGCTTCCAGCTCACACGTGCTCTGTTTCTCCACATCCAGAACCAGAGAACTGCATCAGAGAGAGCAAGAGAGATAGGGGGGGGGTGGGGAATGGAGAGAAATGGAGAAGGAGAAAATACAGATTGAGAGAGAGACGGAGAGCAAGAGGTAAGCACACAACATGGATACACATTACACACAGTTGGCAAGTCTCAAATGACACCCTATTCACCAGGAGTTTACTAATTCACATAGGGCTCTGATCAAAAGTGGTCAGAAAAACAGGCATGTACAAACAAGACCTAAAAACCCAACACCGTATTGGCCCACAACATGTAATTGGAGCCTGTCTGTGCAGGTGTGGCTCACCAGGGTATGGCATCCTCCTCCCAGCGGACAAACGTGCCTCCCAGGGTACTGTCACTCAGTTTGGAGGTACAGGGGCTCTTTAAGGGGCTGGTGCTGGGCCTGCTGCTGAAGCCCTGGCGATCTGGGGGAAACCCCTCTGTTTAATAGACACACACACACAGACAAAAACATGTAAGTCATGTGTTGGAAGCCAATCTGATGATTTTTTTTGCGCTAAAACAGACCACAGACATTGTGTCTTCAACATAAAGCAAAATGCAAAAGAAAAGCATGCCAGCTCAGTATTTCCAATTTATTTGGATCTACACAACTTTCTAAACAGGTTTTTCAAATCCCAGTTCTTTTGTCATCCTCTTCACTTGATCCCAGATTACAAACTCACTTTCAATTAGGTGTTATACAAAGAAGAACCTAAACAGGTGTACATTATTATCAGAGTTTTAGTCCCTTTGTACTTTTTTTGTTCTTTGCAACCCATTTTCCATTGATTGTGTCAAATCCAGAGGTGGCCCTCTCTTTGTCTGGGGAGATTGTTGCGTGAACATTGTTAAGAACCTGTTAATCTGAAGCAGGGGGGATTTCCTGGCCTATTCATTAACCCTTCCATGCGTGGTAGTGTCATGCTGGGTTCTGCCTCCCCTGGCCCAGGAGACTCGCTCAGGCATGAAGAGCACTGCAGAGCGGAGATACCTGTCCCATCTCGGCTCAACACGGCCCAGGATTAGCGCTTAGTAAGCCTTAGTCAAGATCAAACAGAAAAAGGCCTATCTGCCGCTTTATTCCCAGCCACCAGGCAGGAGAGAAAGGGTGTAGAGGAGTGTGAAGCCACGGCCAAGTTCAACTATCAGATCTGAGGGAAACATTCCTGCTCCTCCACTCCCACTGTGAAACCTCCCCTTTTCTACCACTCTCTCCCTCCTACTGTGAGGGGCCTAGTGATTCACAGGTTCATGTCCTGGGATGAAGGGAGGAAAAGGGAATCTATGTCCATCTGACCGCCACGGCCCTCAACCCTACAGTCTCAACATGATCATTCTCACTGGAGGTGAGCAGAGGTGATGTGGGGGGTAATATTAATACTAAACAGCTGTGTACAGTGCAAGTTCAATGAACAGACGAGTTCAACAGGTCAGAAGTAAACCGATCCACATCCAAGCGCTTACTGTTCATTCCTCTAGATTGATGGCAGGGTGTTTATCCAACTCAGTGAAAAAGAGGTGCAGAGCAGCAGTACCAGGAATGTGCTTCAGGCTCCTGGACAGGGTCTAGCGTTCTATCCTGGATCTTCTGTCTACCATTACTTTTTGTTAGGTATGTTCAACAGGCTTGCAGTGTTCCAGAATGCTACGGGCTTCTAGGAGAACCAAGTTATTCCTCTAGTCTGCCACGGACCCCATTGCTTCCAGTCTTTTCTCACACTCTTTTCTTCCCTTCTGCTGTAAGCTCTTCTGTGTGTTGGTGAGGTGTCATCTTTGTAGAAGTCCACCTTTTTTATGGAAAGCCTTTTCTATACTGCCAGGTCTTTGTAAATCTGCTATCTGCTAGCCACTCTTTACAAAAGGACACACTGACCAGGATACATTAGGAGGATAAGGTGTGTGTGTGTGAGTGAGAGAGAGAGAGAGCGAGGCTGCCAAAGCATCTCAAGGCCAATGTAAAAAAACACTACTAATACAGCATAACAAAGCATGGCAGCTCTCCCTCTCATACAGCCTCCCCACAGAGCCAGTATGCCCAGTCATAGCTCTAGCCTGATAAGACTGGGCATATTGCACACCCCTCAACCACATTAACAGTACCCATAACGGTTTGACAAAGACAAAGGGGGAGACAAAAGGTGTGTCCCACAACACCACCACATGATTAAGTCCAGCCAGGTCACAGGTTTGTGACAAGGTTCCTAGCATCCTACTCCGTTACTGCCCGTCGCTTACCTTTGCACTGCTGGCTCCGGCGGAACTTGAAAGCTCCCAGGTTGATGAGGTTCATGCCGTACAGGTTGTAGTCGATGAACAGCTGCAGTAGGTAGGGGATGTGGGCCTCGTGGGGTTGGTAGCTTTTGTTCATCACAGCACCTCCTTGTAACAGCTCACACACCCTGGAACCACACACACACACAGTGTTTCACATTAGATAAGATATACACTACCGTTCAAAAGTTTGGGGTCACTTAGAAATGTCCTTGTTTTCAAAAGAAAAGCAATTTTTTTGTCCATTAAATAACATAAAATTGATCCGAAATACAGTGTAGACATTGTTAACGTTGTAAATCACTAGTGTAGCTGGAAACGGCTGATTTTTTATGGAAGATCTACATAGGCGTACAGAGGCCCATTATCAACAACCATCAGTCCTGTGTTCCAATGGCACGTTGTGTTTGCTAATCCATGTTTATAATTTTAAAAGGCTAATTGATCATTAGAAAACCCTTTTGCAATTATGTTAGCACAGATGAAAACGGTTGTGCTGATTAAAGAAGCAATAAAACTGGCCTTCTTGAGACTAGTTGAGTATCTGGCTCCCGAGTGGCGCAGCGGTCTAAGGCACTGCATCTCAGTGCTTGAGGCGTCACTACAGACCCCCTGGTTCGATTCCAGGCTGTATCACAACCGGCCGTGATTGGGAGTCCCATAGGGCGGCGCACAATTGGCCCAGCGTCGTCCGGGTTTGGCCGGTGTAGGCCGTCATTGTAAATAAGAATTTGTTCTTAACTGACTTGCCTAGTTAAATAAAGGTAAAATCCCAAAATATATATATATATGGAGCATCAGCAATTGTGGGTTAGATTACAGGCTCAAAATGGCCAGAAACAAATAACTTTCTTCAGAAACTCGTCAGTCTATTCTTGTTCTGAGAAATTGCCAAGAAACTGAAGATCTCGTACAATGCTGTGTACTAGTCCATTCACAGAACAGCGCAAACAGGCTCTAACCAGAATAGAAAGAGGAGTGGGAGGCCCCGGTGCACAACTGAGCAAGAGGACAAATACAGTGTCTAGTTTGAGAAACAGGCGCCTCACAAATCCTCAACTGGCAGCTTCATTAAATAAATAGTACCCGCAAAACACCAGTCTCAACGTCAACAGTGAAGAGGCGACTCCGGGATGCTGACCTTCTAGGCAGAGTTGCAAAGAAAAAGCCATATCTCAGACTGGCTAATAAAAAGAAAAGATTAAGATGGGCAAAACAACACAGACACTGGACAGAGGAAGATTGGAAAAAAGTGTTATGGACGAATCAAAGTTTGAGGTGTTCGGATCACAAAGAAGAACATTTGTGAGACGCAGACCAAATGAAAAGATGCTGGAGGAGTGCTTGATGCCATCTGTCAAGCATGGTGGAGGCAATGTGATGGTCTGGGGGGCTTTGGTGGTGGTAAAGTGGGAGATATGTACAGGGTAAAAGGGATCTTGAAAAAGGAAGGCTATCACTCCATTTTGCAACGCCATGCCATACCCTGTGGACGGCGCTTGATTGGAGCCAATTTCCTCCTACAACAGGACAATGACCCAAAGCACAGCTCCAAACTATGCAATAACTATTTAGGGACGAAGCAGTCAGCTGGTATTCTGTCTATAATGGAGTGGCCAGCACAGTCACCGGATCTCAACCCTATTGAGCTGTTGTGGGAGCAGCTTGACCGTATGGTATGTAAGAAGTGCCCATCAAGCCAATCCAACTTGTGGGAGGTGCTTCAGGAATCATGGGGTGAAATCTCTTCAGATTACCTCAACAAATTGACAACTAAAATGTCAAAGGTCTGCAAGGCCGTAATTGCTGCAAATGAGGGATTCTTTGACGAAAGCAAAGTTTGAAGGACACAATTATTATTTCCATTAAAAATCATTATTTCTAACCTTGTCAATGACTACATTTCCTATGCATTTTGCTATATTTCCTATTCAAACTAATTTCATGTATGTTTTCATGGAAAACAAGGACATTTCTAAGTGGACCCCAAACTTTTGAACGGTAGTGTATATTATTGTATGCTACTCATAGAAATGTACTTTGCGTACAGAAAAAGCTATGTGTTCCAAAAAGAAACTGAGATCGAGTCGGAGAGGCATTCATTCCATAGCTGATATGCTTTCATTCATTTTTCTAGGGGGTACTTTTCAAACTTCAAACTTCCAGCCAGTCTTTGTCAGTCCTATATCCATAATAATAATGTAGATCACATTGACAGTTCCCCTTTAAAGGTCAGAGCGGAGAGAGAGAGCTGATTGATTGAGTGATTGATCTGGAACAAGACAGGGGCTCATAACAGTCAGTCAGGCTGGGAGCAGACAGTGTGCCAGTTAGTCTGTCTCGCTCTCTCCCCTCGCTCCCTCCCTCCCTCTCGGTCTCTCTCTCTCTCTCCTTCCTCCGTATCAGTCTCTTGCTCTCCTCTGTCCCTTCTCTCAGTATCAGTGCAGCAGCACGACTCCACTCACAGTGACTGATGGCTTCAGCAGCTAAATAACAGCCACACACACACACACTTACACAAAACAGACACGTACTCGCTTTGTCTCACACACACAGTCGTTCTGTCTCTCCGTCTCAACGCACACGCACACACAATCTATCTAAAACACACACACCGCGAGAGCACTGTACTACATAAGCAGGTCGATCAATATCAGCAGAATGAGCATCATAGTCATGTGCACACAGTCTAGCCTACAGACAGAGAGCATACCCCTCTCTAACAACAGAAACACAGGGTGAATGTTAAGATATAGGCTATTACAGCTCAAACCAAAACACACAGACCGGTGAGAAATGCAAGCTAAGGCAAAAACAGTAGAACACCCTCCACACCTTTTGACCATCTGAGGATTGTACAGATAGATCTTCATAAACTTCCTCTCCTTGGCATGGTATCCATAAAAAGGCCTGTGGAGTGGGGGGTGGGGGGGGGGGGGGGAAGAGAGAGAGAGAGAACACCATCAGAAAAACAACACAATACTAGGTACAGACTTCACCTACCATTCACCTTCTAACATGAACATGTGATCCTTCAGACTCTGTCCCTTTCTCAATTTGTCTTTTCTTGATTCCTCGTGTCTTCTCTCCTCGCCTCCTACTCAAAACCCATAGGGGGAGAATGCCCTAGGGGAGGAACCTTGGGTCATCTCCTCCAATGAGGTTTGAGAAGGAGGTGAGAAAATAGGATGTGAGGGAAAACAAATAGAGAAAGAGCCTCTGCATTGTAATGAGTGACCCTACTAAGGAACAGTGATCTATCTAAAAGAGCGGGACTTACATGCCGGAGACCAGTGCCACCTTGAAGACGTGCTGTGTGTTGGAGGAGGGATTTCCCATGGACACGTTAAGTGCCCTGTCGATGCTGAAGGCCACCTGACGCAGGTAGCGCTCTGCCTGTTGCCCGTAGCCATCGTAGGGCACATAGAGGTAGGGGAAGATGCCATGGAGGTGGAGACAGGTCTTCTGACCTGAGAGAGGATAGAGAGAGAGAGTCTGGTTGAGACAGTGGTAGGCTAATCCTTTATTCACCATGTAGAATCATCCGGAAATTAACAAACAATATTCTGTGGTCAGAGGCGATAGGATGGCCACCCGCTGTGCACGGCCGACGTTCGTGTTGGTCCGCCTTGTCCTTTAGACAGAGGGTTTGTGTTCATGTGGCAGAGCTGCTGTGTCAAACTCAAAGTTGGTTACCTCAACCCATAGTAACACATTTAAAACTGGCACAGAGTCAAAACACAAAGCCACTCCGCATTATACAGTGATATAAAACTAATTCAAGTAGTAGCCAGACTCTTATAGTTAATTTACCAAAAAGCAAAGCATGCTCACTTTAAACAACATATTTACAGCCGGTAATGCAGTCTGCCAGTGACATGACTGATTTGACTAAGATACTATTAAAACTAGACATGCACACAATGGAGATAGATTGGCCTCTCTACTGAGGGGAGAAAGGGAGGAGGGAGTCCAATAAAACAGCTTGTACACACTTTCCAACCACTGGAAGACAAACGCCGCCATCCAGCCCAGCTCAGACAGACTGATGAAAACAACAAAGGTCTGTAAAGGAGCCTTGAATCATGAGTGCACGCCACCAAAATGTAAAGCAGGCCATTAGCTAAATAACCAACAGGATAGCAGACGGGGGACTGTCTCCATGAGGGAGGGAGCGGGGGGGACAGACTGATGTGGAATGAGGTCATCATGAAGTCGTGTAGTGTAAAAAAATATATATAAAAAACTAAAAGCACCAAAAGGAAGCCAAGCCAGCTAGATCTCACTGGCTGACTGACGGTCCTATTGCAGGCCTAACCTCGTCACCAGGCTAGCTAAGGGAGGAAGTGCACTGCAAGAGACTAGTATTCCACACCTAATATCAAATATGTAATATGATACTATCCTACTCTATTTTAAGAATAGGAGCCATGTGGCTGTGGGAAGGGACTAGGGACCATGCAGACCAGATGAGACAGTAGGACTGACAGAAGGAGGAGGCAGTATAGAGTTACCATCCCACACGTCAGCCCCATCTGTCTGCTAGGCACCCACGCATGCGCACATGCCCTCATTATCACCATTTGTAGGGGAATTGAGGAAGGGCGGTGGGCAGGGGTGTTTTTGGTAATGGACTTTTTTTGGGGCTTTGGCACTGTAGTCTCCCCAGCCTGGCCCTGCCCGTGGCGTGACAGATGCTGTGCAGTGCAATGCTGCTGCATTCCGCAGTTTCCTGGGCCCAATTGTTGAATCTGGACCGATGGCATGGAGTATTACTGTAGAGAAAACAGCCTACACAAAAACAACATCTAGATATCTCTGCAACCATGCAGGGGGTGAAACAGGAAGTGGTGCAAATATACAGAGAAACTGACAGTGTTGGACACCACAACTACCAATGTCATCGTGAGGTTGGTGAGGGCAAACAGACAGCGCCAACCAAGAGAAAGCAGCTCTCTAGGGAAACCTCTTATAGACAACAGTGGCAAACAACGCGGCATGTGAATTGCTTTCAACACACAGGCATCAACACAAACCTAGTAGACCAGACCGATAAATAACCCTTCACGTCTACATAGAACGGCCCCATCTGACATCCAATCCTTTCACCACCACAGAGAAACAGACAGTCAAGGCAGGAAAAGTGCACTAGGCAGAGAGTGTGTCTTCTCTAAGGACAGACAGACTGACAGGTAGACTGGCATGGAGCCAGTCGGGGGAGGAGAGGGCAGACAAAAGGAGCTGTGAGGTAGGCTAGGTAAAGTTGGGAACGTGTGTGTGTGTGTGTGTTGTGAGGAGATGACCCACTCATGTGACTGACACTACCCAGAGAGCCAGATAGCCACACAATGCAGCACAAAGGACGCCACCCTGGCAGGCAGAGAGAGAGAGCTCTCATAGGGATGTATGTGCCTTGCTAGCTAACACAGTCGAGACACACACAGCCAACGCCATTGGTGAAGCTGCTACTGCAGTTGCTAGGTAACGGAAGCCGGCAAGCAGTACAATCCCCTGACAGACAGCGGGGAAATATAAACAAGTGATTCTTTCCATCCAGCTGGCTGGTGCGGAGCGAGAGAGGAAAGAGGGAGAGAGAGAAAGAGAGAGAGAGAGAGTGAGCGAGAGAGTGAGCGAGAGGGAGAGCGAGTGAGTAAGAAATAGTGAGAGAAAGAGAGAGTAAGGAGAGAGGAAGAGACGGAGAGATCGGAATAGACAGAAAGAGAGAGGAAGAGAGAGAGAGAACGAGAGAGAGAGAGAGGAAGAGAGAGAGAGAGAGAGGGGAAGAGAGAGAGAGACAGGGGAAGAGAGAGAGAGACAGAGTGAGAGCGAGTGAGAGGAAATGAAAGAGGGAGTTGTGACTGACTGAGGTCTAGGCCCTAGGGCTGTTCTCTCTCTCTCTCTCTCTCTCTTCCTGTCTGAGTAGAGAGTAGTCCCCAGCCACCCGTCAGCTCCCTCCCTCCCTCCCTCCCTGTCTGAGTAGAGAGTAGTCCCCAGCCACCCGTCAGCTCCTGACCGCCCACCCGACCGAGCATGGCTCCTTGATTTGTGAATGAGAGGGAGGACCAAACCAGGAGAAGGGTTAGATAGAGTTAGATAGAGGACGCAACATTGTATCCGTCCCATTATGGCGTCTGCGAGCGCATGGTCAGCACCATTGAGGACATCTCCATTTTGAAGTAGTCCATTTTCTTCTACTACTACTTTTTTTATGAGTTGGTAAACAAACTGAAAGAGTGCATACTGCCACCAGGAGTGCATTGTTTGAACAGAAATAAAGCCCAGGTTGGCGATTTACTGCCACCTGCAGTTCTGGTATGTTTGCTCACAAGTATAATTAATTGGCTGATCCCTCCTGATGACCTGGATGGAATTATGTGATCCTTCCTTAACCCATAGGAAGTCACACCTAGTTGACTACTTCAAAATGGTGAATGTCCTCAATGACGCTGTCCATGCTAAAACAGGGCACTAGAGTCCTCGATCTATCTCTATTGGACCATCTACAGGAAGGAACATGGAGGCAGAGATGATGATCCACTCTGCCAAACTCCTCCCTACCTACCTCTCCACACATCCCTATCTCTCCTCCTCTCTCTACCCATCCCTCCCTGTCTCCTCTTCCTCCAGATCTGCAGCAGGCAGCGGGTCTGAATGACTCAGCATTACAGCAGCAGCTCTAGTCTGTCAGTACTGTAGAGTTACAGTCAGAGTGCTGCCTGCCTGCTAGCTGCTACTGTACACTACTGCTGTCTGCGGAGGCACAGACAGACAGACATGTGGATCACTCCAGCCAGACGGCAGTCTAAAGGAGTCCCTCTCACTGCATGGAGCAGCAGCAGCAGCGCTCCTAATAAGGTGAAAGTTTGCATGCATGTGTGTGTGCAGCCAGCCACTCAGACCCTCCATCTTGATGAATACCCATTCATGCTCTCCCTGGACTGGACCTGATTGATCACAGGAAGCTCTGGGTCACGCAGAACAAGAGAGTGTGGAGCTGTATAGAACCCCTCTCTGTAGAATGTGGGCCCTGAGGCACAACCCACAGATGAATGTAGTTTCGGAGTGAGGGGGAATCAGGGAGGGAGCGAGGGGTGCAGGGGGAGGGCAAGTCCCTCTTAGATGGGTGTCTGTAGGGGGGAAACATCCCCTCTGCTTTTGCCTCTGGGCCAGCATGCACTAACTGGAGTAATAAAGAACATGGACAAAACTTGGTTAGGGATTGGGACTGTGGATTATGGACAAAATACCAACTGTGTCTTACAGTAACAGAGAATAAGGCCAACATTTTCTAATGAGTTGAGAGAACAGAACTGAGCAAAGTGGAAGAGAGGCTCATTAACACAGCCTGAACCCATGTTGAGGACATAATATCTGCCTGGTCATGAACCCAATCCCTAACACTGTAGGGAGGATAGCGGGGAGATGAAAGGTTAATGGAAACCTAACACTGGTATCTCAACATCTGTAGAGAGCCTCCTGTATTGTCTGTCTCAATGCCAGGGCACTGGGGGCAGGGCAGTGACAGAAGAGAGAAGAGGGTGGGGGCAGGGAGCAACAGAAGAGAGGATAGGGTGGGGGGGGAGAGCGAGAGAGACAGAGAAAGAAAGAGAGAGAGGAGAGTAAGAACGAGAGAGGGAGAGCGAAAGAAAGAGCGAAACAGTAAGAAAGAGAGCGAAAGAGAGAGTAAGAACGACCAGGGATGGCTGAGCTGAGGGAGGGATGCACCTGGCATCATCAAATCTAAGCCCCTACCCATCATGCTGCTTCACAGAGTCCCAGTTCCCCTCTATCCCTGCCAGAGCACCTGCAGAAAAGAGAGAACATCATAGCCCAACCCACCAGTGGCCTGACTGAACAGACATCTGCCCATAGCCCTGTATGGTATGAGAGAAGGGATGGACGGCAGGAACAAACTAATGGGTGCCGCATGAAGATACTGTCGATCAATAAAGCTTCTGCTTGCTTAGCAAGATCTGCACCATCATTTACAGTTGAAGTTGGAAGTTTACATACACCTTAGCCAAATACATTTAAACTCAGTTTTTCACAATTCCTGACATTTAATCCTAGTAAAAGTTCCCTGTCTTAGGTCAGTTAGGATCACCACTTTATTTTAAGAATGTGAAATGTCAGAATAATAGTAGAGAGAATGATTTATTTCAGCTTTTATTTCTTTCATCACATTCCCAGTGGGTCAGAAGTTTACATACACTCAATTTGTAATTGGTAGCATTGCCTTTAAATTGTTTAACTTGGGTCAAATGTTTTGGGTAGCCTTCCACAAGCTTCCCACAATAAGTTGGGTGAAATTTGGCCCATTCCTCCTGACAGAGCTGGTGTAACTGAGTCAGGTTTGTAGGCCTCCTTGCTCGCACATGCTTTTTCAGTTCTGCCCACACATTTTCTATAGGATTGAGGTCAGGGCTTTGTGATGGCCACTCCAATACCTTGACTTTGTTGTCCTTAAGCCATTTTGCCACAACTTTGGAAGTATGCTTGGGGGTCATTGTCCATTTGGAAAACCCATTTGCGACCAAGCTTTAACTTCCTGACTGATGTCTTGAGATGTTGCTTCAATATATCCACATAATTTTCCTTCCTCATGATGCCATCTATTTTGTGAAGTGCACCAGTCCCTCCTGCAGCAAAGCACCCCCACAGCATGATGCTGCCAACCCCGTGCTTCACGGATGGGATGGTGTTCTTCGGCTTTCAAGAACCCCCTTTTTCCTCCAAACATAACGATGGTCATTATGGCCAAACAGTTCTATTTTTGTTTCATCAGACCAGAGGACATTTCTCCAAGCTGTTTAAAAGGCATAGTCAACTTAGTATATGTAAACTTCTGACCCACTGGAATTGTGATACAGTGAATTATAAGTGAAATAATCTGTCTGCAAACAATTGTTGGAAAAATGACTTGTGTCATGCACAAAGTAGATGTCCTAACCAACTTGCCAAAACTATAGTTTGTTAACAAGACATTTGTGGAGTGGTTGAAAAACTAGTTTTAATGACTCCAACCTAAGTGTATGTAAACTTCCGACTTCAACTGTACCTTCCTTCTGCCATCCTTCTAATGAGTTAAAAATGCGGGCCATTCTAAACATTTTACAGTAAACGTTGGGGGGGGGGGGATGTCTCTTGTTTTACAGTAGACTTCTCAGGGTAATACATGGGAATATGTTGAGGGAATATCAATGTGCTGTGCCTGTCTCTAGTCTACATCGTGCATATAGCATTACCCATGGGAGAGGGAGGGTGTGTGTGTGTGTGTGTGTGTGTGTCGAATCTCACGTGATGGTTCAGTTCTGCGGGTTCACTACAGACGCCATCCTGCACCACGACACAGAGGAAAAGCCTCGTTTGAGAGGAGGTGAAGGGAGGAGGGGTAAGAAAAGAGATGAATGACTACTTTAAATCACATCTCTCTAAGTCACAATTCATAAGGAAATCATTCAATTTAAATACATTCATTAGGCCCTAATCTATGGATTTTACATGACTGGGAATACAGATATGCATTCGTTGGTCACATATACCTTTAAAAAAAATAAAGAAAAAAGGTAGGGCCGTGGATCGGAAAACCAGTCAGTATCTGGTGTGACCACCATTTGTCTCATGCAGCACTACGCATAAAGTTGATCAGGCTGTTGATTGTGGTCTGTGGAATGCTGTCCCACCGCACGACAATGGGCCTCTGGATCTCGTCACGGTATCTCTGTGCGTTCAAATTGCCATGGATAAAATTAAATTCAGTTTGTTGTCCATAGCTTATGCCTGCCCATACCATAACCCCACCGCCACTATGGGGCACTCTGTCCACAATGTTGAAATCAGCAAACCACTCGCCCACACAACGCCATACACGTGGTCTGCGGTTGTGAGGCAGGTTGGACAGACTACCAAATTCTCTAAAACGATGTTGGAGGCGGCTTATGATAGAGAAATTAACATTACATTCTCTGGCAACAGCTCTGGTGGACATTCCTGCAGTCAGCATGCCATTTGCACGCTCCCTCAAAACTGTGGCATTGTGTTATGTGACAAAACTGCACATTTTAGAGTGGCCTTTTATTGTCCCCAGCACAAGGTGCACCTGTGTAATGATCATGCTGTTTAATTAGCTTCTTGATATGCCACACCTGTCAGGTGGATGGACTATCTTGGCTAAGGAGAAATGCTCACTAACAGGGATATAAACAAATTTGTGCACTAAATATGAGGGAAAGCTTTTAGTGCGTATGGAACATTTCTGGGATCTTTTATTTCAGTTCATGAAACATGGGACCAACACCTTACATGTTGCGTTTATATTTTTGTTCAGTATAACTGGGCAGCATAGTGTAAAGTGCTCTGTCTTCTAGCAGACACTACTTCTTGCTAGTCCTGGGTGAGACTATTGAAATGCTGCCAGGACAGCAATTTATGAAGTGGTGTTTGGTGGCATGCAGGAGGAGTAAACAGTGTGTTTGCCATGCTGTGGAGAGACTCTGATCGCACTGTGTTGTGTGTGTGTGTGTGTGAGAGAGAGAGAGAGAGAGCGAGTGAGACACTCAGGGAGGAGGAGGAGAGGCACAGACGTCGAGGTGGGGTGCTGCTATTTTTGGCCTTGCCTGGCTGCGAGGAGCGAGTCTGCTGATGAGCGGAGCAGAGGTGGAGAGGACACAGACAGGGGCTGCTGAGCAGGGAGAAGATTATGTTGATCTATTTACAGCCCTATCTGGCCCTGTGCTCCAGTCATAGACCACTGTATACCCTGTACTGTGTTTGTGTGTGTGTGTGTGTGTGTGTGTGTGTGTGTGTGTTAGGGGTGTGTGTGGTAGGGTGCTGCTCATTAACCACCCTCTGTTCGGATACCCTCCCTCTGCCACCCCTCCTCCCCATACACCATCACACACACACCCACCACCAACACTGCAATTTAGGCACAGCGCTAATGCACACAGCATCTCTTTTATTTCATCCATCTTTCAAAGTGCTTATGCAAATTGTTTATTTTCTGTCGCTCTAAAACAAAACAAAGGCGTGAGAGGAGGCCTGTTTCTTTATGGGCACCTCACTCTGAGTAGTACACTGCTGCTGCTTCCTGCTCTGCACTCTTCCTTGTTCTTTGTTTTCCATAGTTGGCCATGTCTCCAGATCTGAGTCGGACACAGAAACCTCTCCAGTCCTGTCTGAAATTATACAGTGGTAAAACCAGCAAGTCCAGGAACGCCTGTTCACTCACTGACCACTCTGTTCTGTAATGCCTCATCTTCCATTCGTGAACACTGAACAGCTCCTATACAGTGATTTAACCAGGCGTATTCCCCACTGACTGTATCCAGATCTGATTCTGAACACAGGCCAGTGTCTTCAGCTGTGTCTCCAGGCCTCCAATATAAATCATGAGAGGCTGATTGCCCTGAACTGCTTTCCTTCCCTTCACTCCCAGTGTGTCACAGGTTCCATTGTGTCATAGCTAGGAGCCAGAAGCCTCCCTGGCTGAGATGACTTCATGCTGGGGGAGAGACTGTGGTGGTCCCCGGGCCAAACCTGTAGCAGACAGCAGAATCCTCCCTGTGACTGTGCTGTGTTTACCGTCTCCCTCTCCACAGCCAAGGCCTGTCCTGGCAGACTGCCTGACTCCTGAGCACAGAGTGGAGCAAACAAGTCACTGTATGTCAATTTCCAGCTCTCAGCAAGGGATTTCATACAGCACTCCCAGTCGTTCCTTACCCATGTACTGTACCCCCAGACAGCCCTAACCTAGTCCAATCCTGAGGCAGACAGACAAAGGCCCAAAAGTCTATGAAATCTCTGCAAGGGAATTCCTACATCATTCCCAGACAGCCCGTAGACATGAAACACCTCAGTCTTTGTGAAGCTCCAGACTGGGCCAAGCGGTCTCCTGCTGGGTTCAGTAAAGACATCCCTGGCACTTCTGTGTGGTAACGAACAAACAGACCAGATCAGACCGCCCTGCCAACCAGTGCCAGATATTTGAACAGTCAGGAGTCTCAACAGATGGCCAACCACCTAGCCTCACGCCAACCCTTCACACACACACACACACTACACAGCTTTTTTTATTTTGTCTTTCTGACTAAGGAGTGTCACAACAGCACATTCTTCTCCAGACCTCATGGGTATAGGCCTATGTTGTTTGAATCCATCCTAGTGGAAGGTGTAGGTGGCTGGGCAGGGAGCAGGGGCCCCCCTCCGCTACCATCCATCTCCGGTGTGGGATACAAGTGGCGATAACAGGCCCCAGTTCATTCATCCAGTGGCGGTACTAATGATCCCGGTACAGCTGATTAACAGCACGGGCGTGCCTCCATGCCCTCTGCTGTGTCAAAGCAGGGGCACACACACACACGCAGTGTTTCCGCTGCAGTCATTTAGCTGTGGAGTAGCACCACGGCAAAATCATTGCCGCCAATGGAAAGAAATATGGAACATGAAATAATATTTTGAAGATCCTAGAACAGTGAACAGTCCACATTGACTTTTCCTCTGCAAACAATGAATAGAAAAACCAAATAACTCCATAGTAGAATAGTTCATCTATTTACCTAGTCTTGTTGTTGTTGTTGTTGTTGTGTGTTCTATGCGAGAGAAATAGGCTATTCCTCTACAGGCGTATTCCAGTTACGAGTGCCATTGGGAGGGAAACATGCATTCTAACAAGCAATCAACACACAACAAAGCTTAATGCAACCATGGGAAAAACAATCGTTTTAATGGCCTTTGTTAAAAAGAGGGAGATCATGGTGACATTAAGTGGTTCTGTGAGAAGTACAGGCAGGGTGGTGGAATACTCCAAGTTACCCTAACAGATACCTACATTATACTCACTGTGTTTATGCAATTTCTTTGGAACATATAATTCATCAATATGACGCTAACTAGTTAAAAGATCACATTCGGGATCTAGCTAATGATTAGCCCAATAGGGTAAATGCAGATATAGTTGAAATGGAGTTGCCTATTTATTTATAGCCACTATGCTGCATCAGCTTATTGCTTATAGCATACCTGATAATATGGATGGGCTATATGTAGGGCTGGGAATTGCCAGGGACCTCACGATACGATATTATCATGATACTTTGGTGCCGATACGATATGTATTGCAATTCTTACGATTCTATATGTATTGCGATTAGATACTGTGACTTTATTGCGATTCGATGTTCCAAACATATTGCTCACCATATGTCTGTTGCAGAGGGACAAGAGAGTGCCATGAGAAAACATGGAGAAAAAACATGGACATTTTGATCAGTCATGGAAATAAAAGTGCTGAAAACAAATTAGCTCCCTATTTAAAAAGAAGATGGAGAACAAGCTCCCGAGTAGCGCAGCAGTCTAAGACACTGCATCTCAGTGCTAGAGGCGTCACTACAGACCCTGGTTCGATTCCAGGATGTATCACAACTCGGCCGTGATTGGGAGTCCCATAGGGCGGCGCACAATTGTCCCAGCATCATCCGGGTTTGGTCTGGGTAGGCCGTCATTGTAAATAAGAATATGTTCTTAACTGACTTGCCTAGTTAAATAAAGGTTAAATAAATAAATGAAGGGAAAATACTGGCGTTTTGGTGCAGGTACAGCCAACTAGCGCAAAAATAATATTGCGATAGTCAAAACGATACGATATATAGGACAAAATAATATCGCGATATGTAGCTGTATACATTTTTTCACCCCATCACTAGCTGTATGCATGGTCCAATATGTTAAAATTATTTTATCAAATCATTTTCTAATATGTTATTGGGCTCATTTCTGGAGGTGGACATTATATCTTAGATGGTGTCAGCATAATTGTATTTTCATTCATTTTGGAGTATGTCCTTTTAAAAAGTCACCAGAACTGAGCTTCTCAGTCCTTGTACATACAAACTCTACGGGGGGGACCCCTTGAACCTCCCCTGCTGTGACCTTTTCCCCCACTGCTACACATTTTTCTAGAGGAAACACTTACACACACACACACACACACACACTTCACTACACCCGCAGTAACATCTTCTAAATATGTGTATGTGACCAATAAAATGTGATTTGATACACACCGCCACAACCGCCTGGGGGGACAGGAATATAAGGACAAACAGTCAGAGATGTCACACAGCAGGAAGGAAATACTATGACTGGGAAAAAGCAGGGCACTAAGTCCATGAGCTGGACCACTAAGACCACCATTACTGTAGCAACATGCCTGTATGGATGCTTATTTATCCAGGGTGAGTCATCGCTGCACAGCTGCACAATGTCAGACGTGGTGAGATAGACAAATGGAAAAAAGGGAGGAAGTCGATGGCCTCTCAATGAGCATCACCCTCACCCCAGCACACCTAACTGTCTCAACCAGTCGCATTAATCAGGTGTGCTAGAAGGGTGTGTGTTTCTACCAGACCTGCACTACGTGCGACGGCAGCCTGTCGATCGATGCCCTGCCAGCTCTCGCTGTGCTCACGCCACAGGCTCACACAAACATGTTAAATCAATCAAAGTCTGCATGTCCAACCACCTCAAGAAGCAAATGGCAGCAAGTGAGCCATAAGATACAAAACTGAGGTGAGGTGGAGGCCAAATGACTAACATTCCATGGGGAGTGTCTTTATCAGCGGGATAGAATGATAGAACGGTAGCGAGCGAAAGAGGAAGAGAGAGAGACAGAGAGAGGCTCCAGTCCAGTCCACTACCACTGCAGTGGGTGACCATCACAGTGACACACGCAAGTCCACAGAACCATGGTCCCAGGACCAACAGACTGAACCAGGATCTTGTTTCTGTGGTTTGGCCTTTGCTCTCTCACCTACTCCATGTTTATATGTGGCCCACTAATACCAGTGGCCCTCTGAGGCCCCCCTCCCTGCCTCTTGCTACAGTAGAGAGCAGGAAGAGTATAACTAGCAGGCTGAGCAGAAGAACTCCGCCACCAGGGCGTCTTTATTCCCACATAGTCCAGACACAAAGCGACGTCTGTTTGACCAGAGACCCGAGCGCTCTACTTAATGATGAGGAGCATCAGAGGAGGACAGACCAGAGCAGCAGAGCACAGCACAGCCTGAGGGCAGGACAGAACCCACTGTAGACATGACGGCAACTAGAGGAGGTCTCTACATAGCAGGAGAGGAGGAGGAGGAGGAGGAAGAGAGGAAGAAGAGGAGTGGAGAGAGAGAGAGCTGTGAAGTGCATTATGCTACTATGCCAACACTGAGGCAGAGGTCACACATACGAAGGACCTGTCCAGTCGGATTAGAAAGCACTGACTTCTCTCTCTCTGCATCTTCACTAATGTTTGCCACCGTGTTGGAGCTCAGGTATGTGACTGTGGCTCAGGGTGATGAGGGAGGGGTGTCAGGGTGAGAGGGCAATGAATTTGACAGGGTCAGGGAGGGTAGAGGCCATGAAGGGCAGCTCCAGTCCAACACGCATCACTGAACAAGTCACATTCTGACTGGGGTCCCCCCCCCCCCTAAACAGGACACAGAAACACAATGTGACATGACACCTGCAGGGACAGGTCGCCTCTGACACTGGAAGAGAGGGAGTAGATGTGGGAAAAGGAGAAAAAAGGGGGGGGGGGGGAATTAGGAAGAGAGAAATTGGATCTGCAGGAACTGAGTGTACAGTAGGTAGAGGAGAACAAAGGAACAGAGGAGAGCGTGAGGGGAGAGGGAGAGCACAGAGAAAAGGGAGAGCGAGCGAGAGAGGAGAGTGGAAGAGAAAGCGAGTGAGAGAGGAGTGGAAGAGCGAGCGAGGAAGCGCGAGTGCGAAAGCGAAAGAGAGAACAAGAGAGGAAGGGAGAGTGAAAGAGTGACAGTTAGAGCGAGAGAAGAGAGCCACAGACTGTGACCAGCGGGTGAGGAATCCTCTATATCTGCGGCTCCCAGTCTGACAGCCGTGTGTAGACTAGCCTGACAACACACACATGTACATGTGCATGCACGCACGGCAGGGAATGAACAGCGTCAGGGAATGACTTCTCTCCCTGCATCTTCACTAATGTTTGCCACTGTGTTGGAGATCAGGTATGTGACTGTGGCTCAGGGTGAACTTGACAGGGTCAGGGAGGGTAGAGAACAGGGAGGGTAGAGGCCAGGGAGGGCTGGGCCCAGGGAGGTTAGAGGCCAGGGAGGGCTGGGCCCAGGGAGGGTAGAGGCCAGGGAGGGCTGGGCCCAGGGAGGTTAGAGGCCAGGGAGGGCTGGGCCCAGGGAGGTTAGAGGCCAGGGAGAGCTGGGCCCAGGGAGGGTAGAGGCCAGGGAGGGCTGGGCCCAGGGAGGTTAGAGGCCAGGGAGGGCTGGGCCCAGGGAGGTTAGAGGCCAGGGAGAGCTGGGCCCAGGGAGGGTAGAGGACAGGGAGGGCTGGGCCCAGGGAGGGTAGAGGCCAGGGAGGGCTGGGCCCAGGGAGGTTAGAGGACAGGGAGGGCTGGGCCCAGGGAGGGTAGAGGACAGGGAGGGCTGGGCCCAGGGAGGGTAGAGGACAGGGAGGGCTGGGCCCAGGGAGGGCAGGGTCAGTCCCACACACGTCACAGACCTAGTCACATTCTGACTGGGGTCCCCCTTAAACAGAACACAGGAACACAATATGACATGACACCTGTAGGGACAGGTCGCCTCTGACACTGGAAGCTGTGGGAAAATGAGAAAAAAAGGGGGGGAAATTAGGAATAGAGAGAAATTGGATCTGCAGGAACTGAGTGTACAGTAGGTAGAGAACAAAGGAACAGAGGAGGGAGAGCACACACACACAGAGAGAGAGAGAGAGAGAGAGAGAGAGAGAGAGAGAGAGAGAGAGAGAGAGAGAGAGAGAGAGAGAGAGAGAGAGAGAGAGAGAGAGAGAGAGAGAGAGAGAGAGAGAGAGAGAGAGAGAGAGAGAGAGAGAGAGACTGTGACCAGCGGGTGGGGAATTCTCTGTGTCTGCTGCTCCCAGTATGACAGCAGTGTGTAGACTAGCCTGACAACACACACACACACACACACACACACACACAAGCATGTCAGGGAATTAACAGCATCAATGTGGTCGCGCAATCATGCAGTATGTATGATCACACATGCTGCTGGTTGACATGAACATACTTTACACAAGAACAAATAGCCTACATGGAGACAGGCGACAGAAGACAGGCTCCACACTATTAGACTGTACGCTCTGTACTAACAAGCAGTCAAATATTCCAATCCAGGCAATTAAAGACAGTCACATTTAGTGTTAGAGAATGTAAATATTAATTTAGTCAGAAACTGCCAAGCAGTCTGGACTGGAGAGTGACTGTGAAATTCAAAATAAATGAGAAATGGATACCCTTGTTTAACGACGGTCAACAGAACAAAGGGAGACCGACGGTGTCTGAATCTTAATTGAACTTTGCTATGAAATAATATATTATGTAAATGTCTTCCCTTGAGATAATAAAATGTGAGAGACGGAATCAAATAAAGCTATTGTGTCTCCAGCGTAATGTGCTAGCTAGACCAAGTGTTGCACATAGCCACAGTACTAGCCTACAGTAGATTCCTATCAGTATGGCCGGAAGCCATCTCTATCAAATGTTAGAGAGAAGAGAGAGGAGAGAGCGAGGAGAAAGTGAGTGAGAGAGAGGAGAAAGCGAGAGAGGAAAACTGTCCAGAGGAAAACTACAAACAACGCATGCAGGGCAGAATTAGGCCAATATCCACTAATAATAAAAACTCAAAAAAGAGCAATTCAGTTTAGAAAACATCTCAAATACAGTGACCCCCTCTCATATCATTAACAAGCCCTGCAATGCCAAGAGCTGAGCAAAGAAAAGAGTCCCCTCATCCAGCTGGTCCTGGTCCTGAGATCACAAACCTGTTATACTAACACACTGAAGCCTCAGGACCAGAACATCCAATCAATCAGAATAAATTACAACACAGTCAAAACAAAACTACACACAAAGTAAAATGCAGTGCTATCTGGCCCTAAATCGACAGTACACCGTGGCTAACTATTTGACCATGGTTACTGATCAAAACCTTAGAAAAACCTTGACAAAGTACAGGCTCAGTGAGCACAGCCTTGCCATGAGAAGGGTAGACACAGGAAAACCTGGCCCTCTGTAGAGGAAAGGCTGTGCAACCACTGCACCACAGCAGGACCTAAGACAGAGCTGCATTTCCTGACAAAATGTAAAAAATAAAACAATTAGTGTCAATTCCCCAAATTTGAACCAGTTTAAGGTTTCAAAGACCTGTCTGATGAGAACAGGCTACCCGTCCTGTTGGGGGAGGACGCAGAGAGCTGTGGGTTGTCAGTGCACTACATTGCTGCCTGCCATAAGATGAGGGACAGTGTCTGACAGACCAACCAACCTGCACATGTCCTCTATATTGTTATTGTTAAATGGTTATTTTGACCCTTGGTTATTGTTGTCCCGTTGACAACATTGATTATTATTATTTTAATTATGTTAATAGTGTAAATATCCAAAGTAAGCTTTGGCAATATGTACATTGTTACGTCATGCCAATAAAGCAAATTGAATTGAGAGGCGAAAGAGAGAGAGAGGAGAAAGAGAGAGGAGAAAGAAAGAGGGGGGAGAGAGACAGCGAGAGAAAGGTAGATGAGTGAAAGCAGTAAAGGAAGTAGAAAGAACGAGAGAGAAAGGTAGATGAGAGATCAAATCAGCACAGTACTACGACAACAGCCATCAAGATCCAAATCTGAGGAGTCACCGATGTTGTTTTACGCTCCAGGAAAGCAGCGTCTGTCTGCCAGTGTCCAAACGCCCTGATCAAGTAAAAACACTACCAGACAACAGGACATCTTCCCTTAACAGGTCTGCGTGCCCCTTTTCAGCATGTCGAAATTTGATATTCATGGCATGTCTCTGTGCCACACATCGCACAGCGTAGGGGAGGCGTGATTGGTGCATTAGACGAGTGAGACTCCCTTCCTCCCTCTCAAACACATACACAGGCAGCACACACCGAAACCAAATTGCAGCCGAAATATTGCTGTGAGGGAAAATGAGGTAGCTAGGAGAACAAAGAGGATATGGGGAACAGGTTTAGACATTTCCCTTCAAGAAAAAAAACAGATGTCTTTTATAAGAGGGCAGGCATGAAATTCTCCTAAAATGAATACAGCAGCAGCAGAAGACTATGTTCTGGTCGACCCAGAATCTCAGTGTTTCATGTAGCCCCCTCACTGTGCTCCTCCAGCACTGACAGAACAGAAAGAAGCAAGCTTGGTTGCATTTAAAAAACAAGCCAGGCTATTTTTAGAGCCAGCTAGAATTCCCCATCCCCCTTTAATAAGCCTGCTTTCATACACACTGTGTACAGTGGAACTGTGGAAATAAAAATGTATCTCAAGACATGCCGTTTGGTCTTCAGAAGCAAATTGATATGCAAGCCCTTATAAGGAGGGGAGTGTAGAATGGAGTGTTCAGAAAGCAGGGCTTTCCTGTTGTAGCTACAGCTTTAAAACAGAAAGCTGTAGGCCTACTCCTCCGTCCCCAATGACAGATCCCTAAGACCTACTGATGAGAACTTAATCCATGCGTGTGTGTTTTATTAACATCCAGATTGAAGGCACAGCATAACAGGTTCAAAGCATTCCTTTGTTCCAGTCCAGGCTCTTTCTCTGCCAAATTATTTCATTATTTTAAATAAAGGTCTTAATCTGCCTGAAACACTACAGTTTTCCAACAACAGTGAGTGGTCTGGGGAACAGACAGCCTGAATGGCCCGAGCAGGGCCCCTCTCCCTCAGTTCTCTAATGTAGGGACAAAGAGCCAGGAGAAGAGGAAGGGTTGGAACACTCAGCAGCGACCCAAAGTGACCCAACTCCACGTGCCAACACTGGGCTCCCTGGACCAGAGTGGGACCACACAGGTAATACCTGCTTTTTAGGGACTCCCTGCATTCAAAGAACACAAATCCACTTACTATCCCAACACAACCGTAGGCAGGGAGACAGCCCACAGTTACTGAGCACTCCACATCAAACGAGAAGAACACAGGCGTCTTTCATAAAGTACCAAAAAAGGAGGCATTTCCTGGCCTAACGCTAGCGACCAACGCAAGTAATCCAGTCCAGCTTCACTCAAGGCCTAATCGCATTACCTCACTGGCAGGCAGCAGTAAAAGCTGACAGGATACCGATACAAGGCCTACTGATGAGAGCAACAACAGCCCACTGATATCCCCACATACCCTAGTACTGCCTATAATGTGGTTAGGGCAGGTGTTTAAGGACAGAGTCCTATGTCTGCTATAGTCCTGGATGTGGTAGAGAGAGCTTGGCTGGTCTGTCTGTCTGTCCATATGTCTGTTGTCTGGTTGAAAGTCTGCCTGTCTGTTACCTCAACCTCCCCTCAGCCTGGAGGTCTGTCTGTGGCTCAGTCAGTCAGTCAGTGTGATTTGCAGCCAGCAGGCTGCAGACGTATTGACCAGCAGCGAGCGGTAGACCCGGCTGGCCACCTCCACCTCTGTGTGTGTTATTAACACAGCATGCCTCCTATTGATTAGACCCAGCCAAATCAAACAGTGCAGAAAAGAGCTGCTCACTCAGACAATTAGCCATCCAGCGGTGGCCTGTCAGAAGATTGGAGATAACACACGCGGAGCTGGCTAGCTGAACCATCAAGGCATAGTGCTGTAGCGGCTTCTTTTAACTTAAAGGACACCTAGCAAGGTGGAGATCCTCAAACAGGTGCCAGTACCAGAGAGGAGAGGTGGCTGGTTTCTGCATTCAAAATGGCACCCTATAAAAAGGTTCCCTGGTAAAAAGTAGTGCACTATAAAGGGAACAGGCTGCGATTTGTGACGCAGCGTCCAGTGGTCAGGGGGGCAGGGAGATCCTGGACTCCCTCTGGTGGAGTGACTTTGACATGGCCAGAGGCCTGAGGGAGAGCAGACCGCAACTAGAAAACCCAACACAAATCAAGACAGACAGCACATTATAGTCCTACACACACACACACACACACACACACACACACGTCTGTCTGCAGCACAGTCTCAGATTCAGCCGAGCCCACCTTGAGGCGAGCCAGCCCAGAGGCCAGGCCAGGCAGTGACTGACTGTCACTGGCTGTGTAGTCACATTCAATTCCCCCATGCTAATGAATCTACCATCCATCACACAGATATACGGCCTGCAATTCTTCCACTTTTATTTTTTGCCGCTAAAAATATAAAATGTGACCACCACACCAAGTTTCCATCTCACTCAGGCACTGCAGACCTTTCCTTCTCCTTTTCCCAGAACCACTAAATTCTGCAATTAATTCAGCTGAAATAAATCACCTGGCAAAGTTTAGTGTAATTTTCCCCTGTAATCCATTAGTCAATTGACAAACTGAAATAAAGGCTTTGCTGTGAGGCTGTGATAGGTTTCAGTGAGCAGAAAAGACAGTCTGAGGAAAAGTCTGAGGGCTAGGTGGGTACAGCACTAGAGTATAAAGACCAGGGTGTCACCTAACTCAACCTGGGTGACAGAAAAGGATGGCAGTGACAATGACTAGTGCTGCAGCACCCCATTTCTGCCCTCGGCAGTGGCGACGCATTCAAATAGCCACTGTAGAACCGGAGGGAGCTATTAAAGCCATCAATCACCCAGGCCCGGGCGCTGCAGCAAGGGCATATGTGTACTGTACAGAGAAACCTCAGAGGGCGGGGGGGGAGAGGGAGCCGAGAGAGAGATCTGAGAGAGTAAGGGAGAGAGAGAGAAGCAGAGAGCGAGGGAAAGAGAGCACTCAGGAAAAACCTCCCCTCCTACAAGACAAAGGCACATAGTTCAGCTACAGGCCAGACTAAAAGGTAGGCCTAGAACAGTTCAGCTGCAGGTTAAAGACTTAAGGTGTCTGCATACTTCCCAGCCGAAACAGTTCAGAAGAGTTTGTGCATAATTATGAATATATTTTGTGGCGTTTTTGTTCGTTTTGGACTTCGGTACGGTTTTTTTTGGCTGTTTGGGCACAACATTCTTTCGAGGCAAGCCGAAGTCAGTAGCCAAAGTCGACGCCCCTTCGTCAGTGATTGGTCAACAGTAGGGATTCTTCAATAAAGTCTGTTGTCATTCAACGAGAGACGACTCGTTTTCATTAACATTTTTTTCATTGAGAAATACTGCACCAAACATCTTAGTTAGATGTAAAATTGCGCTCCTCGGCAAAAATGTCCAAATTAATACTGGCTTTAACCAGTCTATACTGTCTATACTGGCTACGGCGTCTCAAAATGGACAAAAAGTACAATTGCACACTCACTCCGAACTGAAGCATTCTGGCGCCTTTAAGAGTAAGCACGTAGCCTATAGCTCAGCTATGGGGTAAAGGCTAAAGGTATATCGCCTTGGCTACAGTACAGACTAAAAGGTAGAACAGTTCAGCTGCAGGCAGTGCAGAATAAAGGTATTCAAATAAAATAAAATAAAATTTGACACATGCGCCGAATACAACAGGTGTAGACATTACCGTGAGATGCTTACTTACAGTCCTTAACCAACAATGCATTAATTTTTTTATAAAAAAGTACAATAAAACAACAACAACAAAAAAGTGTTGAGAAAAAAAAGAGCAGAAGTAAAATAAAATAACAGTAGGGAGGCTATATATACAGGGGGGTACTGGTGCAGAGTCAATGTGCGGGGGCACCAGCTAGTTGAGGTAGTTAGGTAATATGTACATGTGGGTAGAGTTAAAGTGACTATGCATAAATAATTAACAGAGTAGCAGCAGCGTAAAAAGATGGGGGGGGCAGTGCTAATAGTCTGAGTAGCCATGATTAGCTGTTCAGTAGTCTTATGGCTTGGGGGTAGAAGCTGTTGAGAAGCCTTTTGGACCTAGACTTGGCGCTCCGGTACCGCTTGCCGTGCGGTAGCAGAGAGAACAGTCTATGACTAGGGTGGCTGGAGTCTTTGACAATTTTGAGGGCCTTCCTCTGACACCGCCTGGTATAGAGGTCCTGGATGGCAGGAAGCTTGGCCCCAGTGATGTACTGGGCCATACGCACTACCCTCTGTAGTGCCTTGCGGTCGGAGGCCGAGCAGTTGCCATACCAGGTGGTGATGCAACCAGTCAGGATGCTCTCGATGGTGCAGCTGTATAACTTTTTGAGGATCTGAGGACCCATGCCAAATCTTTTCTGTCTCCTGAGGGGGAATAGGCTTTGTCGTGCCCTCTTCACGACTCTCTTGGTGTGGTTTGGACCATGATAGTGTGTTGGTGATGTGGACACCAAAGAACTTGAAGCTCTCAACCTGTTCCACTACAGCCCCGTCGATGAGAATGGGGGCGTGCTCAGTCCTCTTTTTTTCCCCCTGTAGTCCACAATTATCTCCTTTGTCTTGATCACGTTGAGGGAGAGGTTGTTATTCTGGCACCACACGGCCAGGTCTCTGATCTCCTCCCTATAGGTTGTCTCATCGTTGTCGGTGATCAGGCCTACCACTGTTGTGTCGTCGGCAAACTTAATGATGGTGTTGGAGTCGTGCCTGGCCATGCAGTCATGGGTGAACAGGGAGTACAGGAGGGGACTGAGCACGCACCCCTGAGGGGCCCCTGTGTTGAGGATCAGCGTGGCAGATGTGTTGTTACCTACCCTTACCACCTGGGGGCGGCACGTCAGGAAGTCCAGGATCCAGTTGCAGAGGGAGGTGTTTAGTCCCAGGATCCTTAGCTTAGTGATGAGCTTTGAGGGCACTATGGTGTTGAATGCTGAGCTGTAGTCAATGAATAGCATTCTTACGTAGGATGTTCCTCTTGTCCAGGTGGGAAAGGGCAGTGTGGAGTGCAATAGAGATTGCATCATCTGTGGATCTGTTAGGGCGGTATGCAAATTGGAGTGGGTCTAAGGTTTCTGGGATAATGGTGTTGATGTGAGCCATGACCAGCCTTTCAAAGCACTTCATGGCTACAGATGTCAGTGCTACGGGTCGGTAGTCATTTAGTCAGGTTATCTTAGTGTCCTTGGGCATAGGACTATGGTGGTCTGCTTGAAACATGTTGGTATTACAGACTCAGTCAGGGACATGTTGAAAATGTCAGTGAAGACACTTGCCAGTTGGTCAGCACATGCTCGGAGTACACGTCCTGGTAATCATCAGTCTACAGCCCTGCGGCCTTGTGAATGTTGACCTGCTTAAAAGTCTTACTCACATCGGCTACGGAGAGCGTGATCACATAGTCATCCGGAACAGCTGGTGCTCTCATGCATGCTTCAGTGTTGCTTGCCTCGAAGCGAGCATAGAAGTGGTTTAGCTCGTCAGTTCAACTTCATGTTAGAGGCTAACTCAGCTATGCGGTAAAGGCATAGGCTACAGTACAGTTATAGATTGAAAGTTAATTGTGATATAGACATAGATCCCCCCCCCCCATTAACCGTTCAGCCACAGGCTAAAAGCAGCAGCAGTAGGTGATCATCATCATCACTCAGAGAAAGGGGTGTGGCCCATTCTTCAGCTTTAATGCACTGTAATCCTCCAGAGGCCACCTGTGGTATTAAAGCATTCAACGGACAAAAACAACCTCACTGATTTACATTTGATTGATACCCGTTGCATGGAGGGAGGAGGGATATATTCGTTTTCTAAGCTTTCAACACGGCAGTCCATCATTGTGCCTGCGGAACCCTTTGAAACCAGATAGCACTCCTGGAATTCCTGGGTTGATGTGAGGCCCCTATGACAGAGACACGGCATGGCATGGAGACGCTTCTTCACGCCCACATAAAGACACACGACGAGGTGCCATTACTGTCTCCCATTACTCATGAGAGGGAGAGGGGCACTGATTGGACCACCTTGACGTCCTAGGGAGGGAAGGCCCAAAGAGAAGGAATACATCACAAACAAAGGAACGACAGGCCTTTGTTAATGGTTAATGAGACCTGGACAGGCAGGCAGAGAGGGGTGTGTGTGTGTGTGTGTGTGTGTCTTCACTGGAAACCCCCAACGGAAGGGCTTTTAAAGACCCGGGGCCCCAGTGTCTTGACAATAACATCACAGCCTCAGGATTATCAGGGGCCAGGGTTCATGCTGCTCTCTGCATTCACAGCAAACTCCTCTCTCACAGAGCAATGCATTCCTCCCTGGCAGCTATTTTTGGCATCGAAACTAGCCGAAATTGGAATGAGCATGGAAGGGAGTAGATTCAGCTGAGGGTAAACGGACTAAGCCCACAAAAGACAGCCAGCCATTAGGCTACAAAACATGAGAAATAAGTAGCTAGCCGTATCCATGTTAAAGTAGCCTAATAAGAAACGCAGGCCTAGGTTACATCTTGAGAATGCTAAATAATCCAATAAATAGAAAAGGGAGGTAGCAATTCAGGAGACAATGACCTTTTGACTAATGAGCCGCCCAGTCTTTGAATCCCCCATTATCTTGTTAATGGTTGCAGGAGGAATTCCTTTAGATGGCATTAGAGTTCCCCTGGTGAGAGGTAAAGGGGGAGGAAGGAGGGTAGGGGCCAGGAGGAGAGAGGGTTGGAGGGAGCCCCCCTGTTTTATCCCTCACCGCTGTTCGCTGCTTGACCCCTCATTCAGGTCAATTGGTCATGCAGGTTTCCCCGCCCCTGCACACACACACAAACATGTGCACACACACGCATGCACACAGCCACGCAACACACAGCCGAGCAAAACAAAAACAGTGCCTGGCTGCCTCTCCCAGGCCCAGGCATTGAGGCAGTGAGAAGGCCTGGTGGATCTAGTAAATCTAGCCTAGCTAGACATCAAGCAGGATCAATGCTGCCAGAGCTCAAAGACTGCAGCAAACTGCAACTCCCAGCAGTGTGGGAGAGACTCTGTATTTACCATGCATGGAAACTTCAATCAAGCCAGCCAGTGATGCTCGAGCTGGCTGCTGCTGGCCTCTTACATATGCAATGAATTACTGATTACCACTGCACATTGTGCCCAAGCACTATCATTTGGCCTAAATTAGCAAAGATTGAGCGCGCTGTAAAGCAACTGAAACCATGAAAGAACAACATCAGTGTCTCTAGCGTTCCGTCATGTATATGGGTCCCTCATGTACATAGACAGGTAGCTAGCCCTATAGAGTAGTACAGTACATCGTGCAGTGCAACCCTACAGCAGCACACCACTAGAACACCATGCTCTATCAGGGCTGGGGCCTCAGGGGCTGGCCAATGAAGAGCAAGCAGCCTAAGTGAAAACAGGAAGTGTGGTGTCGAGTGACAGAGGGCAGAATGGTGTGTCTCTCCTGTCTGCTCTGTGCACATGGCTCATGTCAGGAGAGGACAGGGAGGGGTTAGAGAAACACCAGGTGCATGTCACACAGGGACACGGATGCAAACACACGCACTGAGCTGCTCACACAACCCTTACTTTTTAGTCCTGCAACTCCCATATTTGGATTTCATGACAGCTTTGAATTCATTACAGATAAACGTAAACTAGCCTATTTATCGGGTTGTTCGAGCCCTGGATGCTGATTGGCTGAAAACCATGCTATGAGACAATATACCACAGGTATGACGCAAAACTACTTGTTTACTGTTCTAATTCGGCATCGATGATGTCGTCCCCACAGTGACCGTACGTACATACCACAACCAGAAGCCATGGATTACAGGAAACATCCGCACTGAGCTAAAGGGTAGAGCTGCCGCTTTCAAGGAACAGGACTCTAACCCGGACGCTTATAAGAAATCCCGCTATGCCCTCCGACGAACCATCAAACAGGCAAAGAGTCAATACAGGACTAAGATTTAACCGTACTACACTGGCTCTGACGCTCGTCGGATGTGGCACGGCTTGAAAACTATTACAGACTACAAAGGGAAGCACAGCCGCGAGCTGCCCAGTGACACAAGACTTCCAGACGAGCTAAACCACTTCTATGCTCGCTTCGAGGCAAGCAACACTGAAGCATGCATGAGAGCACCAGCTGTTCCGGATGACTATGTGATCACGCTCTCCGTAGCCGATGTGAGTAAGACTTTTAAGCAGGTCAACATTCACAAGGCCGCAGGGCCAGACGGATTACCAGGACGTGTACTCCGAGCATGTGCTGACCAACTGGCAAGTGTCTTCACTGACATTTTCAACATGTCCCTGACTGAGTCTGTAATACCAACACATTTCAAGCAGACCACCATAGTCGCCGTGCCCAAGGACACTAAGATAACCTGCCTAAATGAAGTGCTTTGAAAGGCTGGTCATGGCTCACATCAACACCATTATCCCAGAAACCCTAGACCCACTCCAATTTGCATACCGCCCCAACAGATCCACAGATGATGCACTCTCTATTGGACTCCACACTGCCCTTTCCCACCTGGACAAGAGGAACACCTACGTGAGAATGCTATTCATTGACTACAGCTCAGCGTTCAACACCATAGTGCCCTCAAAGCTCATCACTAAGCTAAGGATCCTGGGACTAAACACCTCCCTCTGCAACTGGATCCTGGACTTCCTGACGGGCCGCCCCCAGGTGGTAAGGGTAGGTAAAAACACATCTGCCACACTGATCCTCAACACAGGGGCCCCTCAGGGGTGCCTGCTCAGTCCCCTCCTGTACTCCCTGTTCACCCATGACTGCATGGCCCGGCACGACTCCAACACCATCATTAAGTTTGCCGACGACACAACAGTGGTAGGCCTGATCACCGACAACGATGAGAGAGTCTATAGGGAGGTGGTCAGAGACCTGGCCGTGTGGTGCCAGGATAACAACCTCTCCCTCAACGTGACCAAGACAAAGGAGATGATTGTGGACTACAGGAAAAAGAGGACTGAGCACGCCCCCATTCTCATCGACGGGGCTGTAGTGGAACAGGTTGAGAGCTTCAAGTTCTTTGGTGTCCACATCACCAACGAACTATCATGGTCCAAACACACCAAGACAGTCGTGAAGAGGGCACGACAAAGCCTATTCCCCCTCAGGAGACAGAAAAGATTTGGCATGGGTCCTCAGATCCTCAAAAAATTCTACAGCTGCACCATCGAGAGCATCCTGACTGGTTGCATCACCGCCTGGTATGGCAACTGCTTGGCCTCCAACCGCAAGGCACTACAGAGGGTAGTGCGTACGGCCCAGTACATCACTGGGGCCAAGCTTCCTGCCATCCAGGACCTCTATACCAGGCGGTGTCAGAGGAAGGCCCTCAAAATTGTCAAAGACTCCAGCCACCCTAGTAATAGACTGTTCTCTCTGCTACCGCACGGCAAGCGGTACCAGAGTGTCAAGTCTAGGTCCAAAAGACTTCTCAACAGCTTCTACCCCCAAGCCATAAGACTCCTGAACAGCTAATCATGGCTACCCGGACTATTTGCACTGCCCCCCACCCCATCTTTTTACACTGCTGCTACTCTGTTAATTATTTATGCATAGTCACTTGAACTCTACCCACATGTACATATTACTTCAACTACCTCAACTAGCCGGTGCCCCTGCACATTGACTCTGCACCGGTACCCCCCTGTATATATAGTCTCCCTACTGTTATTTTATTTTACTTTTTTTTTTTTTTTCTCAACACTTTTTTGTTGTTGTTTTATTTTACGTTTTTTATTTAAAATAAATGCACTGTTGGTTAAGGGCTGTAAGTAAGCATTTCACTGTAATGTCTGCACCTGTTGTATTCGGCGCATGTGGCCAATAAAATTGTATTTGATTTGATTTAATTACGTTGGTAACCTGTTTATAATAGCAATAAGGCACCTCAGGGGTTTGTGGTATATGGCTATATACCAAGGCTAAGAGCTATGTCCAGGCACTCCGTATTGGCCATCTACACCACACCCCCTCTGGCCTTATTGCTTAATTAGAATATGAAATAACATAACATGTCTTTTAAAGAACAAAATAGCATTTTATGTAACTGTAGGCCATATGAACAAACAAAAAACACCACAATTAAAGTGTTAAAATCCATTAAATAAACACCATCACAAAGATCATTCATTATTAGTTTGTTATTAGGGCAGGTCTTAAGGAACATTATGAATCTAAGAAAATGCATTTCAAAAGAACAGAATGGTACATTCTGAGTTGAAATATATTACCATGCTTAGAATGTTGCAAGTGCACGTAGTCGCATTAATGCTATAAGAAAATATATAATTTGAAACGAAGCTCAAGGGGTGGATTTTAAGAGTTGGTTGGCAAGGATAGGTGATTTGAAAACTGCAGAATCTGCTCTGATACTAGCCTATAAAGACATCAAAACGGCTTACCTGCTTGTGACTGTAGGGGAATTTGAAAAAGTCACTTTGTCGTTTCATTTCCCTGCCTCTGTAAATTCCAAACCCGACTATTATAAACGTGAAATTAAATTCAATATAGTTTAGGTGAAGTTTCGATGGGCCATCATCAGCCAGTGAATGAAGGACAGGGGGGGAGGGGATGACATGTCCTCTTAAAACTGCTTATAACACAAATTATGTTAGTGATATTACGATTCTAACAACGACAGTATGTTATATAGACTTATTTAGCAAAAGTAAAGGAGGGGGGGGGGGGGGTCATGACAAAAAAATGGCAGAGCAATTAAAAAAGTAAATTCGTTTTCAGTCAACATGACGCTTTTGGCTCTTCTAGTGTTAAAGATGCACTTCAGCAAAGATATTCAAAATGGAGAAATAAAGGAGTTGTGCTTTTAGTCAAAGTATTCCATATTGTGATGCAATTTCACATGGGAAATACAGACCCAACACCAATTCAGGCTTGCCACAAGTAATACATAAACTGAGTGGAGCTGCAGGAGAGTTACTGTAAAACAATGCACACTGCTAATCCCAAAACAGATGCCTTGTTGTATTGTTATTGAAAGCAATGGCCTCACAATACCTTGAAGTACTGTAAAACAATATCACAAGCACATTCCAGCAGAATACAAAGCTACGAAATATGTGTGAAATGAAGGCTGTGCTTGCCTCTTGGAGTGTGATCTCGTGTTGACTAATCGTCTGGAGGTTAGAAAGCATTAACATTATTCAACAGATTATGCAACACAATACAAAAATAAGTGGCAAAAGAAGTCTACATGGCATTGGTGAACCCAACTCACTGCCACTTGTTACACTACGGTGCTGTGATGAAACTGGTCAGTGAGGGGTGCAGGGGAATTGTCTGAGAGTAGATATGATAAGTGGGTTCCACTTTTTTTGGAAAGCTGTTAGAGCTACCTCATTTACAATGCAGAGGTCACCACATGAAAAGGTGTGTGGCTAACAGACAACATTTGAAAGAACCACACTTTAACATATTTCCTTGTGCGGCCTGATTACACTACACAAGCCATTCTAGAAAGCAAAGCACGTGTCACGTCTGTCCTCCATATTTGGCTCGAAATTACAACCACTTTTCCAGTGAGTGCTGCAGGCAACCAGTTAATCAGACAGACAGACAGTTACACCTCCATTGTGATGCTGTGATTCCAAGTTGCTGTGGCACCATTCCTCAGGTTGCTGGGCACAGAAAGGATACTTCATTTATTTTATTGAAGGTATTGTAAAGTGGGTTATGTGCCAAATGCTGACTATGTAGGTGTGGTGAAGGTCTGTCTGTCCACCGCCCTGGAATGAAGCACTAGACTGAAAACAAAGCAACTATGTGAAGCATCGCGTGCATGTTGGAAACAGCGGCGAGTGGTGCATGGTTTGTTACAATGTGTCACCTCACTAAACATCGTTCAAAAGACAGCTTCTGTATTGTTATAGTTTGATATGTTTGAATTGGGTTGCTTTTGTAAATGTGTGTTACATCCGTGCACCGCGTGGCGGTACCGTACCAAGCAGCAGAGACTGACCATAGATTAAAAACCAGATTAACATACCTGCTGGTGTTGCCCCGAAAATTCGAACCACTGGTACTTTCTTCACATCACTTTCTCTGAATTCGTTATAACAGACGTCCAAGTCTTTGAGGGGAGTTGCAAGGTAGTAGTCAGCGGTGACGATGCGGACAGCAAACATGACTGCTGTGCTGGATACAATCAACTACACTAGCTAAATTATGATGTGGGGCAACATCTAGGACCAGAATGAGAATAAATTGTCTTTGTAACAATGTAACAACCGAGGAATGAGAATCAGTTTTATGCACACAAACTACCTAGCAATAAACCAAAGTCTCGTTTGTTTGTTTATCGAGGTGGCTCGCGGAGTTGCCCATATTCCACCTAGCTATGCAGGCTAAGAACTATGAAGAGTAATCCTAGTTGCAGCTGCTGGGAACCATACCGTAACTAATGGAGGTGCCCAGTGATTCAGTTACTATTGACATAGTCCACTCTTCACCGAATTTACAGTGCTGAAACTAGCTGCCACCCGTCCCTTCAAAAAGAACACAATCCTGGGCTTCCACGAGACGTTCCATAGGTTCGAGCGGCCATAGCTAGCTAAACCAGCGAAACAGAAACCACTTTCTTCCCGCTCGCCGAATCCGGGTGTTGCTACGGCATATCCATTCTGAAAAATTGGAAATTGTTGAGTTACTCTCCTGCGGAGACAGGATATGTTACTGCACGTATTTGGCTTGCAAACAAAATGCTGGAGAAGAGAATCAAGTGTGGCAGTGGTTTCATGTGCGCTTCCAATGTGGCACTGCGGACAAGGTTTCCTCTTGTCTGTAATATGATCACAACACTAACCCAAAGGCAACACCATTCCTCCCCGGCAGACCCTCCCCTAGTCTCTGCCTCTACTGGTTAGCTGCTCGCTACTGACACACTGCAGCATTCCCAACAACACGGGTCAGAGGAGGCAACATCCAGTCCCACATTTTGCTCGTAGAACCACCTCATTTTCACAATTGGCATTGGTCCGTTTACAAGCGCGCAAGTGGAAGTTAGGTTTTCAATTGGTTTAAAAATCTTTAGGCGGGACATAGGTATGAAAGGCCAAATCTTATTATGCATTTTTAAAGCTTCCTATTTGGTTTCGACATTTTGTGAATATAGAATGGCTGGGCTGTGGGACAGTGGATGCGCATTGATAAATGTAATGCCACGGTTAATAGGCATTACCCGGAGAATGCGGAGATTGTGAAGCTATAGCTCTCTGCTATCAACCAATTAGCATCCAGGATCCAAACCCCCCGTTTTATAATGAGGGAGTTCTATTAACCTGAGCCGCTATGCACCGGTCTATGGCACGTGACGTGAACGGGCAAAAGCGGCGAGGGAGGAGCGCCTTCTCAAATTCACATTTACATTTTAGTCATTTAGCAGACGCTCTTAACCAGAGCGACTTAGAGTTAGTGAGTGCATAACTTTTTTCATACTGGCCCCCACGAACAGTAATCTGCGCATCATGTTGTTAACAAAGCAGCATGGTGCATCGTCCAGAAACATACAACATCTCTTTTTCATAAAATATATGTTTACATTTTCAAACTAGTTTTTATTGGGAAGGCAGATAATGCGTTTTTATCAAAAGCAATCACTTTAGCATGTGAAAACACGTAATACTCATTACTCCACGTTCTTAATCTAGCCAAGGCTACCTCACTTTGGTTTTAAGACAATTTCGCCATGAGTTTTGAAGGGCACTTGGCTTACGCCCGGGAGGCAGCCTGGTTCCAAAACCAATGCAATCACTTTTCACCCGATTCAAACGCCATTCACCGGGGTATCGCGGGCTAGATAATCGAATCCCCTCAATGACTTAACGCCCTCGAATAATTAATTATACTACTCCACTGATCTAAACTATTAAAAAAACGAAACACATAGAAATGAGGCCTTCCAATGATGAACGATTACAAAATGCACTTGAAATGAACTGATTTCGCTTGCAATCACTTAGCAAGTAAATATTTATAGAACAAAACTTCCACATAACTTACTACTAAACAGGCTCAAGACAAATTCCCGAAGCCCGAAGGATGTTTACATTCTGCGTAACCTAACTTGCAGTCGTAAAAGAGACTGGCGAGACCTTTTCCTCTCGTGCATGATTGGATCGCTTTAACGTTCGGCGTGCTGTGATTGGCTCTCACACACTTCCTAGTGTGTCCTTCTTTGGACACTTCTAGAAGTTCCTCACTACACTACAGTACATCAGTACAGTACAATTACATATTTTGATAAATGTATCCCATTTTGTCCCTATAATTCCTACATCCATATGAATACAATTTTGTTCCTACATCCTGTCCCCCTTAGCACTAAATAATGTTTATTTACCACAAGACAAGATAGACAAACAGAATAGAATAGACATACAGTACCAGTCAAAAGTTTGGACACGCACTCATTCAAGGGTTTTTCTATATTTTTACTATTTTCTTCATTGTAGAATAATTGTAAAGACATCGAAACTATGAAATAACACATATGTAATAATGTAGTAACCAAAAAAGTGTTAAACAAGTCAAAATATATGTTATATATATTTGAGATTCTTCAAATAGCCACCCTTTGCATTGATGACAGCTTTGCACACTCTTGGCATTCTCTCAACCAGCTTCACCTGGAATGCTTTTTCAACAGTTTTGAAGGAGTTTCAATAATGCTGAGCACTTGTTGGCTGCTTTTCCTTCACTCTGCCGTCCGACTCATCCCAAACCATCTCAATTGGGTTGAGGTCGGGGGATTGTGGAGGCCAGGTCATCTGATGCAGCACTCCATCACTCTCCTTCTTGGTAAAATAGCCCTTACACAGCCTGGAGGTTTGTTGGGTCATTGTCCTGTTGAAAAACAAATGATAGTCCCACTAAGGAAATACACATGCGGAGAACATCCGTTCACCCACACAGCGTCTCACAAAGACACAGCGGTTGGAACCAAAAATCTCAAATTTGGACTCCAGACCAAAGGACAAATTTCCACCGGTCTAATGTCCATTGCTCGTGTATCTTGGCCCAAGCAAGTCTCTTCTTCTTAATGGTGTCCTTTAGTGGTTTCTTTGCAGCAATTCGATCATGAAGGCCTGATTCACACAGTCTCCTCTGAACAGTTGATGTTGAGATGTGTCTGTTACTTGAACTCTGAAGCAACTCTGCAATTTCTGAGGCTGGTAATAATATAATAATAATATGCCATTTAGCAGACGCTTTTATCCAAAGCGACTTACAGTTGTGCGTGCATACATTTTTGTGTATGGGTGGTCCCGGGGATCGAACCCACTACCTTGGCGTTACAAGCGCCGTGCTCTACCAGCTGAGCTACAGAGGACCACTGGTAACTCTAATGAACTTATCCTTTAAAGCAGTGGTAACTCTGGGTTTTCCATTCCTGTGGTGGTCCTCATGAGAGCCAGTTTCATCATAGTGCTTGATGGTTTTTGCAACTGCACTTGAAGAAACGTTCAAAGTTCTTGAAATTTTCAGTATTGACTGACCTTCATGTCTTAAAGTATTGATGGACTGTCGTTTCTCTTTGCTTATTTGAGCTGTTCTTGCCATAATATGGACTTGGTCTTCTACCAAATAGGGCTATCTTCTGTATACCACCCCCTACCTTGTCACAACACAACTGATTGGCTCAAAGGCATTAAGAAGGAAATAAATTCCACAATTTAACTTTTAAGAAGGCACACCTGTTAATTGAAATGCATTCCAGGTGACTACCTTATGAAGCTGGTTGAGAGAATGCCAAGAGTGTGAAAGCTGTCATCAAGGCAAAGGGTGGCTATTTGAAGAATCTCAAATATAAAATATATTTTGATTTGTTTAACACTTTTTTGGTTACTACATGATTCCATATGTGTTATTTCATAGTTTTGATGTCTTCACTATTATTCTACATTGTAAAAAATAGTAAAAATGAAGAAAAACCCTTGAAGTAGGTGTCCAAACTTTTGACTGGTACTGTAGTTCTAAATTCCTCAAGATCTTTCAGTCAGTCCACACAATATTGTGGCACACCACAATATTTGCCACAACTGCATAAAAAATATGGGCTATTTTTATAATTATAGGCCTATTTTTTGCACTTTCTTTCTACTGCCCTGTCATAGATTTTTAAAGCTTCACATTGGTCAATTTAATTCCTTCTAGATTTCCATAATAAACCAGGCTGCAGTTGTGGATGGGCTGAGCCCACTCTTTTCTCTTCCACTGAAAGGCCCATAAACCCTTCCAAACACCCGGCTCACACTGGGGACACAGTCACACTCAATGGCTCCCTGATGACGAAGAATGTGCTATTAGCATTTCATCTGGATGGAGTGGGAGCGTCTATCAATGGGAGTGTGCTCTGACCTTGAGTGGGCTTCGGCCCTTTCTCTGGAAACCAATCAGCGCAGATGAAAATGAGGTGAGTCTGTTTAATAGCAGTTTTCTGCTGAGAGGTAGGTCTATGCATCACAATCTGGATAGCCTACAGCTGACTAAACTATATCTTTCTGGGTAAGTATTCACATACAACAGTTAACACAGCTCTTTTGTGAAGGGACTTTTCTCGTTGTTGATGGTTGGAGAATTTCCACTTCTTATCTGGAGGCACAGCCCCGTTTGCCCAGGTTAATCAATCACTCACCTCACTGATAAGCTGACAGGCTCAGTTTCACACACCAAGCCACCTGCAGGAGAGTATCCCATCTCCCCCTTCCCCAAACCCTGTGGTTGCTTTGGGTTGGCCAGATAAGGCTTTGTGTAGTGTGGTGCAAGTATTGGAACAATCACACAAGCAACTGATTTATGGGTGCAGGAAACTAAGCTATCATGGTTAACAAATGCATTAGGCTGATAGTGATATATGTAACTGGCTGTTTTTTGAGAATAGCAGACATATGTCTCATAACACAGAGAAATACAGTACCAACCATTTTAATACTTTATTGTTATTTACAGTGGAGTATGATTGCCATTATTGACAGAAAATAGTTTGGTTTGGCTAATCAAAGGATGATGAAACCACCACAGATAAAATACAAGTGTAAAGAGCAGAATAGGTGTGAACCACAGCCCCTCCCTCTGTTGCAGAAGATTGATGTTTCAGTGACAGATTCTTCCTGTGGCCCCTCTGTGGATCTTAAATCATAGATGAATAGGGGGCCCCTAAAAGCACCTTTACACCCTGTTCTATTTATCTGCTATTACCCAAAGAAGTGTGAGACCTTTACATTGCTCATGGTTTACTGATATTCTGGGTAATACAGTAGTAATAACTATGTAGTATAGGCTACAATATAAAAAAGTGTGGCATGTAAATTCAACAACCTCAGTCAACAGGCCATGATTACTTTATGACTTTCCATTAAAATACATATTCAGATCACATAATATTAGGAACACAGTCACCACACAATGTAAGGCGTAACTATTACCTCCTAACATGTCAAGCAAGCACATTTTTAGGACTTGAAACATGAAAAAGGAAATACTGCCACCTTGTGGTTATTTGAGACTTGTGCTAAACTACACCGCTCTGCCCACATGCCATTTCAGTTGAGTACAAAAAAAGGCTATAATCATTTGCCATTTAAACATTGAAGTCAATTACGTACCAGAGAAACAATGTGTCTATAGCAGTTTAGCAGTTCTCAGAGGGGCCGTACAGAGAGGGTCAACTCTTTCCCCAGAGTGGGGGCGATGTAGCGTTCCTCTCTTAGCAGACGGAGAAGCAGGTCTTGGGTATCCTGGGGCCAGCGGTAGATTCTGGTACTCTGGAGCCAAGCGGGGACATGTCTCTGGAAGACAGGAATGGGATAGTGATCATTATAAACTGGGTGGTTTGAGCCCTGAATTCTGATTGGCTAAAAGCCATGGTATATCAGATTATAATAGCAATAAGGCTATTGTATCATGCCTAAGAACAGCCCTTAGCCGTGGTATATTGGCCATATACCACACCTTCTCAGGCCTTATTGCTTAATTACACCACGGCGTGAGTGACTCATGAGGATATAACAGGATATAACAACAGTATAGAAGCCTATCCCTATGGGGAAACATCTCACCATCCACTCACCTTGGTAGCAGTGGGAAATAATATGGGTACCAGTCTGAAATTAAGGCAGCGCTGTTGGATGAACTCGTTCTGGATCTAAAATGAGAAAAGGTGCTCAAAGATAAATGCCTAATGCTTTTATGAGTTGTCTTCATTGCATATTAAATGTATACTCTGCATAAACTATACATGCTGTGGTACAGTATATGTTTCCCTTTGTATCACACAGCAGGGTTTTACGCCTATGCTACATCATGGCAGGAAGGGGCTGTGTCCAATGCCCAGAGCCTTTTTGTCTCACTGTCCTAAACTTGAGACTCCATAACCAAAAAAAGACTGTTGCTACACACATTCATTTGATATATTCTTACAGGTGCATGTATAAGTGCCTACCTGAGTGTGAATGTACTTGGTGTGGAGACCATGCTCATCCTCCCCGTCTCCCTCCACGTCTGCCTTGTACTTAGGACTGATGACCACGATGATCAGCACTGACTTCTGCAACGCAGCATTTCATAGTCAGTTCAGTTTTTGATAAGACTTTATTTTAAAGGGATACTTCAGGATTTTGGCAATGAGGCCAATGAAGGAAGTTAGAGGTAGTTTCACGAGCCAATGCTAACTAGTGTTAGAGCAATGACTGGAAGTACTTACAGTCATTGTGCTAACGCTAGTTAGCACTGGGTCTCGAAACTACCTGTAACTTCCTTCATACTGGACACAGAGACATAGAAATGGTATCCACAAGTTTATCTGACTCTGGGGTAGATAAAGCGCCTCTTTGCCAAAATCCCTAAGTATCTCTTTAGGGTCTGTAATAAACCATTCATAAGGCATTTACCATTTATGAATCATTACTCCCACATTTATAAACCATTTACTAATCATTAGTGAAGTATTTTTTTGCAGCCCCTAATCTAAAGTGAGCACTAATTATGCTTTATAAATACTTTGAGTGACCAGTGTAATTTCTCACAAAAAGATGGGCAAGCCATTGGTAGACATTCCAGCAGTAGCTGGTAAAAGAATAAGCACACAACACAGGATATTTATGGAAATATATATACATTTGTGAAGAATTAGCTTACTAACATTTACAAATGTGGGAGTAATGATTCATAAATGGTGAGCAAACTGCTTGTAAATGCCTTATAAATTGTTTATTACTGACCCTTAAAATAAAGTGTTACCCAGTTTATTTTCTGTATAGTTTCATAATTGGATAGGCCCATTTTATGCTCTAAAAATGCTGATCGCTTAGACTTACATCCTTTAAATAGTTGTCCATCCACTGGATGATGTCCATTCTTCTAACTGCACTATCAAATATGTCAATCTGCCAGAGAGAGGAATTATGTATGAAAAATAGTATTTCAAATATCGGGAAATTGCTGAATAAAAGAAAATGGACAATCTAGTTAGCAAACTTACAGCTGGTTTAAAGCCCTGATCTGTCAGAAACTTCACAAAGGTAAACATCTCACTGGCTGTGTCCACAGAATACGTAATGAAAACATTCCCTGCAATCAAACAGACAAGCATGGTATCCACATGAATGCTAATTGCACTCAAACAACTATTTACATTTTAGTGGATGTTAGACTTGGTTTTTAAGTCTTAATATTGAGCTCTTACAAGCCAAATCATAGGGTGACACAATCATTATGATTCACAGAAAATCCACTGTTTAATTAACAATCATCTTTAATATAAAAAAAATGGATAAACTTGGTTTTGCTGAGGGATGGAGAATGATATGTACTTACTGCACTCCTCAGGTAAACTGATGGTCTTCCTCAGTTCCTGTGTAACTGTTCCTCCCCCATCTGGTTGGCCAGGGGTCGCTTGGTAAGGGGGCACCACACTGACCTCACTCATCACCTCTCTGGGAGGGGCCACACACTGAGGAAGATTACAACTAGGGGCTTTTAGAGCTTCTTGTCCATATAATATTTTTTGAGCCTTGGGAGTCCTAGAGAGGGAAACAGTGTAGAAGAGTTGGGTGTCTACTCCAAACACTCATAAAACAGGAATTCTATGTCTATTGTAATGCCCATCAGCAGACATTAATGCTAAAACTGGATCCCCACCAAACATTTGCCTGTTGACATGTGCCTATTGACTGTAAATAAAGCAGGAACTTGTGACATCAGATTGGTTTTGATATCTAGGCTAATGATACAATCTGATGTTAGACCAATAGGAATATTTAGTGTACCAGGATGGTGGGTACTGCTGAAGCTCCTGCTGAGGTGCCGTAGGGTGAAGATGGTTATAATGATGATGATTATAGAGGGGACGGGTTTGATTTACGGGCTTCTGACATGTGTACAGTCTCTGACACCTGCCGTGCACAGGATCAGGGCCTGTAGAGGGATGTGAGAAGACATGTTCTTAACATCCTGTCTTGGATGGGCTCCCAATCAAAATCATCACTATCTGAATTATAGAACGTTGGACATCCATGCTATATTTCAGACAGTAATATAAACAACAACCTAAACAAAAACATCACCTACTTCCCAGCAAATGTTATATAGCTTGGTCGTTCCACAAAAATAGTGCCTTTTGGGTGGTGTAAATCTGTAATTCTGCAAAAAAAATATTTCACAAAATGTTTATATTCTGTCATAAAGAGCTCATAATGTTCCCCTTCGTAAAAAAACAAGTTTTCCCATTTCAAGAATTCAAATTAAGAAAAGTGTCAATTAAAGCAACAGGGTTGACTGTGACGATTTTATCTTAAATCAGCCATAACTCCCGTTGTGACAGGAGGAATGGAAGCATGTTGTTTGCAACATTGAAGGGCAAATGAATGCAAGCTTGAAAATGTTTTTTGTTAAAACATTTCTAGCCGATCTATCTAACAGGGGTTGTTGTGTTATGCTTGACGCTCACAGTTTTTTTAAACCACAAAAACACCAATGGCAGAAAAGAGTAGAACCAGCTCACACTGATTTGACTATTAGATGTTCAATGTTTATTTTGAAAAAATAATTAAACAATAAATAGTTTCACCATATTACATTTACATTTACATCATTTATCAGATGCTCTTATCCAGATATTAAAATGAGAGTTCAGTTCCCGTAACAGGGTTGACCTTAAAATGAGGGACAAATCACATGAAATAAATAATAATCTTCAGAAATTACTTTATCTGTCACGCCCTGACTCAGAGGACGCTTATATGTTGAGTCAGGGTGTGTATATTCCTTGTTGTGATTTTCTATGTTGTATTTTCTATGTTTAGATCTAGTATGTCTAGATCTATGTTGGCCGGTGTGGTTCCCAATCAGAGGCAGCTGTCGCTCGTTGTCTCTGATTGGGGACCATACTTAGGCAGCCTATTGGCACTAGTGGGTTGTGGGATCTTGTTCTGTGTGAGGTATGTTGTTTGTGTACCTTGGACTTCACGTTTTGTTTAGTTTGTTGTTTATTCGGTTCAAATAAACATGTATGCATATCACGCTGCGCCTTGGTCTGACCCGTTCATCAACGAGCGTGACGTTATCAAAGCAACAACATAACTAGAGCTTTACAATGATGGTGAAAACATGGGGAACTTTTGGGGTTAAGCGGGTTAAAATCTTCCTAGAAGTCAGAAAAACATGGCGTGGGACATGTCAAAATTCAGATTTTTGGCACTTTAGCAAGTCTTTATTCATATTAAAAATCAGATTAATAAAAATGTCCATGTGGTTTAAAATGCTTTTAAAATGCAATATTGGTACATCATTACTTAAAATATCAAAGGGACGCAAAAGGCACTCTATTCGTGGAATGACCCAGCTCCTGCCATAAGACATACAGTATCATGTATATCATATTTATTTATATCTGTTCTATTTAATTACATGAATACAGTTGCCATAAACAGCATGTTACTTACACTGAGGAGGCATGTGTGCTGGGTGACTCGGAGGGACACAGTGGATGTTGTTTAAGTCAGACCTGAGAGGAAGAGGGGCCTCCAAGTGTTCTGCTCCTTCAAGGGAACAGTCCTGAGGTTGATGCCAGTTGGGGGGACCAGGGAAGCCCTCCGCTCCCCGGTGGAGAATTCCAGAGAAAGAGAATTCCTCTTCCTCAGTCCACTGAGCCCTCTCTCTGTAGGGGTGTAACCTGAGGTCGACAGTGTCAGGGACTTTCATCCGGCGATCAGGGATGTGGGGGGACATGTCTTTTTGATGCAGGGAGGCGGCTCTGGGCTGGGGTTGAAGGTTACCCAGAGGGTCCTCCATAGGGGTTCTCCAGGAGTCCTTGGGGTATTCCACCTGGCCTACATCATTGACGGTCACCTCAGGGGCGAACCAAGCCTCTTCCTTTGGCCTCTTTCTATGTTCTGAGCACTGCCCACAGTCCAAGGGCAATGCTAGGTTCAGCATTGATGATGTCATTGACTCATCTGTCTCCACCGGAATGCTTCTGTGACAATGGGAACCTAGCAACAACAGCAGACAATGTTATTCAGCTTAAGCCATTTCGGAGAAGTATAGAAGGGAAAAAATGATGTGATATGTAGGAGTGAGTTTAGTGTAAGGTTAACTTTCCTTTTCGATAAGTGTGATAGTGTGTCCTGTATTTGACAATGCCATACCTGTGAAAGAGTCCATTCTTCTCTCGAGGGATAGATTTCTTGTAAAAGGAAACAGAAACAAATGTGGTATAACAGCAATGAAATCTGAGCTCTGTGGATAGCAGAAGGACATGTCATTCCTAGCAACACTTTTTAGGAACACTGTGTACACAAGTGAAACAAACTATTTTACGAGTGAAACAGAAAGCGGTGATATATAGCTATCGTCCCAGATCCATGTAAAGCCCCTATCACTACAGATCTCTAAGCTGTCCTTTGGCTATACAGAGTCACTATAATACATAACTAAAACCAGTCAGACCAAACATTACGTATGTTCATAGGAATTGAACTTTGTCCTCCAGTCAAGCAACTAACTTACCTGCAATGTGTCTGTGAATGAATAATACAAAAGTAATCGACTAAATTCTCCTGACCTCAAGCAATGAAAACACACAGCACAGGTACCATTTACAGTCCAGTTTAACAGCTAAACCTGACCTGTGTCGGAGCCATGTATTCCACCCTCTATACGCAAATCTGCTCTGGGGCGAATAGGAAACATTCCCACAATTTTTGTCTTGATGAAGAGATCAGTGCATGCAAAGTCCCACTTCACCATTTATGCAAATAATGTGGGGCATGCAGTTCACATCTACCAATCAGGTTGTTGTCTAAACAGAGCAGGAATTCTGCAACCAGTCATGGTGAGCCTTGTAGAAGTGGTGTGAGTTGTCATAGTAAAAGCACACCTACAGACATGAGGGCACTTGATTCATGGAAAGTTTGCAGCCCATTAAAGTGAACACGCTTTTAACATTCATATGAGTTTTTTTGTTTAGAAAAGACAAAAAAACACAGAACAATCCTGCCAACTCTTACACAGTATAGAAAAAAGTTAACCAGCAAAGAAAACAAGAAAAGAAGCATTTCGAAAAGTTTTTCATAGTTAAAAGTGAATGGAGAGTTTTATTTGAGAGTGCCTTAGCATTGGGGTAGAGAGGCTTTAGTTGGATTCCAGTCACGCCAGTCACAGTCCAGTGCCATGTCAGACATCCCACAGTTATGGAAGCAGATCATGTAGAACATGAAGAGATTGACTGAGGAAGCAGAAATAGAAAACAATGGCATCCTGTTTTGAGGTGTGACATTTCCTTTTAAACGTATCTATGAAATGTATTCATGAAAACAAGTTCTGAAACATCTCACAGACACATATAGATTTAGGAAACAGCACAAAAAAGATAGGAGATACACACACCTGGGATCCCCAGAATGCACAGCAAAGGGTAGTAGACCTTCTGAACAGTGATGAAGACACTGTCCCCCTCCATGTTTCAGTCCTAATCCTCAGTACCAGGCAATAGCAGAGTTGGTAATGCCTGCAATAAACCCATTAGAGTTAGCTGGATGGGAGGACATTATTAATACAGAGATATGCATAGTGTAATAAACAATATATGGGTAAGGACCGAGAAGGGTTACATCGCAGATTAAGCACACTATATTTATAAAATAAATAAAAATAGAACTTTGATTTTTACTGGGCCTTTATGGATATATTATGATTGGATTTGGTTATTTATTGACTGGATATTCTGAAGGTTACATTTCATTGAGAAACATTTAACATTTAAGTAATTTAGCAGCCACTCTTATCCATAGCGACTTACAAATTGGTGCATTCAACTTAGAAAAGGGAGCACCCTTGAAACAGGTTTGTCAGACTTCATGATCACGTTTAAACTTCAGTGTCATATACCGTGAAATTGTGGTGCGGGTCCATCGTATGTCTGATGATGACTAACACGATAGATATGTTAACAACAGAAAAATGATATTTGACTACCTGAAACATGCAAATGTCAAGTCTCTATAGAATAGGATAGCACAACAGCATGACCCTTGTGTACATATGACTGTGAAAGGCTTGTATACTGTAAGTGTCTAAATGACTGTGTGGTATGTATTGACACTGACCAGGAGACATAAAGATGAATTTGTGCTGTTATCTTGATCATATATCTGTGGTTCCAATGGTTGTTTTCTTGGAACTGGGAAACATACAATTTCACCTGTGCTGTGTCAATATAACACTAACACCACTTTCCATTATATACCCGAACACCCATTTAGCAAAGTCCAATAATTGGTTATTGATTAGTCCTTTGTGGTTTATAACATTAAAAAAAAAAAGGAATGTCTTAGACTTTGAGCACAAGTAAATCTATTGTCGACTATTCAATTATATCGATCGATGTATCTATCTATCTATCTATACAGTATATCTATCTATACAGTATATATATCTATCTATACAGTATATCTATCTATCTATACAGTATACATATACTGAGTGTACAAAACATAATGAAAACCTGCTCTTTCCATGACATTGACTGACCAGGGAAATCCAGGTGAAAGCTATGATCCGTTATTGATGTCACTTGTTAAATCCACTTCAATCAGTGTAGATGAAGGGGAGGAGACAGGTTAAAGAAGGATTTTTAAGCCTTGAGACAACTGAAACATGGATTGTGTATGTGTGCCATTCAGAGGGTTGTAGTATCGAGTAAAAGTTGCTAGTCATTGCTGATAAACAAAGGAGTCCGCTCATACTGAACCTTGATCATAAGTTTATTCATATCACAAGCTTTCAGCATGAGTTTTACAGGTGTCAAGATCACCCGGAGAGCAACGTCCCAGATTGCAATGGCTGCTCTAACCCCCTCTGTCTCCAGCATATACTTATAAACAATGCAAAAATATGGGTTGCTCCCTCTGCTGTCCAATCACCTGTCTCCCCTGGGGCGTCACCCTACAAATGGCTACTTTTGAACTAAGATAAATATCCCCTCTGGTTCCATTAAGAAAGTCATAATCTTAATACACTACAGGGTCAATATTTATTGAAGTACCTTTGAATGGGGTATGGTAGTAGGTGCCAGGCGCACCAGTTTGTGTCCAGAACTGCAACTCTGCTGGGTTTTTCACACTCAACAGTTTCCGTTTGTATCACGAATGGTCCACCACCCAAAGGACATCCAGCCAACTTGACACAACTGTGGGAAGCATTGGTGTCAACATGAGCCAGCATCCCTGTGGAACACTTCGACACCTTGTAGAGTCTGTGCTTTGTTGTATCATTACCATTCCTTTCAAACTGGATAAAACAAATATAGAAAACGTCATAGTTATCTAAATGTATTGTATTTTACTTATAAAATAAAAACACATTTTCAAAACCCCCTAAAACATGCACTTGTCCACAATAATCCAATCAAAAGTAATTGGGTACGTAACAATAAAGATATAGTTCAGATTACTTACACAGAGGGGCAAGTCTGCTGGTATAGTAGAGATCCACAGTGTTGGCAGTCCAGTCCAGTAGTATAAGGTAATGATAAGGACCAAGTGAGCCAGCTGCAGGTCATATAAAGCTTCCCTGCTCTGTCTCTCTCTCTGGGCAGCCAGATCTACATATAGAAAGGAGGGCTCGTCTACAGGTGTCACGTCACCTGAAGCACAGGTGGACAGACTTCTGGAGGGTTTACACTGACCTGTGACAGACCTCTGTAGGATTTACACTGATCTGTGAGAGCCAGGCCATGGAAATCAACATATCTCATATGTGTTTGAATAAGATTATTGTAATATCCTTATATATTGTTATTGTGATGTATCCAAGGAGATGCATTACAACAAGTCACCATGATTCATCAATGAAGTCACCAGTCTTGACAACTGCTGGCTGATAGGGCTCAGTACACTCCCGACAGTGAGCTTTCCCACACACAGTGATGGAAAAGACTCCCCCTTGTGGTCTTCACAGAAAATACAACTCAAGATAGCTGTAGAACTTGCCAAGTTAACATAATGCTTTTTTATATTACAGAGCTTGCACAGTGACTCTCGCCTGATAACAAATGTCCTGCAGCTTATCAGCCAACATGTGACTGCCATTGCTGAGTTGTCCCTATGCAAACTTTACCAATGGTGTTGATGAGCTGCTAGATGAGTTGTGAGGTGTGTCACTAGTGATTGTATGAGCTGCAGGCAATGTGTGTGTGTCGGTCTGACAATAGTGTTCCTCTGTAACTAGCTGGCACTGGTGCCTCATCCCGCTGCAGGCATGCCCTGTGTTCATGTACCAGTCATTTAGCACCTCCTTAGGTGGCCTGCTGGCCCTCCCCTCATCATACAGCTAAGGTGCTGGAGAGACTCCTGACCACTGATGTCAAAGGTCCAGTCTGTTCATCTGCTAGAGAGAGAGAGAGATGGACAGAGAGAGAGAGAGAGAGTCTTCTTTAAATCTCTTCTGTTTCACCCTAGAGCAGTGTGGTCATGAAGGGAGTGATGGACAGGCCTGTTGAATTACAATGTCCAGACACACACACACACACAGCAACAGACAACGTATAGAGGCAGCAATTCCATAGCATCAAATAATATAGAAAATAAGTGGAAAGAGTGTAAAATGTTTATTGTTCTTTTTGAATTTCAAATGCCAAATCACTGAATTAACAAAACAGAAATGTTAACAAATGGAAAATAGAAGAAATAAACTAGAAAGGCTACTGACACTTTAAAAACCGTTAAGCTGTAAAACCGACGAGGGGGTTCAATCTTAAACAGATCCTTATTAGCACGTCGTAAGATAAGAACAAATACTACATTTAGATTAAACAAGGTCAAACTTTACAGCCGGCTGCTTCACCAGTGTCTTTGCAACATTCCCTCTGAAGATACAATACACCCCATTCCTCAAAGATCTCTCCATTAAGATTAAATAAAACATACTCTGAAACAGAAGATGCAAGACTTCAGATATCCACATCAGTTTAAACATAAAAATGTAAAGTAATCCAAAGGATGTGGTCCAGAAATGAGCTGAGGAAGGATCCTACTGGTGGTGCTGTGCTGCATAGACAGACAGACAGACAGACCAACTCGGTGTGGGACATGAGTATTGAGGTGCAGGTGGATGGGGACATGTCACTGTTCACAGACGAAGAGACGTTACCCACTAAGACTTCCCAGTACATGGCTACACAGCATGGAGGTAACAAGTACAATGAGATGGATGAGTTGGAATGGCTGCTAAAATGGAACTCTGTATACAAGTTAAAATAAGACGATGAAATGCAGAGACAAACATCTTTCTCTTTTTAAATAAACATCATGTCCTTCCAGTATACACTAAATAATACCTGGAAAGACCGATTTTCTTTCCCCCCCCATTATTATTTTTTCTTAAAACCTGGTAAGCGAGAAGAGATATGTTCAAAAGTATAATTCTCACACATTTGGCTGTAATTACAAAATGTAACATACATTATTTGTAAAATAACTTTGTTACGGCATTAGCCTAACATCTATTACTTTGAGGAGGACAAAACTATTTTACATGGATGAACAAAATAAAAGCAAAATCATATCAAACTAAATTCATGAGATGCAGGGCAATAAAAATCTCAATGGAGTATTTTGTCATGCTTGCCTAAAGTCCCTGTAAAACAGATGACTTTGCAAAAAAATAAAAAAAATACGCTCAGGACTGATTTTCTTATTTATTTTTATACATGATCAAAACCGCAAAAATGAAATAAATAATTTATGGAGGTGTTCATTAAAATTGCCCCCAAAATAAAATAAACACAATTAGCTTTGATAGACATGTCCTGTAGATTCTGGATTAGAAGTAACCAGATATCATGGTCTCATGGTGCACTTTTGAAATGATCATCTTCATTGACCATTTTCTTTACCACCATCATCATCATCATCATCATCGAGAAAATCAGTCAAAATGCCAAAACAGAAGCAAACAAACTATCAAAACATAAACCAAAAGTTAAGTAGACAAGCTGTTCATATTTACATTGAATACAGGCATTTCATTACATCATCACTAGCCCAACCACCCCCAAACCTCCCTCCTAACCCACCCCCACCCAGATCAACCCCCACTCTCCCTCACACACACAATCTCTGGTATCCAGTCTGTTGAGTCTGTCTCAGGGTTAGCCACGGAGAGTGTTTGAGAGTGTTGGGAGCTGGAGGAGAGTTGAGACAAGATGCTCTGTTGAGCGGAGGAAGATGTACAGGGCCCTGGTGGGGCTCCAGAGAACTACGGTTCAGTCCAGTGCCAGCCCAGAGCTCAGTGTTTAGAGGTTGTCCCCTGGCTGGTACTGTGGCTCCGTGGCCGTGAAGTAGTCCTCCAGGAAGGCCTGCAGGTACTCGAAGGTGGGCCTCTCCTCTGCGTCCTTCTTCCAGCACTGCACCATGAGCTCATGGAGGGAGATGGGGCAGTCCTGGGGACAGGGCATCCTATAGCCTCGCTCCACCTGCTCCAGCACCTCCCGGTTGTTCATCCCTACACACACACACACACACACACACACAGACACACACACACACACACACACGCGTGCCAGGCAGATAGACAGACACACATACAGATAAAGGAAGACAAATGTTGGGTCATTAACTACAGCGGAGGCTTTTCAAGTAATCGATAAGACAGTTCAATGAAAGAGATCTGTCTAGACTTTACCTCTACTGAATGGCCTTAATGGCACAGACATTGAGCTTTAAACCTCATACTGTAGATGCGGATCTTAAGGCAACATTTGGACCTGGGAAAATATTTTACATAACACAGGGGTCACACGTTTTACAACCTGGGGATGTTGGAGTGGCTTGCCATTTATTTTTCACTAGCTAAGAGATGTGGCTTCTGCATCAACAAGAAGAGTCCGGAGAGAGAGCCTTAGAAAGCTGCTAAGACATCTTTTAGGATCATGCTATTATCCCCTTAGTCCCAGCTCGGCCTCCATAGCGTGCAAGCCCTCGCCTCACTTCCCCTCCCTCCCTCTTTTCACACAGCAGCCCAGCCCAGTGCAGCGTGGCCCATCTGGACAAACATGTGTCCCCCCTCCCTCCCTCTCTCAGTGAGGCTGATCTCAGTCAGCTCCCTGCCCAAGACCAGCCCTCTCACATGGACTAGCAGTGGCCAAGAGGCAGGCCCTGGACAACAGTTATACATCTCAGATTGTGTCAGGAAAACAAAGTCACTCAGCCGTGTTTAAAGACCCCTTATTTTCTTTAACATTCAGTAAACAGCAGGAACTGCCTGCCACTTGTTATATAAGCACTTGTTGTGGTATATAATTGCATCATAGTCCTCTACATATTTGTAAGAAAAGTGAGGACTCAACTCAGGATGTGGACATTACATCACATGCGTTGCGTCCAAAAATAGCACCAGGACCCTAGTGTTCTGTAAACGGAATAGGGTGCCATTGGAGATGCAACCATTAAATCTCTGGTTATTTGACCCTCCTCACCTGGGTAGGGTACACGTCCCTTGGTGACCAGCTCTGTGAGCAGGATGCCAAACGACCACACGTCTGACTTGATGGTGAACTTTCCGTACAGCGCAGCCTCCGGGGCCGTCCACTTAATAGGGAATTTAGCACCTGGGAGAGAACAGAGGGGGAGATATGAATGAATGACAGAATGTAATTTAGCTATATATGGCTACCGGTAGTCTTTCTCTCTAGAGCTGGGAGTGTCTCTCAGTGTCTCTGTTCTAGTCTGTAGTACAGTGGAATAGACAGACAGTGAGCACATGTTTGGATCTGAAATGGGAGCCATTGACATCCTGTCAGGGTGTGATGATGCGCACATTATGGCCAGTGTTGGAAGAACTCCCTTCATGACCTAAGGCAATCATTAGTGTGTGTTTTCTTATTGTGTGTGTGACCTCACCTTGCCGTGCTGTGTACTCGTTGTCCTCAATCAGCCTGGCCAATCCGAAGTCAGCGATTTTACAAACCAGATTGTCCCCGACCAGGATGTTAGCCGAGCGCAGGTCTCTGTGGATGTAGTTCATCCTCTCGATGTACGCCATGCCTGCGGCCACCTGGAACGAACACACACACACACACACACACACACACACACACAGTGAGCACAGTAAAAACACTGCGTTCAACTTACAGTACCAGTCAAAAGTTTGGACACACCTACTCATTCAAGGGTTTTTCTTTATTTGTAAAAAAAAATTTGCATTGTAGAATAATAGTGAAGACATCAACACTAGGAAATAACACATATGGAATCATGTTGCAACCAAAAAAGTGTTAAACAAATCAAAATATATTTAATATTTGAAATTCTTCAAATAGCCATCCTTTGCCTTGATGACAGCTTTGCACACTCTTGGCATTCTCTCAACCAGCTTCACCTGGAATGCTTTTCCAACAGTCTTGAAAGAGTTCCCACATATGCTGAGCACTTGTTGGTTGCTTTTCCTTCACTCTGCCGTCTGACTCATCCCAAACCATCTCAATTGGGTTGAGGTCGGGGGATTGTGGAGGCCAGGTCATCTGATGCAGCACTCCATCACTCTCCTTAGTAAAATAGCCCTTACACAGCCTGGAGGTGTGTTAGGTCATTGTCCTGTTGAAAAACAAATGATAGTCCCACTAAGCCCAAACCAGATGGGATGGCGTATCGCTGCAGAATGCTGTGGTAGCCATGCTGGTTAAGTGTGCCTTGAATTCTAAATAAATCACAGACAGTGTCACCAGCAAAGCGCCCCCACACCATAACACCTCCTCCTCCATGCTTTACAGTGGGAACTACACATGCAGAGATCATCCGTTCACCCACACCACATCTCACAAAGACACAGTGGTTTGAACCAAAAATCTCAAATTTGGACTCCAGACCAAAGGACAAATTTCCACCGGTTTAATGTCCATTGCTCATGTTTCTTGGCCCAAGCAGGTTTCTTCTTCTTATTGGTGTCCTTTAGTAGTGGTTTCCTTGCAGCAATTCGACCATGAAGGCCTGATTCAAACAGTCCCCTCTGAACAGTTGACGTTGAGATGTGTCTGTTACTTGAACTCTGTGAAGCATTTATTTGGGCTGCAATTTCTGAGGCTGGTAACTCTAATGAACTTATCCACTGCAGCAGAGGTACAGTGAGGGAAAAAAAGTATTTGATCCCCTGCTGATTTTGTACGATTGCCCACTGACAAAGAAATTATCAGTCTATAATTTTAATGGTAGGTTTATTTGAACAGTGAGAGACAGAATAACAACAAAAAAATCCAGAAAAACGCATGTCAAAAATGTTATAAACTGATTTGCATTTTAATGAGGGAAATAAGTATTTGACCCCCTCTCAATCAGAAAGATTTCTGGCTCCCAGCTGAGATTAGGAGCACACACTTAAAGGGAGTGCTCCTAATCTCAGTTTGTTACCTGTATAAAAGACACCTGTCCACAGAAGCAATCAATCAATCAGATTCCAAACTCTCCACCATGGCCAAGACCAAAGAGCTCTCCAAGGATGTCAGGGACAAGATTGTAGACCGACACAAGGCTGGAATGGGCTACAAGACCATTGCCAAGCAGCTTGGTGAGAAGGTTACAACAGTTGGTGCGATTATTCTCAAATGGAAGAAACACAAAATAACTGTCAATCTCCCTCGGCCTGGGGCTCCATGCAAGATCTCACCTCGTGGAGTTGCAATGATCATGAGAACGGTGAGGAATCAGCCCAGAACTACACAGGAGGATATTGTCAATGATCTCAAGGCAGCTGGGACCATAGTCACCAAGAAAACAATTGGTTTCACACTATGCCGTGAAGGACTGAAATCCTGCAGCGCCGCAAGGTCCCCCAGCTCAAGAAAGCACATATACAGGCCCGTCTGAAGTTTGCCAATGAACATCTGAATGATTCAGAGGAGAACTGGGTGAAAGTGTTGTGGTCAGATGAGACCAAAATCGAGCTCTTTGGCATCAACTCAACTCGCCGTGTTTGGAGGAGGACGAATGCTGCCTATGACCCCAAGAACACCATCCCCACTGTCAAACACGGAGGTGGAAACATTATGCTTTGGGGGTGTTTTTCTGCTAAGGGGACATGACAACTTCACCGCATCAAAGGGACGATGTACGGGGCCATGTACCGTCAAATCTTGGGTGAGAACCTCCTTCCCTCAGCCAGGGCATTGAAAATGGGTCGTGGATGGGTATTCCAGCATGACAATGACCCAAAACACACGGCCAAGGCAACAAAGGAGTGGCTCAAGAAGAAGCACATTAAGGTCCTGGAGTGGCCTAGCCAGTCTCCAGACCTTAATCCCATAGTTGCCAAACGTCACTCTCGAAACCTTAATGACTTGGAGAAGATCTGCAAAGAGGAGTAGGACAAAATCCCTCCTGAGATGTGTGCAAACCTGGTGGCCAACTACAAGAAACGTCTGACCTCTGTGATTGCCAACAAGGGTTTTGCCACTAAGTACTAAGTCATGTTTTGCAGAGGGGTCAAATACTCATTTCCCTCATTAAAATGCAAATCAATTCATAACATTTTTGACATGTGTTTTTCTGGATTATTTTGTTGTTATTCTGTCTCTCACTGTTCAAATAAACCTACCATTAAAATTATAGACTGATCATGTCTTTGTCAGTGGGCAAACGTACAAAATCAGCAGGGGATCAAATACTTTTTTCCCCTCACTGTAACTCTGGGTCTTCCATTCCTGTGGCGGTCCTCATGAGAGCCAGTTTCATCATAGTGCTTGATGGTTTTTGCAACTGCACTTGAAGCAACTTTCAAAGTTCTTGAAATGTTCAGTATTGACTGACCTTCATGTCTTAAAGTAATGCTGTACTTTAGTTTCTCTTCGCTTATTTGAGCTGTTCTTGCCATAATATGGACTTGGTCTTTGACCAAATAGGGCTATCTTCTGTATACCACCCCCTACCTTGTCACAACACAACTGATTGGCTCAAATGCATTAAGAAGGAAATAAATTCCACAAATTAACTTTTAACAAGGCACACCTGTTAATTGAAATGCATTCCAGGTGACTACCTCATGAAGCTGGTTGAGAGAATGCCAAGCGTGTGCAAAGCTGTCATCAAGGCAAAGGGTGACTAATTGAAGAATCTCAAATATAAAATATATTTTGATTTGTTTAACACTTTTTTGGTTACTCCATAATTCCATATGTGTTATTTCATAGTTTTGATGTCTTCACTATTATTCTGCAATGTAACAAATTGCAAAAATAAAGAAAAACCCTTGAATAAGTAGGTTTTTATCAGGGCTTACCTGGGCTGCCATGTCAACCAGATTGGGCAGCTTCAGTCCTCGTCCCTCCCCATCCTTCAGGAAATCTAGGAGGCTTCCTAAACAACAGGAGATATCTGTTGTCAGAACATGCATTTGAAATTGCAGATCTTTATTGAACGTCTTCTGAGCATCAGTTGACAGTCTGACCTATATGTGAAATTCCTTCCCAGCATGCCAACGAAACAATGATCATATCAAAGTTTCCATCCCAGCTTCTTCTATACTTAATTAATGGATCTGAAGCTCTTTCTTGTGGTGCTCGTAAATGTCAGCATGTTTGCCGACTCTGTCATAGTTAAATATAGGCTCTCATTATTGTCACAGTGAAGAAAAACACTATTCCAGAGTAATACCAACTACAGGGTTGGCGACAAGGCAGATGATTACATAGTCTATCTAGCAAGACCTAGAATGTATCACCGAAGGTGGTGGTTCACCACAGTGTCAATGTTGGATTGAGTGCTCGGGTCCGTTTTCTCCATGGCATCGTCGCAGAGTACGTGGACAAAGGTATTGTGTGTTTGTGTGTTTGTTACAACATGAACTGTGTGTGGGTGGGTGTGTGTGTGTGTGTTACACCATGTATAGTGTGTGTGTGTGTCTGTCTCTATGTGTGCATGCGTCCATTCATGTGTGTGAGAATGACAATACCTTTGCCCATGTACTCAGTGACGATGTAGATGGGTTCCTCAGACACCACAGCATAGAGCTGCACCAGTTTGTCATGGCGGAGCTTCTTCATGATCTGGGCTTCCTCCAGGAAGGACTCAGGAGACATGGTGCCCGGCTTCAGCGTCTTCACCGCCACCTTAGTGGTGCCGTTCCACGTTCCTGTTACCCACCAACGACAAATAATTAGTACAGCCATCACATCTCACAACTCTCGGGGCCGGTTTCCTAGACACAGTTTAAGCCTAGTGTTGGATTAAGAAGTTATTCAAATGGAGATTCTCCACTAAGCATGTTTTTTTAGTCCAGGACTAGGCTTAATCTATATCTGGATAACTGTCCAATTATGTATACAGTACATCATGTCACAAAGCAAGACTTGACCCCATTTTGTTGTGAATTTAATAGGTATTGCTGTGTACAATCTAGCATGTTCATATCTAAAAACAGTCTTGCTTTGGCATACCAACAACACAGCACACAACCCAGAAATGGACATTGAAGTCTGCTTGCCTTTAATTCACACGCACAAAGGTTGTGCTGAGGGACGCGTCAATGTGCATGATATTTATAGTGACGCTTCATTTCAAATGGCTTTCAAAAGCCATGAGAGAGATCTGGTGAGGTTTTAAACCCCACAATATGCCAACACGGGAAAGGATAATACATTGTGGAGCTGTGCCAGCTACTGTACTGTAGCACAGTGTGGGCACGCCATTGTTCCTCTCAACAGTACCGTACATACACCCAACATTGAACCATTGAAATCAGGGTCTATTCTTCATACGAGGTCATTTAGCTTGTTCTGTGGCTCCGTCCGAAATTGCACCCTATTCCCTATCTAGTGCACCAGTTTTGACCAGGGCCCATAGGGCCCATATACAGTAAGGAATATGATGCCATTTGGGATGCGGTCTGTGTCAGTAAATAATGCAGAAATATCAGCTGTGACCTAAAGGCAAGACAGACCTCCAGACAGTCGGTGACATTTGGAATTCACATGCGTTTCTACTGTGGTGGGTTCGGGGGGGTTTAATTTAAGAGCGCACTCAGAAATCCTTGAGAGCAGTGTTGATTAGTGACACAGCTATGGCTTCTGGGCCTCGTCTGCCATTTTGGGGCCTGGCGCAGTGCAGTTACTGTACTGAGGTCACCCGCTGGGTTCTGAGGTAATGGTATCCCAGGGGGCTGGGTGTCACTAGCAGCAGGGTGTGGGGCTAGCCCCAACCTAAACTCCAAACCCCTAAACAGCCTGTTGAAATGTTACAACAGGACAGGACACACCCCTGATCTCTAGACTCAAAAGTAGTCAATGTAGCCAGTTCTACACTGGATACATTAAAATAATAGTAAGATTGTATGCTTAAAAGTAAACTTAAGACTATTGATTTAAGCCTGAAGCCTCAACTGAAGCATGATAAAATTAATATTTGCAAAAATCTAGGGTATCCTGGAAAAAGATGATAACTTACATTTTCATTAACCATTACAATACAAAACAGAACCACCTGCACAAAAGTTTCCTTTTGTGTTTTGCAGACTAGACTGAAAAAGTCCTCAGGTGATTCAATAAAATCCCTTTACATTTAGAAATAAATAAATGTAAGTTATCCAATGTTCCTCCTGGACACCCCTCAGTAGAAATGAAAATAAAATAATGGAACTACTTTGTCCTTACCAAACCACACCTCAGCAAAACATCCCGCCCCCAGCTTTACTTCCAACTCAAGTGAGTCTCTGGCGATTTCCCAGGAATCGTGAGTCAGGCCCATAGTATCAGGGGTGTAGTTCACACACACACCCGTTAAATTAAAGCACAAACCATCCGCACTCTCTACAGGGGAGGGAACAGGGAAGGCAAGGCACACAGGGTTAACTACTAGGGAGAGGAACATGCAAAGAGGCAGATGGAAGGCGGCCATATTGAACTGAGAGAGTGGAACTTGTAGACATTGACAGACAATCTCCTTTAACAGTAAAGACACAAATGTCGTTTTTGGTTTCCTCCTTTCTCTCAAAGAGAGAGGTTTTGAGTAGACTGTCTATCTGTTCTCGGTCTGATGTCTCTGCTTGCTCAGTCAGTGGCCCCCTTCCATGCAGCCTGTGGTCGGACGTTTATGGAGGCGACTCTGCCCGTACCCATCCAGACCTCCCCAAACTGCCCATTCCCCAGACGCTTGATGAGCTGCAGTGACTCCCGCGGGATCTCCCACACGTCTTTGGTTTTGACGGACAGGTCGGTGAGGCGGGGCATCCCTTTGTGGCAGGGCACCACCAAGCGACAGCACAGCCCCGCGGCCCGCTCTGCACACATGCACAAGGAGCGCGCACACAAACACACACACGCATACAGAGACACAGTGTGAGATAGAGAAGGGAGGGGGGGGGGTTGAAAGAAAGCAGTTAGCAAAGCACTGTGAAGAGAGAGAGAGGAGGGGGAGAGAGAGAAGCAGCAGTAGACAGTAAGTTAAAGTGAACTCCCATAGCAAAACAGTTCCAGGTACATCCAGCAGTGAGCTCAGGTAAGCACCACAGCAGCCAGTCAATCTGTCCCACTAGATGTCCCAGACAGTGTCTGTCCCCAGGGCCATAAGGTCAAGTATTAATCTGTCTAATGCCCTCTTAGCTACTGTTCATCAAATCACACCGAGTGCTGTTCCAACCTCCATCCTCCCCCCTCTATCTCTTCTACAGTACTGCACTAGGATTCTGTCGGCTCTGTTGATGACACACATAACGTGATGTTTTTACCAGCTGCACTATATTTCTTTGAATGTAAGGAATTCAGTAAGGAATTCAAAAAGGAATTGAAGGGTCAATATTGCACAGGTTGCAGCCTGTTTTGAGGTTGCTCTTAGTCAAAGGTCGAACCCACTGCGCACAGACGTCAGTTCAACGTCTAGTTTTGATTTACATTTGGTTGAGTTGTCAACTAAAGTCAATTCAACGTAAAATCAACAAACATTTCACCATGTCATTGGATTTAGCTGAAAAATTGGGTGAAAAAAAGACGAAATGCCCTTATTTTTTCCACGTTGATTCTTGATTTTTTGGGTTGAAATGATGTGGAAACAACATTGATTCAACCAGCTTTTGCACAGTGGGAAAGAAGTGATTAGCCAAGGCAGGTCAGGCCTGACCACAACAGCCTGCTGTAGATGGACACGTTCATGGTTCCACTCTTGCTAATGGCATGTGTGACTCCCAATGCTTTACAATAATGACTAATTGTTTAGAGATGTGGCCTGTCAATCCCTCCAAATGGAAGTATAATGCACTATACGGTGCATTACAACTACGATGTTTTAATGTTACGTAGTAAAGGAGGGTCCTCTGGGCTACATTTTAGTCAGGGACAGCAGAAGCCATTGTGGCTGGCAGCTGTGTGTCCATTATTGTACGTGAGCATGAAAACATGTCATCTCATTCCTGACATGAAAATTGGCGTTTCTCCTTTCCGCAGAGGAAGTAGATGTGTTTGCCCACGATCGATTAAAAGCGAGGCATGGGAATGATGCTTCCGCCTCCGTCCCTTCCACTTTGATTCCCCTGACATTAAGCCCCCCCGGCGATAAGGACCAGGCGGTTTGCTCAGGGAAGTTTAGGGGAGATAAAACCTCTCCATTGGGAGTGTTGTGTTCTGACTGCGCCCCAGCCATTAAAGCCCATCGGTGCCTGCTGCTGTGGCAAGGTATCAATACTGTACTTTATGTCTCAGTATCACTATCATAAAACATGTCAATTCGGCAAATGGGAGAGGCTGGTGTTGGACACACTGCGTGCACACAATAGGTATCAAAATTGTTATTAGCCCTTGGTGGCTATTAAAGTTAAGTGGTATTTCCAAGAAAATAATGTCATTCTTTTTTTTTTAAAGCTAGTTTGCGGTTGTGGTGTTTTTGCCTACAGTATGTGATTGCTGTGTGACTGCTGTGGAAAGATGCGTTGATAATCTAGAAATTGAATCTTGATAAAAAACCCAAGTGAGAGATTGTGAGAAAGCAAAAGGTTAATTCCACGAAATGAGTCCTTTTGCGTGTGTCCCTTTGATATTTAAGTAGACATTTTGCACCAATATTGGATTTTAAAAGCCTGTTATATTAAATGAAGTGCCCTTTAAAGTGGCAATCAGCAGTTGAAACAATAACAGTGTACTCCCAGGCCCTGTTTCAGTAAAAAGCAGAGGGATGGAGTTGGAGAAATGTAACCACTTCCAAATTCATAGCCAGAGCTATGGATGCAAGGACTGACCATCCATGATATCAAAATGATAGTTTAAACCATGTTTTGAGGCTATTTAGTGTTTGTTTACATTGACTTTGTTCACAAACATTGGCGTAAAACATACTTATAATTTGGGTTCTGATGTTGAACTAAGCTCATGAGGCATTTATAAGTTCTATTCTTCAAGAATCAATGGGTACATATAATACATTTTTTAGTCCAAAAATTGATATATCAACTTCAGATTGCCCCTTTAATATAGACCATATGGAAAATTATATAAATCTGGATATACAGTGCCTTGCTAAAGTATTTATCCCCCTTGGCGTTTTTCCTATTTTCTTGCATTACAACCTGTAATTTAAATGGATTTTTATTTGGATTTCATGTAATGGACACACCCAAAATAGTCCAAATTGGTGAAGTGAAATAAAAAAAATAACTTGTTTCAAAAAATTCTAAAAAATAAATAATGGAAAAGTGGTGTGTGCATATGTATTCAGCCCCTTTGCTATGAAGCCCTTAAATAAGATCTGGTGCAACCAATTACCTTCAGAAGTCACATAATTAGTTAAATAAAGTCCACCTGTGTGCAATCTTAGTGTCACATAATCTGTCACATGATCTCAGTATATATATATATATACACCTGTTCTGAAAGGCCCCAGAGTCTGCAACACCACTAAGCAAGGGGCACCACCAAGCAAGCGGCACCATGAAGACCAAGGAGCTCTCCAAACAGGTCAGGGACAAAGTTGTGGAGAAGTACAGATCAGGGTTGGGTTATAAAAAAAAATCAAAAACTTTGAACATCCCACGAAGCACCATTAAATCTGTTATAAAAAAATGGAAAGAATATGGCACCACAACAAACCTGCCAAGAGAGGGCCGCCCACAAAACTCACGGACCAGGCAAGGAGGGCATTAATCCGAGAGGCAACAAAGAGACCAAAGATAACCCTGAAGGTGCTGCAAAGCTCCACAGTGGAGATTGGAGTATCTGTCCGTAGGACAACTTTAAGCCGTGCACTCCACAGAGCTGGGCTTTACGGAAGAGTGGCCAGAAAAAAGCCGTTGCTTAAAGAAAAAAATAAGCAAACACGTTTGGTGTTCGCCAAAAGCCATGTGGGAGACTCCCCAAACATATAGAAGATGGTAGTCTGGTCAGATGAGACTAAAATTGAGCTTTTTGGCCATCAAGGAAAACAGTATGTCTGGCGCAAACCCAACACCTCTCATCACCCAGACAACACCATCCCCACAGTGAAGCATGGTGGTGGAAGCATCATGCTGTGGGGATGTTTTTCATCGGCAGGGACTGGGAAACTGGTCAGAATTGAAGGTATTCTGGCTCTAAATACAGAGAAATTCTTGAGGGAAACCTGTTTCAGTCTTCCAGAGGTTTGAGACTGGGACGGAGGTTCACCTCCCAGCAGGACAATGACCCTAAGCATTCTGAGTTATGCACGCTCAAGTTCAGTTTTTTTGTCTTATTTCTTGTTTGTTTCACAACATAAAATATTTAGCATCTTCAAAGTGGTAGGCATGTTATGTAAATTAAATGATACAAACCCCCCTAAAAATCCATTTTAATTCCAGGTTGTAAGGCAACAAAATAGGAAAGATGCCAAGGGGGTGAATACTTTCGCAAGCCACTGTAGGCTTGCTAAAGTGCCAAAATTCAGCATTTTGGCATGTCCCTCCGTGCACACTCTGTGACTTCTCTGAGGATTTTAACCCACTTAACCCCAACATTTCTCTAAATTGTCACCATCATTGTAAAGCCCTAGTTATTTTTTTGCTTTGACAAAGTAATTTCTAAAGATTATTATTTATTTCATGTGATTAGTGATTAATTATAAGGTAGAAAAACAACAACCTGTCCCTCATTTTAAGGTCAACTCTTACGTGAACCGAACTCGCATTTTAATAATGGTGAAACTATTCCTTTTTGAACATCTAATAGTCAAATCATAGAGTAAAAGCAGGTGAACTGGTTCTAACTTTTTTGGCCATTTTCTGATGTTTTGTGGTGGAAAACTGAGTGGGTTGAGAATAACACGTCAACCCTGTTACCCATAGATAGACAGGCTAGAAATGTTTTAACAATTTTTTATTGTGAAGCCTGCATTCAATTGCCCCTCCCTGTTACACACACAAGCTTCCATTCCCCGTCAGAAGGGGATTTATGGCTGATTTAAGATGAAATCGTCAACCCTGTTACGGTCAACCATGTTACTTTATTTGGCACTTAATAGGGACTTACTATAGTAATAGTCGTTTTTATTTAACCTCTTGAGATGGGAAAATGTGCTTGTCATGACACAATGTTAAAATTAGGTGAAATAAAACATTTTTCTTTTTTTTTTTACACTACCCAAAAAGGACTCATTTTGTGGAACGACCCAAAAGGCAACAGAAGAAGCACAAGCCCTGGAAGAAAACAACAGCAGTCAAGGTCATTTGAAGAGGTGTGATTGAACTTCACATATGTTCTCTGGAGTGGCGATAAAGAAAACAATTGACAGTTAATGCACTGTGACACAAACATAACACACAAAATCCATACTGTTCATTTCCAATGTGCTAAGTATGGACATGTCAATGTGCTAACTGGAGCATGTGGAGGAAAATATCACCCTTGTCATGGAGAGAGACAAACAGGGGAGAGAGAAAGACAGATACATAGAGGGAGAGATCCAGAAAGAGAGAGGGAGAGAGAGAAAGAGTGGCTGAGGAAAAGAGAGAGTGATATACTATTTATAGAGAGAGAGCGAATGAGACAGAGAGAGAGAAAGACGTAGAGCGAGAGAGAGAGAGCTCTCTCATCTGACACCAACACATGCTCATGAATGCAGTCTGTCATCATCACAAAGTGACGTTCAACTGTCCTCGTGGTCTGTACAACTGGGACACTCAATACTATGGTGACGGTACAGTACAGACCACCGTGATTAACAGGCTCATTACTCTCTACAGGGTGAGGTAATAGGACCACTAACTCACACTAAGACAAACAGTAGACTACATCATCCTTTCAGGGTCCCCTTTTCAAACCACAATAAGTGGCGCTAGTGTCAATCTAAAATGTATTCCTCTCAATATTTGCAGAATAGTTGATTTCAAACCATGCCACTTCATCCCTCCTTGAATCACTTAGCTGTTGTATTCTCAACAGTTTTCTGAAAGTTTGAAAGTGCTTCGCTCAGTATTTGAAGTTTGTGTTTATGGGTTACATTACACCAGGCTTCACTTCAATTTCACTTCAATTGCACTTCATTCCCTTCTCAAATCTTAAGTGTCAGCATCAATTTCTATTTCTGCATTTGAAGAGGCCTCCCCAGTGTAAATCAGTTTATACTGATTGTGTCAGCATAATGCACTTCTGAATGAATCCAAGGAATTGGACACCAGGCCGAGGAGAAGCCTCTTGTATCTATTTGGGCTTTGAAATGATGTCTCCACTATAACACCAACATCACTACAGCTATCAGAAAGAATGGAGGACCAAGGCACTCTTCATATAATTAATTAAAATGCATTTATTTGTATGACATGTTCAATGGAACAAAGATTACATCAACAAAAAAAAGATTAATTATATGAAGAGTGTCTTGGTCCTCTGTTCTTTCTGATGGCCAATTTACCCCTTTAAACAAAGAGCACCTTCTGTCTACTAAAACCTACTATTGTGTACATTAGCAGCCTCCCTTCCTTCTGTTTCTATAAGTTAATCACTACAGCTATGTTCGGATGAGTTGAACTGTACGTTACCTTAACTCCAGGCCTACATATATTCTCATCATCGGTATAAACTTTGCCACTCATAAAGGTCTTATAAACATTGTAATAATGGTGTATAAATGGTAGGTGTAATAAATTAAATGTATACTTTTCCATCTGCCTTGGTTTTTGATATTTTCAATGTTCATCACAGGAGGTTGGTGGCACTTTAATTGGGGAGAATGGGCTCATGGTAATGACTGGAGCGGAATGGTATCAAATAAATTTACATTTGACATTTTAGTCATTTAGCAGATGCTCTTATCCAGAGCGACTTACAGTTAGTGAGTGCATAATTTTTTTTCAAACTGGCCCCCCGTGGGAAATGAACCCACAACCCTGGCGTTGCAAGCGCCATGCTCTACCAACTGAGCTACACGGGGCCACACATCAAACACACGGTTTCCAGGTGTTTGATGCCATTCCATTAGCTCCGTTCCGGCCATTATTATGAGCCGTCACTGGAGTGCAGGTATATATCTTTTCCATAATCAACATTGTAATAGTGGTGTATGAATGGTGTGTGTAATAATATTATATTAACGGTGTAACTTGGACCATTTCTGACTGGTACCTGAGTAGTGCTGCACCAGCTGCTGCAGGGTCTCAAACTGAGCCCTGGTAGTGATGTAGTAACCTCCGCTGTCCAGCTTACGGATCTTATAATGCTTCACATGGTCCCCCTTCACGTCATCCCAGTCTCGTATGGACAGGGAGAAGGCACCTACAGGACACAGATGGGGAGGGGAGTGAGTCACTGGGAAAACATTCACTTACCTCATGCATTAATAATAATTGTGGTCATAGGGAATGGTTGATAGTATTAACAGATGCGGAAATAGCCCACCGGGAAAATATTATGACGTAATTTCAACCAGTTTTACCCGCTGGGTAGTTTTTCTAGAACAGTAGGCTGCTCCTCAGTTGGGTACATCATGCATTCTATTACAGCGCTGTCCTGACAGTCTCTTGAGGTTACCTTTAGTGGTTTCGCTCTCCCTGATGAGATAGGTGCCGCGGGGATTGCCAGTGAACAGAAGTTGCCTCTCTGCATCCTTCCGGCCCAGTTTCCCAAAGTACCAGCTACAGAGAGAGGGTTTAACACAGGGACAGGTCAATAATGAGTGAGGGAAGCCATTTTATAAGCCATCTATCTTGATTGATTAGAGTGTGTAAAGGGGTCTTTACATTTTAAAATGATCATCTGACATACAGAGCTGAGAGACACAGGTCACAAGGCCAGTTCACAAACGCTCACTGTAACACTGTCAATAAATCACCCTTTGGCCATGGTTTCTCAGACTAGAGGCTGAACAATGGCTAACTGCATGTTGAGAGTGAACAGAGGATTTAATATCCTGCATGAAATGCCTCCCCTTCTCTTACAGTAATAAGCCAGTGTTGGTGAATTGAACCACACCCAATGCAAACCCTGGCTGTGCTTAAATCCAGCATACTATAGTGAGCTTAATGAGAGTGGGCCTTGTGGTGCACCATTAGAATAATTACATCATTATTCCTCAGAGAGTCTGACGGGGAGGGATGTGGGGGAAGGGCCTGTTGCACTGTCTGACACCCAGGTTTATACACACATAACACAGATAAAACTCGTATACATTCTCTATGACATTTCAAATATCTGAACACACAGCATTTAACACAATTCTTCTTTCTTTTGTAATAAAAGTCTCTTTAATGAGCCGGGGAAAGTGCCAGCTCTGCAGAGACGTATAAATCCCAGTATGATTCAATTTCTCCTCAGAGCCTTGTGTTGACGGTTAACTCCAGACGCTGAGAGAAAGAGAGGATATCTGTGCTTGTCTTAACTTATGACATCTTCCTCCCTCCCTGTTGTCTCAGACAGTGAGGAGAATGTAGACAGGAGAGAGAAGCAGTGCTTGACTTGGGCAGGAGCTCACCGGAGCAGAGTACCGGCACCTCGAATCTTCTTCTGCTTGAGCTCCTGTTCCTCTTACAGAATATTAGCTCAAAAGTATTGTGGAGCTCCTGCACCTAAATATAAACAGTACCGGCACCCAAAATGAGTACCGGCACTTATTTTAGTCCAAGTCAAGCACTGGAGAAAAGAGAGAGACAGAGACAGAGAGAGAAAGAGAGAGAGAGTGTGTGTGTTTTCAATCATTTCATTTTTATTTCATTCATTTTTTTTCATGCCATGTAGTCAGCTCTGTCAGAGTATGTCCCAATGAAACTCAATATGACAGACTGCTACTCACTCCTCAGCCTGGATGGAGTCCACTGGAGCCACGTAATTACTGGGAATGTAGCCATTTCCACCAGTGGTAAGGGAACGAGCATCCCACCAGTCCCCTTCACTGAGGAGAGACAGAGAGAGAGGGAGAGAGAAGGGGGGGGGGGGGGGGGTCAGATGGTTTCATGTACAGAGTGTACTATTAGAGCGGCGAAAACACAAACCACTATGTTCAATAATGCAGTTGACAATGTGAATACATTGAAAGCAGCACATGCCTTGTTCATATGGAATCGTGGAGGGAGGTAGTATTTGGCAGCACTGGCTGATTACAAGCAGGGGAGGGCTCCATTACTGCCTCTCTCATGTCCTCCCTCTAACTGTCACCTCTCCTACACTCCCTCCCTCCATCGCCTTTCCTATACTCCCTCCCTCCATCCCTCCACCGCCTTTCCTATACTCTCCTCCCTCCATCACTCTCACTCGCCTGTCCTCCAAACACACTGCCCTCTTTTACATCTCTCTCTCCCTCGCACATTTCATCTTTCTTTTTGGGCGAGCTAGTGGTGGTCTTTCATTTGTCCTGAATAAAAACATGATGGTGGGCCTGGGGACGACATCACAGGCAGAAATGGGGCCGGTTTCCTTTGTTCTGAGAGCATAATGGAGGTTCCCTCTGGAGGGCTAGTGTGTTCACCCTAACACGCTAACGCTAACAGCTGAGAGGAAGGATGGATTGCTGGGAGGAAAGCAGGAGAGAGAGCGAGAGAGCGAGAGAGAGAGAGATAGACGGGAGGGGCCCCTGTCTGTCTTCTTAAACCCTCTTTAAACCAACTCGACTCTGCCGCAAAGACAGAAAACAACAACATATAAACAAAGAGAGAACCATCCTCCTCCCATCTCCAGAAGTATTGTAATGCTCTGACTAGCTCCTCTCCCTGTGGTCACTGCTGATGACAGAGTAATGAGTGGATTGTGTCGACAGACTGGAGTCAGGCTGGTATCCACTAGCATAGTATTCATAGTTGGAATATGTACAAAAACAATTCACTAACCATTAAGACTTGAACCATTTAACAACCAATCTCTGAGGTTTCTGAGGTAGTTTTACAAAAACAGACTGAGAAAAATGTGCTAAATATGCCATTGTATTATAAACAATATGTCGTTATATCAAACATGCTATAGGAAAATCACAAGCAATCAAACTGGAGCGTTTTAAAGACTTGAGCCTTATTGTTTGGGATGGTTCCCTGTAACGTGTTGGATAAATTCACCAAGCTCAGTGTTTCCTAGAGAGGATGCCATCACATCACAACACAACAGTCCCTTCACTCACTGCTCTGTGCCCAGTGTGTCCGATGGAGTCCCAGGGCTGCTCACATAAGCCCTGCCTAAACAGGCACCTGCCATGGACCTTCTGTGTGCCAGGCAGCCCTGACTAAGAGGGAGAGACAGGGTCTGGGACTGGGCTGGTTGCAACTACTCCTTCCTCCAGGAGGGGGCAGTGTACCCAGTTAGAGTCTAGGTGCTGCCAGGAAGGGAGGGAGGGAAGCAGCAGGCGGAGGAGGAGGGAGGAGAAGAGGATAGAGAGGGCCCTAATGATGGTGTCTTCCTGCCTTTGCTCTAGATGGGAGGGCGTGGGTGGAAAGTTGAAAGGTGAAAGGTGTGCTGCTGGGGTATGAGGAGGAAGAGCAGCCCTTCCGTAGGGGAGGGAGGACAGGATGTTAAAGCAGTATGAATGGGTGTGGTGACTGGTGACGAGAGGAGACACTGTGCTGGGACTGGACTTTAGGTTGAACTACATGGGGACAATAGAGAAGGAGATAGGAAATCACAAACCAAAACAGACCAAGTCACACACACTCCTGAATGAAATATATATTTTTATTTTGCAGTGTGCAGGCTATCAATTCAGCTGAGAGGAGTCTCTCATATAGGAAAAAAACATGAGGTTTCAGAGAAGCATGTTTGAAATATTGGCAGGCTCAGCTGCCTTCCCATTGGCTGGTCTGAGACAGTTTTGCTGACAGAGGGGTAACAGTATCCAACATGGCCAAAGAGTAGGCACAGGAAATAGGGTGGCTGCATGTGTCAGACAGTTCAAAGGGAAAGTCTACACCAGACCAGAGCAGACTGAAGAACAAAACAGAACCATTCCACATCACCCACTGCAAACTAAATACCCCTGCCTGCTCCACCCAGTTTAAATGTAGATTCAACCGCTACTGTTCATGGTTGAAAAATGAAATAAAACTGCTGTCCCAGCTGCCATTCCAACACCACTTTCCTCGATCAAAATGCAACACCTAGACAGCCAGACTGCAAGAGTGATTGTAATATGCATTCTAATTTACATATATAATATAGACCTGTTTCCCCCCTCGGTGCAGTGGGTGTGATGTGTGATAAGCGTCTGTACTGTTACTGTACTTACGTGCTGTTGATAATCTGAAACTTCTCCCCTTTCCTGAAGCTGAGGTCGTCCTCTGTCCGCGCCTCGTAGTCGTAAAGTGCCACGAAGAGAGTGACTCCTGCCGAGAGAAACACACAGCGTCAGCACTCACACGATTAGGACGAGCAGCAAATTAACCTGAGAGTCTGACAGACTCACATTGAACTGACTGACACTGGGAGGGAGGCTGGGTGCACTGTACACTTTTATACTAGAGACAGCAGCCATTTCTGGATGCAGTGGATATACTGTGTATAAGCTATATTGAATTACATGTGAAATCATCAATTTTATGGGCATAACTAGCTGGAAATGAACCTTCATACAGTACTGGACACCTTTCACCTAGAAGGTAGCATAAAAATACTGCAGAAATTATGAATGGAAAAGAGCCTTCATCCAACCCCTCAGCAGACATGTACAGTAAATACATGTCTGCTGAGGGAAATGAGATAAATACCATATGTAATAGAAGAATTCTGTCAAATAGGAAAAACACATTCCTTTCCAAGATTAGAGAGAGACTGAGACAAGTGTGAAAGCCTCCTAGTCCCTGGGGATGTATCTAGGGGCTCCAGACAGACTAGGCTGAGAGAGGGGCTGAGCTCCATCTACCCAGGCGGCCTGCTGAATCTCTCAGGATAAGCCTCCAAAAGTCTAAAGAGCTTTCTTTATTCATCTCATTTCCCTTATCTGATAAGACTTGATGCATCACAGCAATATGGTGGAAGCCTACACAGTCTTGAAATCTTAGTTCATTAGGAATGAAAGCGTTTTGGAAGAAATGTGGGACAGTGTTGAGACAGTGTTGCTACCTAGGGCACAGAGAGAGAGAGAGGCTGTTCTCTGCTAGTTTCAACACAGTTACAGTGGGTCAAATACAGCCATGCAACTACAGAGATATCACACACTAACAGTGGTACTGCCTGGCTGCTCCACTGCAGTCTCCCAGTCCCTGCACACACAGACAGACACAGCCAGAGGTATCATAACCCAGCCATTTAAAGGGGCCTCTTTCTCAAAGAGCCTGTGGCTAACGCTGGCCTGGCCTCCACACAGAGGATAGAAGGATGTCAGTGAGTTTTGGCTGTGATTGGGCAGGAACCGGGAAGGAACATCAAGAGGCATGATGTATGTTGACCTCCCAAGCTGGGCCGGCCTGATCTTTATCAATGCTGCCTTGCAGGTGACCAGAGGAGCTAGCTGATTGGCTTGAAAGGGCTGAAGAGGAAGCTGAGTGTGCTCTTCTTGTTCCTCAAGGCCCACCTTGCCTCATCATCACATTTACCTCAGGTCACTTCAAAGCCATAGCCGGGGTGGACGGGACAATGTGTTCTGTGGAAATGATGAGCCTGTGCTTTGAGAGCAAGGCCTTTGATGATATCAGCAGTGAGAAGAGCACAAGCTGCTGCCTTTCACGACACAGTACAGAGACAGAGAGAAAGAGAGACAGAGAGAGAGAGAGAGAGAGCACACTGGGGGCTTTTGAGAGCCACACCTCTGATGCATCTACCCGCCACACCAGTCACAAGATACAGACTGCATCACTTTTGCAACAATGACTCCACATCTCCACCATTTACAAGAAACCCACAGAGCAAGCCACAAAATAACAACCAGGCTTTGGTTATGCAGAATTTGAGAATCTTGGTATGTGAAACTAGCTGTGTATTTCCATTCTGACTATTAACTGTCACGCCCTGGCTCTGGGGATTCTAGTATGTTGAGCCAGGGTGTGAGTTTTCATTTGTTTTTCGTTCTAGTTTTGTAGTTCTATGCTGGCCAGTGTGGTTCTCAATCAGAGGCAACGTGTATCAGCTGTTGCTTGTTGTCTCTGATTGGGCACCATACTTAAGCAGCCAGTTTTCCCACAGTGTTTGTGGGATCTTGTTCCTGTGTAGGTTTGTGTTTTTGCACCTTTGGACGTCACGTATCGATTTGTTGTTTTTGTTCGTGTAATCATTATTTAATAAATATGTTCACCTTCCATGCTGCGCCTTCGTCCTCTGTATCCGACGATCGTGACAGAAGATCCCACCAACACTGGACCAAGCAGCGTGTCCAGGAGCCAGCGCCAGAGGTATCGCTAAAGGACATCAACCTCGACTGGGCCTGGCCCACGGGGAGGAGAGACCCCCAGAATTTTTTTAGGGGGGGGCTCACACCGTGGACGACAGGGCAGCAGGAGGCCGCGATAGAGCGGTCCAGCGGGTTTGCAGAGGTTAAGGGGGCCACTGGTCACAGAGGAGAGGGAAAGTGTAGAGGCACGGCGAGAGGTACTGGGGTGTGTTACCAGTCCGGTCCGGCCCGTTCCTGATCCCTGCGTAGGGCCAGTGGTGTGTCCCCCTAGTACGGTCCGGCCTGTTCCTGTTCCTCGCATCGAGCCTGTGGTGCGCGTCGTCAGCCCGGCCCGGCCTGTTCCTGCTCCACGCACCAAGCCTATGGTGCGCATCGTCAGCCCGGCCCGGCCTGTTCCTGCTCCACGCACCAAGCCTATGGTGCGCATCGTCAGCCCGGTTCGGCCTGTTCCTGCTCCCCACACCAAGCCAGTGGTGTGCGTCGTCAGTCCGGCACAGCCCGTGCCTGTTCCACCGGTGCCTGGTCCGGCACCGGTCAGCTGCTCCACGCCGGAGCTAGAGCAATCCACTCCACCGGTGTTAAGTCCAGCTCTGGCCAGCAGGGTCAGACCGGACCAGGGGTACTTTGGGGGGTTGGAGAGGGAGTGGGAATCATGCCCGCAGCCGGATCCGCCGCCAAGGCGGAGTGCCCACCCGGTCCCTCCCCTGTGGTGTTTGGTTGGCGCGGCCGGAGTCCGCGCCTTTGGGGGGGGGTACTGTCACGCCCTGGCTCTGGGGACTCTAGTATGTTGAGCCAGGGTGTGAGTTTTCATTTGTTTTTCGTTCTAGTTTTGTAGTTCCTTGTTGGCCAGTGTGGTTCTCAATCAGAGGCAACGTGTATCAGCTGTTGCTTGTTGTCTCTGATTGGGGACCATACTTAAGCAGCCAGTTTTCCCACAGTGTTTGTGGGATCTTGTTCCTGTGTAGGTTTGTGTTTTTGCACCTTTGGACGTCACGTATCGATTTGTTGTTTTTGTTCGTGTAATCATTATTTAATAAATATGTTCACCTTCCACGCTGCGCCTTGGTCCTCTGTATCCGACGATCGTGACATTAACTAAGTGCATATAGATGAAACGATTCCCGATAGAATGTCACAAACAGTACTCAGGGTTTCTCTGCTATGAAGGCTGATAGGCAAAATGGTGCCTGTTAGACAGACAAGGCAGTACCATTATTTTGTCATTAAAGTGGTTGAGAGAGAGAGAGGGACAGCTTGTACTATAGTTCCCCACTAGGAAGAAATTAAAAAGTTAAACCCCCTGGTCCCCTGCGACTGACTGTGTGGATTTGGACTACTTTGGGACAGAAATAATCCACACTTTGAGGGAAGCCGTGTTTAGTTAAGTGGAAACGCTGAGTTCCTCTTGTAACAGCAGTGGCTCAGTAAAACATGAAGGATATCCTGACTAGAAATATTCCCTATGTAAACAATGAAACCACACACAAAGGGCTGTGCAAGCACCAGCCGGACATTCCAACACAGGGCCGAGAGGTGAAGAGAGTTGGGGGAAATCAGGAGAGGGTTAAAGGGGAACAAATCAACACCCCTACCTGTTCCGCCACGGGTGCGCAGGGTCCCGGTGTGGGAGGAGGTGTGGACCCCTCCGAAGACCGTTATCCCCTGGCCAACGGGTGCCTGGAAGTTGTTGAAGTTTGGGATGGCGGTGACCCCGAAGCTGGGGTAGTGCTGGTGCTGTGGCGTGGGGTCGGCGCCATAGTGGTAGCCCGCGGCACTCTGGGAGATGCTGGTGTCTCGGTCGTCCGTGAGTTTCGTTGCTTCTTTATCCTTGCATTGCACACAGCCCATTATCTATATTCTACAAAGTCAGATAGAAAGAGAGAGAGAGAGAGAGAGAAGAAGAGGGATCATGAACTTGACTGGAAATCAATAGTACAACCAGTCTGAAAATGAAGGGGGTATGAGTAGCCGTAATACATGAAATAGAGGTGCACTTTAGCATTGTTTTTGGTTTGCTCTCCACTCTCCTCAGACGACATTTCCTTGCCTCATTAGAGGGATGCTTTCTCTCAAGGACCACTGGGAACTTTATAGCCTCACGCACGCACGCACGCACGCACGCACGCACGCACGCACGCACGCACGCACGCACGCACGCACGCACGCACGCACGCACGCACGCACGCACGCACGCACGCACGCACGCACGCACGCACGCACGCACGCACGCACGCACGCACGCACGCACGCACGCACGCACGCACGCACGCACGCACGCACGCACGCACGCACGCACGCACGCACGCACGCACGCACGCACGCACGCACGCACGCACGCACGCACGCACGCACGCACGCACGCACGCACGCACGCACGCACGCACGCACGCACGCACGCACGCACGCACGCACGCACGCACGCACGCACGCACGCACGCACGCACGCACGCACGCACGCACGCACGCACGCACGCACGCACGCACGCACGCACGCACGCACGCACGCACGCACGCACGCACGCACGCACGCACGCACGCACGCACGCACGCACGCACGCACGCACGCACGCACGCACGCACGCACGCACGCACGCACGCACGCACGCACGCACGCACGCACGCACGCACGCACGCACGCACGCACGCACGCACGCACGCACGCACACACACACACACACACACACACACACACACACACACCAGCGCTCCAGATGACTCAAACATGCTGTGTCTCTTTAATGGCCAGGAGAATAACCACACTGTGATACACACTGGGCTTGGGGAAGGAGAGGTAGTCGGGGAGCAGGGGACCCATGGAGGAAGGGTCACAGGGGTATTCACTCATCGATTATTCCATGATCACATCACTGCCAGCATCGACCGTCCGGTCAAATTAACTCCAGTCAACGGAAGGGTGGGAAGTGGGGATGGAGAAAGGAGAGCACTGCAGTGTGGACGTTACTTCTGTCAGTTAAAGAGACGGGACATATTTCCAGTAGGACATCTCTATGGTCCTACCACCACCATTACTTAGCCAAGGGTAGTGTCCTTCTATGGTATAATCTAGGTCTTTAAATACCAGTATTTAGCACACCTACATACAAAAAAAACATAAAATACCTTCAGTAGACAATTTATGCATTAGCTGCGATGGTATTTGCACTGTCAAAACAAAAGCGTAAAGTTAATGAACTGGCGAGAACAAAGCTCTACTACTGTGGTGCTGGGGAAGATTACCACTGGACAGTTTTATTCACCCTGCCAGAATGAATGTTTATCTCATTACTAGCGTGCAAAACAAACACGAAAATAACACTGTCAGTGTAGTAGATCAGTGGAGACAAACAGACTGTAAATTGCTGTGTTCCCGTGGAGACAGACTGCTGATCTAGCCTTCAGCTAAAGCCACTGACTGCCCTCAAACGTGTCATTTGAAAATATTCAGGATTTAAATAAGAGCCGTGTTTCTCTCGCTCTCTTTATCCCTCTCTCTGTCTCTCTCCCTCTCCTTCCTTCTCTCTCTCTCTCTCTCCCCCTCTTTCCAAGCCTCCTTGCCCAGTGTCTTCTGGCTCTTCTATCTCTTCTGAGAGGAGCAGGAAGCGCAGTCTGCAGTCATTTAAGACACATGCAAGGAGAAAGACCGTGGCTCAGTATGCTTCCCTTTGGTCAAAGAGAAAAACAAGGCCCAAATTATAGGAAGCCCTCCTCCTCTCCATCAATCAGCACAGCAGCACAATGGCCACACATAGAGCATGGCCGTGGCCCAGACCCTTCTTCCGTCATCATCACTGACTGACTACCACCCGCTTGGCCAATGGAGAAAGAGAGGAGAGCGAGAGAGACAGAGAGAGAGATAAATAAAAGAGCATCAGGGTTCCCAATCCCAAAGTATAAACAACTAAACTACATATTGGTTTATAGTTGTAGATTAAGGCTGAATCCACACAGATACCGAGATCAGTTGAAAGGGAATCTCTGTGACATCATCCAATCTCATAAACTACATAACATATCATAGCATCGTATTTGTCCTGTGACCTGGCAACCAACGAATCCCTGGCTCCGCAAAATGGGCGTGCGAATGCAGCAAATGCCACAATGACTCAGTGGTCTAACTCTGTAATCCAACTCGACAAGCCCTGAGTGGGAAGAGGGCCAGGAATCAGATAACTGCTATGGTCAGTGGTGGATTCCACAGCATTTCTAATAGTCTAGCTACACTTACAACTTGTAGCATCACTGAAAATGCTCAAAGTTGCTCGATAATCTACCTTACAACATAGCCGCTGAGCAGCATAGAGAGATTGGATTGGCTGTTGGACATTGACATTTGCATTGATCTCTGTTAGCCGGTCAAAAGGCTTGGCTTGTGGTAAATGTCAGAGTAATCTGTGGAAGCGGTATGTTGTTGACTAGATACAGTCAAAGCTGCCTCTGATAGCAGCACTGTATTATAGGTGATTCCAAAGGAGCCAGTTGGAATAGGTTGCTGCTGTGTAGATGATGGGAGATGCAAAGAGTGGCAAGCACACATTCTGGTGTGCACACACACACACACACACACACACACACACACACACACACACACACACAGCAGTGTGTAGTCAGCTACAACCATATCCCAGAGTACTGCAGGACCACTCCCAGTATTGTTATTCTATCCTGCTGTAGGCAGCTATAAGACAGTCCTCATAGCAGGAGACAGACAGCCATTAACTAACAGAGCCTCAGCTCAGTACTACGAACACTGCTCACTACGGACCCCTCAACACAGGCTAGGGACTAAGCTAATTATCACTGCTCCCTTAGTTTGAACCCAACCTCTTTCACCTCTTTCTTTCTCCCGCTCTTTCTCTCCACTGATTCATTATTCCCTCCTGTTCAGAAAACACCTGCTAGCCGTAGGCGCTTGTATTGCTGTTCACTCCTCCCCTTCCTCTGCTGAAGAATAACAGCCTGAAAGCAACTGAAAGCCATCAGTACAGTGTTTCATATAGAAACCCACATCCTCCTCACTCTTCTTCTTCTCCTCAGATTGGTTCAGCCAATCAGATCAATGGGCCTTCAGGCAAAACCAATTATAAAGCAGAACATGACCAGAAGCAGAGTAGCAGAGTTGGGTCTATAATTAGTTAAAGTAAAGGCCATTCATTTAAGGTCTATATGGACCAAATTCATTAAGATCTTTAATTGAAAGCCAAAGATCTAAAGCTTTGAAGAATCGAAGGCTTTAGATTGAAATCAAGTGAAAAGGGTGACATGTTCTAGCATCCTGCAATCAGTCTCTAAAAAAGAGGAGAAAGGGATAGAGAAAAGATCCATCCACAATGAACACACGTTCCTTCAGATCCATGTCAATTATTCATGGGTGCAAAATCAAGGTAGGCATGCCTCAGAGTCAGTATTGGGCCAGCTGCAAGAGAACGCCCTGGATGGAGGCATGTACATCTGCATTGCTTGCTGTTTGGGGTTTTAGGCTGGGTTTCTGTATAGCATTTTGTGACATCTGCTGATGTAAAAAGGCTTTATAAATAACATTGGATTGATTGATTGATTGATGTATATTTCATAGGGGGTGATGAGGCATTAGCAAGGGGAGGCTACACTGTCACGTTATGCACTGGGGGGAGCGAGGCCTTTTTTCACCGCCCTTTTTAACGGATGGTCTGGACCCTCATGGGAGACCCTCTGTCTGGACAGAACACCTTAGGCCTTTACAACACCTGATGCCATCATCTCTGAGCAGAGAGTAGGGAGGAGGAGGAGATGAGCGAGCAGGTAACAAGATGGCTGCCTATTGAGTACAGTACATATCCATTTGTGGGTCTGTGGATATTTGGGTGAGCTCATCTCAAATGACCTAGTCCTTACTGTGTGGCCAAGCCAGCTCAATGATGTGGCCTAACCAAAGCCAGTCCTCTTTTACTTTCACCACTTCAGAGCCAGACAAAGGATAAAGACTTTAGTTCTGTGCGTGTGCAATATTAGCCTGCCTCAGTGTTATGCCCTTCATCATGTGAAACAGAGTGAATGTTAAAATAGACTTCCAGACAGACAGAGAGAGCAGGAGGTCTACAGAGATAATGAGATAGAAGATTATCAAGGGGGCGAGAGAGGGTGAGAGAGAGAGAGAGAGAGAGAGAGAGAGAGAGAGAGAGAGAGAGGGTGAGAGAGAGAGAGAGAGAGAGAGAGAGAGAGAGAGAGAGAGAAAGAGAAGGGGTGAGAGAGAGGGAGAGAATGGGTGAGAGAGAGAGAGAGAGAGAGAGAGAGAGAGAGAGAGAGAGAGAGAGAGAGAGAGAGAGAGAGAGAGAGAGAGAGAGAGAGAGAGAGAGAGAGAGAGAGAGAGAGAAAGAGAAAGGGTGAGAGAGAGAAAGAGAAAGGGTGAGAGAGAGAAAGAGAAAGGGTGAGAGAGGGAGAGAGAGAGAGGGGGGTTAACTGAAAAGTGAGAGACAAGGAGAGAGCAAAAAGGAGAGAGGGAGAAGGAGGAGCACAGCCCCCAAACACTTGACAAACGGAGCAGCATAATAATCAGTGCTGGGCGTCACATGCTGAGCCCCAGTCCGCCGGGGGACGGCCTTGCCTCTGTGCTCTCAGCGTGCTGCCAGCCAGTCAGCCAGCCTCTGTCACGCACACAGGCAGCTGCATCATGAGCATGCCTGCCTGCCTGCACCATTCAAGGTTAACGCTCAGAGGCTTATGCCTCATTGAATCCCCAACCTACATATAGCCACTTAACATGAACAGGAACACAAACATAGCACCCAACACACGTAATCAAAATCCTACCCTCTTCATATGAACATATACGAGGCATCAAGAAACAATGCGATGGGAGAAAGGTTAGCGGGCCGTTCATTTCACTCAGAGCAGTGTGTGTGTGAGAGTGTGTATGTGTGTGTGACAGAGAGAAAGGGGAAGCAGAGGAGAGGTATTTTTCTGTGTGTGTATGGGAGGGGTGAGCAGTGTCTGTATGTGTAAGCGCAAGCGGCTCAATTATCACAACAGCTGCAAGGCGAGCCATGGGATTAAGCCGAATCACCGCATCAACATTCTGACACCGATCCTCGTAATAATTTTTTGATCCCTCCAAATCTCTATACTGTATGTTTAAGATTCTAATTGGACGGCGTGGCGCATCAGGTCCCTCCTCTTCCTCCTCCCTCTACCACATGTGATGGCCTGGTGTCGTGATTCATCATCAGCTGGGAGAGAGAGTGCAGTGGTGTGCTGCTTCCGGGTCTGACTGCCTGCTCTGGCTGCGTCTCTGTGAGGAGAGAGAGCTCGTGTTCAGGATGGACTGGCCCACTGCCACCGGGTTACAGGGGTCACCTGGCAAGGCCCTGTGGAAACAATTAGGCACAATACCACCGCTGGAGGAGCAGGCCTCAGGCGGATCCAAACCTCCCACAAAACATCCCAGGAGTCGCAGAGCCCAAAGAGAGTGCTCGCTGGCCGTACTCGTCTCTTTGAGGACAATACTCAATCCAGAATGTAGTTCTCCGTTAAATCCACACAAGCACAACAGTAGCATCTTCCCTGAACACACATACTGTGCCTTGCAAAAGTATTCAGATACCTTGGACTTCTTCAAATTGTATTGTGTTACAAAGTGGGATTAAAATGAATTTAATTGTCTTTTTTTGTCAACAATATACACAACATACTCTGTAATGTAAAAGTGGAAGAACAATTTTAAAAAATTGTTTTTAGATAACTCAAATATAGTCGTTGCATAAGTATTCAGCTCCTTTGTTTAGGCACGCCTAACTTTGTTCAGGAGTAAAATATGGCTTAACAAATCACATAAAAAGTTACATGGACTCACTGTGTGAAATAATAGGGGTTGACATGATTTTTAAAGGACTAACCCTTCCTCTGTCCCCCATACAAACAACATCTGTAAGATCCGTCATTCAAGTATTGAATTTCAAGCACAGATTCAACTACAAAAACCAGTTCTTTTTTTTTTAAAGCCTCGTAAAAAAAGGGCAGTGATTGGTAGATGGATAACAGTAACAAATCAGACATTGAATATATCTTTAAGCATGGTCAAGTTAATAATTATGCTGTGTATTATGTATTAAACCACCCCAACACCTCAAAGATAGTCGTCCTTCTGAACTGAGCTGCAGGACAGGAATGAAACTGCTCAGGGATGTTACCATGAGGCCATTGGTGATTTTAAAACAGCTGCAGAGTTCAATGACTATGATGGGAGAGAACTGAGGATGGATCAACAACATTGTAGTGACTCCAGAATAGTGACCTAAATGACAGAGTGAAAAGAAGAACACATTCCAAAACATGCATCTTGTATGCAACAACACGCTAAAGTAATACTGAGGGAAAACAACATGGCAAAGGAATACACCTTTTGGCCTAAATGCAAAGCCCTGTTTGGTGTAAATCCAACACAACACCTCACTGAGTAACTCCTTATTTTCAAGCATGGTGTTGGCTGCATCATGGTATGGGTATGCATGGCATCAGCAAATACCGGGGAGTTTTTCAGCATAAAAAGAAATGGGATAAGGCTAAGCGCAGGCAAAATCCTAGAGCAAAACCTGCTTCAGTCTGCTTTACACCAGACACTGGGAGAGGAATTCACCTTTCAGCAGGACAATAACCGACAACACAAAGCCAAATATACACTGGAGTTGCTTACCAAGAAGACAGTGAATGTTCCTAAGTGGCCAGTTTTACAGTATTGACTTAAATCTGCTTGAAAATCTATGGCACGATTTCAAAATGGCTGTCTAGCCATGATCCCCAACATCTTGACAGAGCTTGAAGAATTAAAATGTAAAAATGAATCCAGGTGTGCAAAGCTGTTAGAGTCTTATTCAAGAAGAGTCACAGCTGTAATTGCTGCCAAAGGTGTTTCTAACATGTATGGACTCAGGGAGCTGAATACTTATGCAACAACTATATTTTATAAATGTATATATTATTTTTAATCAATAATAATAATACAAATCTTACACTTTGACATTACTGAGTATTTTGTGTAGATTGTTGACAAAAAAGGACAATTAAATCTATTTTAATCCCACTTTGTAACACAATAAAATGTGAAGAAATCCAAGGTGGCTGTATCAGTGCCTTTCAAAGGGAATGGGAGTCAGTGCTTTAGCCGTATGTATCTGGGATTATCTTGTTTCGTGGCTATTTTTTCCAGCATCTGCCCACCAGGAGGTCTGCTGGAGGATGCTCCAAGCCCTGTAATTAAAAGGCAAGCGGGGACCACTCTATCCCCCCACAATAAGCTCCTCAGTGTCTAATATTGCTTCCTGGGTTGAAGATAAGAAGAGCGGAATAGTCTGTAGCTATAAACCTGATTCTGTAGCTCGCATCTCTCTGCCACTGCCGTAAAATACAGGGACTAGGTGAGACAGTCAAGTTGTGTGACGTTAATGCGTTTCCTCCTGGAATGGAGCGTGGAATGCAGTCCCCCCCCTCCCCCCCACAACTCTCTGAGAGGCGTCTCACTCGTTACTTCCTCTTTCCACTGGCTGAGCCAGGATCACAACCCTGAGCCATCTTCCTCCCCCTCCTCCACCTCCCAAGGAAGGCCACTATCCTCTGCCTTGCCTGCTCCTGTCAGTTAGGCTGGGCTGGCACCATTGTGTCAGGGTGACTCAGTGTCAGTGCATTCTGAGTGCTGCTGGAGGAGGGACTGAGGGGACCCTAGTAACTCAGTTGGTAGAGCATGTCGCTTGCAACGCCAGGGTTGTGGGCTCGATTCCCACGGGGGACCAGTACGAAAATGTATGCACTCACTACTGTAAGTCGCTCTGAATAAGAACGTCTGCTAAATGACTCAAATTTAAAATGTAAAAACCTGACTAGCACTAACCCAGAGAGGGAGAGGAGCTGCCTGGCTGGGAGGAGGAGCTGCCTGGCTGGGAGGAGGACTGCTGCTCTCTCACCACTGAGCCTCAGCCTTCATCCGTCCTGAGCCCTTAGCTGTTAGCCGTCCTGAGCCCTTAGCTGTTAGCCTGCCTGAGCCCTTAGCTGTTAGCCTGCCTGAGCCCTTAGCTGTTAGCCTGCCTGAGCCCAGTCTAATGCTCTCAGGGCAGGGATTAGCAATGTGGATTCCCTGCTTTCTCTCCCTGGGACTGCAGTTAGTGGAAACCGTTAGTTAGTATTTAATCAGGCTAAGAATCGAGTACCAGCATTGTGTTATTATGCATTTACAACACAATCCACAGATACTGTTACTCAGACCCGGTGCCAGGTTAAAGTGACTAAGGGGGCAGTGGAAATCGGTGAGGGGACACAATTTTGGGAAGTTCTTGCATTGGAATTACATTCAATTCTGCTTATATCATGCAATACCACAATAAACATAAAGTTCGAATGCCGAGACTCCGAGTCCATTGAGTGCTTCTGAAGTGACAGGTTAGCCCAAAATCTGTAGCCCATCTCTGCTGCTCTGTATCAGCACAATGGATAGCGCCCTACACAGGAAAGCAAGGCCAATTTGGCAATGAATATAGGCTACAAGATAGATAGGGTAATTCACCTATTACAAACAGCCTACGTGAATGCAGCCGAATACAACTTGGAATCCTAGAGAATCCTTTGTTTCTATCAATAGCATGGTTCCAGATAGAATACCCGCCTTGGGTGAAGGCCTTGTCTGCATTAGCACTGAACCAAATACAGAACTTTCGACATGGGAACCAAAATCCCGCATACACTACCGGTCAAAAGTTTTAGAACACCTACTCATTCAAGGGTTTTTCTTTATATTTACTATTTTCTACATTGTAGAATAGTAGTGAAGACATCAAAACTATGAAATAACACATATGGAATCATTTAGTAACCAAAAAGGTGTTAAACAAATCAAAATTGATTTTATATTTGAGATTCTTCAAATAGCCACCCTTTGCTTTAATGACATCTTTGCACACTCTTGGCGTTCTCTCAACCAGATTCATGAGGTAGTCACCTGGAATGTATTTCAATTAACAGGTGTGCCTTCTTAAAAGTTAATTTGTGGAATTTCTTTCCTTCCTTTCCTTAATGCATTTGAGCCAATCAGTTGTGTTGTGACAAGGTAGGGGGGTATACAGAAGATAGCCCTATTTTGGTAAAAGACCAAGTCCATATTATGGCAAGAACAGCTCAAATAAGCAAAGAGAAACGACAGTCCATCATTACTTTAAGACATGAAGGTCAGTCAATACTGAACATTTCAAGAACTTTTAAAGTTTATTTAAGTGCAGTCGCAAAAACCATCAAGCGCTATGATGAAACTGGCTCTCATGAGGACCGCCACATGAATGGAAGACCCAGAGTTACCTCTGCTGCAGAGGATAAGTTCATTAGCGTTACCAGCCTCAGAAATTGCAGCCCAAATAAATTCTTCACAGAGTTCAAGTAACAGACACATCTCAACATCAACTGTTCAGAGGAGACTGTGTGAATCAGGCCTTCATGGTCGAATTGCTGCAAAGAAACCACTACTAAAGGACACCAATAAGAAGAAGACACTTGCAATGGACATTAGACCGGTGGGAATTTGTCCTTTGGTCTGGAGTCCAAATTGGAGATTTTTGGTTCCAACCGCTGTGTCTTTGTGAGACGCGGTGTGGGTGAACAGATGATCTCTGCATGTGTATTTCCCACCATAAAGCATGGAGGAGGAGGTGTTATGGTATGGGGGTGCTTTGCTGGTGATACTGTCAGTGATTTATTTAGAATTCAAGTGTCACGATCGTTTACGGATGAGACGGACCAAGGCGCAGCGTGATAAGCATACATGTTTATTAAGCGAATAAACACACGACAAAAACAACAAACGAAACGTGAAGTCCAAGGTAGCACACAAACATACCATAACACGGAACAAGATCCCACAACTAACAGGTGCCAAAAGGCTGCCTAAGTATGGTCCCCAATCAGAGACAACGAGCGACAGCTGCCTCTGATTGGGAACCACACAGGCCAACATAGATCTAGACATACTAGAATCTAACATAGACAATCAACATAGCCAAACACAACACAGAAAATACACACCCTGACTCAACAAATACAAGTCCCTTGAGTCAGGGCGTGACATCAAGGCACACTTAACCAGCATGGCTACCACAGCATTCTGCAGCAATACGCCATCCTCTGTAGCTCAATTGGTAGAGCATGGCGCTTGTAACGCCAGGGTAGTGGGTTCGATCCCCGGGACCACCCATACGTAAAAATTCACACATGACTGTAAGTTGCTTTGGATAAAAGCGTCTGCTAAATGGCATATTATTATATTATTATCTGGTTTGGGCTTAGTGGGACTATCATTTGTTTTTCAACAGGACAATGACTCAACACACCTCCAGGCTGTGTAAGGGCCATTTTACTAAGAAGGAGAGTGATGGAGTGCTGCATCAGATGACCTAGCCTCCACAATCCCCCGACCTCAACCAAATTGAGATGGTTTGGGATGAGTCAGACCACAGAGTGAAGGAAAAGCAGCCTACAAGTGCTCAGCATATGTGGGAACACCTTGAAGATTGTTGAAAAAGCATTCCAGGTGAAGCTGGTTGAGAGAATGACAAGAGTGTGCAAAGCTGTCATAAAGGCAAAGGGTTTCTATTTGAAGAATCTCAAATATAAAATATATTTTGATTTGTTTAACACTTTTTTGGTTACTACATGATTCCATATGTGTTATTTCATAGTTTTGATGTCTCCACTATTATTCTACAATGTAGAAAATAGTAAAAATAAAGAAAAACCCTTGAATGACTTGGCCTCATGCCCCACCACTACAGAGTTTAGTTAGCTTCTTAGCTAGCTCTAAAATGTGTTAGTATTATTAGCCTATTTAGCTAATAGTTTTTCTAAAACTTTTGACCGGTAGTGTATGCAGTAACCGAGTATTCCAGCCACTCTCTTCCTATGAACCAGTTGCTATCAAATTAACGTTTTTGGACAGAAAACCTGCGGCTAGGGTAGGATTCTAGGTTAACCTGGGCTTGCTCCTCTGTTCCAAGATCGTCAGAAACCGTCGGGGGTGGTGGGGGCTGTGGAGCCATTATCCTGGCAGGACTTGTTGAAGGAGGGGTGGGCTCCTCACGCGGAGCTAGCTGGAGCTCGGCAGCATCGACGCTGTTGGGCTTGGCGGCGGCCTCTGTGGTTTAATTTCTGATATCCATCATGGCAGTGGCAGATTAGCTGGTTAGAGCTAAATAGGCTAATAACACTAACACATTTTAGAGCTAGCTAAGAAGCTAACTAAACTCTGTAGTGGTGGGGCATGAGGCCGAGTTGAGTGAAGCAGCTTCAACTGTAAACTTGACCCCGTCCTTATAAATCAAAATCAAATATTACAGGCAGAGGAGTCTCTCGTTATTCACTAAGCCTACCACAGATGAGCAGCAGTTTTCCCCGCTTTTTATGGAAACCGAAAAGAGTCATACCTAACCGCCCAGTGGCTATCAATAGCCCCCCTACACACAAACACACACACTCTGCGGCGCGCTCTGTCCATGGTGCTGATACAGCGCAGAGAAGATAGAGATTTCACGCCAACATGTCACTCAATCACTTCAACTTTTGTGCTATTTTTATATAGGGACATAAAACTAAAACTGAAGGGGCACAAGTTTCAACTGAAGGGTCTAAGCCCTCGTTTGCCCCCCCCCCCCCCTGGAGCCGGGACCGCTGTTACTGTAGTTATTCCACTGCTATTTTTCTCATAGAATGATAACATAGTAATCTATTGTAAGTTTATCACCCTGAATAACAAAGCTGTGTAAATCCCTATAGAATCTAGCCAGGCGAGCTTAAATATTTTTTTTATTTCAAAACCATGTCATGAAATAAAGTGAAATGGCAGATCCCTGTAATGTGAGCCCTCCAGAAGTATGCTGCCAGCTTACCTTGTGTTAACAATGCAGCTGTGTCCATGACTTGACCGTGACCTCCGCCCTATGGCTCCCCTAGGGAGGGCCCATTCTAAATCAACAGCATTATACCACCCATCCAAGATGCTGCCCTGCCAAGGCCCTAGCCAGCTACCCACTGAATGGAATATTCATTAAGTCTCCAGTCCAGATAGAGAAAAATGTCTCTGATTGTTTGTCCTCTGATTATCTTTATATTCATTAGCTACCACATAGAACTGGCTTTGTGGTAGCAGAATGACACCATTACACATGAGTCATTATACTAAATCTAGTACAGAACCACCTAATTCAGAGAAATTACAAAGATATTCCAAAAACGCGTATTTTCTCTAGCTAAGCTACATGACCTGTAAATGGTGTCATAAGACTAAAATAGCTCTGTGGCTACAAGTCAAGACATGCCATTTTGTTTTAAAGAGGACCACACCACCAGCAGCAGCCCACATCCATCTGTCAGTACAACATTAACACCAGAGGCCAATTAAAGGACAGAGGAAGGCAACAGGAAGACATGGGGTGAATCTCAATTGCATACTTCTCGCATCCTCTCTCCTCACCTCCTTCTCAAAACCGATTGGAGGAGAAGGTCAGAGGGGAGGGACCTCTGGCTTTCTCATCCAATGGGTTTTGAGAACGATGTGAGGAGAGAGGACGTGAGGAGTATGCAATTGAGATTCACCCCATGGTCTCAGTAGATACGGTAGTTAATGCATGTGTAAGCATCCTCAATGATTTACACCACCATTCACACCCCTGGAACATAGTATACCATACCTATTTTCAGCATGTTTTCACCATGTTGGTAATTTCAAAAGGAATTCATTAAATGTTTGTCATTTACATTTTAGTAAATTTTTATCCACGTTAATGAACATATTTGAGGACAAGAAACTATAAAATCCTGCAATAACAGACAATTGAATATGGAAGTGAAGCACTGTCCAATGGTAATTACATTACCAAGGGTGTCATGATTGACTAAAATAGGCCTAACACTTCTGCTAATGAGCTTCATTACAACTATAACAATGTGTCCCAATTTTCTCCTATGTGTCACTCACTACCATGATGAGTGAAAACTGCGGGCAGGCATGTCATCATTTCCCAAGTTCCTCTGTTTTCAGCACAAGGTCAAGCAGGCACAGTGTTGACACATCTTATTTGAATGAATGGTGGGCTGAACAACACACAAAACAGTGAGGTTACTAGTCAGACTGCTGATGTAAATATGTGGTTTTAGTATACTGCACAGACTGTCTTTTCGTACAGCAGCATAAACCTAATTTTAAGTCAACTAAAATAATATATGCCATTTAGCAGACGCTTTTATCCAAAGCGACTTATAGCTATGTGCACATTCATTTTATGTACGGATGGTCCCGGGAATCAAAACCCCTGCCATGCTCTACCAAATGAGCTGCAGAGGACCACAAAATGGAGCCATAATGCTAGAGGTCTGAAATGAAAAGGAATTTCGCATTGGGGAAAGTCATCTATCCTCAAATGATTTCTTTTAAATAAGGAGGGAAACATCTTGTGCTTTTGTGTGTCAGGCTGAAGGAAGCGACTGCACATGTTGTTGTATTTAAGTGCAACACTCTGTCCCCCATTAGTTAGCGAGCTACCTTGTTGGTTAACACATACAGTGGGGAAAAAAAGTATTTAGTCAGCCACCAATTGTGCAAGTTCTCCCACGATGAGAGAGGCCTGTAATTTTCATCATAGGTACACGTCAACTATGTCAGACAAAATGAGAAGAAAAAAAATCCAGAAAATCACATTGTAGGATTTTTAATGAATTTATTTGCAAATTATGGTGGAAAATAAGTATTTGGTCAATAACAAAAGTTTCTCAATACTTTGTTATATACCCTTTGTTGGCAATGACACAGGTCAAACGTTTTCTGTAAGTCTTCACAAGGTTTTCACACACTGTTGCTGGTATTTTGGCCCATTCCTCCATGCAGATCTCCTCTAGAGCAGTGATGTTTTGGGGCTGTCGCTGGGCAACACGGACTTTCAACTCCCTCCAAAGATTTTCTATGGGGTTGAGATCTGGAGACTGGCTAGGCCACTCCAGGACCTTGAAATGCTTTTTACGAAGCCACTCCTTCGTTGCCCGGGCGGTGTGTTTGGGATCATTGTCATGCTGAAAGACCCAGCCACGTTTCATCTTCAATGCCCTTGCTGATGGAAGGAGGTTTTCACTCAAAATCTCACGATACATGGCCCCATTCATTCTTTCCTTTACACGGATCAGTCGTCCGGGTCCCTTTGCAGAAAAACAGCCCCAAAGCATGATGTGTCCACCCCCATGCTTCACAGTAGGTATGGTGTTCTTTGGATGCAACTCAGCATTCTTTGTCCTCCAAACACGACGAGTTGAGTTTTTACCAAAAAGTTCTATTTTGGTTTCAACTGACCATATGACATTCTCCCAATCCTCTTCTGGATCATCCAAATGCACTCTAGCAAACTTCAGACGGGCCTGGACATGTACTGGCTTAAGCAGGGGGACACGTCTGGCACTGCAGGATTTGAGTCCCTGGCGGTGTAGTGTGTTACTGATGGTAGGCTTTGTTACTTTGGTCCCAGCTCTCTGCAGGTCATTCACTAGGTCCCCCCGTGTGGTTCTGGGATTTTTGCTCACCGTTCTTGTGATCATTTTGACCCCACGGGGTGAGATCTTGCGTGGAGCCCCAGATCGAGGGAGATTATCAGTGGTCTTGTATGTCTTCCATTTCCTAATAATTGCTCCCACAGTTGATTTCTTCAAACCAAGCTGCTTACCTATTGCAGATTCAGTCTTCCCAGCCTGGTGCAGGTCTACAATTTTGTTTCTGGTGTCCTTTGACAGCTCTTTGGTCTTGGCCATAGTGGAGTTTGGAGTGTGACTGTTTGAGGTTGTGGACAGGTGTCTTTTATACTGATAACAAGTTCAAACCGGTGCCATTAATACAGGTAATGAGTGGAGGACAGAGGAGCCTCTTAAAGAAGAAGTTACAGGTCTGTGAGAGCCAGAAATCTTGCTTGTTTGTAGGTGACCAAATACTTATTTTCCACCATAATTTGCAAATAAATTCATAAAAAATCCTGCAATGTGATTTTCTGGACTTTTCTTTCTCAATTTGTCTGTCATCGTTGACGTGTACCTATGATGAAAATTACAGGCCTCTCTCATCTTTTTAAGTGGGAGAACTTGCACAATTGGTGGCTGACTAAATACATTTTTCCCCCACTGTATACACAAACAGCATGAAGCCCATCTCACAAGGCTGCTAGAGCAGGATGTGGTTAACAATCACGTTAGCGACGGCCTCAAAGTATAAAGTTTCCATTTACTATACCGCAGAGAATAATGTTTTGACTATAGGTGAGGGTGTGAGAGCAGAGCTTTAGCTTAACGCTATGGTTAGAGAATATAGACTCCACAGTCAGACAGTGAAAATAGGCATTATCTTCTTACATTCACTGCTTCCATATGTAGAAGGTACAGATAGGATAGGTGAAGCCAAGTCCAGCTCTATAAATAGGCCAGGAGGACCAGGTTGTGCTCCATTAGCAGGGTAACTCAGTGGTTGCGTCCCAAATGACACCCTATTCCCTATAGTGCCCTACTTTTGACCAGAGCCCATAGATTTGGGTGAAATTTGGGACGCACACAGAATGACTTATACTCAGGGTATCATCCCCTCAGAAAGGGCACAGAGAGAGCGTAGAGAGTGTCTGTAATTCTACCATGTATCATCCTAATATATATATATATATATATATATATTTTTTTTTTTATTATGAATAAATGATAACCCTTGCACTTGTCTTTTCCTACTAGCATTGACTTTTCTGATAACTTCTTTATTTACGACTGTGATATGTGGTTGTCTCACCTAACTATCTTAAGATGAAGCAGGTTGGCGTTTATTGTCATGAATCTTGCCCTGGAGGCAGCTCTGCAGAGTGGTCACGAGGTCACTAACCCTAACCTTAAATTAATCATTTTTGTTTTCATGACTTTTTACGATATCGCTAATTTTGACTTTGCAGCTGGCCCATCTATTGGAAATCGCTCAGTTCTGCATCCAGGGCAAGATTCATGACAATATACCGTCAACCTGCTAAGAGAAATGCACTAACTGTAAGTCCCTCTGGATAAGAGCGTCTACTAAATGACAAAAATGTAAAATGTCATCCACTGACTGTAGCAGCAGTAAATCATACCTCTCCCACCACCAGCATGCAGCAGCTCCAACCCAGCAGCAGCATGCAGCAGCTCCATCCCACCACCAGCATGCAGCAGCTCCATCCCACCACCAGCATGCAGCAGCTCCATCCCACCACCAGCATGCAGCAGCTCCATCCCACCACCAGCATGCAGCAGCTCCATCCCACCACCAGCATGCAGCAGCTCCATCCCACCACCAGCATGCAGCAGCTCCATCCCACCACCAGCATGCAGCAGCTCCATCCCAGCAGCAGCAGAAGCAGAGCAGTGTAATAATACCTGATGCACAGCTGCCCATCACACGCCAACAGAGCGATCTGTCACTTCAAACCCTGTTGCTAGGTTACCGACATTCTTCGGCACACCGAGTACTATCAGCCCTTTTGCTACTGGCAAGTAGAGCTTTTCAGGTCTGGGGAGTGTCAACTAGAGAGGGAAAATGACGCAGGAGCCTACGACTAAAGCACTTGTGAATGAGGACAAGGCATGAGAGACAGGGATGAGTGTGTGCGCCCGTGTGCAGTAGTGTGTGTGGTGTAGTACGTGCAGCGTGTGTGTGTGTGTGTGTGTGAGTGTATGCTTGCGTGTGTGCGCGCGTCTTCTTCAGTAATCTGCTGGCCTTCCACTGAGAGAGAAAGAGCCAGAGAGAGCGAGAAATAGAGAGAGAAAAATAGAGAGAGAAATATAGAGAGAGAAATAGAGAGAGAGAAATATAGAGAGAGAAATAAAGAGAGAGAAATATAGAGAGAGAAATAAAGAGAGAGAAATATAGAGAGAGAAATAAAGAGAGAGAAATATATAGAGAGAAAAATAGAGAGAGAAATATATAGAGAGAAATAAAGAGAGAAATATATAGAGAGAAATATAGAGAGAGAAATATAGAGAGAGAAATATAGAGAGAGAAATAGAGAGAGAGAAATAGAGAGAGAGAAATATAGAGAGAAATATAGAGAGAGAAATAGAGAGAGAGAAATATAGAGAGAGAAATAAAGAGAGAGAAATATAGAGAGAAATAGAGAGAGAAATATATAGAGAGAAATAAAGAGAGAGAAATATAGAGAGAGAAATATAGAGAGAAATATAGAGAGAGAAATAAAGAGAGAGAAATATAGAGAGAGAAATATAGAGAGAGAAATATAGAGAGAGAAATAGAGAGAGAAATATATAGAGAGAAATAAAGAGAGAGAAATAAAGAGAGCGAAATATAGAGAGAGAAATATATAGAGAGAAATAAAGAGAGAGAAATAAAGAGAGAGAAATATAGAGAGAGAAATATAGAGAGAGAAATAGAGAGAGAGAAATAGAGAGAGAAATAAAGAGGGAACGAGCGTGTATGCTACAGCGGTGGCTCACAGCGCCAGTCATTAGTTATCCCTGGGAACATACATTAAACCCCCAGTACAGGCATCCAGCTACACATACAGGCCCATGTTCAGATCGGATTGCAGAGGATGGTTCCTTGTTTAGGGATAATCTTAAGACTCCTCTTTTTTTCTCTCCAGAGGCTTAGACAGTGGGCAAACGTCACTCTGTGGTCCCCTGTGTGTACTATAGGATGACCCTGGAGACCTGACCAAAGGTGGTCTGATGAGCTGAGTTACTGACCAATGTGGCTGGATATGGAGCTGATACTATTTAGACACTTTGAGATTTGAATTTAAGTTCAGAGGAGCTAGTCTTTCTGACAGTATAACATCCGCTATCTATGCCTGCCTATGTGTGATTGATTGATGACAAATACAGGATCAATGGTGTGAACTGGTGCAAAACTGAACAGGAACGGTCCTCTTCATTACTGTTCTGTTGACTGGAGAAGCCTGTTGTATTGTCTGTTGGTGCAAGCCGTGTTCACTGAACCAGCAACGTCAGCTTGCTAACTGGGTCTATATGGAACATTGTTACTCTAATAGCACTTCTCTTTGTTCGCACATTCATCTTCACTTTTGACCAACGCTCTGTTTACACCCTTAGAAAGATGCAGTGGTGGAAAAAGTACTCCATTTTCATACTTCAGTAAAAGTAAAGATACCTTAATAGAAAATGACTCAAGTAAAAGTGAAAGTCACCCAGTAAAATACTACTTCAGTAAAAGTCTAAAAGTATTTGGTTTTAAATATACTTAAGTATCAAAAGTAAAAGTACAAGTATAAATCATTTCAAATTCCTTATATTAAGCAAACCAGACGGCACGATTTTCTGGTTTTTTAAATTTACGGATAGCCAGGGGCACACTCCAACGCTCAGACAAAATACAGTGGGGAAAAAAAGTATTTAGTCAGCCACCAATTGTGCAAGTTCTCCCACTTAAAAAGATGAGAGAGGCCTGTTATTTTCATCATAGGTACATGTCAACTATGACAGACAAATTGAGATTTTTTTTTCCTGAAAATCACATTGCAGGATTTTTAATGAATTTATTTGCAAATTATGGTGGAAAATAAGTATTTGGTCACCTACAAACAAGCAAGATTTCTGGCTCTCACGGACCTGTAACTTCTTCTTTAAGAGGCTCCTCTGTCCTCCACTCGTTACCTGTATTAATGGCACCTGTTTGAACTTGTTATCAGTATAAAAGACACCTGTCCACAACCTCAAACAGTCACACTCCAAACTCCACTATGGCCAAGACCAAAGAGCTGTCAAAGGACACCAGAAACAAAATTGTAGACCTGCACCAGGCTGGGAAGACTGAATCTGTAATAGGTAAGCAGCTTGGTTTGAAGAAATCAACTGTGGGAGCAATTATTAGGAAATGGAAGACATACAAGACCACTGATAATCTCCCTCGATCTGGGGCTCCACGCAAGATATCACCCCGTGGAGTCAAAATGATCACAAGAATGGTGAGCAAAAATCCCAGAACCACACGGGGGGACCTAGTGAATGACCTGCATAGAGCTGGGACCAAAGTAACAAAGCCTACCATCAGTAACACACTACGCCACCAGGGGCTCAAATCCTGCAGTGCCAGACGTGTCCCCCTGCTTAAGCCAGTACATGTCCAGGCCTGTCTGTAGTTTGCTATAGTGCATTTGGATGATCCAGAAGAGGATTGGGAGAATGTCATATGGTCAGATGAAACCAAAATAGAACTTTTTGGTAAAAACTCAACTCGTCGTGTTTGGAGGACAAAGAATGCTGAGTTGCATCCAAAGAACACCATACCTACTGTGAAGCATGGGGGTGGAAACATCATGCTTTGGGGCTGTTTTTCTGCAAAGGGACCAGGACGACTGATCTGTGTAAAGGAAAGAATGAATGGGGCCATGTATCGTGAGATTTTGAGTGAAAACCTCCTTCCATCAGCAAGGGCATTGAAGATGAAACGTGGCTGGGTCTTTCAGCATGACAATGATCCCAAACACACCGCCGGGGCAACGAAGGAGTGGCTTCGTAAGAAGCATTTCAAGGTCCTGGAGTGGCCTAGCCAGTCTCCAGATCTCAACCCCATAGAAAATCTTTGGAGGGAGTTGAAAGTCTGTGTTGCCCAGTGACAGCCCCAAAACATCACTGCTCTAGAGGAGATCTGCATGGAGGAATGGCCCAAAATACCAGCAACAGTGTGTGAAAACCTTGTGAAGACTTACAGAAAAGTTTGACCTGTGTCATTGACAACAAAATGTATATAACAAAGTATTGAGAAACTTTTGTTATTGACCAAATACTTATTTTCCACCATAATTTGCAAATAAATTCATTAAAAATCCTACAATGTGATTTTCTGGATTTTTTTTCTCATTTTGTCTGTCATAGTTGACGTGTACCTATGATGAAAATTACAGGCCTCTCTCATCTTTTTAAGTGGGAGACCTTGCACAATTGGTGGCTGACTAAATACTTTTCTTCCCCACTGTATATAAACAAAGGACACGTGTTTAGTCCGCCAGATCAGATGCAGTAGGGATGACCATGGATGTTCTCTTGATAAGTGAGTGAATTTGACAATTTTCCTGTCCTGCTAAGCATTCAAAATGTAACAAGTACTTTAGGGTGTCAGGAAAAATGTATGGAGTAGAAAGTACATTATTTTCTTTAGAAATGTAGTGGAGTAAAAGTAAAAGATGTCAAAAATATAAATAGTAAAGTAAATAGATACCTCAAAAAGTATTTATACTTAAGTACTTTACACCACTGGAAAGATGGTACTTAAAGATATTCTGTCAAACCACAACCACCTCTTTTGCATCTGACCCAGCACTAGTCACTAGAGGTAAATATTCTACTCAAAATGGTCTGATCAGATTTGCCTCAAAGGATCTTTCGCCTCACATTTCTCAAGGCTTTTGCCATGAGCACTTGTGAATGAGGACAGGGTATCATCATGTGCTACTGCAAGAGCTGCTTGCAGTAGCACATTTGCTGAGTGCTGAGACAGACTCAGTCCTTTGGAAATTCCATGTAATGGAGAATTAACAAAATAAGAATAATTTCATAGCAGAAATGAAATAAAAGCTTAGAGATGTTGGCTAGTGAATTACTGTCACAGTTGTACTGTACGTAAGAGGTACAGCCTTAAATCCATGGAAGCAGGGGGGTGGGGTGCATTTAAAATAAGAAAATGTGCTCTTAATTTCTTCTCCCCTGTCCAGATCGACCAAATGTGGGAGCCGCAGAGTTAAAACACGACCTCACAGCTCTACTATCATGGCTTAAACACTGCGAAGTGGCCAGCTCCATGCCCACTCTGTGCCCACTGCCCACACTGTGCCCACTTAGCCATACAAGCTCTGCCAACGCGTTTATATGGAAGCCTGTTGCCGCCAATCACCCAAATAGCCATTCTTACACTGTAGGTTTGCATCCCAAATAGCACTCTATTCCCTTTATACTGCACTACTTTTGACCAGAGCCCCATGGAGTCTGGTCGAAAGTAGTTTACTATATAGGCCCTTTTATAGGGAATAGGGTGCCATCTGGGATGCAACCATATACATTTATTTATCTTGTGTGTAAGAGGAGTCATCCACAGTGCCAACAGTGGGTAATAAATTAAAAACCAAATCGAAACTGTGTAGAAATTATAATGGACCTACATTCATACAGTTTCTTGACTGTCCAGATCTCTAATAATCACCGAAATGAAAGCTAGACAGTCAGGGAGCTTAGAACATGTAAAAAACGATGGATAGAGGACTATATTTGTATTTTATTTTGACGACAAGGAAATATAACACATTTTGAGTGTGGTCCTCTGGACTTCATTGAAGACCGAATGCGCCCCCCGGGGCAAAATGAGTTTGACACCCCTGCCCTAGAGTGTCCATATGGCCAGATCCCAACAGTCCGCCTCCTTCATGATTAAAAGGACATCATTGTCACCAAACCAAACCTCCAACATGTGGAGTGGTGCTCATGTAAGCTGCAGACCATTATGGGCCCAGAGCAAGAGGAAGCAAACAGAACTTCAAAGAGCTTCTCCTCCTCCTACTCTGGCACTACACCCTGCTAGGCCTGGGCCCTGTTTAATGGGACTGACCAGCCTGTCCACAATATTCAATAGATTGATTCCAAACTTCCCCTCTGCCCTGCAGAGAAGGGTGGTACTGTAGATAAAGGGTATGGCTAGCTACGGGAATCTTCAGTAAGCAACATTAACATCAGCGATACGGTCTGATGTTTTGAGCTAACTTCTTCTTTGAACTTTTTCATATCGAATCTAAATCTTGAGTTGAATTTGAGTTCACTAGCTAAAGCATTCTAAATGGGCCCCAAAGACTGATACAGAGGGAATGAAGGGTTCTTTGTGTCAGCTGCCATCTTGACTGTGTAGAGATTAGGCTAATTTGCAACCCTGCGACGGATGTTCCATACATGAGTGTCAGACGCAGAATGGTCAAGTGAAAGAGACCTTTGTCACCGTCCACCCAAGTCCATAATAAGCCCATCCATGTGTGAAGCCATTAGTTGGCCTGGTCCAGTCTTAAGGCTTTCTAAACTCCTTTCATAATTTACCTATCACGCCTCTCAACAGGGTGAGCAGTAAGTCTAACCTTTACAATGAGGAAAAGGCAGCGACCATTGTCCTCTGGGCCCTGATTCCTGCATCAATGCCTTTTCATGTTGGCCAATAAAATCACTGCAGACTCAGAGTAACGCTCAGCTCAGCTCCACTGTAATGAGCACATTGTGTTCAGTGAGGCAATATGGCCGCCTGAAGCTTACAGCCCTCCCTCTCATACATAGAAACTAACAGCACAGAGTGTGACGTGTCTCCATCAATAAGAGAGGTTTCTGAGAGGAGCATGCTGCTTGTACATCACACACTCATCGAGGGTTAGTAGTTTTGTAGTGAGGGGGGAGGGCGCTTTCATGCATTTCTGCTGTAGGAGTCAGCAAGACATGGTGGGGTCATAGTAAGGCTGTAACTTCACCGTATTACCGCCACACTGGCAGTCACGAGTCATGACTGCAGTCAAATTCCATGTGACCGTTGAGTCACGGTAACTATGCTTCTCCAAAACTGCGCTCTGATGCCGCTGACGGTCATTAGTAGCCTACCAAACTTGCTAATGGCCAATCGCTAATGGCTGGTACTCAGCGATCTATTGTCCCTCTAATCACTCTGACATCAATGCAAATGCAATCAAAAATCTAATACTTCATGAGGGCCCTGGCATTCAGAGTTTGAGCGGATCAGGATCACCTGTTGTGCAGCGAAAGTGTTGCGCAACATTTCTATAGGCTACGCTATGCAATTGTGTGAGAAACAGAGTTTTGATGGCCTCTATTAGAAAGAGCAGGATCTTATCAGCTTTCTATAGGCTAGGCTTACTATATTTATTTCTCAACTTTCCTAATATTAAGCACATTGCTTCGCTTTACAACCGGAGTAGCCTACCTGGTTGGCATGAAAATGAAACGTGGGAAAAGCGTCCTCCATATGCTTTTGACGTCTTTTTTTACCCCTGTTCTGACAGGTGCATGACAATGGCCCATTCTAAATCAAAACTATTTTCACACATACAGTGGCTTGCGAAAGTATTCACCCCCCTTGGCATTTTTCCCATTTTGTTGCCTTACAACCTGGAATTAAAATAGATTTTTGGGGGTTTGTATCATTTGATTTACACAACATGCCTACGACTTTGAAGATGCAAAATATTTTTTATTGTGAAACAAACAAGAAATAAGACAAAAAAACAGAAAACTCGAGCGTGAATAACTATTCACCCCCCCAAAGTCAATACTTTGTAGAGCCACCTTTTGCAGCAATTACAGCTGCAAGTCTCTTGGGGTATGTCTCTATACGCTTGGCACATCTAGCCACTGGGATTTTTGCCCATTCTTCAAGGCAAAACTGCTCCAGCTCCTTCAAGTTGGATGGGTTCCGCTGGTGTACAGCAATCTTTAAGTCATACCACAGATTCTCAATTGGATTGAGGTCTGGGCTTTGACTAGGCCATTCCAAGACATTTCAATGTTTCCCCTTAAACCACTCAAGTGTTGCTTTAGCAGTATGCTTAGGGTCATTGTCCTGCTGGAAGGTGAACCTACGTCCCAGTCTCAAATCTCTGGAAGACTGAAACAGGTTTCCCTCAAGAATTTCCATGTATTTAGCGCCATCCATCATTCCTTCAATTCTGACCAGTTTCCCAGTCCCTGCCGATGAAAAAACATCCCTGCAGCATGATGCTGCCACCACCATGCTTCACTGTCGGGATGGTGTTCTCGGGGTGATGAGAGGTGTTGGGTTTGCGCCAGACATAGCATTTTCCTTGATGGCCAAAAAGCTCAATTTTAGTCTCATCTGACCAGAGTACCATCTTCCATATGTTTGGGGAGTCTCCCACATGCCTTTCGGCGAACACCAAACGTGTTTGCTTCTGTTTTTCTTTAAGCATTTTACATTTAACATTTTAGTCATTTAGCAGACGCTCTTATCCAGAGCGACTTACAGTTAGTGAGTGCATACATTTTCATACTGGCCCCCCGTGGGAATCGAACCCACAACCCTGGCGTTGCAAACGCCATGCTCTACCAACTGAGCTACACGGGACTAGCAATGGCTTTTTTCTGGCCACTCTTCTGTAAAGCCCAGCTCTGTGGCGTGTACGGCTTAAAGTGGTCCTATGGACAGATACTCCAATCTCCGCTGTGGAGCTTTGCAGCTCCTTCAGGGTTATCTTTGGTCTCTTTGTTGCCTTTCTGATTAATGCCCTCCTTGCCTGGTCTGTGAGTTTTGTGGGCGGCCCTCTCTTGGCAGGTTTGTTGTGGTGCCATATTCTTTCCATTTTTTAATAATGGATTTAAATGGTGCTCCGTAGGATGTTCAAAGTTTCTGATATTTTTTTATAACCCAACCCTGATCTGTACTTCTCCACAACTTTGTCCCTGACCTGTTTTGCAAGCGCCTTGGTCTTCATGGTGCCGCTTGCTTGGTGGTGCCCCTTGCTTAGTGGTGTTGCAGACTCTGGGGCCTTTCAGAACAGGTGTATATATACACTGAGATCATGTGACAGATCATGTGACACTTAGATTGCACACAGGTGGACTTTATTTTATAACTAATTATGTGAATTGTGAAGGTAATTGGTTGCACCAGATCTTATTTAGGGGCTTCATAGCAAAGGGGGTGAATACATATGCACGCACCACTTTTCCGTAATTTATTTTTTTGAATTTTTTGAAACAACTTATTTTTTTCATTTCACTTCACCAATTTGGACTATTTTGTGTATGTCCATTACATGAAATCCAAATAAAAATCAATTTAAATTACAGTTTGTAATGCAACAAAATAGGAAAAACGCCAAGGGGGATGAATACTTTTGCAAGGCACTGTACATGTATATTATTTAGTATATGTAAAGACAAGATTAAATTAAGAATAGTCTGATGGGTGAGAATATTATCACTTGTGAATGATGCCCAGCGTGTGCAGTCTAGGCAAGAAACAGCGCATTCATTTTTTGCAACTTTTTCAAATCATAGTCGCATGCATCATGAAGCCTATCCCATAGGCACATACAAACCTTATCAAACATACAGTATCACAACTAAAGTGGCCAAATAACTCCAAAACGTAGCCTATAGGCCCAAGACCCCTAGAACAAGGTTTGAGAGCCTACAGAGCCTAGTGAAACGTGTTCTTATAAGCTCAGGCATTGCGCAATCACGTGTGAAAACAGAGTTTTGACTGGCCACTATTTAAAAGAGGATCCCAGCCTTCTCATGCTGCTATATTTATTGCTCAATTCTTAAAATTAAGCACATTACAAACGGTGTAGCCTATCTGGCATATTAAAAACGTAACCGCAAGTAAACTGCATTCGCTATTCGAGTGCAGCCTACGGATGACATGTTTTTTTTGGGGGGGGGGCATTCTAATATATTAGTAGGCTATATGTAAAGACCAGATTAAATGGAGAATATTCTGATGGGTGAGAATACTATCAAGTGCTTGTCAAATTGTGAATGAGAGACTGATGAAGTATGTGCAACCTGCGCAAGAAACAGAGCAGAGCTCATGCCCTCCATGCTACTTTTATCAAATCATCATTAGAGTCGCATCATCACATTTACATTTTAGTCATTTAGCAGACGCTCTTATCCAGAGTGACTTACAGTTAGTGAGTGCATACATTTTCATACTGGCCCCCCGTGGGAAACGAACCCACAACCCTGGCATTGCAAGCGCCATGCTCTACCAACTGAGCTACAGGGGACCTGCATCATGCAGCCTTAAAATGTATTAGAAATCACAACTAAAGTTGCATATAGGAGAACCTGTTTCATTGTTAACTGCTCAACACAGAATAGCCGCATGTGCTATTGGAAATCGTTCGGGAAAAATATCCTTTCTATTTTATTCAGCTATGTTCAATTGTATTATTCTTACTATAAAATAATATAAAATAATGCCACAGGAATTATAAGCAAATCTTGCCTGCTAAATGAACTAGTGTAGCCCACAGCCATATCAGGGCCTAACATAAGGACGACTCAGAATATGCTATTCTGTTCTTTTGAAGTAGGCTACATTTTCTTCATATCAAAAGTTTCTTTAGACCTGTCTAAAATAACACACACACACACACACACACACACACACACACACACACACCCTGCAGCAGAGTACTCCCCCACCATAGTGAGCATCGAGCTGCAGCAGCAGCCACAGACATCGTTCAAGATCTCTCAACCACGTTAACTTCCTGAGTCAAGCAAACAGACACATCCAGAGAAACAGAGATGAACAGCAAACTGAGGCAAAGTAAGAAGGGGTTGAATGAGTCAGAGATCATTAAGCTGCCTGTTCTGAACTCCTCAGACTCGCCTTCTCTCCCCTTCTCCTCTTTCATCTGCAGAGAGAGCGAGAGGGATGAGAGAGGAAGGAGGAGAGAGGGGGAGCTTCAAAAGGCCCCATGCTGTAACTCTCGATTACATCCATCCCCGGCAGTCCTCTATCGTCCGTCTCTACCCTCCCTCCTCCCTCCTCCTTTCCTTGCCCTATGCATGCAGGTTAGAGGGAGAGAGCCCTGCTAACCTGGCCAAGTGCCGTGAGACTGTGAAGAGATCATTGACATGGGAGCAGCAGGGCAGAGAGAGTAGAGGAGCTCTTCTCTATGTGAAGGAGGAGGAAAGCCTGCTGGTGGTGGTGGTGGCTCCCGAAAGCGAAGCTCCTCACCGAGACACTTTGATGTTTCCTGGAGCTGACGTCTCTCAGCGGGACTAATCTGCGTCAGTGCATTTTATTAGCTGACGTCTTGTGTTTCTCCACTGCCGCTGCACCTCGACAGAGCGATAGCGATGCGGCAAGAGGGAGATGAGCTTTACCAAGAGGCTGGCAATTATGAGTCTGAGGCTGGGGAATGATAATAATATAATAATAAGCCATTTAGCAGACACTTTTATCCAAAGCGACTTACAGTCATGTGTGCATACATTTTTATGTATGGATGGTCCCGGGGATCGAACCCACTACCCTGGCGTTACAAGCGCCATGCTCTACCAATTGAGCTACAGAGGACCACATGATGTGGGTGGGTGGGGTGCACAAAGGTGGTTTCTCCTTCCTGAGGTGAACAGCACATGACCACAGAAGAGCCTGTCTGTGGTAACACCACCTGACTAGAAGGTTAAAGGGGAGTCCAGTGTTTTAGTCTGTCTGCTGAGGTTTAATGAGGTGTTTCTCATAGGAAATAGTACCATTCTGGAGAGGGCCTATAGCCTATTTTATATAGGGTGGTAATCCTATACCCTATAGCAGTGGTCACCAACCGGTCGATCTTCAAAGCTTTCCTAGTCTAATCACCAAACATTTCTGTAGAAAAGCCAAAGATAAAGGCTTGCGCTCCTTTTTTAATTTGATTAATGTGCTGCTTTTGGCGGTAGGTGCACTTGATTCAGAAGCCCTGCCCACCGGGTAGGCAAAGTGTTCCCATTTTTAACCATTTAATTTGTCTGAGAAGACAATCTCCGACTGAGTGGTTAAAATCGAGTGCGCCTACCACTTCCATGACCAGGCCACAGCGAAGTTTGATACTAGCATACGTGAGATTTCATAACTTTTAAAACCATGACCAGAGAGAGACTGTCAAAGAATACAGCAAAGAGCTGCTGTTTTTATGAGTGAGTTCATGTCTAAGTTTTATTCAGTACTGTCAACACTGTTTTTATTCAACACTATTACAAAACATAACACGCCCTTCTCTCTACTTCCACTCGCGCTGCAGCTGCAATGAATGATTATCCAAGTGTATCGATAGCCCTGCGTTTTTATTATTATTAGCAGCTCGTAGTGTCTACTTTAATATCGAGGAATATTTCACTCTCTGGTCATAGAAACAACATGAATTTATGTATGAGACAGATGCGGTGCGACTCGATGGAAGACTGTCCCCCCCCTCTCTGGTCAGTCTCACCGGAGGAAAGACTGCTCTCTCTCCCTCCCTCCCTCCCTCCCTCCCTCCCTCCCTCCCTCCCTCCCTCCACTGAGTCTATTCAAATCAAATCAAATGTTATTGTCACATGTGCTGAACACAACAGGTGTAGACCTTACAGTGAAATGCTTACTTACAAGCCCTTAACCAACAATGCAGTTTTAAGAAAGAAACCCCCCCCCCCAAAAAAACTATATAAAATAATACGAAATAAAAGTAACAAATAAATAAAGAGCAGCAGTAAAAATAGCAATAGCGAGGCTATATATAGGGGGTACCTGTACCGTGTCAATGTACGTGGGCACCGTTTAGTCGAGGTAATATGTACACGTAGGTACAGTTATTAAAGTAGATAATAAACAGAGAGTAGCAGCAGCGTAAAGGGGGGGGGGGGGGGGGGGGGGGGGGCAATGCAAATAGTCTGGTTAGCCATTTGATTAGATGTTCAGGAGTCTTATGGCTTGGGGGTAGAAGCTGTTTAGAAGCCTCTTGGACCTAGACTTGGCGCTCCGGTACCGCTTGCCGTGCGGTAGCAGAGAGAACAGTCTATGACTAGGGTGGCTGGAGTCTTTGACAATTTGTAGGGCCTTCCTCTGACACCGCCTGGTATAGAGGTCCTGGATGGCAGGAAGCCTGGCCCCAGTGATGTACTGGGCCGTACGCACTACCCTCTGTAGTGCCTTGCGGTCGGAGGTCGAGCAGTTGCCATACAAGGCAGTGATGCAACCAGTCAGGATGCTCGCGATGGTGCAGCTGTAGAACCTTTTGAGGATCTGAGGACCCATGCCAAATATTTTCAGCCTCCTTAGGAGGAATAGGTTTTGTTGTGCCCTCTTCACGACTGTCTTGGTGTGCTTGGACCATGTTAGTTTGTTGGTGATGTGGACACCAAGGAACTTTAAGCTCTCAACCTGCTCCACTACAACCCCATTGATGAGAATGGGGGCGTGCTCGGTCCGCTTCTTTTTCCTGTAGTTCACAATTATCTCCTTTGTGCCTTTGTGCTGCGTTCACATGCTAGTCGGAACTCCGAAATGTTCGACTTGCTGATTCGTTGAACGCGGCACATGTATAACTACAACCAGTTAGCAAGTTGGACATTTCATAGTTTCCTAGTTCCGACGATTTTTTAAATATATATTTTTTTATTTAACCTTTATTTAACTAGGCAAGTCAGTTAAGAACAAATTCTTATTTACAATGACGGCCTACACCGGCCAAACCCGGACGACGCTGGGCCAATTGTGCGCCGCCCTATGGGACTCCCAATCACGGCCGGTTGTGATACAGCCTGGAATCGAACCAGGGGGTCTGTAGTGACGCCTCAAGCACTGAGATGCAGTGCCTTAGACCGCTGCGCCACTCGGGAGCCCAAGACTAGCACGTGAATGCGGCATAATGGCGTCTTCAAAACAACTGGGAAATCGGAACTCTCTGACTTCCAACTTCAGTGAGTTCAAGACAACTGGGAACTCTGAAAAACATGAGATCCGGCTGGGGAAAAACATTTTGAACGGTCATCCAACTCAGAATTCCAAGTCGCAAACTCTGGCATCTTTCTAGAGCTCTGACTTTCCGACCTGAAGATCACTGACGTCATGATTTTACCTTGTTTTATTTCAGAGTTCCCAGTTGTCTTGAAAGCACCATGACCATCAAATGCAATTACCATCAGTCCAGTAAAATAAAAAAAGCAAATTATTTGCAAATGACTTCAATTTATGCTTAGCTGTGCCTCGCAAGTGCTACACCAACTGATCTAGTTTGTTATCAAAGCTCGAGTTTTGAAATATAATATGGTCTGAGAAGACCAATATTGTCAGGAAAGGCATATAGCCAATATGCTGTGATAATGTATTAGGCCTATTGCACAAACCTCATTCCTACAGAACTGTTTTTATTAGGTTAATGTTACATTTTTAAAACAATGCTTTAACAAATTCTGAGCGGCAGATCTCAGCTTGCTTTTTGACTGTGAAAGTGATCTTGACTCAGAAAAGGTTGGTGGACCACTGCCTTATAGCTATTGGTGTCTACAATTGATTGCTTCATTAAGATAGCACAGGGGAATGAGAGCAGCATGTGGAGGGAAAATGCCAACAGATGTGTCAACATAACGGAGTGCAGCTACAATAGGTTAGCAGTGAGTACCACCATTACCACAGCCCAGCCTGCTTTGTCCCAGGCTCATCTGATTTACAATCAACCACAGGGGAACAACAACCGTTTGAGGGTTACTCTGACATTTCAGAATTGTTTTTCCAAGCCCACACCCCAGCTATTCATTGAGCGTGAGAGACAGGGGCGAGAGAAAGGAGCGAATTAAAACAGATAATTGAGGGGGAGATGGGAGGTCTTCGCATGGAACAACCTCGCTGGAACGAGTGACTCATTTCAGATCTCACTAATCGTCACCCACACACACACACACAACACGGACAACAAACTCACACTATCTGTTTTCCACTGTTTCACTGAGGGTGCGACAGTGAGGGGGTTGTCTGTACCATGATGCCATGATGACACCATTGCAGAGCTCCTGATTACTCCAGCATGTCATGACTACTAACCAGGCAGACAGGCACCACTACATCATACACACTGACTCCCAAATGGCACCCTTCCCTACACTATGTAGGGATTGGGTGCTATTTGGGACCTCTTGCCACAATCTCAACTCAGACCACCAGGCGTCACAGCCATTTCCACATACAAATCTTCATGCCGCATAAGCTCCCATTACAAACCATCATCAGCGTGCACAGTTAGCGCCATCCGCCATGGCTCAACCAGATCATGGGATTACTCTAGATGCATGAAAGAGAGCATGCATATACTGGGACAAAACAGAGGCCTGCATAATGTATGCACCTGCCATGACTGCTAAATACCCAGCTGGCTTGATGGAAGCTTAAAGCTGGTTCTTGGAAGAAGAAACCCTTGTGCACCAACCGGTTTCCACTCTGCCCCTGTTGAGGAATTCAGTCCACCCCAAAAAGCTTCCTTTCCATTTATAGCCTGTTGTACACTTGCTCCGGACTGACCGGCGGGGTTCCCACCACAATACATCCACTTTGTCTGTTGGCCTGCCCATACTGCACTCCACACATAGGAAGAGGAAACCGCAGAGCGCAGGCCCATTGACAGGGCCAAAGCATGGCTTGAGCTCTATGCTGATTGCTCTATGCTGATATTCCCAAATGGTCACAAAACAAGTGAGCTCACTGCCGAGCAAAAGAAAGCCACTGTGTTTTTGACTGATATAGACTACGTTTCAATTGGCACCCTATTTACTATCATTATATAGTGCACTAGGCCCAGCATGCAAAGACTGGGATTATGATCAAATTGAGACAGTGAGAAAGCTGGATAACTGCTCAGAACGGTTGTATGTATAAAGACAGTGAGAACACATGTATGTGCACTCTGTGACACCAGATTAACCTGCTGGTAGGGTAATGTTCTGGGCCAACCCGCAGAGAGCTTTCGCTTTCAGCACAGAGAGGATTAAAGAAGAGCGAGAGAGAGAGAGCGAGAGCGCGCGACAGACAGACAGACAGACAGACAGACAGTCAGGGAGAGAGAGAGAGAGACAGAGAGAGAGAGACAGAGAGAGAGAGAGACAGAGAGAGAGAGAAAGACAGACAGAGAGAGAGAGAGAAAGAGTAAGAGACAGACAGACAGTCAGGGAAAGAGAGAGAAAGAGAGACAGACAGAGAGAGAGAGAGCACGGCCCGCCAGAATCCCATTGGAGTCAGGTCACATAAAGTCAAGCCAAAACATCCTATGACTTTTTTACCCTACAGCGCCCAGACAGTGTGAGACTCTGAAACAAATGGGGATACTACTGAATATCTTCTTCCTGACTTGGTCACCTGGGATTTGAGGTACAATAGCAAAACTACAGACCCGCTGCCTAGCTGGAAGACACATTTGCTATGAGTGCTGTTTATAACATCCTACTTGTAGAGGTAGACAAAGATAGACAGTGTAGCTGTGGACAGCAGGAGTGCCTATAGCACAAACTCCAGAACAGCGGTGGCCAGCTGGTGTGTGTGTGTGTGTGTGTGTGTGTGTGTGTGTGAGCCTGGCTGGTTTGAGAGCAGTAATTGCTGTGGCAGAGTGCTGTGTACGTACCTCTGGTTTCAGCGTATCAGGATATTTATTTGCTCCACATTGCTTTGTGCACCACAAAAAACAGAGGCCCTGCGGGGAGAGAAACAAATTCAATTATTCATTTATCGCATTCAATAAAATATGACTATCAACTCTGTGTGCCAGCCAATGTCATTTACTGTATGCTTCACTCCAAAAATGTCATTTCTGCCCCGGCCCCAGCCCTCAGAACTAATGCTTGTGACAGGCTGCGCTCTGTTGGACAGTGACCTCAATATCTGTCCATTGGTAAACAACAGGTTGAAGCGCAGAACACATTCTAGGAGCCAGGCTTAATCAGAAACCCCATCTGTATGATGGCCTCTTTTCTCTCTGGCGTTTCCTGTAGCAGGGAGATGGAGTTAGGGGGCTTAATTCATTCAATGTTCTGAGCTGAAAGAGTATTACCTGAAAGAGCTTGAACAAAAGTGTTTTTCATCAAGTATCCTTCAATCAAGAGCCTCAGACAGGTGTTACCAAGCTTTGACTCTTGATACTTGGAATTACTACTGATGATATGCGTGAGGCAAGGCATGATTTAAGCAATTAACAACCCATTTATTGAGTAACTTGTGCCAACTTGAGTATCTAGGAAACCTTCACCCAGCAAGTGGAAATATTGGCTTCATAACAGACAGAGGACACTTCAGCCTTCCAGTAGAAATCATAGCAGTAACTGATCAAAGCACAAATATGCATACATAAATTCATTAAAAAACTGAGATGGCAAGATCTGAAGAACCATAACCTTTTTGCACAACATTAACCGAGCATCTCCTACCGCCAAATACATTCACACATAAGGGAGAACAGCCAAACAAGAAATGCACCACGCCCTGCCAGCACTTTGAAACACTAATGTTTCACAGGGGAGTCATTGTGCCCATAGGGACAGGGGTTAGCTACATGGCAAATTGACTAAACGCACTTCATCTATAACAGCAATGATAACTCATAACACACAAACTTGACTTCTAAGCAGAGTGCTGTTATAATGCATCTGTTTCTATCTGTATATAGTTTGTATATAGTCTAAATATTCTGTCTGTATTGGAGCATGTGTCATGTCATTATGTGGCATGCACGCACAAACGGACTTCAATCGTACACCCCATACTGTAATACAAACACCTTAGGAACAGGATTTTCCAATTAAAACTCTCAATCAGGCTAAATGGAATAGATATTGATTTAGATAGTGAGGCCAGAGGAAATTGGTGGGCAGAAAATATGAGAGTTCCCCCGACGTGTGAAGCAGCTTCAGTAGTTTATTACTTCTGTCTGACTGTGGCTGGTCAGACAGACAGACCTTGCTGGCAGAGAACAGAGAATAGAGAATGGGCCAGTAGAGACAGGCAACAATCATGTTTGACATTCTCACTCCTCCTTTAGACTTTCCTTGACCCATTGACCCATACTGTTGTTCTGGGATGGTCATGACATCACATATTGGAGCCATTCCGTTATACTGTAGAAATCACGGACAGATGGCTGAGATAGCTATTCAAAGGATGGTATTCAATATAAAAGGATAAAACGGCATGCAAATGTAAAAAGGGTATAATTTTGTCAAAACCCCACAAACATTTAAAAGTCTTATTTGGAGACAAAGGGACAAAAAAAGCAAGTACCCTCATTCAGTAGCATTCTGCTCTGCCAGACACCCTTCTTGACATTCTTTCCCAAATTGAGGGTTTGCTGAGCTATCCTATTTTGGGCGTATAAGTGGATGAAACAGAGGGAGTCCCAAAAATACACTGGCAGTGCCCTGTGTGTGGAAGTGAAACGGGATTTATGTCCACATGCATGCTCTGTCTCTCTCGAACATAATGGGGCTGAGGCTGAGTCCTGCAGGGGAGAGTCATTCAGCCACACACAGATCACATGACTGGCCGGGCACAACGAGCTCAGTCATTCTTACTGTCGCTCTTTACTGAGAGGAGAGCAGAGCACAAAGCTACGTGTCACGACTTCCGCCGAGGCTGCCTCCCCTCCTTGTTCGGGCAGGTTTCGGCATTCGTCGTCACCGGCTTACTAGCTACTGCCGATCCCATTCTCATCACTCCACTTATCATGTCTTGTCTTGTCAATCACACACACCTGGTGCTCATTCCCCTAATTAGTATGTGTATAAGTGTTCCCTCTGTTCCCCTTGTCTTTGTGAATGATTGTTTCATTGTGAGAGCGAGTAGCTCGGTTGAGCTACTCTTCCATTTGTTATTTCTCTTGTGATAGTTTCGTATTGACGCTGGATGCGTTTTATTTATGTAAACGGAATAAACTCTAGACTTTGGTGTTTTACCTCCTGCGCCTGACTCCTTCATTCACACCTCGTCACACTACGGCTGATACACTGGCTCCGCAGAGGGGGAGGAGCTCTCCACGCACAGCCTGCTGGGTAGGTACTAAGTAGGGGCACGCCATATACAGCCTGAGGGACAGTAGCCACAGCCCTGGCCTATCTCAGACTCCTACATCTATACTCTCCTATAATGCACACCAAGTTAATTTCAGGGCTTACCTCTAAAGGTGAATGGACTAGTCACTTTGCCATTTCAATGGCAGTGGTATCTACAGTATTTTACATTTACATTTTAGTCATTTAGCAGACGCTCTTATCCAGAGCGACTTACAGTTAGTGAGTGCATACATTTTTCCCGTGGGAATCGAACCCACAACCCTGGCGTTGCAAGTGCCATGCTCTACCAACTGAGCTACACGGGAGGCTATCCTGTGACAGATGAGGATTTGATTGACAGGTCAGGAATGGATTTCAGCAGACAGCCTTCACATGGAGGCTCTCTGGCTGCGTCTATTCCTTATATAATGCACTACTTTTGATCAGAGCCCTATGGTACCTGGTCAAAAGTGGTGCACTATATAGGGAATAGGGTGCCATTTTGGACTCTTCCTGACAGAGCCAGGGTGGATTAAAATGGACAAACATCCTTAATGTAAATATCTGCTCTGGTTCCATGGATGATGCGTATGGGCACTGGGCAGGATGCCCCAATGTAGAGTGTGTTTGCACGAGGATTACACAGACAGTGGAGACAATGGATTACAATGAATGAAAGGTTAGAGTTGAATGACATTTTGGATGACGACTCACTGTAGCCTATATCCCAATGAGACCTCACATTAACCTAGCGTTAGGGAAATTTGCAATACAGGGCCAGCTTTGTAATTGTCACCACTGAATACGCAACACAATTATAAAACAATGAAATTCCTTCAAAATGACTTGCAGAGGAAGTGTTTGTTTAAATAAACCCATATTACATCCAGCTCTGTTGCTGCTCTCCCACTACAGTAATTAAAGAGAAAGAAATTAACATTAACAATGGCTTAAGGCCACTTTGACGTTTACTGGGCTTCCTAAAGGTAAAGCTCTATACTTCTGTCAATATTGCTTTATCCCCTGGCAATGAGGGGGAATCTTAATGGGGCATATTGAGGGCCTAGGCCTGGTGCTCCAGCCAGGAGGCCGGGGTGATGCCAGGATGAGCAATCGTCTCTTGACAGCCCCCCAGCCAGCAGCAGCTGCATCAGCTCTGCAGAGAAATGACGCTGCAGAGAGGCAACAGAGAGGAGCAGGGAGCATGGAGGGCAGACAGGCACTCCTCAGAGACACAGTTTAACTGCTACCTGTTGTGCAGTTCTACTATACAGACTGTACTGATGTATTTCAGTATACAGTAGTACAGTAGAGGATGGAGGCCAGACAGGCACTGCTCAGACAATGTTTAACTGTTTCAAATGTGTCACAAATCCAACGCAAGTCAATGGTACCTATATTAGCATTTTCACGCTTCATGTCCAAATCATCCTAAAGTATCTAAAAATGTATTGTGTAACTCAATTGTTACTTATAGATGATTTGGATATGAAGTGTGAATGATAATATTTTATTGGATTTGTGCCACAAATGCTAAAAAGTTAGCATTTGAAACAGTGGCCAGGTAAACAAAATCAGTGGCCACGCTTTCCACCTGGCTACCACTACCCCGGCCACCAGCTCTGCACCCTCCGCTGCAACTTGCCCATGCATGTTTTGTCACCAAAGCCCCATATACTACCCACCATTGTGACCTGTACGCTCTTGTTGGCTGGCCCTCACTACATATTCGTCGCCAAACCCACTGGCTCCAGGTCATCTATAAATCACTGCTAGGCAAATCCCCGTCTTATCTTAGCTCACTGGTCACCATAGCAACACCCACCCGTAGTCTGCGCTCCAGCAGGTATATCTCACTGGTCATCCAAAGCCAACACCTTTGGCCGCCATTCCTTCCAGTTCTCTGCTGCCAATGACTGGAACGAACTGCAAAAATCTCTGAAGCTGGAGACTCTTATCTCCCTCACTAACTTTAAGCGTCAGTTGTCAGAGCAGCTTACCGATCACTGCACCTGTACACAGCCATTCTAAAATTAGCCCACCCAACTACCTCATCCCCATATTGTTATTTATTTTGCTAATTTGCACCCCAGTATCTATATTTACACATCATCTTTTGCACATCTGTCATTCCAGTGTTAATTACGAAATTGTAACTATTTTTGCACTATGGCCTATTTATTTATTGCACACACTGTATATATATTTTGTTGTATTTTTGACTTTGTTTTGTTTACCCCATATGTAACTCTGTGTTGTTGTTTTTATCGCACTGCTTTGCTTTATCTTGGCCAGGTCGCAGTTGTAAATAAGAACTTGCTCTCAACTGGCTTAACTGGTTAAATAAAGGTAAAAAATACAAATAAAAGCCTGGGTTGCTGTCGTACCTTGTCCACAAACCAATATGTAATTTTGTAATTTGGGTAAACTATCCCTTTAAACAATGGGATTGGGGGGAGGGGGGTTCTTTAAAAAATAATAACCTAATAGCAGGAACAGCACCTTCTAGTGGTAAGAGCCTGGTAATAATCAGGATGTAGGATGGGACATAAACCCAACAACCTCAATGACTAATTTCTCTGAACAGGTGAAATAAAACATCACCAAATTCACTGAGAATGCTTTACATAGGATGAAGAGACAATACTCCTAGCTGCAGCTCCATACTACTCGTCAAACACAGAGAACTGATACAATATACTCGTTATTGGGGTGGGATTGGCATGGGGTGTGGGGGGCTTTTGACCACTTCCTTGGACTCATCATGTCTTATTCATTGTTAGAAAAAAGTTTGGTCCAAATAGGATGTTAGGTACTATAATTATTGAATATTATATGAATCATATAAATTAAAATGGCCAATTTGGGTGCAATCAATTAGCTTAATTTCTCAGATATCAAAATATTTCAACAAAATAATGTTTACGGAATACTTATCTTATCTGTTTCTAACTACAGAAACGATTTCATAACAATCTGAGATGGGCGGTGTCATGGCTTGCTGAAATGACATAGAACGACCCATATGTATTACATTAAACACAGCTAGCACATTCATAGGATTAATTAAATATTCATGAAAATAAACTTCCTGGGCCACAAACACACAGCAGACGTTTGTTTTCCCCTGAAAATGCAGACACTTGACATCAGGGCAACATATCATTCATAAATTACCAAACATTCTGTACTGTATTCTCTCTTCATTCTCTTGTTCAGTGGGGAGAGCACCACCCACATGATTCATACTTTATTATGGCGGGGGAAAATGACATACTATGCAAAAGTTTACAATTTATCAGTATTTAAAGTCTATATCATGAAGATACATGTCAGAGTCATACATATCACAACATACACAGGCACACAATCTCACCACCCACAATATGTTATTGATATAATTTCATATGCAAAACCCTTAGGAGAGAGAAATTGTCCTGCCATTCAACAAAGGACAAAGCATTCACTATATACAATCCAACACAAGGCAATATGAAGTCTAACATTGATTCATATAGTAATAAAAGGGAAAACCCTCGGTTTTCATTTTCTCTTAATTTTCCACAGGAAATATTTTGTGCGCTCTCCCAGCTGTGTGTAAAACTGCCCGATGATGTGATGGAGATTTAGCTTGTTGTTCAGACAGCAGCATATGGCGGAAACCTGCTATGAGAACCTATCATTGCTGCCTCAGTACTTGTGCAGTGGAAATAACATTTAGGGTGGTGGTTGGTAGAATCCATGTACTTATTTAGCAATATAATCTTAAATATAGTCTTGCCAGTTTGCACAGAAGAGCGCCATTAGACTGCATAGCTCCTGAATACAAACCGTTATTGAAGATGAAAGGTACATTGGAGTTCGAGAGATTAAATATGAGAGAGAGATTAAAATAGAAACCGTTCAGGACACTATTAGGGGAAGCCCTGCTGCTGTGCTGATGCCCTCAAACCAATTTCAGTTGGATCAAACCAATTTCAATTGAAAAAAAACACAATATTTTTCCTTGAATGATATCTGTATAGTCAGTTATCACTTAGTGACACCACACCAGTATATAGGCGATTCCTTCCTTCACTGTAAACATCTTTCAGTACCAAGAAATCACTTTTCTCATTCCCCACACAAGAAAACCAAAAGCACACACACACACACACACACACACACACACACACACACACACACACACACACCAGGGTTTCCATTAGCCGGTAATAACCGGCTTTTGGCAACAACAAAAAAAGAAAGAAAAAATCTGATTATGAAATAATGCTTTTTAGCCTATTCATTGATGTAAATACCAGTTGATGTAAATACATTTGACCGGTCATGCTTATCGGTCTATGGGTTGCATAATTTAGTGGAATTAAATTGGTGCGTGTATATATTTGTTATGTAACTTATTTATCACAAGGGCACAGTACAGAGCCTTTGAGCTGAAAATCTGTCAGACAGCGCTTTTATAAGCCCAATCATTACACAACAATTCTACTGTAAATGAAATCGTGTGTTAAAAATAGTTTTTGGTCCACGATTAAATAGAGCTACTATTTGTATTTCTCAACTGGTAATTGAAGCGTGCTTCCCATTCGCCATTCAAATGCATAGGCAATGGAAGGCAGACTTCATCAGCATGTCACACACCACTTTGCAATGAGCTGGAGGCAATATGCATTTAGAAAACATATGACCAAAAATATAAATGCAACATGCAACAATTTCAAAGATTTTACTGAGTTACAGTTCATATAAGGAAATCAGTCAACTTAAATGAATTCATTAGGCCCTAATCTATGGATTTTACATGACTGGGAATACAGATATGCATCTGTTGGTCACAGATACCTTTAAAAAAAAGGTAGGGGCATGAATCAGAAAACCAGTCAGAAAATGGTGTGACCACCATTTGCCTCATGCAGCGTGACACATCTCCTTCGCATAGAGTTGATCAGGCTGTTGATTGTGGCCTGTGGAATGTTGCCCCACTCCTCTTCAATGGCTGTGTGAAGTTGCTGGATATTGTCGAGAACTGGAACACGCTGTCGTACACGTCGATCCAGAGCATCCCATGACATGTCTGGTGAGTATGCAGACCCTGGAAGAACTGGGAAATGTTCAGCTTCCAGGAATTGTGTACAGATCCTTGCAACATTGGGCCGTGCTTTATCATGCTGAAACATGAGGAGATGGCGGCGGATTATTGGCACGACAATGGGCCTTAGGATCTCACCACGGTATCTTTGTGCTTCAAATTACCATAGATAAAATGCAATTGTGTTCATTGTCCATAGCTTATGACTGCCCATACCATAACCCCAAAGCCACCATGGGCCAATTGCACGGTCCCTCAAAACTTGAGACATCTGTGGCATTGTGTTGTGTGACGAAACTACACATTTTAGTGGCCTTTTATTGTCCCCAGCACAAGGTGCACCTGTGTAATGACCATGTTGTTTAATCAGCTTGTTGTTATGCCACACATGTCAGGTGGATGGATTATCTTGGCAAAGGAGACCAACCCTTTACATGTTGCATTTATATTTTCAGTCAGTGTAGCTACTTAATTATTTTACTACATATTATGAGGCATGTTTTACCTTGCTTCAAAGTAGCCTATGCAAAATCCGACCATATCCGTAGAGGTAATTATTTTATAAAGATTTCCATATGCCATTGAAACCATATGCCATTGAAATCATGTTCTATTGGTTTTCAACTTTCTTTCATTGTCCGGTAGCCAAATGCACATTCGCGCGTAGTTTACTGCCTTGTGCACATTGCTGCGCTAATAATTTGAGGAAATAATAGTTTATTAACATTAAGCTAAATGTTCTGATCTGTTGCATCAGCTTTTTAACGTTATTTTTTATGTACCCTAGGCCTACTGGTTGTATGAATTTGAGATCTATTGTTCCACAACTGTCCCTGAGTCTGTCTGGGCTATTTCTTTCTCGACAAGCTGACCAATAGAATAGGTAAACTTTTATACTATGGGGTTTAGTAGATTGACATCAGGTCATAGGCAGCACGTCCATAAGGCTAGGTAGGGGAAACTAAGCTTTCCCTAAGTAAATTGAATTAAATTCCCAAATTATATAGCCTAATTAGCCTAATCCTGTCTATACATAAATACAATTATTCAAAATAGGCTACTAAAGCATGATTTGGCCACAGAGGATCATTAGCTTCAGCTAGCCTTAAAAACAAAATAAGTTGTGGATTGTTTTAAACCGCATTGCCTGTAGTCAGAAGTAAATTTGGGCAGTGCACATGGCAAATACCAAATAGATGATTATTGAGTTGCGACTGTCAGTGAAAAGTAGGGAGGCCCAGCCAGGCATATCGCAATATTTAAAAATGTAATTGCGGGAAATCATAATTTGGAAAGCAAATTACTATTGCCGTAAAGGGGAGACAATGAAAATAGTAATCTGTCTTTAAATTATAAAAATGCTCAACTTAATTGAGCGAACAACAGTAGGCCTATAGCCTATCTTATTGGAACCAGCAGAGAGCATTGGCCATATCCCCAGTGCTCACTGCGCATATTCACTCTATCATTGTTGGGTCAGTGCCACTTAAAAGTTTATTTTTGGACAATAATTTCCTCCTCCAGTTTTATGGACGTCATATTTTATTTGTGTCTCCACTTCTCATATGCCTGTTATATGGACAACGTTGTTTTTATTGATCTGTTTGTTTGTCAGTGTCAGCAGAGTAGGCTACCCTGTAATTTGTAGTATTAAAAAAGATTCTGCTAATGTCTCCAGTCATATAAAATGTAGTAAAATTGCATTAAATGTGTTTTTCCCATGCAAATAAAGAAGAAAAGTATCTGATATTGCCTATAGCCCAGGCCTCTACGCTATATGCGCTCAGCCATGCATTGAACAGTCTTTTTTGCGAACAGTGACCCTGACTATACAGATATCATTCAAGGAAAAATATTGTGTTTTTTCAATAGAAATTGGTTTGATCCAACTGAAATTGGTTTGAGGGCATCAGCACAGCTTCCCCTAATCGTGTCCTGAACGGTTTCTATTATATTATTAGCCTAAATTATGACTATCCAATCTTCTCATCACATTACATAAGTCTGAAAATGCGATGATGCATAAAATGCTTTATTATAAAGGTGCATTTTTATGGTGAAAATGTGCTTCCCCAAACTTGATACTCACGCGCCGCCTATGCATAGGCTAGTGATTTCTGTTTGTTACTCATCTTGTTGGCTGAGGAAAAGTACATGTGGACAGTTATTCTAACACCTTCAAAGTGCTCGATAAGGACACGTCATTGCATCCTCGACTTGCACGTTGTTTTAAGATTAATTACCATCATCTAAAAGTGATTTCTGTCATTCTGAGCACCGTGGGTAGACGCCCTAATCAGGTTACGCACCCAATGCATATGTGTCCGGTACATTTCTCAAATGGGGGGGGATAGATCAGCTTTAATATTGCAGATAGATTGGGACAGTGTGTGTGTGTGTGTGTGTGTGATATGATCTGGCTCTGGGGACTTGTTATACAAACAGTTCCTGCTAATTAAATTCTCCTTTGAAGGAATATTCCCAAAATGGCCTTCTCCATGAAGCCTGAGCCAACCCTATTTTGACAGGATTTTATGCAAGCATATCAGTTGTACACATCATTTAATCCCATGATATTAGTGCAACAATGACCCAGCGGCATATGCTTGGGTTTCAGTCATATTCTTTCCACCATGTTTAATTTTGGGGTGGAGTCTACGAGCTGTGAAGAAGTGAACACACCGGCCTTTCATATCACTAAAGTAAAAATGCAAAAGCACAAACAACACAAAGATGCTTGGGGGGGATTCACGTGGAGGAAATCATATGATCCCCTAGCTTCACATGTCAACCACAGGAGGCTGCTGAGGGGAGGACGGCTCATAATAATGTCTGGAATGGAGTAAATGGAATGGTATCAAATCAAATGAAGCTTTATTTATACAGCACATTACAGAAGTGGAATGCAACGCAATGTGCTTTACAGGAAAAAATTAAAAACAATGAAAATAAAAGCTGAAATATTTACTACACAAACAAGATAAAACACTAACTAAGGAAAAGCAAAGCTAAAAATCTGTGTTTTAAGATCTCTTTTAAATATGTCCACAGTTTCACCCCCCCGCCCCTAAAGGCTGCCATGTCTTTTGGTACTAGGCTTTGGGATAGTTAAAAGGCCAGTGCCAGAGGACCTGAGTGACCTACTGGGTACATAACTTAAAAGCATGTCTGACATGTATTGGGGTGCACAATCGTGGATTGATTAAAAAACCAACAGAAGAATCTTAAAATGAATTCTAAAACTCACAGGCAGCCAGTGCAGAGACCTTAAAATCGGTGTTATGTGTGCTCTCCGTCTGGTCTTGGTCAGTACCCGTGCTGCAGCATTCTGTATGTTTTGTAGTTGACCAATGGCGTTCTTGGGTAGACCAGACAGAAGAGCATTACAGTAGTCAAGCCTGCTTGTAATAAAAGCATGGATGAGTCTCTCTGTATCAGCCTGAGAGAGAAACGGCTGCACCTTGGCAATGTTCCTCAGGTGGTAAAAAGCTATTTTGGTCACATTCCTAATGTTTGATGTGTTCGATACCATTCCATTGATTCCGTTCCAGTGATTACTATGAGCCCGTCCTCCCCAATTAAGGTGCCACCAGCCGCCTGTGATGCCAACATACTGTCAAGACTTCCTCCGAATCTGCCTCCTCTCCTTGTTCGGGCAGGCTTCGGCGGTCGTCGTCACCGGCCTTCTTGCCACTGCCGCTCCTCATCTCATCATTCCATTTGTTTTGTCTTGTTTATTACACACACCTGGTTCATATCCCCTCATCAGTACCTGTATAAGTGTTCCCTCTGCCCCCTTGTCTTTGTGTGTGATTGTTTATTGTGGAGAGTAGTGAAGCTTGGTGGAGCTCCTTGTATTTTGTATCGCCGGGATATTTTCCTGTGTGCCTTGTATTTTCCAGTGCGCCTGTTTTGCGCCCTGGAGTGTTTGATGCGTTCCTGCGGAACTCTGTGGTTGCGGAATAAAGCCTGTTATTCTGTGATTTACCCTCCTGCGCCTGACTCCTTCAACATCACCTCATCACACATACATCCCTAGTGAAGCTGTCATACTCTGCATTCATCCATGGTTAAACATTTACTCATCTGTAAAAATCTGTTAATTTGAGGCCATCAGTACGTTAGTGTAAACCACACAATCTGAACAAAAACAGTAAAACACACACAGAGACAGATTTAATCTCCCCACACTAGATTTGTCACATAAATGGCATCATTGTTGTTATGTGTCCTCCGGAGCACTGGGCTGATGCTGAGCACAGAGCGGCTACTGAGCTCTGAGGTTAGGGGGACGACCCACGCGTGAGCCCCACATCTGACTGAATGTGGGCTTAGAGCAGAACAGCAGCTATGCGATTACATCAGCACTGAACACAACACAGGCCACTGGTCATGGCCTTTCAAAATGGCCTCTGCTATCAGAGGAGTGGGTGAGGGGACAGGGAATGTCACACAGAAGACTACAGTGGCCCCACTTGACCAGATTGTCAATATGGAGCACAAAGTGGTTGGAGTGTGCTATGCACATCAAACTAGCTTACATCCAGACAAAATGACTATACAAATACCTGAATTGATTTAGCCAACAAATGTGGTGATGTTGGGCAAGATATGAACCAAAGCATCCCAGTTCAAATGAAAGCACCTGAAAAGCAGAAAAAGCCAGTCCAAAGTATCGACTGTATAGTGTTATCTACTGTATGAGCAGGTCAGAGCAGTTTTGTCTCTCTGTGGTGCGACAGCAGAGAGTAGCAGCATGCCATGCTGTCACAGGATCAACAGTGAGCAGCAACATGGTGGTTTGGCAGCTCTCTCTCTCCAGCAGAAGAATTGGAGTGAATGGGAGAAAGAGTGCAGCACTGTATGTCTGACTTACTGCACTGTATGCAGACTGACTGGGCTCCAGGTACCAAGAGGTGAATTACACAGAGGAAAAGGCTCTGCATGCCTCATTACTATCAGGTTTGGAGCTAAGAACACAAGCATTTCGCTACACCCGCAATAACATCTACTAAATATGTGTACGTGATCAACAAATTTTGATTTGATTTTAGGATAAATTGCCCAAAAGAGCTCACCTCTTTAGATAAGTTCATTATGACAAGAGCAGCGTGCACTTGCCCTTTCCAAGCTGAAATTTCTACAAGGACAACCATGGCTAAAATGCATTGTGGCAAAGTCCAAACCTTGTTTCAAAACATCAAGGAACATTGAAGAGAGAGGAGGGAATATTTGCTCTATCTGGTGCTGAAATGAGCCAAGACAAACCTCATTCATGTACATCAGGGATGGGCAAATTTGATGGGGGTGGGGGCCAGTCGCGAGTCTGCGTACCCACATGTGCAAAAGAGGGCCGCCAGTTGCCCATCCCTGATGTACATCCTCAAGCATTTCGCTAAACCCGCAATAACATCTGCTAAATATGTGTATGCGACCAATACAATTTGATTTGAAGGACTAAACCATTTGAACAAGACCGTCCATGGAACGTAACCTTGTGAACCATGTTGAGTTGGTGTAGGTGTGGCTTCTATGTATGATGATATTTCAACATGAGCAGGGATTTCTGTGGTTTCCAAGGTTACCATTGTGGATCCTGCAAAAAATGCAGGAGCACCTTGCAGACAGCTTTTCACACCAAACAATCATACTATGCATCCATGCCCGACACCTGAAATCAAGCCAACAATATAGGCCTATGTTCTGCAATTGTAATACAAGCAGCTTTTCTGTAAAATACTTATAGTAAATCAAGTCAGAAACAGGAACTCTGGAAATAGGGATAATAGTACAAGCCTAGGCAAGTTGTCTTAACATTCTTAGCTCAATTTGAGAGAGTTATTCACATCAATACTGAAGAGCAGCATATATGATATGTAGCCCACAAGTTAGTGAAGAAGTAAGCAACTTGAAGAGAAAACCAAGATGATGGAGAGACAAGATAGTCCCGACATCAACTACCGTACAGGAAAACACACTATTCAAACCAGTAACCTACACCAACAAAACATGCATTGTGCAATACAATACACAACAAATTGACACAGAACAGATTATTATACACTATATATGAAAAGGTATGTGGACACCGTGACTTTCAACATGGCGCCATCATAGGATGCCACCTTTTCAACAAGTCAGTTCATAAAATGTCTGCCCTGCTAGAGCTGCCTTGGTCAACTGTAAGTGCTGTTATTGTGAAGTGGAAGGTTCTAGGAGCAACAACGGCTCAGCCGCAAAGTGGTAGGCCACACAAGCTCACAGAACGGGACCGCCGAGTGCTGAAGCGCGTAGCGTGTAAAGATCGTCTGTCCTCGGTTGCAACACTCACTACCGAGTTCCAAACTGCCTCTGGAAGCAACATCAGCACAAGAACTGTTCGTCGGGAGCTTCATGACATGGGTTTCCATGGCCGAGCAGCCGCACACAAGCCTAAGATCCCCATGCGCAATGCCAAGCGTCAGCTGGAGTGGTGTAAAGCTCACCGCCATTGGACTCTGGAGCAGTGGAAACATGTGAATCACGCTTCACCATCTGGCAGTCCAACTCCATATTAATGCCCATGATTTTGGAATAAGATGTTCAAAGAGCAGTTTTCCACATACTTTGATCATGTAGTGTATTTAACCTGTCTTTGACAAAACCTTCCTACAGGGTATGAAGGAAATTGACCAAATATAGCTCAGTATGGCATCTGACCTTTGTTGACAAGGAGTTAAAGAATAAGAAACAAACAATCAAATTGTTAGGCATGCTCTTTGTACTCCCAATTGGTACAGTAAGCATAATCCAAAACAATGACAATGTATAGGCCTATGTAAACTAGGCCACAGCTATGTAATTACAACCAGTTATTATTTTTGTGACCTGTACTGCACAGAGGAAATAGCGTAAGTGCATTCATCATGACTTGATTTTAGGAAGGATGCCTAGTATTGTATAGAAGAATGTGGAGGTCAACCAGCACAATTGACCCCAACTATCAAAGGAAAGTGGCAATCAATTTCACAACAATGGCTTGGTTTATTCTCAAAGACGGGATATTCTCAGGAGTATTCATTGAGGAGGTTATTATCCAACCCACTTCATGTAATTAAGATTATTTGAAATATGCATAAATAGCATTGTTATTCTGAATTAGTCAAGTCTTGTAATATTTCAAAATTATTCTTATGGAAAAAGTGGGTCATCAACAAATGCTATGATGAACACATAGTAAAGGATGTGAAGGAATACAAGTTGGCAACATACAGTAGGAGCATACGACGGTCTTCACAACCAAGTAATGGCAAGCTTGTTCACTGGTTGACTATAGCACTCCACCATATAAAGAGTAGTCAACCAATAGAATCCAATCAAGAAATAAACATAGCCTTCCCTACGTAGGAGCATTTGCTACATTGTATCCTTCATCATGATGCCATCGTTTATGAATGAATTGGATAGAATGTTAATAGAGAGGGTTATCACTAGGCTACTAGTGCTGTATACTAAACAAATCCACCAAGCGGCTCAATGCGACAAGGCACTGAAGGTTGACTGTTTTTGCAGACCCAGCACATTGATTTTATTTCTAATGAATACACATAAGGCGTTCGACGATCGATACTTGTAATTGGCCAATGCAATTTTCCCGTTCTTATTATGGAAAAGGCAGCCAATATATTTCGGAAAAATCTGCTCTGTAACATCAGCCTACAGACAAGAGACCAAATACGTTATCCACAAGAACACACTAAATAGACCCCATTTGCTGTTCGAATCAAGCGTTGATAAAATCAAAGTAATTCATTTCGCATTGTTAGCTATATGGAGCGATTCAGCAGAAACGGGATAGTAAAGGATAAATGGTTCCTTACCGATTCGAAGGCGTCTAATTAACCGGACGAATGTATTCCATTGCAGTTGTAGATGAGACAGACGCTTATTGTTTTTGTGACAACAATAGCCAAATAGCTTGCAGAAATCCGGTGCTATCTTCGTGCTGCCCCACTCGCTCGCTGTAGCTGCTGAGTGTGATGGCGTTGTCTTTGCAGGGCCACAATTAAACTAACGGGACCAGTGGAGTGATTGGCAACACCGCCAGCAAATAGAATGGGAGGATGTTTTTAGTGAGGAAGAGGGGATTGTAAACAGGGCCACGTTCAGTTGCCAAACGTGCTCGAACGTTGCAGATAGAAATGCCATAAATAGAGCCTACATGATTTCTTGTTTTATATGTTGGAGAAGCTTTTTTGTTTTAACATATTTATATCTGAACGTTCCAAAATGTTGTATCCTGCTGGACGCGCCCCAGGTTAGATAAAGCCAATAGGTTAGGCCTATGTGGAATGCGTTGCGGTTGAGAGACTATTGCATTAGAAGTATTTCCATGACATCAGATTAATTTGGGGTCTAGACTAGGACAAGGCGTGGTTGCCCATAATGAATGTTAATCAATAGATGGAAGGATGATACATGCCTACTTCACATTATAGGCTATGAAAAAATTGGATGTTGTAATGGAAAACTGGAACGGTGCGTGTCCAATTAACATGCCTATAGGCCTACATGAATACCACGTGTTAGATACTTTTCGAGTTGAGAAGATAATACAGAATAACTGCTCAATACAAGGAAAAGGTGTACATTGCATTGTGGGACAATGCAATGTCCCCCTTCTCATCATTATTATCATCATCTTCATCCTCATCCTTCTCATCATCATCAGTGCGATTCAATCAAAGATTTTGGAATGCAATCAATGATTCCTCGCGTTAACGCTGCGCTCTGATCATCATTGCGTTGGGCGCCCTCTGCTGCTTAATGACAACAATTATCAGTTCCCATTACTCAAACTGTCCCCAGTTATCCCTTATTATGAACCAGGTAGTTTGGGTCCTGGATGCTGATTGGCTGAAAGCCATGGTATATTTAACGGATAAACGCTAAAGTTCTGTACATTACCTTGGAAATAATGGACGACGCACTCTGCCTCCTCCCTTTACAGGGTTTATTTTTCAAAGTTAATGTACAGAACGGAGGTGTTTATCCCGCTTACACTACAGTTGCCAAATAAAAAAATACTCGAGCACAAATCTACCGTAATACCAGAACTAATGTCAGTGTGGCCATGATATTCTATGGAGATGTTTGCCTACAGCTGTACCCTTGTTTCAGACTAGCTTCTCTGTAATTTCGAACAATGTATCTTTTCACATCAGGCTTTACAATGACAGTAGGCCTACTTTACATACAGTTGAAGTCGGAAGTTTACATACACCTTAGCCAAATACATTTAAACTCTGTTTTTCACAATTCCTGATATTTAATTCCCTGTTTTAGGTCAGTTAGGATCACCACTTTATTTTAAGAATGTGAAATGTCAGAATAATAGTAGAGAGAATTATTTATTTCAGCTTTTATTTCTTTCATCACATTCCCAGTGGGTGAGAAGTTTACGTACACTCAATTAGTATTTGGTAGCATTGCCTTTAAATTGTTTAACTTGGGTCAAACATTTCGGGTAGCCTTCCACAAGCTTCCCACAATAAGTTGGTTGAATTTTGGCCCATTCCTCCTGACAGAGCTGGTGTAACTGAGTCAGGTTTGTAGGCCTCCTTGCTCGCACACACTTTTTCAGTTCTGCCACAAATTTTCTATAGGATTGAGGTCAGGGCTTTCTGATGGACACTCCAATACCTTGACTTGGTTGTCCTTAAGCCATTTTGCCCCAACTTTGGAAGTATGCTTGGGGTCATTGTCCATTTGGAAGACCCATTTGTGACCAAGCTTTAATTTCCTGACTGATGTCTTGAGATGTTGCTTCAATATATCCACATAATTTTCCTTCCTCATGATGCCATCTATTTTGTGAAGTGCACCAGTCCCTCCTGCAGCAAAGCACCCCCACAGCATGATGCTGCCACCCCCGTGCTTCACAGTTGGGATGGTGTTCTTCGGCTTGCAAGCCACCCCCTTATCCTCCAAACATAACAATGGTCATTATGGTCATTATTGTTTCATCAGACCAGAGGACATTTCTCCAAAAAGTATGATCTTTGTCCCCATGTGCAGTTGCAAACCATAGTCTGGCTTTTTTATGGCGGTTTTGGAGCAGTAGCTTCTTCCTTGCTGAGCGGCCTTTCAGGTTATGTTGATATAGGACTCGTTATACTGTGGATATAGATACTTTTGTACCTGTTTCCTCCAGCATCTTCACAAGGTCCTTTGCTGTTGTTCTGGGATTGATTTGCACTTTTCGCACCAAATACGTTCATCTCTAGGCGACAGAACGCGTCTCCTTCCTGAGTGGTATGACGGCTGCGTGGTCCCATGGTGTTTATACTTGAGTACTATTGTTTGTACAGATGAACGTGGTACCTTCAGGTGTTTGGAAATTGCTCCCAAGGATGAACCAGACTTGTGGAGGTAGGCCTTGAAATACATCCACAGGTACACCTCCAATTGACTCAAATGATGTCAATTAGCCTATCAGAAGCTTCTAAAGCCATGACATCATTTTCTGGAATTTCCCAAGCTGTTTAAAAGGCACAGTCAACTTAGTGTATGTAAACTTCTGACCCACTGGAATTGTGATACAGTGAATTATAAGTCTGTAAACAATTGTTGGAAAAATTACTTGTGTCACGCACAAAGTAGATGTCCTAACCGACTTGCCAAAACTATAGTTTGGCTGGAGTTTTAATGACTCCAGCCTAAGTGTATGTAAACTTCAGACTTCAACTGTACATGCATTGCCACAGACAATGCCACTACAACCATTAAATATTTAGTCAAAGCTTTCACAAAGTACACTACAACAGCTCTGAGCTCCCTGCATGGCAGTGTCGTGGGGGGGTGGGGGTGGGGGTGGGGGTGGGGGGGGGGGGGGGGGGGCAGTGGGTATTTGCAGCTGTTGCCTCTCAGAATCCTCTGTTGTAATTGAAATGCCAGTTGTTGTCTAATGCCCCATGAGCAGTGAATAATTGACAGCCATGCTGCATGCCTGTGCCAGCTACTCAGTCAGTCAGAGAGCACAGAACCTGCAGTTGTTCCCCACAATGAGGTGGAGTCTATTAACACTAGCATCTGGTCAACCCGTTAGCTGCCCCTCACCATTGGCTATAAGCCTTTTTGAAATGACACACAGCATAGGAAACATTGTGTAAACAGAACTGTCTTATACAAATGATTTTCAAGTTTTTTCTCACAGTATGGATACAATTTTCCTGTCATACCTTGGTTTTGTAAATCTGAAACACATACGTATAAATGTATTATATATGAACAAAAGTACTGATTGCACAGAACACTAGAAAGGAAATGCAGATATTGTAACACAGAATCTCCATGGTCATCATGCTTGTGCCTCATTACAGTACATATTGTATACAGCAGCTGATGTCAGAAAAGTACCACTTTTCTCCAGAGAGTGGCAGTGATCAGTAACACAACAAGCCCTGACTCCTGTTGATTACTGTTACTAAACATATGTTACAGTGGGTTAGCCGACATGACTGCAAGGCAAACACTGTATTTAATCCAAAACAAGAATTTGTGGCTTGATCTCCTAAACCTTACAATGACAACGGAACAATTCAGACCTGTCAAATCATTCACTGTAATAACAAATGATAAGTTCCAACCCAAACCATGGTCCTAAAATTACTCTTCTATCCTGCTCCACCCAATGTTGAAGATCACAAACTAGGATCTGTTTCTCTGGTGTTATTGCTGCTGTTCAACTCCTTTATGTCGTACACTCACTGTAACCACTCAGAAAAGCCTTCTGTAGAAATATTAATAACGTAATTGAAAAATGTAAAATGTAAACTTCGTGTTTGAAGAGAGGGCTTCCTAACTTGGAGTAACACTGTCATAATGGTTTATCATTCAGTCCATCCATTCCTGTCTTGTACAATGGCATCCTTGTCTTGTATTAGGGCTTGCCACAGACACCACAGCACATCTGCTGACCCTATAGAGACCTGTAACTGGGTCATCTTGGAGTTGACACTGGGCACTTGAGGTTCGATGGCTGGTAGAAGGTTGCATGCAGATGGTTGTAATTCAACATGATAATTTAACAAACATTCTGTGGGGCAGCCTGCTGTGCTGGAGAATGCGTCACACTTACTGCATAAAAGGCTCATCATGATCATAGATCAACATCAACTTCAAACACATTCATTTCTAAACGTGAGAGTTAAGAATGTCAAATACAAAATGCACAAAGTAAACAACATTCTATTATCAAATAGAAAAAAGGGTTCCCTATTCAACTTGCATATGTGTGATAGTTTGCATAATTGGTTATCTCTGCTCTTTCACAGTGTGGACACTTGGGTCTTTTTACGAAATCACAATCCATGATGAACAGTAAGGCATTTGTTGGCTGAAACTGAGTTCACATCTCAAGGTGAACCTGTTAGGTATGAGCAGTACTGTAAGGGTGTGTAGTCTGATAAGACAGGCACTCAGGAAGACCTACTAGATAACAGACAGGGACGGAGCAGGAGTGAGTTCCGGTTCAGGAAGAGGGATGCACCACAAAAAATATTTGGATAAAAAGAGCACAAGGCGATTGGAACTACACAATGGTGTGTCTATGACAGTATACACTGAAAACATTAGGAACACCTTCCTACTATTGAGTTGCACCCCCTTTTTCCCTTAGAACATCCTTAATTCATCAGGGCATGGACTCTACAAGATGTCGAAAGCGTTCCACAGGGATGCTGGCCCATGTTGAGTCCAATGCTTCCCACAGTTGTGTCAAATTGGCTGGATGGCACCTACTGCCATATCACTATCAAAGGCACTTAAATATTTTGTCTTGCCCATTCACCCTCTGAATGCCACACATACACAATCCGTGTCTCAATTGTCTCAAGGCTTCTTTAACCTGTCTCCTCCCCTTCATCTACACTGATTGAAGTGGATTTAACAGGTGCCATCAATAAGGGATCATAGCTTTCACCTGGATTCACCTGGTCATATCATGAAAAGAGCAGTTGTTCATAATGTTTTGTACACTCAGTGTATACAGAAGCTAAGAATTAATATTTGGTGCATAAATGAACTGTTACTACTGTACTTCATGATCAACCAATATATGAACTGATAGTCACTATAACAATCTATATACTGTACATCTTTCCACAACAAAATACAAATGTTGAAATATTAAACAAAACTGTATAAACATGTCAGTTCAGTGACATCATTGTCTTATGTATGAAGTAGGAAATAGCTTTACAAGCTACAACTTTGTTCAAGCGCTCTTAGCAGATACAGTTGAAGTCGGAAGTTTACATACACCTTAGCCAAATACATTTAAACTCAGTTTTTCACAGTTTCTGACATTTAATCCTAGTAAAAATTCCCTGTCTTAGGTCAGTTAGGATCACCACTTTATTTTAAGAATGTAAAATATCAGATTAATTTTAGAGAGAATGATTTATTTCAGCTTTTATTTCTTTCATCACATTCCCAGTGGGTCAGAAGTTTACATACACTCAATTAGTATTTGGTAGCATTGCCTTTAAATTGTTTAACTTGGGTCAAACGTTTCGGGTAGCCTTCCACAAGTTTCCCACAATAGGTTGGGTGAATTTTGGCCCATTCCTCCTGACAGAGCTGGTGTAACTGAGTCAGGTTTGTAGGCCTCCTTGCTCACACACGCTTTTTCAGTTCTGCCCACACATTTTCTATAGGATTGAGGTCAGGGCTTTGTGATGGCCACTCCAATACCTTGACTTTGTTGTCCTTAAGCCATTTTGCCACAACTTTGGAAGTATGCTTGGGGACCCTTTTGCGACCAAGCTTTAACTTCCTGACTGATGTCTTGAGATGTTGCTTCAATATATCCACATAATTTTCATTCCTCATGATGCCATCTATTTTGTGAAGTGCACCAGTCCCTCCTGAAGCAAAGCACCCCCACAGCATGATGCTGCCACCCCTGTGCTTCACGGTTGGAATGGTGTTCTTCGTCTTGCAAGCTGCCCCCTTTTTCCTCCAAACATAACAATGGTCATTATGGCCAAACAGTTCATTTTTGTTTCATCAGACCAGAGGACATTTCTCCAAAAAGTACGATCTTTGTCCCCATGTGCAGTTGCAAACCATAGTCTGGCTTTTTTATGGCGGTTTTGGAGCAGTGGCTTCTTCCTTGCTGAGCGGCCTTTCAGGTTATGTCGATGTAGGACTCATTTTACTGTGGATATAGATACTTTTGTACCTGTTTCCTCCAGCATCTTCACAAGGTCCTTTGCTGTTGTTCTGTGATTGATTTGCACTTTTCGCACCAAAGTACGTTCATCTCTAGGAGACAGAACGCGTCTCCTTCCTGAGCGGTATGTCACGATCGTCATAATGATTGGACCAAGGCGCAGCGTGATATGCGTACATCTTTTTAATAGTGTACTGGCAACACGATACAAAATACAAAACAACCAAACGAAACGTGAAGTCCTCGGTTAACAACACAAACCAACACGGAACAAGATCCCACAAAACACAAGTGCACAACAGGCTGCCTAAGTATGGTTCCCAATCAGAGACAACAAGCAACAGCTGATTCTCATTGCCTCTGATTGAGAACCACCCCGGCCAACCTAGAAAACACATGAACTAGAAACTGAACATAGAACACAAAACATAGACCCTACACACCCTGGCTCAACATATAAGAGTCCCCAGAGCCAGGGCGTGACAGTACCCCCCCCAAAGGCGCGGACTGCGACCGCGCCAACATAAACCCAACAGGGGAGGGGCCGGGTGGGCATTCCGCCTCGGAGGCGGATCCGGCTCCGGGCGTGACCACCACCCTCTAACAACCCCCCCGTAGCGCCCCTGGTCTGGTCTAGCCCCGCTGGCTGGAGCTGGACTGGACATTGGTGGAGCGGATTGCATTGGCTTGGTGCGGGGAGCAGGGACGGGCTGGACCGGGCTGACGAAGCGCACCACTGGCTTGGTGCGGGGAGCAGGGACGGGCCGGACCGGGCTGACGAAGCGCACCACTGGCTTGGTGCGGGGAGCAGGAACAGGCCGGACCGGGCTGGCGACGCGCACCATTGGCTTGGTGCGAGGGGCAGGAACAGGCTGGGCCGGGCTGGCGACGCGCACCATTGGCTTGGTGTGAGGGACAGGAACAGGCCGGGCCGGGCTGGCGACGCGCACCATTGGCTTGGTGCGAGGGGCAGGAACAGGCCGGGCCGGGCTGGCGACGCGCACCATTGGCTTGGTGCGAGGAGCAGGAACAGGCCGGGCCGGGCTGGCTACGTGCACCACAGGCTTGGTGCGAGGGGCAGGAACAGGCCGGGCCGGGTTGGCGACGCGCACCACAGGCTTGGTGCGAGGGGCAGGAACAGGCCGGGCCGGGCTAGCGACGCGCACCACAGTCTTGGTGCGAGGGGCAGGAACAGGCCGGGCCGGGCTAGCGACGCGCACCACAGGCTTGGTGCGAGGGGCAGGAACAGGCCGGGCTGGGCTGGCGACGCGCACCATTGGCTTGGTGCGAGGGGCAGGAACAGGCCGGGCCGGGCTGGCGACGCGCACCATTGGCTTGGTGCGAGGGGCAGGAACAGGCCGGGCCGGGCTGGCGACGCGCACCATTGGCTTGGTGCGAGGGGCAGGAACAGGCCGGGCCGGGCTAGCGACGCGCACCACAGGCTTGGTGCGAGGGGCAGGAACAGGCCGGGCCGGGCTGGCGACCCGCATCACAGGCTTGGTGCGAGGGACAGGAACAGGCCGGACCGTACTGGGAACACACACCACTGGCCTTGTGTGGGGATCAGGAACGGGCCGGACCGGACTGGTAACACACCTCAGTACCTCTCGCCGTGCCTCTACACTCTCCTTCCCTCTACTGACCAATGGGCCCCCGTAACCTGGTGGCCTTCTCTCCTCGTCCACAAACTCGCCCTGTATCTGCCTCCAGCAGCCCCGTCGTCCATGCCGTGTGCCCCCCCCAAAAAATGTATTGGGGTTGCCTCTCGCCTGTCCGACGACGACACTGTTGGCGCCGTACCTCCTCTCTCGCCAGGGCTTTAACTTTAGCCCATGGCCCTTTGCCCGCGAACATATCCTCCCAGGACCACCATTGGCCCACCTGGGCCATCGCCAACCTCTCCAGCTCCTTATCCGGCGTTTGCTCATGGAAACGCTGCTTGGTCCCGTTTTGGTGGGATCTTCTGTCACGATCGTCATAATGATTGGACCAAGGCGCAGCGTGATATGCGTACATCTTTTTAATAGTGTACTGGCAACACGATACAAAATACAAAACAACCAAACGAAACGTGAAGTCCTCGGTTAACAACACAAACCAACACGGAACAAGATCCCACAAAACACAAGTGCACAACAGGCTGCCTAAGTATGGTTCCCAATCAGAGACAACAAGCAACAGCTGATTCTCGTTGCCTCTGATTGAGAACCACCCCGGCCAACCTAGAAAACACATGAACTAGAAACTGAATATAGAACACAAAACATAGACCCTACACACCCTGGCTCAACATATAAGAGTCCCCAGAGCCAGGGCGTGACACGGTATGACGGCTGCGTGGTCCCATGGTGTTTATACTTGCGTACTATTGTTTGTACAGATTAACGTGGTACCTTCAGGTGTTTGGAAATTGCTCCCAAGGATGAACCAGACTTGTGGAGGTCTACCATTTTTTTTTCTGACGTCTTGGCTGATTTATTTAGATTTTCCCATGATGTCAAGCAAAGAGGCACTGAGTTTGAAGGTAGGCCTTGAAATACATCCACAGGTACACCTCCAATTGACTCAGTTGAGTTCCTTGGGCGAATGGTCTTTCCCCTTAGAAGTCATCCAGAAGACAGTACCACAGGTCTCAAAGTATGACTGGTGCCTTGTCCCACTCAAAGTTCTTCAGTTTATGATGTCTGTGTTCCTTGTTGGACATTCCTCATAGAGGTCTGCCTTCATGTCCCCTTCCTCTGAGTCCTCACTATAAGAGACAAGGGGATATCCTTGGATTACTATTAACATTACATGAACATAACACCGGTTCAGCACCTTAATTAAGCAATAAGGCACGAGGGGGTGTGGTATATTGGCCATATACCACAAACCCCTAAGTTGCCTTATTGCTATTATAAACTGGTTACCAATGTAATTAGAGCAGTAAAAAAAAAAAAGTTTTGTCAGCCAATCAGCATTCAGGGCTCGAACCACCCAGTTTATAATAACAGTGACAGTACAATAGTAAAGGTTGAAATGGCTATTAACCCAAGCTTAGACGTTCACCCCTGGTTTCAAGGCTGTCTCTCCAGAGTTTAATATTGACAAATAAATACGAAGGAATTTAAAGTGTTAAATACTATGTAATAGAATATTCCCTCTCTCTTCCCCTTCAGTGGACAAAAGAGGGTAAAGACCTGAAGCTGGATCCCTCCACATCCTCGATGGTGTCAGCCAGGTGCTGGTGGGCTGTCTCAGGCAGCAGCAGGGTGAGGGCTGCCCCTAGCAGAGTACACAGGCCAAACAGAACCATGGGAGCATTCTTACTGACACCCCTCAACAGGTAGATGATTGGGGCCAGGACTCCCCCTGCCCGGGCACACATGGAGCTCATACCAATCCCACTCTGCCTGAGGGGTCACAGTGGAGACATATTCAGCCAAACTAACTTCACAACATCATATTTAAAGTACTGTAATAAAGACTGTGAATCAAGATTCGTCTCGCCACATCCCAAAACCATTACAGTACTTGCTGTAGTTGTATGTGTCAAGGCAAACGTATAACTTTGCATATCGAACACAGAATACAATGAAAGAGGATTGTTAATACATTCAAAACACTCTTGTGACTTCATTCAGCAGTTGTCTCAACCCTTATCAGAATTTTGCGCTGACCCTAACATAAACCTACTGAGCCAAAGTTGGCTATTGCCATGGGGGAAGAAGTTATGTTACACACTGAAGGCTAAGCCTGACCCAACAGACACTGAACATCATAATGTTATCAATAGTTTTAGCTGACTCAAGTGATACAAGTTATCTTGCTTAAGAAATACCTCAGCCCCCTCTCCACAACAAAAGTAAGGTCACAGAGATATTGACTGAGTAGTGGAGAGGATTATTTAAACAACTCCAAAGATGGTTAGACTCATGTTTTGACCTCATGATCTACACCTGAATGACTCTGCTGGAAACACGCCCAGACATCAGCAGTCCACATTAGTCAGCAGAACACTACTTTTGACCAGAGCCCTATTGACCAGACACTCACCTTATGACAGTAGGGAAAACCTCTGCTGAGTAGACGTAGACTATGGACAGGGAGGCGGTGATCCCAAACTTTCCCACCATGGCCAGGACTGTTCTAATAATGGAGAGATCTGTGTGAGAGAGAGAGAGTTCAGACAGAGAGAGAGCGAGATCAGACAGAGAGAGAGACAGAGAGAGAGCAAGAGAGAGAGAAAGAGAGAGAGAGAGAGAGAGAGAGAGAGAGAGAGAAGTGATGGGGTCAGAGGTTAAAGGGGTAAAGAGCTGGGCTGTGCATGTATAACAGCTGCAACTCAAGTCTACATCCCTGCGGATCAATCTACAGCATTCCAACTGGAGACGGTAACCACCTAAGGTAGTGGCTTCGTGTGAGACTGACACGACTTCCCTGAGGAGTACGGCGGGAGTTATTAACTCTTACTCTACATCCAGGAGGTGACGTCGGTGACAAACTCTGGTTATTACAAAAGGAACTAGTTATATAAAAATAAATAATGTGGCTTGAATATCTTTTTCAGTTTCAACCAAAAGCCAAGTTCCAAGCCACAAAGACTTTCCATTGACTACTAGCTAAGTCCTTATAAACAGAGCTATAAAACAACACAACTATGGCATCATCTTTTCAGGGCCAGGGGGATACTATAACTCATCAAGTACCTCAGGATGTTTATAAACAATACTTTAAAGGCACATTAAAGGCAGTAGAGTTTTCTCTGGAATGCTCCATACCATCGGGAATGAAGACAGTGAGCAGGCAGGCTAGGCCTCCCACGGCGAGGAAGGCTAGCTGGGATATCCTCCTGGAGCGGTTGAGGGTGAAGAGGGTGATGGTGCGAGCAGGCATCTCCACCAGGCCAAAGATCAGCTGGGTCAGGTAGATGTTCATCCCAAAGTCAGAGATGTTTAGGGACAGGCCGTAGTAGACCAGCACGTTGACGAACCTGGACATACACAGACATGGAATGGTAGGGGAAACACTGATGAGGCAAAGAAGGGGTTAATAACACTACTGTCACAGCAGTGAAACAAGGACTTCCTCTGGTTTGCCACAAGTCTACGATGCAAAATAGATAGCTACAGTACACAGGGTGAGACAGATGAGACAGAGGTTTTAATGTTACAATGAACAGGAAATTAGAAAAAGGTGTCTAGGAAGCAGCAATGTCTCTCTGGCCACAGACAGGGTAAACAAACCCTGGCATAATCAAGGAAGTAAATCAAGTAAAATGACAAAAAAGGCCTCTTCTAACTTGGACTGGATAGGGAATTTAATACAACATTTCACAATAGTGAAATAGTTATATCTATTGAGAATGTTTTTCTATATTAACAATCACTTCTCATGGCCTGGTAAGCTACGTAAAGTATTCACATTCAAATAATAATCCTCCAGTGTCACCTCAGTGAGTGATACATTGCAATTGGAATGGCTTACACAACAAGCACAGTGACCTAAGGAGCCTGTGCAGTGAATAGTTCTGCAAACTCCATTGGCATACCATATCAAGTGATCAACCCATTATGGAAAGAGTAGATGAAGATTAGAGTATGTGTGACTTAGATATACACTACCGTTCAAAAGTTTGGGGTCACTTAGAAATGTCCTTGTATTCGAAAGAAAAGCACATTTTTTGTCCATTAAAATAACATCAAATTGATCAGAAATACAGAGTAGACATTGTTAATGTCACGCCCTGGCTCTAGGGACTCTTTTAAGTTGAGCCAGGGTGTGTAGAGTTTATGTTTTGTGCTCATTGTGTCTAGTTTAGTTGTTGTATATCTATGTTGGCCAGAGTGGTTCTCAATCAGAGGCAACGAGTATCAGCTGTTGCTGGTTGTCTCTGATTGGGAACCATATTTAGACAGGCTGTTTTCCCACAGTGTGTGGGATCTTGTTCCGTGTTGGTTTGTGTGTTGCACCTGTGGATGTCACGTATCGATTTGTTCGTGTATCATTTAATAAATAAGTATGTTCACCTTCCACGCTGCGCCTTGGTCCTCTATATCCGACGATCGTGACAGTTAATGTTGTAAATGGCGATTGTAGCTGGAAACGGCTGATTTTTTATGGAATATCTACATAGGCGTACAGAGGCCCATTATCAGCAACCATCAGTCCTGTGTTCCAATGTGACGTTATGTTTGCTAATCCAAGTTTATCATTTTAAAAGGCTAATTAATCATTAGAAAACCCTTTTGCAATTATGTTAGCGCAGCTGAAAACTGTTGTGCTGATTAAAGAAGCAATAAAACTGGCTTTCTTGAGACTAGTTGAGTATCTGGAGCATCAGCAATTGTGGGTTCGATTACAGGCTCAAAATGGCCAGAAACAAATAACTTTCTTCTGAAACTCGTCAGTCTATTCTTGTTCTGAGAAATGAAGGCTATTCCATGCGAGAAATTGCCAAGAAACTCAAGATCTCGTACAACGCTGTGTACTACTCCCTTCACAGAACAGCGCAAACTGGCTCTAACCAGAATAGAAAGAGGAGTAGGAGGCCCCAGTGCACAACTGAGCAAGAGGACAAATACATTAGAGTGTCTAGTTTGAGAAACAGGCGCCTCACAGGTCCTCAACTGGCAGCTTCATTAAATAGTACCCGCAAAACACCAGTCTCAACGTCAACAGTGAAGAGGCGATTCCGGAATGCTGACCTTCTAGGCAGAGTTGCAAAGAAAAAGCCATATCTCAGACTGCCCATCTTAATCTTTTCTTTTTATTGGCCAGTCTGAGATATGTCTTTGTCACGCCCTGGCTCTGGGGACTCTTAAATGTTGAGCCAGGGTGTGGAATTGTTATGTTTAGTTGTCTATGGGTGTTCTAGATTGTGTATATCTATGTTGGCCAGGGTGGTTCCCAATCAGAGACAGCTGTGGCTCGTTGTCGCTGATTGGGGACCATACTTAGGCAGCCTGTTTTGCACAGTTGATTGTGGGATCTTGTTCTGGAAGGTTTGTTTTGGTGTTATTTAACCTAGGACTTCACGTATCGTTTGTTTTGTTGTTTTTGTTCGTGTGGTGTACTTAAATAAAAGAATGTACGCATATCACGCTGCGCCTTGGTCCGCTTCTTATAACGACCGTGACAGAAGATCCCACCAAAATAGGACCAAGCAGCGTGTGCAGGAGCAAACGCCAGGTATGGAATAGGAGGTTACTCTGGTAGATGTCCTCCTCGGTTGGGGGAGAATCACAGAGGAGGAGGCCGTCCGCTACCGGAGGGCGATGAGGGAGGATGCCCAGGCAGGAGAGGAGAAGCGGCGCCAACCGGGTCGTCGTCGGATAGGCGAGAGGCAACCCCAATAATTTTTTTTGGGGGGGCACACGGCATGGACGACGGGGATGCTGGAGGCAGCTACAGGACGTATCGGCGGATTAGGAGAGGAGGCCACCAGGTTTGGGGGGCTGGAAGGGAGGTTGGCGGAGCCTAGAGGTAGAGCAGAGCCAACTCCCCGTACTCAGGCTAGGCAGCGTGAGACTGGGCAGGTTCCGAGTTATGCGGAGCTGCGTACTGTGCCGCGAGTGGTCCGGCACAGTCCTGTACGTCCTGTGCTAGCACCACGCACATGTCGTGCTAAGGTGGGCATGCAGTCAGGACGGAGTGTGCCGGCTCAACGCTCGTGGCCTCCAGTACCCCTCCTCGGTCCCGGATATCCTGCGCCAGTGCCACGTGCTGTAGTGCCAGTACGAGTGCACAGCCCTGTACGTCCTATGCTGATGCCTCACACAGAGTGTGTAGAAATAGGCATTCAGCCAGGACGGGTTGTGTCAGCTCTTCGCTCCAGACCTCCAGTCCGTCTCCACAGTCCAGTCCGGCCTGTTCCTGCTCCCCGCACCAAGCCAGTGGTGCGCGTCGTCAGCCCGGTCCGGCCCATTCCTGCTCCCCGCACCAAGCCAGTGGTGCGTGTCGCCAGCCCGGTCCGGCCTGTTCCTGCTTCCCGCACCAAGCCTGTGGTGCGCGTCACCAGCCCGGTCCGGCCCGTTCCTGCTCCCCGCACCAAGCCAGTGGTGCGCGTCGACAGCCCGGTCCGGCCTGTTCCTGCTCCCCGCACCAAGCCTGTGGTGCGCATCGTCAGCCCGGTCAGGCCCGTTCCTGCTCCCTGCACCAAGCCTGTGGTGCGCGTCGCCAGCCCGGTCCGGCCCGTTCCTGCTCCCCGCACCAAGCCAGTGGTGCGCGTCGCCAGCCCGGTCCGGCCTGTTCCTGCTCCCCGCACCAAGCCTGTGGTGCGCGTCGTCAGCCCGGTCAGGCCCGTTCCTGCTCCCCGCACCAAGCCAGTGGTGTGCGTCGTCAGCCCGGTCCGGCCTGTTTCTGCTCCCCACACCAAGCTAGGGGTGCGCGTCGTCAGCCCGGTCCAGCCTGTTCCTGCTCCCCGCACCAAGCCTGTGGTGCGTGTCGTCAGCCCGGTCAGGCCCGTTCCTGCTCCCCGCACCAAGCCAGTGGTGCGCGTCGTCAGCCCGGTCCGGCCCGTTCCTGCTCCCCGCACCAAGCCAGTGGTGCGCGTCGTCAGCCTGGTCCGGCCTGTGCCTGCTCCCCGCACCAAGCCAGTGGTGCGCGTCGTCAGCCCGGTCCGGCCCGTTCCTGCTCCCCGCACCAAGCCAGTGGTGCGTGTCGCCAGCCCGGTCCGGCCTGTTCCTGCTCCCCGCACCAAGCCAGTGGTGCGCGTCGTCAGTCCGGCACAGCCCGTGCCTGTTCCACCGGTGCCTGACCGGTCAGCTGCTCCACACCGGAGCCTGAGCAATCCGCTCCACCGGTGTCCAGTCCAGCTCCGGCCAGCGGGACCAGACCAGGGGCGCTACGGGGGGGTAGCGAGAGAGTGGTGGTCACGCCCGGAGCCGGATCCGCCTCCGAGGCGGAATGCCCACCCGGCCCCTCCCCTGTTGTGTTTGGTTGGCGCGGTCGCAGCCTTTGGGGGGGGTACTGTCACGCCCTGGCTCTGGGGACTCTTAAATGTTGAGCCAGGGTGTGGACTTGTTATGTTTAGTTGTCTATGGGTGTTCTAGATTGTGTATATCTATGTTGGCCAGGGTGGTTCCCAATCAGAGACAGCTGTGGCTCGTTGTCTCTGATTGGGAACCATACTTAGGCAGCCTGTTTTGCACAGTTGATTGTGGGATCTTGTTCCGGAAGGTTTGTTTTGGTGTTATTTAACCTAGAACTTCACGTATCGTTTGTTTTGTTGTTTTTGTTCGTGTGGTGTACTTAAATAAAAGAATGTACGCATATCACGCTGCGCCTTGGTCCGCTTCTTATAACGACCGTGACAGTCTTTCTCTTTGCAAACACAACATTCCATTGGAACACAGGACTGATGGTTGCTGATAATGGGCCTCTGTACGCCTATGTAGATATTCCATTAAAAATCAGCCGTTTCAAGCTACAATAGCCATTTACAACATTAACAATGTCTACTCTGTATTTCTGATCTATTTGATGTTTTTTTAATGGACAAAAAAATTGCTTTTCTTTCAAAGACAAGGACATTTCTAAGTGACCCCAAACTTTTGAATGGTAGTGTAAATGTTTGGCAGAACTAAGAACTTTTGGCAGAAACCTAAATGAAACATTAGTTGATACAGTAGAAATGTGATACATGCTTGTTTGCCCCCAGGAGGCATGTGTCCTGACAAAGTTCTACTGTATATTTCTCCCTCAATGACAGATTGTATTTGAGGCTTAATCGCTGCCAACTTCACAAGCAATTAGTGAACTGTGAAAAGAATGTCAGGACAGTCACCACAGGTAAAACATGATCAATGAGTTCCTCCTCATTTTTGGAGTTCGGACCAGGTCAACGACTGTGTATTTTGTGCTCTCCTCTATCTTCACCATGTCTTTGTACCCCTGGAAAATAACAAGAGCAGATTAGCCTTTTCACAGAGCATTTCACAGTGATGGTTATCAGTAAAGGAATGAGCTCATCAAAGCGATAAGCACACCAATGCAATGTATATCATTTGCATGCCCCGCCGCATGCCTTAGAGTATAGAGGGATAACATGCAAAGCATTTTAATATGCTCAGGCTTTAGCGCTATTGCTCTCAACATTGCTTGTATATAGAAGTGTTGTTTTGCAAATGCTTTTATCAAGGCTGTTGGAACTTGTCTCTATAGCAATTAGCCTGTGGACAAGACAGCTTAACTAACAAACCACACCTGACATATCTCTATGTCCTCCCGCAGGGGTTTGCCGTTCATCAGAGCTGCTTTCCTGATCAGATCCACAGCCTCCTCGTTCCTCTGGTTGGCCATCAGCCACCGAGCCGACTTTGGTAGGACCCTAAGAATGTAGAGGAGAGCCACACACATAATCAACTACATATGACAACGGGCATTAGTTTGACACCATGGGAACAAGAGATAAACATGAAGTTACATTTACATTTAGTCATGAGGTAGGAAGTAGGCCAATACTTGTACTACAATATCAGGGAAAAAATGCAATTATTTGGTACTATGCACACAATTTTGCAATTTAGATATACTTAGATATTCCCAAATGGCATTTAATGACCCATCTGGTTTGGATTATTGAAGACAAAAGGGTTCCTCTTCATTCTCTTGAAATTCTCCTTTAGTGAGTTGGCGTGCTAGCCTGGAATCTAAACTGAATGATCCTTTCAGTTCACTGAAGATAATGAAAGTGAGTGATATTGAGTTTGTAGTCCAGGCTATAGGCATACTGCAGATGGCCAGTGACTCACCAAATGTAGAAGATGAAGAGGAAGCCTGGTGCTGAGATGGCCAGCTGGAGCTTACGCCAGTCTCTGATGAGGTAGGCCAGGCCTGCCAGGATGATGTAGCCGAACCCAAAGAAGTAGTCGGTGATGATCCCAGCTAGCATGCGGTGCTTTGATCCTGTCCACTCTGTGCCTGGGGGCCACAAACAGAACAGTATAGAGAGTATAAAACCAGCACCATATCATCTTCATTTTGCTAAGATCACAAGTCAATAACTTTATTAATATTTAATGTGTGTGTGTATGTGTGTGTGAGTGTGTGTGGTGTGTATGAGAGAGAGAGAGAGAGAGAGAGAGAGAGAGAGAGAGAGAGAGAGAGAGAGAGAGAGAGAGAGAGAGAGAGAGAGAGAGAGAGAGAGAGAGAGAGAGAGAGAGAGACTGACCTAAAACAAATGCGTTCATGATGACAGCAGAAATAGTGGTTCCAACAACAAAGCGCAGGAAAACATACATGTAGAAATTTGGGGCGAACGCAGCTCCGACCCCACAGGTTGACTGGATAGTCAAACCAACCAGGATTATGTTCCTGCGTCCATACCTGAAACAAGAAAGAGAGATGATACCTTTTTAAATGAGTAGAAACTGTTTCACTTGAGGTGTCCTCACTCACGGTACTGTACGGGTGTGTTGAGAATGAATTGGACTGATAGGGAGTGGGACATGTGCTGCAAATTAGATGCACTCTTAAATATCCCGTGTTAAAATGCTTCAAATGCTTTTGACTGGGCTGGCCTACAAGAGCGCTGAATAAGACTGCTACAACTGAAAATAGTCTGTGCAGACATTTCTCTGTGTACTTTCTATAAATAATCCTAGTTACACAAAGAAAATGTACTAGCAATACAAGCTGCAACATTTTTGTTTTACTTCACCTAAATCGGGACTGAGTTTGTGCAAACACTTTCTCCCTCTTTATTTGTTTTGCATTACCCTGCATTAAGTTTGTGACCTACCCACAATACATGCTTCATAGATCATCAGGCTCTTCAACGTATCTGAGCCAAGCTAATTATAAATTAGATTAAAAATATGTAAGTATCAATGGTGGAAAATGCACTGTTGATTTATACTTACTTATCAGCTAAGAAACCAAACAGCACAGCGCCAACCAGAAGACCAAACATGTAGATTGAGGAACCAATGTTGTTTAGATTGATGTTGTCACACACCAGATCCCACTGTCAAGGACAGAGGGTTCAAATTAGTTACAAAGCTACGTCATATTGGCAAGCACCTGTATTTTCACCTATTGTCCACATAATTTATAAACCATGTACTGGGTATAAGATTCCACACCTTAAATGTTATTATATCCCTGCTACCAGTGTTTTGTTATTGATTGACTATACCTAGTCTATTACACTCTGAAGGCTCACAATTGCACAGCCCTGTAACCGTATTTTGACTGTGGTGTCCAAATCTTTTGCCCCTGAGCTATAGAAGCACCTTGCTTCTCAACAGATTCCATCAAACTGTCCATCATGGCTCTCACATCAATAACAGATGAGTCGTTCCAGCAAGCCATGACACCCACCATCTCAGATCGTTCTGAAATCTGTATTTACAAAAGCCCCACCCTGTTCAGAGAAGTTAGCCATTGAAGTCACATTATTTACCATACATTTGTGTGAAAGTACCAGGTTTAGCCCACTTGATGCCACTGTTCCTGACACACCCTTTTATCAACTTCCTGGTCTCTTTTTTTGTGTTTATTTACATTTACGCCATTTAGCAGACGCTCTTATCCAGAGCAACTTACAGGAGAAATCAGGGTTAAGTGCCTTGCTCAAGGGCACATCAACAGATTTTTCACCTAGTCGGCTCGGGGATTAGAACCAGCGACCTTTCGGTTACTGGCACAACGCTCTTAACCACTAAGCTACCTGCCGCCCCAGATCACAACCCTTTCTTTGCAACTTTGGGTCTGAAACCAATAGCTTTTGCTAATGATGAAAATAAATTAATCCTCACAAGTCAAGACAGTCCTTCATGAAAGCCATTCAGTTTGTCCTTCTCATAACAACCCTTATGCTTCCACCCAACTCTCATTGAATAGTCCAACAAATAGCAGCTCTCTGAGACAGCTATCCCTATGGTGCAATTCTCATATGAAGACTATTTCCTGCAAGCCCAAAACTTTGATGGAGAAATGGGCTAGTGACTCAAATGTTGCGACAACCCTAATCAAATAATATAATTATAAGCCATTGCATTGCAGTCCTATATTTTTCAATACAATTATTTTATCTATATGTATGTGTAGTGTGATTGGTGACATTTACCATTAAACCCAACCCTTGGAATTTGTGGGAACATACGTTTATTGGTTTCCCATTGGCTCTAGGAACGAATCCAAGTTTCCTGAGCTGTAAAACAGAATGTTTTTTAAACGAGAAATGTTGCCTGTTCTGGGAAGGTACATTTTTAGTTGCAGGGAGGTTCTGAGAATGTTTTACGATGGTTCCCTGAAAGTTTTCCTGGGATGTTTTATTAATGTTCTGAGAACAGAAATTATAGGTTATTTTAAGGTTCCTTAAAACTTTCACTGAATGTCTCAATAAGACTTTTAATAAAACTGATAGCTTAGGTTAACTGTTATGAACTCCAAGCACAGTTAGGACACATATACATTAATTAATCATGCAAACACATTTATTGTTGCACAGCATCAGTGAGATTCAAACCTACGATCTTATGTTCTCTACCCATGGAATTAGTCCACTGCGCCACCAGTATGGAGCTAACATGCCATGTTTTTGTTAACTCATACAAAGCTGTTCATTTTAGTCTATTCAAACAGACCCCATTTCAAAGGAAACAAGCACTCATTAAGATCAGGTGTGGCCAAGTAGTGGCCGCGGCCAACACACTTAACAAGATAGAGGATAGTTCCTTAAAACCTCTTAAGGATCGGACCCTTTTTTTCAATTTTCACCTAAAATGACATACCCAAATGTAACTGCTTGTAGCTCAGGACCTGAAGCAAGGATATGCATATTCTTGATATAATTTGAAAGGAAACACTTTGAATTTTGTGGAAATGTGAAATTAATGTAGGAGAATATAACACATTAGATCTGGTAAAGGATAATACAAACAAAAAAACATGCGTTTTCTTGTTGTTGTTTTTTGCATCATCTTTGAAATGCAAGAGAAAGGCGGCAGGTAGCTTAGTGGTTAAGAGCGTTGTGCCAGTAACCGAAAGGTCGCTGGTTCTAATCCCCGAGCCGACTAGGTGAAAAATCTGTCGATGTGCCCTTGAGCAAGGCACTTAACCCTAATTGCTCCTGTAAGTCGCTCTGGATAAGAGCGTCTGCTAAATGACCAATTATTTATTTATATTTATATTATTAAAGGCCAGACAGGGATGTCGGATTCTAGATGTAATTTAGATGTTGTCCACCAGATGGCAGCAGTGTGTGTGCAAAGTTTCAGAATGATCCATTGAAGAATTACATCACTACACAATATTTTGTATCAAGCCTGCCAGGAGTTTTCCCAAATGTGCTGAATTGGTTTTCAAGTACATAACTATAGAGAACATACACAAATGCCATTGGTAATACAAAATTTAAGTTTGCACACTCCCAGGAATGTCATAAATTATGGTTCATTAGCTTCCCTACAGAAAAGACACTATCCTTCACACATCTAGATGGCCGGGCGGGGTGGGTGTGGAGTCAGAGGTCAAACTGTAAAACCCAGTTCCTTTGAATATACATTTTTTTTTTCAAACAAAACTACAGAAAATGTTATCTCTGGGACCCTCAGGATAACAAATCAGAGCAAGATTACTGAATGTAAGTACATTATTTACCTTCAGAGGTGAATGTACCAAACCAGTTGCCGTGATAAAAGTGTTTTGTTGTGTGCACTATCCTCAAACAATAGCATGGTATTTTTTAGCTGTAATAGCTACTGTAAATTGGACACTGCAGTTAGATATCGGACACTCTAGTCACATATCGCATATTGAGCAACAACCGTCCTGTATAAAGACACCGATCCCGTAGAGGTTAATATGTGCTGAGAATGTTCCAAAGCCAAGCAACTATCCTGCACCATTCCCAGAATGTTGTAGGAAGGTTATATGCAAAATAACCATAGGACAACCACACTCTCACCAAGCTCTAACAAAACATATGGTTCTCAGAAAGTTATGTGCTAGCTGGGTGTGTGTTTGGGACTATAACCAGACCATTAGAGACCATAACATTAAAACCATTAGAACTGCTGTAGTACAATGGTTTGCTTGTTCACCAGGAATGGTCTAACTAATTCAGAACTTTTGTAAAGGGAATAAACCACACACAGAGCGGCCATTTCTTGGACACAGATTAAGCCTAAGACCAGGACAAACTAAATTGCTTTCATGGAGGTCTTGAATTGTGAGGATGACCACACATTTTATTTTCATCAAGAGCAAAAGCTATTGGTTTTCTACCCAAAGTTGCAAAGAAAATGTTGTAATCCATTTAAACACAAGAGACCAGCTAAATGGATTAAATGGTGTGGCAGTAGCAGGGACAGTGGCTTCTAGTGGGCAAAACCTGGTACTTTCACACTTTCACACTAATTTATAATGTAAACGACTTCAATTGCTAATTTCCCTGAACAGGTAAAAAAAAACATCACCAGATTCACAGGGAATACATTACATAGGATGAAGAAGCAATAATCCAAGCTGCAGCTCCATACTACAATCTGAGAATCTCATAGAACCTCATAGAATGGCGCAGTGGTCTAAGGCACTGCATCGCAGTGCTAGCTGTGCCACTAGAGATCCTGGTTTGAATCCAGGCTCTGTCGTAGCCGGCCGCGACCGGAAGACCCATGGGGTGGCGCACAATTGGTCCAGGGTAGGGGAGGGAATGGCCGGCAGGGATGTAGCTCAGTTGGTAGAGCATGGTGTTTGCAACGCCAGGGTTGTGGGTTTGATTCCAACGGGGGGCCAGTATGAAAAAAAGAATTTAAAAAAGAATGCACTAACTGTAAGTTGCTCTGGATAAGAGCGTCTGCTAAATGACTAAAATGTAAATAGAATCTCAATTCCATACAACAATCTGAGATGGTGGGTGTCGAAAATCCTTTATTGTGCTTTTTGAGGTGGAACCACGCCCCATGGAATGTGACAGAGCGGGTCGTGAGTTGTCATACATCATACAGACAGCCTCCAACAGTTGGCCTCCCAGTGGAGGTCTAATCAAATCAAAGTTTATTGGTTGCGTACACAGTTCTGCAGACGTTATCGCAGGTGCAGTGAAATGCTTATATTTCTCGCCCCAAAAATGCAGCAATACACACATAATTTATTATGTTTTTGGTTTATGACATCAGAACGGGCAATCCTAGGTCAGTGTTTGTAAATCAACAACGTTCAACAGGTTCTGCTGGCTGGGACCATTCCACTATTTGTATTGTACCTTCATTTAACTAGGCAAGTCAGTTAAGAACAAATTCTTATTTACAATGACGGCCTACACCGGCCAAACCCGGACGACGCTGGGCCAATTGTGCGCTGCCCTATGGGACGGTTGTGATACAGCCTGGAATCGAACCAGGGGGTCTTTAGTGACGCCTCAAGCACGGAGATGCAATGACTTAGACCGCTGCGCCACTCGGGAGCCCTATGGTTAGTGTCGCTGTGTGAAGGTCCGTCAAGCAGCACTAGACCAAATCAGTTCATTCAAGTTACATAGTATCCCCCCACCCAACCCTGATCCACATACTGTATAATAGTGTGTCATGGGGGGAGTGAACTGGATAGAGAGAGAGAGAGAGAGAGAGAGAGAGAGAGAGAGAGAGAGAGAGAGAGAGAGAGAGAGAGAGAGAGAGAGAGAGAGAGAGAGAGAGAGTCCATCTTACAACCCTCCGCTCTCCCAGCAGGCTCAGATATCACCACCATCACTACAATGTTACATAGCAGTAAAAATGCTTCCAGGGAAAAATGAATGGCTTCAATTCATGTGAGAATGTGGGACCAGGTGTTCATCACATTTGAGCCCCCCAGACAGACAGACAGAGAGCCTGCCCTGCCTGCCATGTCCATTTTCCTGCGGCGTCACTTACTCACCTCGGTTGCCACCGTGCTGTGGAAGGTCTCCTTGCTGAATTCCCATCCCCCTTGGCAACTCTCAGTGTCATGGCTGTCACTAAAGGCCAGGGCGGGGCTGTGATTCAGCTGGACCAGCAGGGTGCCAGGGATCCCCCCAGGGGCAGAGCAGGACCGGCCAGGGTCACCGTCTGGGCCCGTCACCAGGCTGAAGTTGAAATTGGGAGGGTCTGAGCTGGCGGCCAAGGGCCAGGTGGAGTTGGTGGAGCGACAGAGATGAGGGGGGACAGCCCCTGTGAATACGGATATCAGCATGTGGAACGCAAGCAGGATCTGGGGGAGGCAAATCCACACATACAGGCTCTTCTGGAACTTGCCAAAACCCCCAATATGAGAAAGAATCTCGTCAAAATTCATGCTTCTTTCCATAGCTGCTATTCCAATGCAGATCTTACCCTAATGTATCACCACAGATACAAGACGTCCAACACAACAGTGCACTCTCAAGTTGCCACCAAAGATCTGAGAGTGGAACAGAAGGCTGAAGGCTGACAGGCAGCTGGCACCTTACAGAGCTCAGGATCATCTAGAAAGGCTGGTTTAATAATGAGTTGTGTCAGTCTTCTCATTCAGATGCTATCACACCTGTCGGTAGTGTAGTGAACCCTGAGTGCAGGCAGGCTGCTGCTGTCGTCTGCAGTGTTGTGAACCCGCAGCACTGCACTAGCAGGGTAATATAACCGTCCTCTGCAGGGAGGGAGGGAACTAGATCCTGGGGTGGAGTCCCAGCTCAGAAGGAGGTGTTGCTCTTTGTGATAGCTGAGTGATTGCATTCGCTCTCTCTCTCTCACTTTTTCTCCCCCCCTCTCTCTGTTTATCTGCATGGTGAGAGTCTTATGTTTTGGAAACAGTGGGAATAAGTCATATAGAAGCCCATAACACAACATACATACAAAAAGTGAAGTCTAATTGCCAAATGTAACAGAGGGACTCAAATTTAAAGAGGGATGCACAATAAAAGTCAACCTAAGCACAAAGTTACCCTTAAAAAGTGTGTACATGTATTTATGCTTTACAGTACGTTTTCAACAATCAAATTCCCAACAATGATGTGGGAATATTGCTAAGGTCAGCTATAAATCCACTTGCCTGCCCCCTGAGACACTGCAGTTGCAAAACACCATCAAATGTCTTCAGTGGGGTACAGTTCTAAAGAAATGCAAATTCCCTCTGGCAGTGGTACCCAATCATTCATCTGGCATAGGGATGCCAATAGAGGAGAGCTGGCTGGGGCTAAGCTCGCCAGACAAAAGCAGCAAATAAATACCATGGGAAGTGACCAAGACTGTCCCCATGACACCAATGAAAGGCCTGTACTCTGGCAACTCCATTACCCATTATCCCCGGCTCCCGTTCTTCTGTCTTATCATTTCATATTTTCCTCTGTTGTGGTGTCACGTTTGAACATGGAGAGCACTCTTTTCTCTCAGTGAGCCGCAGCCCATTGCTCTCAGCCAGGGAGGAACTCAATAATGTCTGGATGTTGAAATGACTGCCACTGACTACCATGATCACATTCCTCAGACTCACATGTGAAACTCAGCATGTGAAGTTTTCCTGTGTCTGGAGTGACAAAGACATAGAGCCTATGCATTAGATCCTGTGAATGGCAGTGTTGGAAGATCAGGAAGCCAATGAGGGACAATGTGTGTGTAAATTGTTTGTTAATTTTTTCTCCCTGATAAGGATAAAATGTGCAGTGCCATAAATTGCAAATGCTTTAATAATGATGACAACAAACAAATTAATGACAAGAAAGAAAAATACTAAATGGTCTAAAAGAAACAGCGATGTCTTTGAAATGGAAAGCTTTCAATCATTGATGAGAGTTACAAAAACAGAAAGTATCCACATACTCCCAGCTTCAGTGGAAATTACCACATTAATATTATCAGTTGATGTCATAAAGAGAGAAGTACAGTGCATTCGGAAAGTATTCAGACCCCTTCCCTTTTTCCACATTTTGTTACCTTACAGCCTTATTCTAAAATGGATAAAATTATTTTTTTCCCTCATCAATCTACACACAATACCCCATAATGAGAAAGTGAAAACAACTTGTTAGAAATTTTTGCACATTTATTAAAAATAAAAAAACAGAAATACCTTATTTACATAAGTATTGCTATGAGACTCGAAATTGAGCTCAGGTGCATCCTGCTTCCATTGATCATCCTTGAGATGTTTCTACAACTTGATTGGAGTCCACCTGTGTTAATTCAATTGATTGGACATTATTTGGAAAGGCACACACCTGTCTATATAAGGTCCCACAGTTGACAGTGCATTTCAGAGCAAAAACCATGCCATGAGGTCGAAGGAATTGTCCGTAGAGCTCCGAGACAGGATTGTGTCGAGGCACACATCTGGGGAAGGGTACCAACATTTTTTTGCAGCATTGAAGGTCCCCAAGAACACAGTGGCCTCCATCATTCTTAAATGGAAGAAGTTTGGAATCATCAAGACTCTTCTGAGAGCTGGCCGCCCGGCCAAACTGAGCAACTGGGGGAGAAGGGCCTTGGTCAGGGAGGTGATCAATAACCCATGGGTCACTCTGACTGTGCTCCAGAGTTCCTCTGTGGAAATGGGAGAACCTTCCAGAAGGACAACCAACTCTGCAGCACTCCACCAATCAGGCCTTTATGGTACAGTGGCCAGACAGAAGCCACTCCAAAGTAAAAGGCACATGACAACCCACTTGGAGTTTGCCAAAAGGCAGCTAAATGACTCTCAGACCAAGAGAAACAAGATTCTCTGGCCTGAATGCCAAGTGTCACGTCTGGAGAAAACCTGGCACCATCCCTACGGTGAAGCATGGTGGTGATAACATCATGCTGTGGGGATGTTTTTCAGTGGCAGGGACTGGGAGACTAGTCAGGATCGAAGGAAAGATTAACAGAGCAAAGTACAGCGAGATCCTTGATGAAAACCTGCTCCAGAGCGCTCAGGATCTCAGACTGGGGCGAATGTTCACCTTCCAACAGGACAACGACCCTAAGCACACAGCCAAGACAACGCAGGAGTGGCTTCGGGACAAGTCTCTTAATGTCTCTAGCTAGTTGGTCAGGGTGTGAATAATCTATGTTTGTATTTCTATGTTTGGCCGGGTGTGGTTCCCAATCAGAGGCAGCTGTCGCTCGTTGTCTCTGATTGGGGATCATACTTAGGCAGCCAGTTTTCCTGCCTGTGTTGTGGGTTTTTGTTTGTGTTCGGTTAGTGTGGCTTGTTAGTGTTAGCCTTCCGACGTCACGTTTCGTTGTTTTTGTATGTTTATTCAGTTCAATAAACATGGATGCATTTCACGCTGCGTCTTGGTCCGTCCCGTCTATGAACGATCGTGACAGAAAACCCCACCACCAATGGACCAAGCAGCGTGCCCAGGAGGAGCAGAGAGGATGGACCTGGCGGGAGATAAGAGAGGATCTGGCAAGGCAGATGGAGGCCCTGAAAGGGATCAGGGTGGAGAGACAGCCCCAATAATGTTTTTTGGGGGAGCTAAAAGGGTGGTCGGGGAGCGACAGAGAGGAGCCTCGACCACTGCACTCGTGGGGGCTCAAGGAGGAGTCCTCACTGGAGGAGGACGGGGCGCGGAGTGTAAAGGACGGAGACTGTCTTAGACCTCCAGCGCTGGTTCCCAGTCCGGTACGCCCCGTACCTGCTCTCCGCACCAAGCCAGTGGTGCGTGTTCCCAGTCTGGCCCGGCCTGTTCCTGCTCCCGGCTCCAAGCCAGTGGTGCGTGTTCCCAGTCTGGCCCGGCCTGTTCCCCGCACCAAGTATCACTGCCTCCTTCTCACAAATGATCCAAAAAATATAAAAATTAAATAAAGTTGGTTCAACACAGTGGCGGGTCATTTTGACCCTAGGACAACGGGAGGGTTAAGTGTGCCTTGAATTCTAAATAAATCACAGACAGTGTCAGCAGCAAAGCACCCCCACACCATAACACCTCCTATACATGCGGAGATTATCCGTTCACCTACACCGCGTCTCACAAAGACACGGAGGTTTGAACCAAAATATCTCCAATTTGGACTCCAGACCAAAGGACAAATTTCCACCGGTCTAATGTCCATTGCTCATGTTTCTTGGCCCAAGCAGGTCTCTTCTTCTTATTGGTGTCCTTTAGTAATGGTTTCTTTGCAGCAAATCGACCATGAAGGCATAATTCACACAGTCTCCTCTGAACAGTTGATGTTGAGATGTGTCTGTTACTTGAACTCTGTGAAGCATTTATTTGGTCTGCAATTTCTGAGGCGGGTAACTCTAATTAACTTATCCTCTGCAGCAGAGGTAACTCTGGGTCTTCCATTCCTGTGGCGGTCCTCATGAGAGCCAGTTTCATCATAGCGCTGGATGGTTTTTGCAACTGCACTTGAAGAAACTTTAAAAGTTCTTGAAATTTTCCGGATTTACTGACCTTTATGTCTTTGCTTATTTGAGCTGTTCTTGCCATAATATGGACTTGGTCTTTTACAAAATAGGGCTATCTTCTACCTTGTCACAACACAACTGATTGGCCCAGAAGGAAATCAATTCCACAAATTAACTTTTAAGAAGGCACACCTGTTAATTGAAATGCATTCCAGGTGACTACATCATGAAGCTGGTTGAGAGAATGCCAAGAGTGTGCAAAGCTGTCATCAAGGGAAAGGGTGGTTGTTTGATTTGTTTAACACTTTTTTGGTTGCTACATGATTCCATATGTGTTATTTCATCATTTTGATATCTTCACTATTATTCTACAATGTAAAATATTGTAAAAATAAAGAAAAACCCTTCAATGAGTAGGTGTGTTCCAACTTTTGACTGGTAGTATAGATATATATATTCTTAAAATTTCAAAAACCTGTTTTTGCTTTGTCATTATGGGGTATTGTGTGTAAATTGATGAGGAAAAATATAAATTTAATCCATTTTAGAAAAAGGCTGTAACGTAACAAAATGTGGAACAAGTCAAGGGGTCTGAATACTTTCCGAATGCATTATCTTTAGCTGGAATTGGTTTGGACGTTCGTGCTCACAGGGCAAGTGAACACTGTTCATCAACACCTCTGATCATTGGAAGCACTATAAATATCTAGCTTTAGTACAGTACAGACCGGGTTTAAAATAACATTCTGCCAGTTGTTCAAGGTGAAAGTGGGGATTTCATACATCTTAGAGTGGGCTGGATACTGCAGGCAACAGCATGACATCACCGGACAGGAATAAAAACCTTAGTAAAGTGGAAAACAGGTGGACCAAGGAATGGCAAATGGCTATTTCCAGTAAATGGCTGTTGGCATATCTGTCACAGACTTGGCATGGTGGGCCCTAGGCAGTGGGCTGTAATCTGCTGTAGTCTGATATACGTTTAATACAGATTCTTTGAATGGTGTGTTTCAAGGATAACTACAAATAATGTAAATCAGGGACGGCCTGTGGATCAATTTCCAAAGGCAAAAAAAACCAAATGTTTTTTTTGTGTGGGGGGGTGGAACTTAGTCGGGGTTTCAACTTACTGTTGAGAATTAGAATAGTAGAATACACAAGGTGCCCTTTCAAACTTTGGTTGTGCATTAGCAGTTTTTCTCTTGTTATGTCACTCAATTAGCCTATGTCAGCTAAAATGTTTTAGATTGCTAAGTTAGTCTAGCGGCAAGCTATCTAAACTTGTTGTAATCATGGTTGAATTACCGACTGGGGGTCCCCCATTGATTTTGTTAGTCACTCTCACACAGATATCATATTAAAAACTGCAAACATTTCTCTCTACTCCATGTGTGGGTATGGATGTGGGTATGCAGACCCATGAGCCACTGTGGCTCCCCATGATGAGTTCAGATTTTTTGTGGCCCCCACCCCCATCAAAGTTGCTCATCCCTGATGTAAGTGTATGTTATATCCATAAAACAATAAATTAGTTTACAAACCTTAAAAAAACAGTAGACAAAACCGGCAGACCTGCCCTGAGAGAAGTCTTTGTTTCCACTACAGCAAGATCGACACATGAACATTCCTTGACGTTTACTATTTATTTGCCTAATTTCTCAAATCTAAGTGAACCAGATAAACAACAAATCTTACAACCTTTCATAAGCCTCATTATGTGAGGATGCGTTACACTTCTGTTGAAGCATCATGCCATTAGTTATTCAGTCCAACATGTTGTTGACCACAGATGGTTTCTATAACGGAACCCACTTTGAGTAACTGGTAATGGCATTTACTCTTCTCTGTTTTAGTGTGAGATAATGTGAAAGGTGTGTGTGTAATTTATGAGTGGCTGAGCTGAGAACAGCACAGCTTGGGACAGGAATGTCCCCCAGGGCCCCCTTGTCTTGGGGACCTGTCAGAGATGGCTCCTGGGAGGAGGAGGATGTGGCGCTCTGTTTCAACATTTATTAAAGCACTCAGAGGGGTTTCACCTACATTTTTGTAAAATTGTTTTAGTGGTCACCTACGGCGGAAACAGAAGAGTGAATAATTGGGCTGTAACTGTCAAGTCCAAGATACCAGGTCGTATATTTAACACGAGAGTGAAAGTAAAAATAACTACTCAGTTTGAACCAGAGACATTTACTGCACAGAAGGGTTAATGAAGAAGCTCTGGCACAAATTCCTGTTTGTGATATAAGATTCCCTCCGACTGCTCTGTGTGCCCCCTTCTGGTAGGAGAAGTATATTTTATGCAAGAGGCAGTTATAATACTGTCGGCAGGGTTACTATTTCAAAGACCTTAGAAAAGTTTTGCTGCCATGCACTGGACATAAGAGAAACACTTTAATAACTCCATGCCATATGATATGAATAAGTTAGATGAAAAGTAAAAATTACCATTATGTACGGACATAATGAAAAAAACAAAGTTATCCTTTAATCAATACATGATACTCTTGGAGAGATAATTCATAAAAGGGAGTCTTGCCTGAACAAGTAGTACAATGTGGATGCATTCCAGATCAGTTTGTGTGTGTGTGTGTGAGAGAGAGAGAGAGAGAGAGAGAGAGGATGCCTTGAGGTGGGTAGAGCCCCTCCTACCCACCCCAAGCCCCCCACTCCCACAAAGAGGGCCTCAACATGAAAGTCACACATACGCCCAGGCCGTGAGCAGGCAAACAGGCCCAACACCCACTCTTACACTAGCCCAAGCCAATGGCATGTACCAGATGCTCAGCAGGCTCTGCTCACAATTACTGGCCTGAGGCCAAACCACACAACCAACAACATTAGACACTTTATGGAACACAAAGCCTTCACTATTTCATCCTGGAATATCCAAGGCCTGAGGTCATCAGAAGAACCTGACACCCTCAGCACACAGGGGGACAAACACCTACCTGGAGGTGACAGCATTCCCTCCCCCATATGGCCCCCTAGGCACAAGTACGACAACATAACCAACAAAAACGGGTCACGACTCCTGCAGCTCTGTCGCACACTGGGTATGTACATAGTCAATGGTAGGCTTCGAGGGGACTCCTATGGTAGGTACACCTATAGCTCATCTCTTGGCAGTAGTACTGTAGACTACTTTATCACTGACCTCAACCCAGAGTCTCTCAGAGCGTTCACAGTCAGCCCACTGACACCCCTATCAGACCACAGCAAAATCACAGTCTACTTGAACAGAGCAATACTCAATCATGAGGCATCAAAGCCAAAGGAACTGAATAATATTAAGAAATGCTATAGATGGAAGGAAAGTAGTGTTGAAACCTACCAAAAAACTATTAGGCAACAACAAATTCAATCCATTCTAGACAACTTCCTGGACAAAACGTTCCACTGTAATAGTGAAGGTGTAAACTTGGCAGTAGAAAACCTAAACAGTATATTTGACCTCTCAGCTTCCCTATCAAATCAAAAAATCTCTAACAGAAAACCAAAGTAAAGTAACAACAGTGATAAATGGTTTGATGAAGAATGCAAAAACCTAAGAAAGAAATTGAGAAACCTATCCAACCAAAAACATAGAGACCCAGAAAACCTGAGCCTACGCCTTCACTATGGTGAATCACTAAAACAATACAGAAATACACTACAGAAAAAGAAGGAACAGCATGTCAGAAATCAGCTCAATGTAATTGAAGAATCCATAGACTCTAACCACTTCTGGGAAAATTGGAAAACACTAAACAAACAACAACACGAAGAGCTATCTATCCAAAACGGAGATGTATGGGTAAACCACTTCTCCAATCATTTTGGCCCTATAACAGAGAACAAACAGCAAACAAATATACATGATCAAATGCAAATCTTAGAATCAACTATTAAAGACTACCAGAACCCACTGAATTCTCCAATTACATTGAATGAACTACAGGACAAAATACAAACCCTCCATCCCAAAAAGGCCTGTGGTGTTGATGGTATCCTCAATGAAATGATAAAATATACAGACCACAAATTTCAATTAGCTATAATTAAACTCTTTAACATCATCCTTAGCTCTGGCATCTTCCCCAATATTTGGAACCAAGGACTGATCACCCCAATCCACAAAAGTGGAGACAAATTTGACCCCAATAACTACCGTGGGATATGCGTCAACAGCAACCTTGGGAAAATCCTCTGCATTATCATTAACAGCAGACTAGTTCATTTCCTCAGTGAAAACAATGTACTGAGCAAATGTCAAATTGGCTTTTTACCAAATTACCGTACGACAGACCACGTATTCACCCTGCACACCCTAATTGACAAACAAACAAACCAAAACAAAGGCAAAGTCTTCTCATGCTTTGCTGATTTCAAAAAAGCTTTTGACTCAATTTGGCATGAGGGTCTGCTATACAAATTTATGGAAAGTGGGGTTGGGGGAAAAACATACAACATTATAAAATCCATGTACACAAACAACAAGTGTGCGGTTAAAATTGGCAAAAAACACACACATTTCTTTCCACAGGGCCGTGGGGTGAGACAGGGATGCAGTTTAAGCTCCACCCTCTTCAACATATATATCAACGAATTGGTGAGGGTACTAGAACAGTCTGCAGCACCCAGCCTCACCCTACTAGAATCTGAAGTCAAATGTCTACTGTTTGCTGATGATCTGGTGCTTCTGTCACCAACCAAGGAGGGCCTACAGCAGCACCTAGATCTTCTGCACAGATTCTGTCAGACCTGGGCCCTGACAGTAAATCTCAGTAAGACAAAAATAATGGTGTTCCAAAAAAGGTCCAGTTGCCAGGACCACAAATACAAATTCCATCTAAACACCGTTGCCCTAGAGCACACAAAAAAACTATACATACCTCGGCCTAAACATCAGCGCCACAGGTAACTTCCACAAAGCTGTGAACGATCTGAGAGACAAGGCAAGAAGGGCCTTCTATGCCATCAAAAGGAACATAACATTTGACATACCAATTACGATCTGGCTAAAAATACTTGAATCAGTTATAGAACCCATTGCCCTTTATGGTTGTGAGGTCTGGGGTCCGCTCACCAACCAAGAATTCACAAAATGGGACAAACACCAAATTGAGACTCTGCATGCAGAATTCTGCAAAAACATCCTCCGTGTACAACGTAAAACACCAAATAATGCATGCAGAGCAGAATTAGGCCAATACCCGCTAATTATCAAAATCCAGAAAAGAGCCGTTAAATTCTATAACCACTTAAAAGGAAGCGATTCCCAAACCTTCCATAACAAAGCCATCACCTACAGAGAGATGAACTTGGAGAAGAGTCCCCTAAGTAAGCTGGTCCTGGGGCTCTGTTCACAAACACAAACAGACCCCACAGAGCCCAAGGACAACAACAACAACAACAACAACAACACAATTAGACCCAACCAAATCATGAGAAAACAAAAAGAGAATTACTTGACACATTGAAAAGAACAAACAAAAAAACAGCGCAAAGTAGAATGCTATTTGGCCCTAAACAGAGAGTACACAGTGGCAGAATACCTGACCACTGTGACTGACCCAAACTTAAGGAAAGCTTTGACTATGTACAGACTCAGTGAGCATAGCCTTGCTATTGAGAAAGGCCGCCGTAGGCAGACCTGGCTCTCAAGAGAAGACAGGCTATGTGCACACTGCCCACAAAATGAGGTGGAAACTGAGCTGCACTTCTTAACCTCCTGCCAAATGTATGACCATATTAGAGACACATATTTCCCTCAGATTACAGCGATCCACAAAGAATTCGAAAACAAACCCCAATTTTGATAAACTCCCTTATCTACTGGGTGAAAAACCACAGTGTGCCATCACAGCTGCAATATTTGTGACCTGTTGCCACAAGAAAAGGGCAACCAGTGAAGAACAAACACCATTGTAAATACAACCCATATTTATGTTTATTTATTTTCCCATTTGTACTTGTTTCCTATTTGTAACACTGTATATATACATAATATGACATTTGAAATGTCTTTATTCTTTTGAAACTTCTGAGTGTAATGTTTACTGTTAATATTTATTGTTTATTTCACTTTTGTTTACTATCTACTTCACTTGCTTTGGCAATGTTACAGTTTTTCTTAATTGCTAAAACACTAAAACCCATTGGCTGAACAAAGTTCTCAGTTGCCTGGACTCATTTAGCTAATTATGTAGTCTGTTGTCAATACCTTAAACCATTTCACATGGTAAAACACAATTTGCAGATCTCACTTAGACTTTTTAGCAAAACTCTAAACACATTCTCATTCTCAAAACACATTCTGCACTCTAATGCACATGTCATCCATACTGGTAAACACAAGTGGCAACAATCAAATAAAAATAGAGAACACATGTCATTGATTGAACACAACCACTCAAAATTGATTTAACCTGTTTCAAATGATGCGACACAACCAATATAAGCCAGTTCAGAGAGCAACAGGTTGTTGAAGGTGGGAACGAGAAAGTCTGAGAATGGATAGAAGAAACAATGTGAGAGGACGAGGACGAGTGCGTATGCGAGGTGGGCGACAAGGAGGAAGAGGAGGAGGAGGGCAAGAAAGAGGAAGAGGAGGACGAAGAGGAAGAGGAAGACAAAGAGTGGAAATATCTGATGAAATTCGAGCAACAGTCATAGACCATGTTCTTGTCCATGGTCTGACAATGAGGGAAGCAGGACTTAGAGTGCAACCCAATTTCTGCCGATTTTCTGTGTCCACCATAGTAAGGACATTCAGAGAAGAGAACAGGTACAGTATACTACTGTATTTTTGTAATTGCAAATTTACTGTACTACACTATATGCAGCTGTTTCAATAGACATTTGTAAAGTTACAGTTTTTGCCCATTGCTTACACACTAAAACCGAATGCTTAGACCAAAGCCTCAATACCTAAACTTCTTGTAGCATACCTTAAACACAGTGTAACCATAGCTTAAACACAATGTCAACTTTGCACTTTGTTTGCAATTCTGTAACACACTTATTGTGAAACAAAATTTTTCTTACATTAGACACTTTGTTCAAAAACGAAATCACCTGTTATCATTGGGAAAACACTCTGTTCAAAATGCAAAACTCATCTGGCAATTGTATGCACTTACATACACACCTGAAAACACTTGCACAGAAAACAGAACACCAATCAGTCTGAGCCTTAGCACTACAAATAGGCCTCAGGTAAGCCATTTTTAGAACTTTGCAAGCATGGAGGCAATGAGAGTCAGAGTAAGAGGAGGACAAAGAGAGAGAGGAGTCGGATGTGGAAGAGGACGTGGAAGAGGACGAGGACCAGTGCGGAGACGTATATCAGATGACATCAGGGCTACTCTGGTGGACCATGTGATAAATCATGACCTGTCCATGAGGGAGGCTGGGCAAAGAGTCCACCCTAACCTCAGTCGCTACACAGTAGTGTAGTGTTTAAACAGTTTATGACTTTGTTGATGTTTGCAAATGGTGTGTTAGAAGAAGTCTGTTAGGTGGCCTCCTGGGATTGGTTTATGGGAAAACACCCATATTATGTTACATAGGGCATAGGATATAAATACCACGGTTAAAACAAAGGAGGACAGAACAACATATTATTTAGAGTCCGTTGTTCTCCAGATGCCTGCAGATGTCTGTCAATTTACGCTGAAATCTTGTGATATAAATAAACCTTTATAATCAAAGTACAGTGTAAGCGGACTCCTTGTTCTCACAGCAAAATTAGCATAATTTTTTAGATACCACAGAATGGCGACGAGGAACATTTGGGGCGTGATGCGTCTCTCCAGTGTTCCATTCATGAGCTGCGATGTCACGCCCTGGCTCTGGGGACTCTTGTATGTTGAGCCAGGGTGTTAGTTTCTTTGTGTAGTGTCTATGTTCCGTGTTGGTTTGTGTTGTTAACCGAGGACTTCACATTTCGTTTGGTTGTTTTGTATTTTGTATCGTGTTGCCAGTACACTATTAAAAAGATGTACGCATATCACGCTGCGCCTTGGTCCAATCATTATGACAATCGTGACAGAAGATCCCACCAATACAGGACCAAGCAGCGTGTCCAGGAGCAAACGCCGGAGGTAACGTTAGTGGATGTCCTCCTCGGTTGGGGGCAGATCACGGAGGAGGAGGCCGTCCGTTACCGGAGGGCGATGAAGGGGGAGACCCAGGCAGGAGAGGAGAAGCGGCGCCAACCGGGCCGTCGTCGGACAGGCGAGAGGCAACCCCATTAAAAAAATTTGGGGGGGCACACGGCATGGACGACGGGGCTGCTGGAGGCAGATAAAGGGCGAGTTTGTGGACGAGGAGAGAAGGCCACCAGGTTACGGGGGCCATTGGTCAGTAGAGGGAAGGAGAGTGTAGAGGCACGGCGAGAGGTACTGAGGTGTGTTACCAGTCCGGTCCGGCCCGTTCCTGATCCCCACACAAGGCCAGTGGTGTGTGTTCCCAGTACGGTCCGGCCTGTTCCTGTCCCTCGCACCAAGCCTGTGATGCGCGTCGCCAGCCCGGCCCGGCCTGTTCCTGCCCCTCGCACCAAGCCTGTGGTGCGCGTCGCCAGCCCGGCCCGGCCTGTTCCTGCCCCTCGCACCAAGCCAATGGTGCGCGTCGCCAGCACGGCCCGGCCTGTTCCTGCCCCTCGCACCAAGCCAATGGTGCGCGTCACCAGCCCGGCCAGGCCTGTTCCTGCCCCTCGCACCAAGCCAATGGTGCACGTCGCCAGCCCGGCCTGGCCTGTTCCTGCTCCCCGCACCAAGCCTGTGGTGCGCGTCGCCAGCCCGGCCCGGCCTGTTCCTGCCCCTCGCACCAAGCCAATGGTGCGCGTCGTCAGCCCGGTCCGGCCTGTTCCTGCTCCCCGCACCAAGCCAGTGGTGCGCTTCGTCAGCCCGGTCCGGCCCGTCCCTGCTCCCCGCACCAAGCAAATGGTGCGCGTCGCCAGCCGGCCCGGCCCGGCCTGTTCCTGCTCCCCGCACCAAGCCTATGGTGCGCGTCGCCAGCCCGGCCCGGCCTGTTCCTGCTCCCCGCACCAAGCCAGTGGTGCGCTTCGTCAGCCCGGTCCGGCCCATTCCTGCTCCCCGCACCAAGCCAATGGTGCGCGTCGTCAGCCCGGTCCGGCCTGTTCCTGCTCCCCGCACCAAGCCAGTGGTGCGCTTCGTCAGCCCGGTCCGGCCTGTCCCTGCTCCCCGCACCAAGCCAATGGTGCGCGTCGTCAGCCCGGTCCGGCCCGTTCCTGCTCTCCGCACCAAGCCTGTGGTGCGCGTCGTCAGTCCGGCACAGCCCGTGCCTGTTTCACCGGTGCCTGGTCAGGTACCGGTCAGCTGCTCCACACCGGAGCCTAAGCAATCCGCTCCACCGATGTCCAGTCCAGCTCCAGCCAGCGGGGCCAGATCAGACCAGGGGCGCTACGGGGGGGTTGTTAGAGGGTGGTGGTCACGCCCGGAGCCGGATCCGCCTCCGAGGAGGAATGCCCACCCGGCCCCTCCCCTGTTGGGTTTATGTTGGCGCGGTCGCAGTCCGCGCCTTTGGGGGGGGGGGTACTGTCACGCCCTGGCTCTGGGGACTCTTGTATGTTGAGCCAGGGTGTTAGTTTCTTTGTGTAGTGTCTATGTTCCGTGTTGGTTTGTGTTGTTAACCGAGGACTTCATGTTTCATTTAGTTGTTTTGTATTTTGTATCGTGTTGCCAGTACACTATTAAAAAGATGTACGCATATCACGCTGCGCCTTGGTCCAATCATTATGACGATCGTGACATGCGAAGTGACTCCCGCTCAAGACGCCAGCACATAAGGTGAGATTTCTCACAATTTTTGTGCGCTGGTCGGTTCGCTTGCTTATGTGGGTGTGTGCGCTGGAGAAATGTACCGTTTAAAAGACTTGTGTGTGCAATTTTTGCTGTTATTTGCTGTGGGATAGGAGTCCGTTCTAAATTTCTAAATGTGTTTGCGCTGGTAACAACGCAAACAGGGGGGAGTGTCTATAACTATTGAAGAATAGAATGAACGAATAAGGCCAAGGAAAAATGTATACAAATTAGGACATTGCGAATCTATGGAAGCCCTCGAACGAGGCGATCATTAGGATGGGCCGAAAAATCCTAAAAGCACATTAGGTGAATTTAGGTAAGTCCCGGGGACTTGGGGTTGTGGTATATATATTCGGTTGCAAGTTACCGCTCAACTTATAGTTGACGAACTATATGTTTGATGTAACCGCTCATCGGATGTCCGCGAACTCGTGGTAGCATAAATTTAGGAACAAGGAAAAATACGGCGCAATGGAGGTAGAATACTGCCTTAGAGGTCCGTAGGAACGGAAAAAAGCCTCTTAAACTGTGTGTGTGTGTGTGTGTGTGGGAGAGAGAAAAATAATAAAATAAAGACGTCTCTGTTGTGTTTAAACTGTGTGTCGACTCATGTTAGGCTAAGATTTATGTTAGAGATATATACATATGTATGTTTTGGTTGAGGATAGGGGTTTTTGTTTTTATAAGGAAATATGTAAGTTAAGGTAAAAAAATCTTATGAGTCTCCGTTGGTGAGAACGTTAATAATTGTTAACTATATATGAGCCCCCTGGAAGGACGTTAAGGTAAAAAATCTTATGAGTCTCTATAAAAAGAGAACGTTTACTAACTATTAGAATATCCTGAGCCTACAGGGAGGAGTTTTAACAGTGTATAGAGATGTTTTGTAATGGATAAGAAAATAACTATAAATCTGCAGATTAGGATAAGTGAAGTTAAGAAACTTCAAAGTAGGATTTGTGTTTTATGTTTTATGTTGGTTTGTGAGTTCTGTTAAGTGTTACTGTTTGTCTATGGGGGGAAAGAGAGGAAGTACAGCGGGACTGTCTACTTTCTGTTGTTTAGGCTTGGAGAGAGCTGGGAGAGAGCTCGATCCACTCTGAAAATCGCACTGGTGAATGTACTATGCATGCGTGTGATTTTATGAGCTTAGAGTTACGTAGAGCAAATGTGCCACTCCTCTGCCTGCACTGAGCTGCTGGGAGACGCAGACTCAGAGCAGACAGAGAGAGGGTGAGATTTAAACACGAATGGAGTGTTCTGTTTGTTAAATAGGCTGTTGCTTAACGATGCAACTATTTGATTGAGATCTATTGAATTGATAAATGAGAGATATGTTGACGGATTAAAAATAAAAAATAATTAAATAAATAAAATAAAATGCTATTGAGCTATTTATACTATTCCTGAGTTAAGTTGTTTGCTTATTTCTTAGAGCGAATGTGACTAGAGGAATATTGAATGGTTGAAATAACCCAGTGAGTGCATAAACTACTAAATTATTGTCTGTTCTTTGTTCTTCTGTGATATGAGAGACGATAAGAAGGAGGAGACAGAGAGAGAGAGGAAGTGCTGACGAGTGCATCATGCGACAGAGTGTGCTGCAACGGATCAAGTCAAATCAAGGCTAGTACTGTTCTATTCACAAAACTTACCTTCCCATAGAGGATATTTTGGGTGCCTAGCATATTTGATGTTATGACATTTTGACAAGGACTTGGCAACAGACTGATCAATTGATGTAATTAAGAATTGCATTTTGGAGTTTTTGTGCATGAGTGGGTTTGATTAGAGTTGAGTGGGGAAATCGAGCACTGACATTATTCTGTAAAATTAAGGTAATTGGGTGCTTATTAAGCAATGGGGTTTGTGAGTACTGTAGTGTTGCTGGATTAGAGGTCTTTATTTTTTGGATTGCTCTGAAGGTGACTACTTTCATTTACTTTCCTGATGTGATGTGGTAAGATTGCCACTAATCAATAATTTGGTAAAATAAAATAAAATGAACAAATAAGTAAATTGATGAATAAATTAATAAATTAATTGATTAATTAATTAATTTGGGGAAGAAATAAAAAAAAGAGGGAACAATAAGCTACATAGTCTAAAATAATAAAATAATTTACAATAAAGGAATATAAAAGAATTGTTACAAGGGGGAAAAAGGACATAAAAACTATGAAAGTAATTACTCCTGTTGATGTAGTAGAAAATAGTAATCATTTAGTTAATGGTATTGCAAGGTTATCTGGAAAGGGAATAAACGTTGGCATGACATTGAACAACCATGGCTAGTGGAAGGGACTCTTAACCCTGACGTCATCAACATGATGAAAGTGATTGAATAATAGAGAGAGGAGAAGCAGAAACGACCATAAAGATGAATCCAAACTCCAAAATTAAGAAGAAAACGAGACGTCTGGAAACTAAGGGTGGAGTGAGGTTCAGGAAGATGGAACTTGAAGATGATGATGATGATGATGATGATGATCAGAGTTATTGAGAGGAGATCATGGGTGGATATGACTCTGTGATCAGAAGGAAGTGGCAAGAGAGGAAAGAAGGGGTGATGGAAGTTGAAGGAAGAAGAAGGATACTAGAGATTCGATCTCTGATGAAAGTGAAGATGGAGAAAGCGATGAAGATTTGGAGATTAAAGGTGCTTTATCCCAAGAATTGGAGAAAAAGTATACATTGAGGCCAAGGAAAGAGGGCACCAGTAAGAAGATGATGCCAGTGATCATTCGAGGACAAAACCTAGAATATAAGCCTTTGAAGAATACCGATATGTCAGATATACTTGAGAAGCTGTCTACTCTTCAAGATGGAGCATATCCTTGGATTTCAAAAATTGGAAGAAATTATGGTGGGAACACAGTCAGCCATAGGAGACATTAAGATAATTTTGGCTAATCTCCTTGGGATTCCAGATATGGAAGAAATATTTCAGAGAGTGGGACTTAATAGATATGTGGGGACTGAAGTGAATGACCCTGAATTGTTGGCTGCAAGTAGAAATAGGCTGTGGAGAGCACTGAAAGATACGTTTCCAACAAATGTGCATTCTGACAACATTCTGATTGATCCACTAGGACAACAAGAAAATATGAGAGCCTTTGTGTCAAGAGTTCATCAAGGGAGAAATATTATTGGAAATGATCCAGATGTGAGTCAAATTGAGAAGTCAATTTTGAGAGCTAAACTGCAGATGGGACTGCCCTCACAAGTAAGGAGCAAACTGGCAGAGGTGGTTGGACTTGGAAGCATGACAAAAGGTGTCTATAGAGATTATATAGCCCATCAAGTGGATCTGTAGAGGAAAAAGGAAAACAACTAGAAAGAACAGGACCAAGAAACTCTCAGAAAACTAAATGAAATACAACTGGGGGAGAATAAGAAGGAGAAGAAAAGCTTTGGTTATGAAGAATCAGTGTGCACCAAATCAACAATCACTGCCACAGCTTCAACTGAACAAGGTCAAATGCAATTGTACCAGCCACAATAGAGGTACCAGTTGTTTCATATCCATAGACAGTTTCTGGAAAGAAAAAGAATTGGAGAGGAAGAGGAAGAGAAGGCTTAGGAAGAGGAGGAAGATTTAAGCCATACTTCCAACAATCTTAAGAAGTGTGTTATGATTGTGGACAGGTTGGTGACTTTGCTGTGCGTGTAATGGGCCAGAAGGAAACACAAGAGGCAATTTCAGAGGAAGATACAGGAGCAAGTGAAGATCATCTGGAGGACAGGTGAACCCTTTTAGGGGCAAGGAGCAAGGATTCTAGGGGTGCCTAGAAGATCCGAAAGGGGGGTGTCAGCTGGTAGCACCAGTTAGGAAAAAAAGATCCAACAATTGAAGTGAAAATAAACAACGGACCATGGGAAGTGATGATGGATAGTGGAACGGCTTTTATCTGTGTTCAGCCTGAAGAGGTTACACATCTCACTATGTCAAATCAACTAATTAGGATAGGGATTTGAGGGAGTGAAACAGTTGATTACTCTTACGGAACCAATTGAGCTCTGCTATAAAAATCAGAAAATTATAATACCCATACTGGTATCAGAACATATACCTATTGCATTGTTGGGAAGAGATGCATTGTGAAAGTTGAACTTCGACGAGGAGCAAGACCTCCTTGGAAGAATCAGTATCCATTGAAAGATGAAGCAATCCAAGGGATTGAACCAGAAATTGAAGGACTTTCAAAAGCAGGTGTTTTGAAGACAAAATAAAAAATCCTTAGAGTAGCAATCAATTGTTGTTTTGGGAGAAACCATGAGGGGTTGATAGTAGCGCCTCTGGACTATTAGGTCTGATGATTTAGGAAGCTAGGGGTTAGCTAATGTTGCAAGGGGGGAGATTAGGAGAAAGATTATAAAGGAGTAGGGTTTTTGGGAATCATATTTGCTTGAATAGATTGACTATGTCATAGGCAGGTGGACAATCTGTCTGAAAAGTAATGTTTACAGGGGGTGACTGTTATTCTTGGTTACATTCCTACACCAAGAGGGGAATAAGATGTCAAATTAAGCTAAAAGATGCTCAATCGTTTGCCAAGTTTTTGTGTAAAGAAGTCATAAGCAGGTGGGGACTTCCGGATCAAATATCCTAAAATTAGTGGGAAAGGAATTTGTGGATAAATCAGTGAAATGGTTTTTGGGAAACATTAGGGAAAAAGTCAGACTAAAAAGTTATGAAAACTAGGGTTGAAAGAACTCTAGGACAGTCAGCTCGGCTTCAATGTTAGTAGTAAGAGAGAGAGAACAGTGGTGAAGGGAAATGTAGAGTTCAGTGGGAAGATAGATATGGCAGGAGTTTAGATCTGTTAGGAGCAGTTGCATTGAGAAAGTATGCGTTGCTGAATGATAAGAGAAGAATGAAGATTGAGGGTGATTGCAGTATCTATATTTACAATTCCCAGCAGGAAGATCAAGGTGACTATAAATGTATTTTTTATAATCCACAGTTTGAAAGTGAGGGATTAGAGTTGGGACTGAGAGTTAATGTAGTGACACTAGTGGTGATAGATGGAAATACAAGTAAAGAGTTCAAAGCTTTAGGGAGAATGGATGAATCAACAACAATGACATCAACACTTCAGCCTATTATAACAACAGTGAGAAGCAATTCAACTCTTTCAACATTGATAGTTATTAAAGCTATAAATGTATCACATTTGATTACAAGGGAGCCAATCGCTCCAGCACCAATTTTAGAGGAAAAGACTGTCATTAGGGTTAGGATGGGTGGTACAGCTCATCTTCCTTGTAGATGTGAGAGAGGGAATGTGTAGAGGTGATATTCCTCTCATGTGGAGAGATAATTATGGAGAAGAAGTGTTGTTATGAGGATAAGAAGTAGAAGCTGTTTCACCTAGTGAAAGGAAGTATATTTTGTAGAACGATATGAAGTGGAAGAGGGTTATGAGTGATTGCTAACTTATTTTGAGTAATGTTAGAGGGAGAATACTATCATGGAGGTATAGGATGAGTTGTTTGATTTTGATGGAAGACAAGAAGATATATCTGATCAATACTGTTCGTTAGGGAAGAGAGAAACTAAATGGAAGGCATTTGGATTTAATTCTTCTGTTTGGAAATTAAAGATGGATGGGCAGGTAGGAATCTTTGGTTCAAGCAGTTAACTCATTCTATAAGATCAGTGAGGAATCTTGAGGGTCGATGTCTGTTGAGAATTCCAGCACAAGGAACATGGGGTTGAATCTTAGAGAAGGTAGCTCAACCTCTATCAAGTACGTGTCAATCTTATGCTTTATCATGGCTGTTGTATCAGCAACAATCATTAACAGATACAATAATGTCGTTGTCGAAGCATTTGTTTAGGCCTAGGTTTAATTGCTCTTGGTTAAATGAATTACCCTATGTGAATTTGTTAGATGGGAAGGAAAATCAGTTAACAGCGCTTCATGAAGCATTGGAGGTGAAACCAGTGAGGGCTAAAAGCTGTTTTTGTTAAAATAAAACATATGATGGAAAGAGGATGTTTAGGGGAATATCAGATGGTGATGATTATATGATGACTTTGGGGTAAGCATGAACATAAGGTTAGTAATGAGAAATATAATGTAACTTTTTATGTTCCAGTTAGTAAGAAGAGCAGGACTTTGATGGTGAGAGAAGTTTTGCATGGTAATGTTGTCACGATCGTTTAAAGACTGGTCGAACCAAGGCGCAGCGTGATAAGCGTACATGTTTATTAAACGAATAAACACACGACAAAACAACAAACAAACAATACGTGAAGTCTTAAGGTACACACAACAAACCTATACGGAACAAGATCCCACAACTAACTCGTGCCAAAAGGCTGCCTAAGAATGGACCCCAATCAGAGACAACGAGCTACAGCTGCCTCTGATTGGGAACCACCCCGGCCAACATAGATCTACACATCATAGATACTATAACAATGAACAAACACAACACGGAATATACACATCCTGACTCAACAAATAAACGTCCCTTGAGTCAGGGCGTGACAAATGTGGCTATTGGGAATTTTAGAAACATCTGGGGTTTGTGGTGAGAAATAATATATTCTTACCCTATGGATGGAAAGGATGTTGTTACATGTTGATGTTGAAGCTTCCATATGAGGTTTAAAATTAAAAGAGGGGAAGCAAGGGACATAGATAAACCTGATTCTGAAAGAGAGAAATTTCATAGTCTGGAAGCCTACCATTGGAGGATAAGTCTAGGAGAGAAGTGGGGACTTTTTCCATGGTATGGTGTAAAATTTTGGGAAGATTACATAGATAATATTACCTATACTTTGAAGGGTTTTGCAAATGAAACGATAAGAGGGTTTAACCTTCTGTCAAGACTCAAAGGAGTATTGATGGATAGATATCAATTTTGAATTTTTCACGTTTTTAAATATTATGGTGATAGTTAGTATTTTGTGATGAATCAAAGGGGGGAAATGGTATGTGATTCATTTTATATATAATTTTATATATCATTTTTAGTTGATATTGATGTTTTAATTTGAATGTGTTGTTTTGCAAAAGATACTGTTTGGTCTTTTCTTTTCTTCCAGAAGCATATGGGGGAATGTGTAGATGGGATTCAAATACTCAAACATGGACAATATGAAGGGACAATATGAAGGGACAATATGAATGGACTGGAGGAAGTGGAACAAGGAAGGTGTGGAAATGTTCAGATTCCATCATCGAAGTTGAATTGGAAGTCGACACTGCTGAGGAGATGAAGTGTAGTGGACTACATTCCAGTGTCTGCAATGATATATAGACATATTTGCATGTGTAATACATAATTTGTGTCATATTCTTTCTGTATTAATTTTTGAAGCATGATATTTGCTGTTATTGGGTACATGTGGGGATCTCAGATGTTTTTGTTTATTTCGTGGATGCTTAGGGATATTGGGTCTAGGCAGGGATAGAGAGAATCCACAGGAGGGTCCGATGGGTCAACCAGCCTGTCACGCCCTGGCTCTGGGACTCTGTTATGTTGAGCCAGGGTGTGTTGTTTCTATGTGTTTTGTGTTCTAGGTTTTTTATCTAGTTCATTTGTTTCTATGTTGGCCGGTGTGGTTCTCAATCAGAGGCAACGTGTATCAGCTGTTGCTTGTTGTCTCTGATTGGGAACCATACTTAGGTAGCCTGTTTTGCCACAGTGTTTGTGGGATCTTGTTCCGTTTGGTTTGTGTAACCGTAGGACTTCACGTTTCGTATCGTTTGTTGTTTTGTTTGTTGTTGTACATTCAATAAAAAGATGTACGCATTCCACGCTGCGCCTTGGTCCACTTCTTCTCAAGACGATCGTGACAGAAGATCCCACCATAACTGGACCAAGCAGCGTGTCCAGGAGCCAACGCCAGAGGTGACTCTGATGGATGTCCACCTCGACTGGGTCAAGCAGCGTGTCCAGGAGCCAACGCCAGAGAGGACTCTAGCGGATATCCACCTCGACTGGGTCAAGCCGCGGGAGGAGGAGAGAGGCTGGACTTGGGAGCAGAGGAGCGAGAGTCTGGCGAGAGCCATGGAGGCCTGGCCCACGGGGAGGAGAGACGCCCAGAAATTTTTTAGGGGGGGGCTCACGCCGTGGACGACGGGGCAGCAGGAGGCCGGGATAGAGTGGTTCAGTGGGTTGGCAAAGGAGGCCGCCAGGTTACGGGAGTCACTGGTCACCAGGGGGAAGGAGAATGTAGAGGCACGGCGAGAGGTACTGGGGTGTGTTGCCAGTCCGGTCCGGCCCGTTCCTGATCCCCGCGTAGGGCCAGTGGTGTGTGTCCCCAGTACGGTCCGGCTTGTTCCTGTCCCTCGCACCGAGCCTGTGGTGCGCGTCGCCAGCCCGGTCCGGCATGTTCCTGCCCCTCGCACCAAGCCTGTGGTGCGCGTCGCCAGCCCGGTCCGGCCTGTTCCTGCCCCTCGCACCAAGCCAGTGGTGCGCGTCGCCAGCCCGGTCCGGCCTGTTCCTGCTTCCCGCACCAAGCCAGTGGTGCGCTTCGTCAGCCCGGTTCGGCCCGTCCCTGCTCCCCGCAACAAGCCTGTGGTGCGCGTCGTCAGCCCGGTCCGGCCTGTTCCTGCTCCCCGCACCAAGCCAATGGTGCGCATCGCCAGCCCGACCCGGCCTGTTCCTGCTCCCCGCACCAAGCCTGTAGTGTGCATCGTCAGCCCGGTCCGGCCTGTTCCTGCTCCCCGCACCAAGCCAATGGTGCGCGTCGCCAGCCCGGCCCGGCCCGTTCCTGCTCCCCGCACCAAGCCTGTGGTGCGCATCGTCAGCCCGGTCCGGCTCGTTCCTGCTCCCCGCACCAAGCCTGTGGTGCGCGTCGTCAGTCCGGCACAGCCCGTGCCAGGGTCACCGGTGCCTGGTCAGGTACCGGTTAGCTGCTCCACATCGGAGCCTGAGCGATCCGCTCCACCGATGTCCAGTCCAGATCCAGCCAGCAGGGCCAGACCGGACCAGGGGCGCTATGGGGGGTTTGTTGGAGGGTGGGGGTCAAGCCCGGAGCCGGAACCGCCTCCGAGGAGGAATGCCCACCCGGCCCTTCCCTGTTCGGTTTATGTTTGGCGCGGTCGCAGTCCGCGCCTTTGGGGGGGGGGTACTGTCACGCCCTGGCTCTGGGACTCTGTTATGTTGAGCCAGGGTGTGTTGTTTCTATGTGTTTTGTGTTCTAGGTTTTTTATCTAGTTCATTTGTTTCTATGTTGGCCGGTGTGGTTCTCAATCAGAGGCAACGTGTATCAGCTGTTGCTTGTTGTCTCTGATTGGGAACCATACTTAGGTAGCCTGTTTTGCCACAGTGTTTGTGGGATCTTGTTCCGTTTGGTTTGTGTAACCGTAGGACTTCACGTTTCGTATCGTTTGTTGTTTTGTTCGTTGTTGTACATTCAATAAAAAGATGTACACATTCCACGCTGCGCCTTGGTCCACTTCTTCTCAAGACGATCGTGACACAGCCTGAATGTGGACATTTTTGATTGTATTTTGTTTGCTGAGGCTTTCATGTGTATTCAAATTGCATCATAGTTTAAAATGCATTGATAAAGATCTGGAGTACTTAAGTGGTTGCCTGGGGCAGAGGGGCCGTAAGAGAATTTTACTGTCTTGATTGATTGATGGATATTTGGGAAGAAAGCTGCCAGACAGGTTTTTCGCTCTCACACTCCATAAAGATTTGTTCATATTTCATAGAAATTTATTTACACTCCATAGAAAAATTTGTTTTTGGTTTATTGTTAAAGATACTCAATAAGAGAAATTGTTATTTGTCATAATCCTATTCTTTTTGTTTTCGAGACTTACAGTTTTTTCCAACTGCTTACACACAAAATCTTTTCATGTCACACGATTTTTGAAACCTCTCACTCAAAGTGCAAAACTACACACCAAATCTCCAAAACCATAAGCTATTTCTCAGCCTTTGACTCAGTTGTCAATTGCATAAAACACTTTTTTCAAAACACTACACACAATTCTCTACCTAAAACACAAAAATCTAACAGGAAGTGACTTGCTTTCCTTTTCCAAACACAACCAATCAAAATCCTACACTTATTCACCAGGTCAAACACACTCTCCTCACATGTTCAAACACTAATTGCTTAACTGATCACTAACCAATCACTGCTTTACTGTAGTATAGGACTGTATTGAACAATGGATGCCAACAATGGACAGAGAGCAAGAGGAGTAGGAGGGAGAGGCAGGGGACAACAACGAGGACAAATTCAAAGACGAATAGTTGGAAGAGGAGGAGTAGGAGGTAGAGGAAGAGGAAGAGGAAGAGGAGGACGAGGGCAAAGAAGAGAAGGAAGGAGAGCCATCTCTGATGAGATTAGGGCAACACTTGTTGATCATGTGATCAACCACGGTTTGACCATGAGAGAGGCTGGACTGAGAGTCCAGCCCAACTTGAGTCGATTTACAGTGGCGTCCATAATTCGAACCTTCAGAAATGAGAACAGGTATGCAACTATCTAATTACTATTTTAGCATTACAGTAATGTACTGTAAAATACGTATGACTGCATAGTATTGCATAAACATTTGTAACTCTAAGCCATCCATTTACTGCACTGCATTGAATGAATGAGGTTGGTTATCATGCTGTACTACATTTTTGTGTACATTGTTTACAGTTCCTATGCTGAACACATACTGTGTTTGAATTCTGTACAGAGTGGAAAGGCAAAGACATCATGGAGGACGAGGACGCTTGTTTACAGATGTACAAGAGACTGCAATTATAAATATGGTTTTGGCCAACAATGCAATTAGGATTTGAGAGATAAGAGAGCATATCTTGAATAATGACACCATATTTAACAACATCAATGCTGTAAGCCTGTCGACCATACAACGCATCCTCCAATGGCACCAAGTGACGATGAAACAACTTTACAAGGTGCCATTTGAGAGAAACTCTGACAGAGTCAAGAATCTGCGACATGACTTTGTAGAGGTATGTATGCAACACTACTTCCAATACTTCAGACATACCATATTTACTCATCAGTATATCCTTTTGTCTGTTACAGAGAGTTTTGGAGATGGATGCCCATGTACATTTATTTATGTGGATGAGGTTGGCTTCAACCTCACCAAAACCAGGCGCCGCGGAATAAATGTAATAGGACAGAGGGCAATTACCAATGTCCCTGGACAGCGTGGGGGTAATATAACTATGTGTGCTGCCATCACTCAAAACGGGGTCCTCCATCACAATGCCACACTGGGTCCGTACAACACCGGCCATATCCTCACTTTTCTGGATGCAATTTACACAATGCATGTCCCTGATCCAGATCAGGAGCCTGCTAGATTTGTGGTTATATGGGACAATGTTAGTTTTCACCGGGCTGTTCTGGTCCAAAACTGGTTTGCCACCCATCCACAATTTGTAGTTTTGTACCTACCCCCATATTCACCTTTTCTAAATCCCATAGAGGAATTCTTCTCAGCCTGGCGCTGGAAAGTGTATGATTGCCAACCCTATGCCCGCATGCCGCTTCTCCAGGCAATGGAGGACGCATGTGGGGACATAGAGGTTGCCTCTGTCCAAGGTTGGATATGCCATGCTAGGAGATACTTCCCTCGATGTTTGGCAAGAGAAAACTTATCTTGTGATGTGGACGAAGTATTGTGGCCAGACCCAGCCCGGAGAAGAGATTACAGTTTTTCTCAGTCGCTTTGGTGCATTTTTCACATCATCCCTAACATGTGCAAAATAATAAGTGCATTTCTCAGAACAATTTGTACAAACTGCAATATACAATAGATATGTTTCTAAAGCTAGTCAGCCACTAAAAATCCTTAGTACATCTCTCAAAAGTAAATATTCATGCCAATGATCATGTCAGTGTCATCAGAATGATAAGTCATTGAGTCATTGTTCACGAACAAGGTTGTCAAAATGTTTAGGCATGTTGTCAATGGAACTGTGTACTTTGACAGTATTACCTGATGTAAACTTAGGCTACAGTTTGGATGACAGTTACTGTATTGAAAATGCACAAGGCTGCACTTCTATGGCATATATCAATTTCAACAGTACTATTTACATATTACTGTATGTGGGTTATTGATTGAAAGAGACTGGACAACCCAAGGGGCACAAAGGAAAAAAAACTAAATTAGAAAGAAACACAGGAAACCACCCCTAAGGCACAACTTTGCCCACAGCACTGTTCTAGTGCTGTCTCTACACATCCAGACGTTCCTGTCTGTCAGCCCACATATTCTCATCCACATCACACCGGATATTTTCCCTTCCAATGCAACGTGGAAAGAATCTTTTAGAATGCCTTATCCATCCTCTGCAGGCGTCTACTGTGGTGTCCTCACATGCTGCATCCATTGCAGCCAGCAGGGTCATCTGTGTGTGTGGCTGACGATCGTACACCTTCCACCTCCATGCTGAAAAGAACTCCTCAATTGGGTTAAGGAATGGTGAATAAGGTGGGAGGAATTCTATGAGCATCCTCGGGTGGGTCACAAACCATTGCCTTATGATGTTTGATCGATGGAAACTCACATTATCACAAATGGCCACATACTTTGGCAAATCCTCTCTAAACAGACCCCTCTCATCATCAGGGATGAGAGCCCTGTAGAGAGTCTCTAAAAAGTTGAGTAGATGCTGGGTGTTGTATGGCCCTAAAAGGGGGATATGGGTTAGGACACCATGCTCCGAAATAGCAGCACACATGGTGATATTTCCTCCCCGTTGGCCTGGCAAATCCACAGTAGCTCTGTGACCGATGATATTCCGACCCCGCCTTCTGCATTTGGTCAGGTTGAAGCCAGCCTCATCCACGTATACAAAGTTGTGAGAGGGTTCACTTGATTCCAACTCCATTATACGCTATATCCCAGAACACACAGTTGAATTTGTTTTGGTAAGGAAGAGTGACATAAAATGTACATATATTGCATGTTCCTTCCACAGCAATGGAAATGTGTGCAGTTTATGCTTACTGTACTATGTAACACTATAAAATGTTGCTGTAAAGTAGTTACATAGATATATGTTTTACCTGTACATACTGGTACCGTAGCTCCTTAACTCTGTCCTCATTCCTTTGGAATGGTACACGGTACAGCTGTTTCATACTCATCTGGTTTCTATGCAGCACCCTGTCGATGGTTGAGATGCTAACCGTATGGATGTTTTCAAAGACATCGTTGTCTTCTATAATGGTCCTTTGTATTTCCCTGAGTCTCATGGCATTGTTTGCTCGGACCATGGTGCAAATAGCCTCCTCCTGTTGAGGTGTGAAAAGGCGTCCTCTGCCACCGGTTTGAGGTAATCTTGCAGTCCTATGTGTGGAAAAATGCAGTGATGCATCGCACACTTTCACATAGACAAAAACTATGCGAACACACATTTTACTGTAAAACATACAGGTGGGTGCATGTAAGGTGCAGTATGTATCTGTATAGAGTATATTTCTGTATGCTGTGAAATACAAGTGGACTACTGTAATATGAAGCATTGTAGGAAGTATACAGTATACTGCTTATATACAGTAACAGTGCACTGTACATTGGTGGACATACCTGTTCTCTCTTCGAAACGTTTGTACTATTGAGGACACGGTTGATCTCCCAATATTCGGCTGCACCCTTCGACCCGCCTCAGCCATTGTAAGGCCATGATTGACAACATGGTCTACAATAGTGGCCCTTATGTCATCAGATATGCGCCTATGTCCTCTTCTGCCTCTTCCTCTGTTTTGCCTTCCACCACGCATCCTTGCTCCTCTTCTTCCTCCTCTTGGCTGTTGACCCTGTTCGTTTCCTGGTCCATCCATTATTGGAAAATTGCAACTCTGTGTTGTGGTCTGTCTATATATGCTTGCCAATTGATTCTTCATGAGATGCACCTTTGAGCAATTTAGACAACTGGTTGATTGTTGGTTGAACTAACACTTTACATTCCTTCATGAGTGAGGGTTAATTTCACCTGCACGATTCAGCAATTTACGTTTTTGTACAAAAGGTCTAATAGAAATGTGTAAAACTATGCTTGACAGTTTATGACAAATAGTTCAACAATTTTGCATGTAATGGCTTATGCAAGGAACTAATGCCTAGATGTTTTGAGGGGTAAGACTATTCAACAGAGACCCATCTACTATATTTTGATCAACATGACATGAGCAATTGAAAATGTGGAAAAAAGCTGACACTTGTACATTATCAGTTGCAATATGTACAAAAGCAATTGCAATTTGTTCAAAGGAATAAGAAATTGCTTTACAGTTTTTTCCAACTGCTTACACACGTTTTCAAAACTATGTCGCCTTTTTTCAAAACTCTACACACAATTCCCAAAACTGCACACACAAAATGCTAAATGCCTCACATCTCCTTCAAAATGTAACACTTCATTCAAAATGCCATAAACACATGTCAGAATGAAGCATTTGCATCAAATGGCAAACACTACTTTCATAATAGTAAATTTTTGGATATACCATGTAAACACTGTTGTTCTAAATCTAAAGCTCTTTGGTCTTTCATAGGCTTATATATATACATTTCAATACAATGTTATACAGTGAAAGTAATCTGCTGAGAGGGGTAACAAGTACACTGTAAACACCAATGCAATGTAGAAACAGAAAATATTTATTAGGCCAAACATTACTGTTGTATACAGTAGCATACAACAAAACCATAAACATATGTAAACCAAAAGTATATTCTTTAGAATACAGTAAAGAACACAATTGTGTGTGGGGGGTCCCGGGGGTGCAGTCCAGGAAATGGTAGGGGTGGGGGGCAGTCACCAGTGCTAAGCTACGCTTCATCTCTTCTCCGGGCTGGGTCTGGCCACAATACTTCGTCCACATCACAAGATACGTTTTCTCTTGCCAAACATCGAGGGAAGTATCTCCTAGCATGGCGTATCCAACCTTGGACAGAGGCAACCTCTATGTCCCCACATGCGTCCTCCATTGCCTGGAGAAGCGGCATGCGGGCATAGGGTTGGCAATCATACACTTTCCAGCGCCAGGCTGAGAAGAATTCCTCTATGGGATTTAGAAAAGGTGAATATGGGGGTAGGTACAACACTACAAGTTGTGGATGGGTGGCAAACCAGTTTTGGACCAGAACAGCCCGGTGAAAACTAACATTGTCCCATATAACCACAAATCTAGCAGGCTCCTGATCTGGATCAGGGACAAGCATTGTGTAAATTGCATCCAGAAAAGTGAGGATATGGCCGGTGTTGTACGGACCCAGTGTGGCATTGTGATGGAGGACCCCGTTTTGAGTGATGGCAGCACACATAGTTATATTACCCCCACGCTGTCCAGGGACATTGGTAATTGCCCTCTGTCCTATTACATTTATTCCGCGGCGCCTGGTTTTGGTGAGGTTGAAGCCAACCTCATCCACATAAATAAATGTACATGGGCATCCATCTCCAATACTCTCTGTAACAGACAAAAGGATATACAGATGAGTAAATATGGTATGTCTGAAGTACTGGAAGTAGTGTTGCATACATACCTCTACAAAGTCATGTCGCAGATTCTTGACTCTGTCAGAGTTTCTCTCAAATGGCACCTTGTAAAGTTGTTTCATCGTCACTTGGTGCCATTGGAGGATGCGTTGTATGGTTGACAGGCTTACAGCATTGATGTTGTTAAATATGGTGTCATTATTCAAGATATGCTCTCTTATCTCTCAAATCCTAATTGCATTGTTGGCCAAAACCATATTTATAATTGCAGTCTCTTGTACATCTGTAAACAAGCGTCCTCGTCCTCCATGATGTCTTTGCCTTTCCACTCTGTACAGAATTCAAACACAGTATGTGTTCAGCATAGGAACTGTAAACAATGTACACAAAAATGTAGTACAGCATGATAACCAACCTCATTCATTCAATGCAGTGCAGTAAATGGATGGCTTAGAGTTACAAATGTTTATGCAATACTATGCAGTCATACGTATTTTACAGTACATTACTGTAATGCTAAAATAGTAATTAGATAGTTGCATACCTGTTCTCATTTCTGAAGGTTCGAATTATGGACGCCACTGTAAATCGACTCAAGTTGGGCTGGACTCTCAGTCCAGCCTCTCTCATGGTCAAACCGTGGTTGATCACATGATCAACAAGTGTTGCCCTAATCTCATCAGAGATGGCTCTCCTTCCTTCTCTTCTTTGCCCTCGTCCTCTTCTTCCTCTTCCTCTTCCTCTTCCTCTTCCTCTTCCTCTTCCTCTACCTCCTACTCCTCCTCTTCCAACTATTCGTCTTTGAATTTGTCCTCGTTGTTGTCCCCTGCCTCTCCCTCCTACTCCTCTTGCTCTCTGTCCATTGTTGGCATCCATTGTTCAAAACAGTCCTATACTACAGTAAAGCAGTGATTGGTTAGTGATCAGTTAAGCAATTAGTGTTTGAACATGTGAGGAGAGTGTGTTTGACCTGGTGAATAAGTGTAGCATTTTGATTGGTTGTGTTTGGAAAAGGAAAGCAAGTCACGTCCTGTTAGATTTTTGTGTTTTAGGTAGAGAATTGTGTGTAGTGTTTTGAAAAAAGTGTTTTATGCAATTGACAACTGAGTCAAAGGCTGAGAAATAGCTTATGGTTTTGGAGATTTGGTGTGTAGTTTTGCACTTTGAGTGAGAGGTTTCAAAAATTGTGTGACATGAAAAGATTTTGTGTGTAAGCAGTTGGAAAAAACTGTAATGATGTGCACAAGTGACTAGATGATTTGGAATTTGTACAAGTAGTATCAAGAATTGCACTTTTGATCTAAGAAATGCACCAAAGCGACTGAGAAAAACTGTAAGCGTAGCTTAGCACTGGTGACTGCCCCCCCCCCCCCCCTACCATTTCCTGGACTGCACCCCTGGGACCCCCCACACACAATTGTGTTCTTTACTGTATTCTAAAGAATATACTTTTGGTTTACATATGTTCATGGTTTTGTTGTATGCTACTGTATACAACAGTAATGTTTGGCCTAATAAATATTTTCTGTTTCTACATTGCATTGGTGTTTACAGTGTACTTGTTACCCCTCTCAGCAGATTACTTTCACTGTAGAACATTGTATTGAAATGTATATATAAGCCTATGAAAGACCAAAGAGCTTTAGATTTAGAACAACAGTGTTTACATGGTATATCCAAAAATTTACTATTATGAAAGTAGTGTTTGCCATTTGATGCAAATGCTTCATTCTGACATGTGTTTATGGCATTTTGAATGAAGTGTTACATTTTGAAGGAGATGTGAGGCATTTTGCATTTTGTGTGTGCAGTTTTGGGAATTGTGTGTAGAGTTTTGAAAAAAGGAGACATAGTTTTGAAAACGTGTGTAAGCAGTTGGAAAAAACTGTAATTAGTCTCGAAGGGGGGAAATATGTAGTGTTTAAACAGTTTATGACTTTGTTGATGTTTGCAAATGGTGTGTTAGAAGAAGTCTGTTAGGTGGCCTCCTGGGATTGGTTTATGGGAAAACACCCATATTATGTTACATAGGGCATAGGATATAAATACCACGGTTAAAACAAAGGAGGACAGAACAACATATTATTTAGTCCGTTGTTCTCCAGTTGTTCTCCAGATGCCTGCTGAAATCTTGTGATATAAATAAACCTTTATAATCAAAGTACAGTGTAAGCGGACTCCTTATTCTCACAGCAAAATTAGCATCATTTTTTAGATACCACAGTAGCATCGATAATAAGGACATTCCGACTGGAGAACAGGTATATCTTCAAGTTTCTACTCCAGACTGTACCTACTGTGTGTGTCACATGATTCTGTATCATATTACAGTATTACTGTACTAACTATACTATACAAAAATGGGTAGTGCTGTGAAGTACTGTATATCTAAAGGAATACCATTGTGATGTTGCAGTACTGTGTACAGTTTGAAAGTACAGTATGTGAAAAATAACCTAACCAATGACATCTTGTGGTGGCATTTTCTACAGAATGGTTGGACGACCTCCTCAAGGTGGAAGGGAACGGCTCTTCACTCAACAACAAGAGCTTGCCATCATTGAAATGGTGCGAGAAAATAATGCAATCCGACTTCGTGAGTTGCAACAACGCATAATTGCAAATGGAAATGAATTCAACAATATCAACAGGGTCAGCATTTCTACACTAAGTCGCATCCTACAGAAACATAACTTCAGAATGAAGTAGCTGTACAGGGTGCCATTTGAGAGGAACAGTGTCAGGGTCAAGGATCTGCACCATGATTATGTGCAGGTATGTGTCAATTTACTTTACATACTATATATTGTGATGTGGGAATGAGGGTTTATGCTGCCACCTGCCCTGCCTGTAGCTTGTAGTTTTTGTCTATACTCACCCAACCCAGCCCCTACTTGTGTGAAAATATAGACATTGTAGTTACTGTATGTGTTTTCAGTAACACTATTCAATATTTTCTGTTACAGACAGTTCTGGAGTTTGATGCTGCCGAACTGCCGCATGAGTTCATCTACGTGGATGAGGCAGGCTTCAATCTGGCCAAAACCAGGCGTCGGGGCCGTAACGTAGTTGGACAAAGGGCTGTTGTAAATGTCCCTGGGCAGCGTGGGGGAAATATCACCTTGTGTGCTGCAATTAGTGTCCAAGGAGTCCTGCATCATCATGTCACTCTAGCTCCCTACAATACAGGACAGATCATTGCATTTCTAGATGCACTACATGCAGTTGTGCAGGACAGACCACAGCAGCCCAGGTTTGTTGTCATCTGGGATAATGTTAGTTTCCACCGGGTTGCTCTGGTCCGAGATTGGTTCAACAACCATAATCATTTCACAGTTTTATACCTGCCCCCTTACAGCCCCTTTCTAAATGCAATCGAGGAATTATTTTCAGCGTGGCGGTGGAAAGTATATGATCGGCAACCACATGCCCGCATGACTCTTCTGCAAGCAATGGAAGAGGCATGTGGAGACATTGAGGTGGGATCAATCCAAGGGTGGATTCGGCACACAAGGCGATATTTTCCCCGATGCCTAGCCCGCGAGGACATCGCCTGTGATGTTGACGAGATCTTGTGGACAGATCCGAACAGAAGGCATGATCCATAAGCCCCCCCGCCCCCCACCACACACACGCACACGCACACACACACGCACACACACAAGACAAGTATATGTTTTTTCCCCCAATAGCAATTTATCCAGTAATTGTTTTGTTTTTTTACTTTTGTTTTGTTGCTAAATTTGATGTTAAGAATTTCTATAAGAATGTTTTTTTTTTTGTAAAAACTTTTTTGTAAATACTGTTTGATTACTGCAGAAATTCTACTTTTGAGTTTTACAGAAGACAATGATAATAAAATGACAATAAAAATAGAAACACAAAGACTGCAGTGTTTTATATAAAGCCCATCAGTGTGTTTCTGGTGATATGAAAGAGTAATTCAAATGTTGCTTGTGTGTGTGGTTTTGTTGCAAGAATTTCATTTTTAGAAAGGAGTGTTAAGTTTTGATTGCAGTGTTTCATTTTGGCATATATGTGAGTTGTTAATCTCCAAGTGCTATGTCTGATTGGCTTGTGTGTTGAGTTTTGACATAATGAGCCAAATTCTGCAAAGAGTGTGTAAGCAATAGGCAAAAACTGTAATCACTGTATGTATTGTACTGCATGAATATGTTTTGTAACTGCACAACTACTTTTTGTAGAATTGCAAGGCTGCCACATGCAGGTGGAAGGACAGCTATATTCACTCGGGAGCAAGAGGCCTTTATAGTTGTATACTGTAGTACAGTGCATTGTAGGCTGTATACTGTACAATGGACAAATTGTATGGCCCTGAACATTGTGCTTTCCATTTGTTAACAGTACTGACTGTTCAATAGATTTTGACTGGTTGCAGGTTCATATCAACAAAGAACAAGAATTTAAGTATCACAGAGACAAAGGACAAGTTTGTGAGATGCAGGGTACAGTACTGTAAAAATAGGGGTACAAGGAGGAGGAAGAATAAAAAACAAAATTGCAAAGAGCAAAGCAGAGTAGTAATTTCTGATCAATTTTGAGCTACTATGGTAGAACATGTTTTCATTCATCAAAAGACAATGACGGAAAAATATGAAATTTGTTTTGAGATATAAAATGTACTTCTCCCTGAGAACTGTATGTTTTGAACAATGTGTTTTCAATTTGTCTGTGTATTGTTTACTGACTGCTTGAGAGTGTTTATCATTTTGATCACTTAGTTTATGATTTGAGAGCAGTGTTTGATTTTGAACACAGGTAAAACTGTTTTGAGGCGAAAGTTTCATTTTGCGAGAGGAGTCAGAGGTTTTGTAAATAGTGCTTGAAGATTAGGTTTTGTGTTTAATGTTTTCAGGAAATGGAGCAAGGTTTCGGAAATTGTGTTTTAGCAATTGAGAAAAACTGTAACATACGTTTCCCATGCCAATAAAGCCCTTGAATTGAATTGAATAGAGAGAGAGAGAGAGAGAGAGAGAGAGAGAGAGAGAGAGAGAGAGAGAGAGAGAGAGAGAGAGAGAGAGAGAGAGAGAGAGAGAGAGAGAGAGAGAGAGAGAGAGAGAGAGAGAGAGAGAGAGAGAGAGGTAGAGGTAGAGGTAGAGAGAGACTGTGTGTGTTAGTGTGTCAGGATGCCACAGGCCCTTCCACCACTTCATGAAGAAACTAACACATATACAGTACCAGTCAAAAATCTGGACACATCTACTCATGCCAAGGTTTTTCTTTATTTTCACTATTTTCTACATTGCAGAATAATAGTGAAGACATCAAAACTATGAAATAATACATATGGAATCATGTAGTAACCAAAAACACGTTAAACAAATCAAAATATATTTTATATTTGAGATTATTCAAAGTAGCCACCCTTTGCCTTGATGACAGCTTTGCACACTCTTGGCATTCTCTCAACCAGCTTCATGAGGTAGTCACCTGGAATGCATTTCAATTAACAGGTGTGCCTTGTTAAAAGTTAATTTGTGGAATTTATTTCCTTCTTAATGTATTTGAGCCAATCAGTTGTGTTGTGACAAGGTGGTATACAGAAGATAGTCCTATTTGGTAAAAGACCAAGTCCATATTATGGCAAGAACAGCTCAAATAAGCAAAGAGAAACGACAGTCCATCATTACTTTAAGACATGAAGGTCAGTCAATAGGGAAAATTTCAAGAACTTTGAAAGTTTCTTCAAGTGCAGTCGCAAAAACCATCAAGCGCTATGATGAAACTGGCTCTCATGAGGACCGCCACAGGAAAGGAAGACCCAGACTTACCTCTATTGCAGAGGATAAGTTCATTAGAGTTACCAGCCTCAGAAATTGCAGCCCAAATAAATGCTTCACAGAGTTCAATTAACAGACACATCTCAACATCAACTGTTCAGAGGAGACTGTGTGAATGAGGCCTTCATGGTTGAATTAATGCAAAGAAACCACTACTAAAGGACACCAATAATAAGAAGAGACTTCTTGGGCCAAGAAACATGAGCAATGGACATTAGACCGGTGGAAATCTGTCCTTTGGTCTGATGAGTCCAAATTTGGATTTTGTTTCAACCGCCGTGTCTTTGTGAGACGCAGAGTAGGTGAACGGATGATCTCCGCATGTGTGGTTCCCACCGTGAAGCATGGAGGAAGAGGTGTGAGGGTGTGGGGTTGCTTTGCTGGTGACACTGTCAGTTATTTATTTAAAATTCAAGACACTTAACCAGCATGGCTACCACAGCATTCTGCAGTGATATGCCATGGTCCTCTGTAGCTCAATTGGTAGAGCATGGCGCTTGTAACGCCAGGGTAGTGGGTTCGATCCCCGGGACCACCCATACGTAAACATGTATGCACACATGACTGGAAGTCACTTTAGATGAAAGCGTCTGCTAAATGGCATATTATTATTATCCCATCTGGTTTGCGCTTAGTGGGACTATCATTTGTTTTTCAACAGGACAATGACCCAACACATCCCCAGGCTGTGCAAGGGCTATTTGACCAAGAAGGAGAGTGATGGAGTGCTGCATCAGATGACCTGGCCTCCACAATCACCCGACCTCAACCCAATTGAGAGGGTATGGGATGAGTTGGACCGCAGAGTGAAGGAAAAGCAGCCAACAAGTGTTCAGCATATGTGGGAACTCCTTCAAGACAGTTGGAAAAGCATTCCAGGTGAAGCTGGTTGAGAGAATGCCAAGAGTGTGCAAAGCTGTCATCAAGGCAAAGGGTGGCTACTTTGAAGAATCTACAATATAAAATATATTTGAATTTGTTTAACACTTTTTTGGTTACTACATGATTCCATATGTGTTCTTTCATAGTTTTGATGTATTCACTATTATTCTACAATGTAGAAAATACTATAAAAAATATAAAAAGGTATCCTGTCCACAGACTCCATCCTTGTGTAAGGCCCAAGAGGAAGGGGGACACATCAGCAGCTTGTGCCCCCACATTCACTGGGGCCTGTCTCTGTCTGTCTGTCCTTCTATCTGTCTGTCTGTCTGTTTGTCTGTCACTCGATATCAGGAGGTCTGACTGTCAGTTAATCTCCTAATTTATACTGAACAAAAGTATAAATGCAACATGCAACAATTTGAAAGAGTTTACTGAGTTACAGTTCATATAAGGAAATCAGTCAATTGAAATAAATTAATTAGGCCCTAATCTATGGATTTCACATGACTGGGAATACAGATTTGCCTCATGCAGCACGACACATCTCCTTCGCATAGAGTTGATCAGGCTGTTGATTGTGGCCTGTGGAACGTTGTCCCACTCCTCTTCAATGGCTGTGCAGTTGCTGGATATTGGCGGGAACTGGAACATGCAGTCATACACATCGATCTAGACTATCCCAAACATGCTCAATGGGTGACATGTCTGGTAAGTATGCAGGCCATGGAAGAACTGGGACATTTTCAGAATCCCAAACAGATATAATATTTGACTATAACAATAATAATGTCAAACCTTGCTTACATTTGTATATGATCATGTGTCTCTCTATTATGCATGGGAATACTTGGGAAAAGATTTCCTAAATTAAAATGACTTGGAGCTGATTTCCTGGTGTTTTTACAGAGAGACTGATCACTACATTTAAACTAATGATTAACGCTTTATAACCATTTTTGATTGGATTATTTTTAAGTGATTTCAAAAATTCCAAATAATGTGCTTTTACCACAGTAAATTGTAGCAAACAACTATCAATAACCTGTTATTATCTGTAACTGTAGTAGTAGAATGTTGTGTTAGGGGCTGGAGGTAAGTTACTGGATGTGAGAGGGACCTCTTTACTCAGTGTAAATAATGAAGGAATGTTAACTCAAATATATCCAGGTCCACCAAAACAAGGACATGCCCAGCACCACACGAAGACGAAAAACCCTGTACACTCCTGCTTGAGAATATCACTTCTATATAAATTAATTCACAAATGGTGTCTATCTTTAGTTTGTGTAGTGCAAACATGTTAATCTAAAATGTGTCAGTGGTTTCAAATACGTTTTAACTGAAAGCTACAAGGTTCGAGAATAAAGCACAGATGAATCCAATATGAATGTACTTGTGTTAGGCAATAGAGCTACAGACTGGGGGATAAACAAGTGGGCCGGACTTGGAGGTCTAAGAGCATACCAGAAGTTATGAAGATAAATATTTCTCCTTCGGATCAGTAAGCCACAGAAAGGTGTGCTTGAAGAGGAGACAGAGGGGTGCTTTGTGCCTCTCCACCAGGTCAGCTCCCTCGATCTCTCTTTCCCATTCCCCCTCCTCTCTCGGTCGCTATTCCTCCTTCCCACTCTTTCGTTCTCTAGCTCCCAGAGTTCACACAAACCTGGGTACTTAAAAGATGCTATCTCTGCTCTGCTCTTCGCTCCTGGTCATTCTAGCTCAACAGGTAAGAGCTGCGACTTTCCTTTTCTCTTAACAATAATGATGAGTTGTGTCTCCGCGGTCTCTGATAGGACCAGGCTTGATGTGATACTCAACACCTGCTTTCTAGGGAGAACCAGGAAAAGGTGTTGACAACAAACCACAGAGAAAGGTGGTAGGGTTGATCTCAAAGTAAGGCATCAGTTGTACAGATGTTATTCACACCTTACAGTATGTGGAACTTACGTTACTTTCTAGGTTATGTTATTTGAATGAAAGTGTTTTCTTGGCCTTATTTTATGTTTACAACTTGATTCAAGGTTTTGTTGTGAATGAGTGGCCAATTCCACAGTGGCAGGAAATGACTATTGAGGCTTGCTGAGTGAGGTAACGTGACAGTAAAGCCGCAGTCAAAAGGGTTCCCTTTACGTCACGTTTTAAAAAGACATCCATGGCAAAAGAGGGCAAGAGGTATGAGGTTTGCTGTGCTTTTGAAATGAACTCATTCTGTAAACCTGGCAGAAATGCTTCAGATTTTTGGCATAACCAATCAATCATTCAAATTTATTTTATAAAGCCCATTTTACAACAGCAGTTGTCACAAATTGCTATACAGAAACCCAGCCTAAAACCCCAAAGAGCAAACAATGCAGATGTAGTGGCACGGTGGCTAGGAAAAACTCCCTAGAAAGGCAGGAACCTAGGAAGAAACGTAGAGAGGAATCAGGCTCCGAGGGGTGTCCAGTCCTCTTCTGGCTGTGCCGGGTGGAGACTATAAGAGTATGGTCATTTAGTAGAGAAAATAGTTGAGATTGTAATCAGGGGTTGGGAAAATATTTTTGTGTTATAATGGTTTTACAGGATTGCAAAAACTGGGTACCTTGCCCTTGTCAATATCTCCGTTTTTATTGTCAGAAAGAGCATGTCTAAGATCACACAGGACACCTGATAGGACAGACTAGCCCTTGCCCCCGGCACATAGGCTATTGCAGCATAGATACTGGGGACTGACACAGGGGGCAAAGCACAGCCCCCACACCACCAAAGGGAAATCAACAGACCACTAACTTACTACCCTAAGACAAGGCAGAGTAAAGCCCACAAAGATCTCCTTTACTGTACGAGCCCGAGGGTTCGTAAAAACGGACAGAAAGATCACGTCAGTGAGTCAAGCCACTCAAGTCGAGTATAGCAAAAAAGCCTGGCATGTCGTGATGCGTCCTAGAGATGGCATGGGAGCCCCCCGTAATAGGGTCAGAGGCTAGGCAGAGACAGCAAGGGTGGTTCGTCACTCCAGTGCCTTACCGTTCACCTTCGCACCCCTGGGCCTGACTACACTCAATAGTAGGACCTACTGAAGAGTTGAGTCTTCAGTAAGGACTTCAAGATTGAGAGACCGAGTCTGCGTCTCTTACATGGATTGGCAGACCATTCCATAAAAATGTAGCTCTATAGAAATACTAGGACAATAAGGAGGCCTGCGTCTTGTGACCATAGAATACGTGTTGGTATGTACGGCAGGACCAAATCAGAGAGATAGTAGGGGCAAGTCCATGCAATGCTTTGTAGGTTAACAGTAAAACCTTGAAATCATCCCTAGACTTAACAGGAAGCCAGTTCCTGTTAAGGAAGCCATATTACTCCAGAGGCTAGCACTGGAGTAATATGATCAAATTTTTTGGTTCTAGTCAAGATTCTAGCAGCTGTATTTTACAGTAACTGAAGTTTATGTAGTGCCTTATACGGGCAGCCGTAGAGTACAGCATTACAGTAATCTAATATTAAAAGCATGGATGTGCCTTTCTGCATACTTTTTGGACAAAAAGTATCAGATTTTTGCAATGTTAATAAGATGGAAAAATAACTGCTCTTGAAATACTTCTGTAAAAAAGATATGAAGGATATTGGTTTATAAAGTTGGTTTATCTTTAGTAAAAAGATTTACAGCTTTGCCGTTCTTTTCTTTTTATTTAAAAATCATCTTATTAAAATATATTCTACATGTGATAAGGACACACAGAGGGCCAGAGAGAACAGACACTTATGATCATCTGAAGTACCCAAAAAGGCCAATAGATGTCATCTGATAAAATTCCATACATTCCTTAAAAGTAACCAAAATTCTGGTAGTTTACTGGTAAATTTAGAAAGTTTCCAATAATATACTCTCCCTTTGCAACCCTAATCATAGTCAATGGGCATTTCATTGACTCACTCCCTTCTTCCATTGAGTTGTCCCTTTTTTATATAATACATTTGAATTCTGTGCTATAGAATTTCCATATCCTGGAACAGAAATGAATTGCTCCCAGTTAAACTGACCTAAATAGTGCGACTTGCTGCTAATGTACAAAGGAGCTACTTGTTTATGTCTGAGGGCTGAAGAGATTTTTCGAGAGCTCCATGTTCTGTTTCTTGATTAATAATAAGCCATTGCTGATACTGGAATGAAAAAGACAAAAATGGTAAAGTAATCTACACAGGAATGTATGATATATTGTGTGTACCAAAATGCTCATCTGAATTCTATCACTATTAATACTGATATAATTGATATAATTTTTTGCCTCTTATCTTTTTATCGTTGTTCGTAGCCTGTTGACTGTTGTGAATGTTCTGAAAATTTTACCTTAGGTGACTTCTTGGTGAACTTTAAACTTTATCAAGAATTGACCAAAAGCAAAACTATATGAAGTCACATAAGGCAACACTTTAAATCGCAGGCACTGTTACCTATTGGGTAACAACTACCTTTGACTACATATCCATAACACATTTACAGTATTACACATCTATAAGTATTTCATTAACATTTTATAACAGGTCCCAACCGCATTATTAAAGGTTAATGAAATACTTCCATAGCATATCTATAGCGGATTCATGTCATGCTATGCAAGAGCTCATATTTAGGCATCATTACAATGAAAGTGTAGCGTCATTGTTATGGCAGTTTTTTAATATAAAAGAGTGCTTCTGCATACCAGTGTTAGTCAATAGGCCAAACCATGTTTTGTAAATTATGCTGATATACACTACCAGTCAAAGGTTTAGAACACCTACTCATTCAAGGGTTTTTGTTTATTTTTACTATTTTCTACATTGTAGAATAATAGTGAAGACATCAAAACTATGAAATAACACACATGGAATCATGTAGTAATCAAAAAAGTGTTAAACAAATCAAAATATATTTTATATTTGAGATTCTTCAAATAGCCACCATTTGCCTTGATGACAGCTTTGCACACTCTTGGCATTCTCTCAACCAGCTTCATGAGGTAGCCACCTGGAATGCATTTCAATTAACAGGTGTGGCTTGTTAAAAGTTAATTGAACTTCAATTAAAAGTTAAATCACTGTCTGTGATTTATTTAGAATTCAAGGCACACTTAACCAGCAAGGCTACCACAGCATTCTGCAGCGATACGCCATCCCATCTGGTTTGGGCTTAGTGGGACTATCATTTGTTTTTCAACAGGACAATGACCCAACACACCTCCAGGCTGTGTAAGGGCTATTTTACCAAGGAGAGTGATGGAGTGTTGCATCAGATGACCTGGCCTCCACAATTCCCCGACCTCAACCCAATTGAGATGGTTTGGGATGAGTCGGACGGCAGAGTGAAAGAAAAGCAGCCAACAAGTGCTAAGCATACGTGGGAACTCCTTCAAGACCGTTGGAAAAGCATTCCAGGTGAAGCTGGTTGAGAGAATGCCAAGAGTGTGCAAAGCCGTCATCAAGGCAAAGGGTGGCTTGCCTCATATTGGCTCACAAGTCGGTTTTGTTGCTAAACAACCAACCCACCTATAGGCCCGTGACTTACCTTCTTCTTCTTCTTCTTCTTCTTCTTCTTCTTCTTCTTCTTCTTCTTTTCCTCACAGAGGTCAATGGTGCATGTTGAATCCTCAGGGTAAATTTTACGGATCAATTTGTGTAGTTGAGGGTCATAATATAACTTTTTCGTAACTCATTACAGTTATTTTCAATCATTTTGGCAAATTTTTCAGATGTATGTAGAATATTTAAAAGACTCTAAGTACAAAAGTCTAAACTGATAAGACTTGCAATGCCCCTTATCTTATGTTCAGAACCTTCACTTGTGCATTCACTCATGAGTCATTAATGCAAAATCTATGTTTTCCGTGAAATACCATGAGAATATTTAGTTTAGTCACCAATACAACAAATAATGAAAGGCTCACCATTTAGTCATTTTAACTACCATTGAATCCAAGAGCAAAAAATACAAGATACACATTTCAAAACTGTTCTTTTTGAAGTGCTGAATATAAACAATAGTAGATGGTATCATTTTCCATACAGTATTTTACGATAACTTGACATTTTTTAAATAATTTGTATGCAATGGCAGGTTGTGAGCATGTTGAGAAATATGTCAGTCTTAGTTTCATTATCCTTTTACAGTACATACATAGGACAAATCATTAGAAATATGGGTATTGTAGAGCAGTTGGCTACTGTAAAAACGTAGCACGGTGTTGTAAGCCATAACTGCCCGATTTAACATTGTACAAGATCACCTTTCTACGCGACTTGTCAACTGATACAGTATTGCCTGTCAGCTTAGTGTATCAATAAAATCCATATAATTAATGGAATACAGTATATTGTTATATACAACCCAGGTATTTCAACAATGCATCGTACACTACACTATAATTCCAAAGGGTAGCACACAGTGAAGCTTTCCACTTTGTCCTATTGAAACAATGGAGAATGATGAAGTAGTATTTACAGCCACATCCATATATGATTTGGTTTTACCTTCCAACATAAATTATTGTCTAATTGATCCATTTATAGAATTGTGTGATAGTTAATTGTATTGTTAACAAATGACAAGAAAATCATATCAAAAGTAAAGTGAATTTTGAAAAGCAGATACTTAGATTGAATATATATCCAAATTGAAAGAGTGATTTGGTGCAGTGAACAAGTGACTTTGTGGATTTGTTTGCTGTACTCAGCAAATAAAAATGTGCTTAGAGTTTTGAAACATGAGCCACTTTGATGATCTGTTTAGATTTTGGTGCTTAGTTGTGAAAATGTACCACGTACTTGTGGAAATTGCACCAAAGTGATTGAAAAAAACTGTAACAGCCCTCCTCCACATCACAATTAGGCCTAAAATGGTCATACTGCTTTATAACGCACACATGAAGGGTCTATGTATGAATTATATGCAGTCAAAGTAAAGTCAAATCTATTTTCCCATTCATAAAGCATTTATAGCTAAGCACTTCATGGTAATTAATGCTGCGTTCACGTGCTATCGGTAGCTCCTAGTGCCCAGTGGGAAATTTCACTTGAATGACCCTCCAAGTCAGAATTAAAAGTGGGAAACTGAGAAAATGTTGTTACCTGATTTGCTGAGTTGTGACATTTCACCACTGACTTGTTTTACCCTTTCAACCAAAAACTGACAACAAATAAGTTTGACAATTACAACCTTATCAATATGGATAATGTAGCTAGTCTGACCATATTGTCAATGTTAAGCAAGCTAGATAACATTATTTTTAGCAATGTTAGCAACTTTATCAAGCTGGCTAAAATGTTCCGACTTCAAAAGCACTTGAACACAATTATGTCTGATTTACCACTTCCCAGTTTCCCATTTCTCACGAGCATGTGAAGCCAGCATACCTGTGCAGTTTGCCAACTTTGAAAGGACTATGAATTCTATGCAGTTAATGTACTGTCATTTCTATTTTCCCATTTATAAAGCATTTATAAACATGCCACGCTTATAAAAAATTATACAGACACCACAGATTAAGCAGGTTGAGAGAATGCCTAGAGTGTGCAAAGCTGTTATCAAGGCAAAGGGTGGCTATTTGAAGAATCTCAAATATAAAATATATTTTGCTTTGTTTAACACTTTTTTGGTTACTACATGATTCCATATGTGTTATTTCATAGTTTTGATGTCTTCACTATTATTCTACAATGTAAAAAATAGTAAAAATAAAGAAAACCCTTGAATGAGTAGGTATTCTAAAACTTTTGACCAGTAGTGTACATTTTCTTCATATCATAATGTTTCTTTAGACCTGCCTAAAACAAATAATGGATTTATTGTGATGGTGTATATTAAATTGAGTTAGACTCATTTTAAACGTAGATGTTCCAAAGGTGCGCATCAGTAGCTTGTATGCGGCTTGTAGCCTATGCATGGAGGCCTGGAGATGCTAAATGTGTTTATGTTAATTATGGTCAATTACCGTGAGACCGGCATTCTTTTGCATGACAATAACCTTCTGACAAAATGACATGACCGTCACAGCCCTAGTTTGGCCTATAGACATATTCACTAACACTGTTATGGCAGAAGCACACTTTTGAGAACAGCCATAATGACGACACTACGGTGTCATTGCAATTATGCATCTATTAAGATACCTAAATATAAGCTCTTGCATAGCATGACATGAATGCACTATAGATATGCAATGGATATAGCTAATTAACATTTCATAATGTGGTTACGACCTGTTAAAAAAGTGAATGAAATGCTTATAGATGTGTAATGAATGCATTATGGCTATGTAGTCAAAGTAAATTGTTACCCTGTTAATTCCACCTCCCAAGCAGTGGTATTTTACCCATAACCCTACAAGAACCCTGTCCTTCCTTCCCTCCAGTCTCTATGCAGGGCTCAGAACCATGGTGGGCAGCTGTCTGCTCCGCGAGGCGGCAAGGCCGTGTTGGAGAGGAAACAGTTCTGCCAGTGGCCCTGTAAGTGCAAGGCCAAGCCCCAGTGTGCTCCGGGGGTCAGCTCTGTGCTGGATGGCTGTGGCTGCTGTAAGAGCTGTGCCCGGCAGATAGGAGAGGCCTGCAACGAGAGGGACATCTGTGACCCCCACAAGGGCATGTACTGCGACTTCTCTAAAGACCAGCCGCGATATGAGGTCGGAGTCTGCGCTTGTGAGTGAACGTTTCATTTCATATGTTACCCCTTCAGGCTATTCATAGAGTTAAAAGTCAATGTATGACAATTACATTTTTTCAGAGGGGGCAGGAGCTGGATTGTGCAAAAGGACTCAGCTACTTCAAAGAACTGGCTAGAAACTGTACTACAGCTAAATACTTTAATCCCATGCCACTCACTCAGGATTGGAGATTTGCATAAACCTGTAGTTCCATGGGATTGGTTGACTCATTTACCTATGGTCTCTTTGATCATCAAAATAACCCATTAGGTCACACACACACACATATAAATCAGGCAAACAACCCATGGCCAACTACACTAATAGAAACACACTAAGACCAGAAGAATGCTGCAAGCACTGCATAGGCCAGTCAACCGAGTTGTGTTCAGTTTCCCCATCTCCTTCTCTGTAGACTTGATGGCAGTCGGTTGTGACCTGAACGGGGTCCACTATGAGAACGGCGAGGCCTTCCAGCCCAGCCCACTGTATAAATGCACGTGCATCGCGGGAGCCATCGGCTGCACCCCGGCCTTCATCCAGAAGCCCACTGATTTCCTGGGTCCTGCCCCTCTGAGGAGCAACGCACCCCTGCCAGCTGGCCTCCAGAGCGCCCCCGGTGCCTCCAGAAAACACCAGCAGGACACAACCAACATGGCCGCCATGCCAGGTGTGTGTTTGCAGGGAAAACCAGAGCCAGAACCGCTAGCTTGTCTGCCCTGGAATGCTAATTGCTGTATAATATGGATGGAAAGAGTGAGGCAGAGGGCGTTTTGATTACTTTGGCTGGGAAGTGCAGAGAGAGGATGGAGTGTGGCTGACTGACTGTGGTTAGCCACGCAGAGGGAGTAGGGTGGATGGTTCCAGTCATGCACAAACATCCATAGAGAGAGCTCTAGCTCACGTTCCATCAAAAGCACCAATGCCTCTTTTAAGTATGCTTCTTTGATATATTTGAGTAAATGTTCGCTTTGCTTGGCTTGAAAAACAAATAAGTCCTGCTTTCTAGCGAATCTGAAAGGTTAGCTGTCACTAGGTCTTGATGTTTTTGATATTGCCAACACACAAATCAAATATATTTGCAATCACTGACTTCAAACCTTACAAAGAGGCAATTGAAACCATCTTGACATCATGACCTGCCTAAAGATAATTTCTCTCCAACTGGGTTATCCAATCATCTTTAGCAGGCAGAATGACTGAGGACCGATGGCTCTTGATTCACTCTGAATAGCATGTGCTCTGTAGCAGCATGGCGGCGTACAGGCGGGTTCCTTCCTCTAGCGATGCCCTTTAATACTGTAATACCGAAAGCTTACAGGGATCCTCCTTTAGCCTGGAAGAAGAACTGCCTGATCCAGACCACTCCGTGGAGCCCCTGCTCCAAGACCTGCGGCCTGGGTATCTCAGTCCGGGTCAACAATGACAACGGCAAGTGTGAGATGAGGAAGGACCGCCGCCTCTGCCTGCTGCGGCCGTGTGAGAAGAGCATCATGAAGACCGTCAAGGTGACTGCCCACTGACCAGCCAGGCTCTCTCTGTGGGTTGATGATGCATTGTCCAGATGGTGATGATGGGTGAAATGTAAAATAAATGACTTGTATGCCCACAACACCGTGATATTTCTAATTCTGAAATATGAAATGTGATTTATTTAGAATTCAAGGCACACTTAACCAGCAAGGCTACCACAGCATTCTGCAGCGATACGCCATCCCATCTGGTTTGGGCAACTCAATTGAATCATGTATTAACCAAAAACAAGTATTAAACAAATCAAAATAAATTTTATATTTGAGATTCTTCAAAGTAGCCACCCTTTGCCTTGATGACAGCTTTGCACACTACTGGCATTCTCTCAACCAGCTTCACCTGGATTGCTTTTCCAACAGTCTTGAAGGATATGTGCTCATTTGCTGAGCACTTGTTGTTGCTTTTCCTTCACTCTGGGGTCCAACTCATCCCAAACCATCTCAATTGAGTTGAGGTTGGGTGATTGTGGAGTCCAGGTCATCTGATGCAGCACTCCATTACTCTCCTTCTTGGTCAAATAGCCCTTACACAGCCTGGAGGTGTGTTGGGTCATTGTCCTGTTGAAAATCAAATGACAGTCCCACTAAGCGCAAACCAAATGGGATGGCGTAGCGCTGCAGAATGCTGTGGTAGCCATGCTGGTTAAGTGTGTCTTGAATTCTAAATAAATCACTGACAGCGTCACCAGCAAAGCACCCCCACACCTCCTCCTCCATGCTTCACGGTGGGAACTACACATGCAGAGATCATCCATTCACCTACTCTGCATCTCACAAAGACACAGCAGATTTCCACCGGTCTAAATGTCCATTGCTCGTGTTTCTTGGCCCAAGCAAGTTTCTTAGTCCTTTAGTAGTGGTTTCTTTGCAGCTTTTAGACCATGAAGGCCTGATTCACACAGTCTCCTCTAAACAGTTGATGTTGTGATGTGTCTGTTACTTGAACTCTGTGAAGCATTTATTTGGGCTGCAATTTCTGAGGCTGGTAACTCTAATGAACTTATCCTCTGCAATAGAGGTAACTCTGGGTCTTCCTTTCCAGTGGCGGTCCTCATGAGAGCCAGTTTCATCATAGCGCTTGATGGTTTTTGCGACTGCACTTGAAACATTTTTCAAAGTTCTTGACATTTTCCAGATTGACTGACCTTCATGTCTTAAAGTAATGATGAACTGTCCTTTCTTCTTGCTTATTTGAGCTGTTCTTGCCATAATATGGACTTGGTCTTTTACCAAATAGGACTATCTTCTGTATACCAACCTTACCTTGTCACAACACAACTGATTGGCTCAAACGCATTAAGGAAAGAAATTCCACAAATTAACATTTAACAAGGCACACCCGTTAATTGAAATGCATTCCAGGTGACTACCTCATAAAGCTGGTTGAGAGAATGCCAAGAGTGTGGAAAGCTGTCATCAAGGCAAAGGGTGGCTACTTTGAAGAACCTCAAATATAACATATTTTGATTTGTTCAACACTTTTTTGGTTACTACATGATTCCATATGTGTTATTTCATAGTTTTGATGTCTTCACTATTATGTAGAAAATAGTAAAAATATAGAAAAACCCTGGAATGAGTAGGTGTGTTCAAACTTTTGACTGGTACTGTGTGCAGTAATCAGGCCTGGGTGTGGCTAGAGGAAATGAACTCAGGTGTGATTAACCACAGTTGAGTTGTGTTATAACAGGGGGGGCAAACACTTTTTCACACAGGGCCATGTGGGTTTGGATTTTGTTTCCCTTAATAATAACAACCTTCATTTCAAAACTGCATTTTGTGTTTACTTGTGTTATCTTTGACTAATATTAAAATTTGTTTGATGATCTGAAACATTTAAGTGTGACAAACATGCAAACAAATAATAAATCAGGAAGGGGGCAAACACTTTTTCACACCACTGTATGTATATATATATATATATATATATATATTTTTTTTTTTTATATATATACAAATGTTGAAACATTTGTATAAAGTATTGTGTAGATCTTTCACCCAAAAAAATACAAATCCATTTTAACACAACAAAATATGGAAAAAGTCAAGGGGTGTCAAAACTTTCTGAAGGCACTGTATGTTCACCAAAGGAGAGCAGAAGTAGTATGATAGGGTTTCTATCAATCATATGACAAGAGAAGATCTAACAAATGTCCCTTTTCCCTCTAGATGCTGAGAGGAAAGACGTGTAAGCCCAAGTTCCAGGCTAAGAAAGCAGAGAAGCTGACCCTGTCTGGGTGCACTAGCACCAAGAGTTTCAAACCCACTTACTGTGGCATCTGCACTGACAAGCGCTGTTGCGTCCCCAACAAATCCAAAATGGTGACCGTCAACTTCAAGTGCAAGGGCGGCTCCAACGTACGCTGGAAGATGCAGTGGATAACGGCCTGCGTGTGCCAGAGGAAGTGCAATGACCCCGGGGACATGTTTGCAGAGCTACGCTTCCTCTAGCACCTTCTCCAGCATCTATATCAACCTCAGAGCCATATGCACACCCACAGACTAACACAGGCCTGGCCTAACTGCCTCGGTCTCTGTCCGAGTCATGGTAGTTGGGTGGACAGGGCTGAGCTGGTCACGGTTCGGCCTGGTCCTGAAGTGCTACTAAACAGTGCCTGTGTTCTCTGGCGATATGCCAATGGTCTGATATGGAATATTTAAACGTGGAACCTCAACTCATGAAGACTGGAGAGAGACAACTTGTTCTGGGTATATTGCTTGACAATTAACATGAAGGGAAATGTAATGTAAGTGATGACAATGTGGGGTTAGACCTCAATTCTATGGTTTTAACAGCACCTCATTAACAGTAAGGCTGTCAGTGAGGCCAGTAGTGGCAACAGGAATAGATAGAGCAAACATGCTCTGGGTCAGTCATCTTAATTAATATTTTTTATGATCTAGAGAACCACTGATCATACCCCTTATCAACACCAAACACAGTGTTGTACCAGCTGGATCACAATACATCTTCCTACCAGTTAATTCACAACCAAGTTAGCACCACAATACCTCATACAATCGCATGTTCACTCTGATTCACTAGAGATTTAGATACAGAATCAAAATCAATAAAATGAAGTGTTAGTATTATTTTTTGTTAGTATTGTTGATCTTATGTTTCAAGGCATACATATTCATAACTCAGTTATTCATTGTAATTTATTTTAATGGATGAGGAATATCATTTAGATACAAAGGTGTAAGAAATCCTTTGTAACTTATAAAAAAAATAAACCAGCTATTAATCAAATTACAGTACTATTTTCTGCTAATAGAAACACACACACACACACACAATTATGTGTAAAGTCTGCTAGTGCTAACACACAGACAGAGGACCTTCATGTGGCGATGTTGAGTCTGGCTGCATCAGGCATCAGTCTGTCCTTGGTAGCATCCAGCTGACTGTACTCTTCTATCAGAGAGGAGAGGGAGGAGATAGCCTCCGTGAAGCAGCCCTGCTCCATCCCATCCACATGCAGGTAGTGATGCATGTGAGCCTGCCAAAACAATCCATCATGTTAGATAAGAATGCTTAAAGAACATTAACTGTTTGTCATTCTTTAGTATAACTCTGGTATTGTCCACTGTGAAATGGAAATGGGTCTTTTTGCTGTCTTTAACCCTCAATCTTCTGGACCGTAAACACTTATTTTGCAACAGAGGTTAGGATGTACCTTCTTCCTGTAAAGCTTGGCGAAGCGGTCTCGGAGCTCCATGAAGGTGGGTTTGACACAGGTGTTGTTGGCCAGGGCCAGTAGTGAGTGGGAGTGACCAACAGGGGGCACAGAACACAGGCCTGTCTTCCATCCCTCCTGGTTCCATGACACAAACGGCAGCGTGGGCTTCAGTCTGAGAGGAAGAAGAAGAGAAGGCGAATAAATGCTGTTTTTCCTTCTCAACAGAGAATCACCATTGAAAGTGCATTTTAGGCTCTGGGAAACCAACCCACAGGGTATTTGATTTTTTACTTAGTCACAGGAAACCCATTGAGACCAGGGTCTCATTTTCAAAGGTGCCCTGAGCACAGTAATAAAACAAAATAATCACTCTAACAAAGACAAAACAACAAAAACTACAAGTTAAAACTTTCAACATTACAACCACAACAATTTCTTCATTCAATAAATAAAAACTACAACTCTCATTCAACACATCTACTACAGTCGTGGTCAAAAGTTTTGAGAATGACACAAGTATTGGTCTTCACGAAGTTTGCTGCTTCAGTGTTTTTAGATATTTTTGTCAGATGTTACTATGGTATACTAAAGTATAATTACAAGCATTCCATAAGTGTCAAAGGCTTTTATTGACAATTACATTAAGTTTATGCAAAGAGTAAATATTTGCAGTGTTGACCCTTCTTTTTCAAGACCTCTGCAATCCGCCCTGGCAAGATGTCTGTCAACTTCTGGGCCACATCCTGACTGATGGCAGCCCATTCTTGCATAATCAATGCTTGGAGTTTGTCAGAATTTGTGGGGTTTTGTTTGTCCACACGCCTCTTGAGGATTGACCACAAGTTCTCAATGGGATTAAGGTCAGGGGAGTTTCCTGGCCATGGGACCCAAAATGTCGATGTTTTGTTCCCCGAGCCACTTAGTTATCACTTTTGCCTTCTGGCAAGGTGCTCCATCATGCATACAGATGAATATTACAGGATATTACAGGTACCAGACACTGAAGCAGTCCACATATCCAGGGTTGACTTTAAATCGTATCTTTATGAGCAGGCTAATTCAACAAGAAAGGTGAATATTACTAAACGTGCCACGAGGTCTCTGTGCTCCACGAGATTTCCCCTCCTGATTTACACGGTGGTCACACACACACACAAGTATGTGCTCTCATAGAAGCTCCTGTTTCTGTTGCTCTTGACAACATGCCACATGAAAAAGGTCTCTTCAGGGAGAGGAGGGAAGAAGGTGGGAGCTGAATGGGCCAGTCATGAATCAGGGGCATCTGTAGTGGACCACAAACACACAGCGGTGAATGGGAACACTATTTGAGAGTGAGCAGTTGGGAAGGTCATCTCTGGGTCTTATAAGTAGTTATGATGCTGGGTGAACTGGCAGCACTTTTTATTAGAGACGGGGGAGGGGAGGATAGTGCTCAAAGTCATTTCCCCCTTTGGGATCAATGAAGAATTGTTCCATGTCATTTCAGCAAGCCATGACACCCACCATCTCAGATTGTTCTGAAATTGGGTCCAAATCAGATGTTAGTTACTACACTGAACAAAAATATAAACGCTACTATGAGCTGAAATAAAAGATCCCAGAAATGTTCCATACGTACAAAAAGCTTATTTTTCTCAAATTAGTTTAGATCCCTGTTAGTGAGCATTTTATCCTTTGTCAAGATCATCAATCCACCAGACAGGTGTGGCATATCAAGAAGCTGATTAAACAGCATGATCATTACACTGGTGCACCTTGTGCTGGGGACAATAAAAGGCCACTCTAAAATGTGCAGTTTTGTCACGCAACACAATGCCACAGATGTCTCAAGTTTTGAAGGCGCGTGCAACTGGCATGCTGACTGCAGGAATGTCCATCAGAGCTGTTTCCAGAAAATTGAATGCTAATTTCTCTACCATAAGCCGCCTCCAACATCGTTATAGAGAATTTGGCAGTACGTCCAACCGGCCTCACAACCGCAGACCACATGTAACCATGCCAGCCCAGGACCTCCACATCTGGTTTCTTCACCTGCGGGATCGTCAGAGGGGGAGGGCGGGATGCTGAGGAGTATTTCTGTCTGTAATAAAGCCCTTTTGTGGGGAAAAACTAATTCTGATTGGCTGGGCCTGGCTCCACAGTGGGTGGGCCTGACTCCCAAGTGGGTGGGCCTATGCCCTCCCAGGCCCACCCATGGCAGCGCCCCTGCCCAATCATGTGAAATCCATAGATTAGGGCCTAATACATTTATTTCAATTGACTGATTTCCTTATATGAACTGTAACTCAGGAAAATTGTTTCATGTTGCGTTTATATTTTTGTTCAGTATATATTTATTGAATATTATGTGAATCCTAGAAATTAAAAGGACCAATTTGCGTGCAATCAAGTAGCTTAATTTCTCAGATATCAAATACAATTTCAACAAAAGAATGTTTCAGGAATGCCAATCTTACCTGTTTCTAACTATAGAAACAATTTCAGGAAAATCTGAGATGGTGGGTGTCGGAATCCTCTTCCTTGTCCTTTTTAAGGTGGAATGACCCTATTAGCTCTCTCTCTCTCTGGGTCTCACCTCTCTATGTTCCTGCGGAGGTCAGACACCTGCACGTTGCCGCGGACCATGAGGGCACAGGCCAGGTACAGGCTGTGTTTGGGGTCAGCCCGGATCAGCTGGTGGTCTTTACTGAAGGCATCAGTGAACATCTGATCAAGCCTGAGGCAGACAGAGTGCACAGCTAAGGAACAACAAATATACAGAAGGGATACATGCCATTTACCTTTGACTCATTCAGCAGACACTATTATGGTGCCTAACAATAACAAATAAAGTGCATTCAACTAAGAAAAGTGAAATACCACACTAGCCCTTTTGCAGTACACTTCACAGGCCTGGACATGATCATTGGCACAATGTGCTGCTAATATATTTCCCACGTTCATCTTGAATAGAGGTTGACACAGGAGTGAAAATTCATTCCTGTTCCGTCTTGTCCTGTAAATTTTTTGCCTGTACTGTCCCAATCCCACAACAGTTCTATAACCCCACAACTTTCCTGTCCTGTCCCGATAACCCCCCCCCCCCCCCCTGTCCCGTGCTCATTTGAACACTCAGAAATCAGAAATAACTTATTCCTTTAGCGGCACTCTGCTGCGTGAGTTTATCCTTGATTTATTTGGCGTGGGCTACGGCCAAACAGTAGCCTGTGTTGAGTTTGGTTAATAAACTGGGAATTCGTAAACTAAATCCTCTGTCTGGACATTTGTTCATTTATGATCTAGCCAGGTCATTACAATATATACAGTGCATTCGGAAAGTATTCAGACCCCTTGACTTTTTCCACATTTTGTTAAATTATAGCCTTATTCTAAAATGGATTAAATTGTTTTTTCCCCCTCATCAATCTACATACAATACACCATAATGCTAATTTATAAATAATCTCTGTACTTTGCCCCATTCATCTTTCCCTCGATCCTGACTAGTCTCCCAGTACCTGCCGCTGAAAAACATCCCCACAGCATTATGCTGCCACCACCATGCTTCACCGTAGGGATGGTGCCAGATTTACTCCAGACGTGACGCTTGGCATTCAGGCCAAAGAGTTCAATCTTGGTTTCATCAGACCAGAGAATCTTGTTTCTCATGATCTGAGTCCTTTAGGTGCCTTTTGGCAAACTCCAAGCGGGCTGTCATGTGCCTTTTAATGAGGAGTGGCTTTTGTCTGGCCAATCTACCATAAAGTCCTGATTGGTGGAGTGCTGCAGAGATGGTTGTCCTTCTGGAAGGTTCTCTGGAGCTCTGTCAGAGTGACTATTGGGTTCTTGGTCACCTCCCTGACCAAGGCCCTTCTCCCCCGATTGCTCAGTTTGCCCGGGCATAGCAAAGGGTCTGAATACTTATGTAAATAAGGTATTTTGGCTTTTTATTTTAAATACATTTGCAAAAATGTCTAAAAACCTGTTTTCGCTTTGTCATTATGGGGTACTGTGTGTAGATTGATGAGGAACATTTTTTATTTAAGCAATTTTAGAATAAGGCTGTAACATAACAAAATATGGAAAAAGGGAAGGGATCTGAATACTTTCCAAATGCACTGTATATTATGTGAACTGTTGGAATCATATAAATAAAAATGAGTAGGCTATTCTAATTCTATGGTTGGTGTTGTTGTTTGTCATGACAATGAATGAAAAAGCCAGTATAGTAGGAGTTGTGACAGGGTAGAAACCAAAGTGTTGGTCAGTTTTTCCCAGGGGACCCAACCTTTTGAATAGAAATGTTATATTCTGACAATTATTTTAGAATCTGCTTCACCTATTCTCTCGGATTCAGAACATGACGTTGCACAAGCAACATTCTGGCACCACCACTGGCACGAGCCTGCATTATAGCTAACGTTTGCTAGCCAGATATGCCCTAGCTCCATAATCTTTGCTAGCTCAATGTATTTAGCTAGCCAGCATTAGCAGCTAACGCAAACATTATTTGCCACATGATGTGGAGCATGCTAAGACTAACATACTAGCTGTTGGCAGAGATAAAGATACAGAAACTAATAGTATAATACAAAACAACATGTGGATTGATATGAAGAAGCAAAGTTGAAAGCGGTATCGTTCTTGTTTCTTGAATGCATGGGCTAGCTAGCAGAAGCATGCAGACTCAAGCTGTCTCTAATGCATTTCGGAAACTCGGGACCTCAGAGTTCAAATAAAAAGTTATTTGCGTAGAGCTTCCTATTGTTTGATTCAGATATTTCCCAAGTGGGAAACTCTGGTATCATCTTTCTACAACGAGTAAGCATGTCGAGCATGTCACTCAAGCTGTGCCTGCTTGAGTGACACGGGGTGGAGCTTGGTGTGTCACTTGTGTGTCGGAAGCAAGCAGCTGCATGAGAGAGAGGGAAACTGGAGCGAGACGACTAACAGAGTAAACCAGAAAAAATGGACGTTACACGTATAGCGAAAAATATTTCTTTTAAATTGCAGCCTCTTCCGATATTGCACATGTCAATATCGCAATTTCAATTAAAATGTGATTACTTGTGCAGCCCTATCCCGTCCTGAACTTGACTCTAGAATGTAAGTCCTGTTCCTGCACGAATCCCGCAGGAGTCCTGTTCCCTGGTCAACCTCTAATCCAGAGATTCAATTTTGAGATACCTGGATTTATAACAAATGCGTAGTATCACGCTATCACTGTCACTGTTTTATACAGCACAGATCAGAGAAGACAGAAATGGATAAGACAAAGCTTTGCCATTCAATAACTGTCAACAAACGGTACTTGTACTGATGCCGGTGGAGGAGCTCCAAATATAATAACCTGAGTTACTTAAGAGTCTAAACAAATATGAGTAAAAATAGCAGTAGGGACAGCAGAGCAGACCTTCTGGTGGGGATGTTGACATCAGCCAGGGTGTAGAGAGGGGTGAGGCTGGGCACCAAGTAGTGCAGTCGAGGGAAGGGCACTAGGTTCATGGCTATCTCATTCAGGTCCATGTTGAGTGATCCCTCAAAACGAGCTGAACTGCAACATCAGAGAAACAAACAGTTAATTGATATCACACATCAGACATTTCAGAATCAAGCAGACAAACGCTATCGCCTAAAACTAACAACTAGTCTTCTTTATTGACATAAATAACCCCTTTAACAGTGCAATGACTGCACTGTGCAATTAAGTCGTTGGTGGTGGGTGGGTTTTTGAAATTCTATTGCAGCACTTAATTCAGAATTTCCTCTAAAATTTCTTTAAAAAAGACAGATGTTGATTTTTACACTGGCAGTAAAATGCACTGGAGGAGACCAGACTCAAACACCTGGAAGGCTTAATGAAGAGGGTCTGTGAAGGTCAATAAAAGGCCTAGTGCCACAGACAGCAGACAGTTTGTCTCCAGTAGTCTACCTGGTGATATTGAGCAGCAGGTTGGCTACGATGTTGTTCATGGCATCAAAAGGCTTCTCGGCTCCACTGACCCCTCCCTGGCCTGAGATGATGGCACTGTCCTTCTTGATCACAGAACCTGGCTTCCCACTGTGGGACATGTGCTTGATCTTGTTCATTATGTCTACCAATGACTGGAAGAGGAATCATAAGAATGGACAAATGGAAGGGAATTGTTATTTACAACAGTCAGTAACAGATTGTGAAACATTGTCATGTATCATATGCATAATAAGGAAATACCTTGCACGCACGCACACACACCTGATTCTCCACAGGGAGGACACAGTCGGCGTGCTCGGTGAGCTCTCGCATGGCCAGGACACTGTTGTAGGGGGAAGTGATGACATCGTCCTCTGCTGAGGGGTAGACTGAGGTGACGATACGACATACCTCGGGAAACTCCTCCTCCAGAAGTTTCAACACACAGGTGCCCAGGCCTGATCCAGTCCCTGACCATCACAGCATAGGACACAACACATTATGGTTATCCAAAACTTCACACTGAAAAAGCACCAATGCCGTTCATGTAGTAATAATGTGTTTAATAATGTGTTTCAGTAGTTATGAGACTATGAATACATTTGTACACTCCTGAGTCCTCACCTCCACCCATGGAGTGAATGAGAAAGAAGCACTGCAGGCAGTCACAATGCTCTGCTGCCCTCCTCAGCTGGTCCACGATCTGTTCCCTGTAGGCTGAGCCATACGTCCAGTGGCCCACTGCCCTGGAAAATAATAAACGGGTGGCACACTTGCCATTGTTTTACAAATTCATGTTATCAAACATAAAATGTACCTGCAATAGTACTGGTGGAAATGACTACTGGGTGCCAGTCTGGTGCTATCAGTCCTTGTCACTCATAGTCATGCCGTAAGAAATGAGCAATGGAGTTGGCAAGAGCACCAACAGATCTGGGACCAGGCTGGGAAATTACCATGTACAGCCTATACAGAACAAAAAAAATATTAAGTATTTTTGAAGGCATCTGAGATGGCACCCCGTGAGGCAGGCAGACAGTCCCTAACCAGTTGTTGCCTGAGCCGGATACATCAGTGATGAGCTGAGTGCTGTCAAACAATTCTCTCAGCGGGCCTTGTAGGATCTCATTCACCACACCCTCCTCCATGTCCACCAGCACCGCCTGTAGAAGACATTAGTCTTGTCAGAGGGTGTGAAGCCGACACACAAACACACATTAATCAAACTGTAGCAATAACTCATCACTGGAATTTACCCTGGCCTTCAGGGATTGGATCCTCCCACCGGTGATGTCACAAGATCCCCCAACGCTTCTCCTGGAAATACACATAGCAGGGAACCACAGCGGTCTTTTGGTTGTCTGACTGAACATGCACGTTTCACAGCCATGTAGTAGCTAGGGTTGAATGGATCACAGCAAGAGATTGGCGGGATGGAATTACCTTGAGTCAACATTCCGAAAGAAGCTGCTCAGCGCCTCATCGTAGATTCCTTTCTAAAAAAAATTAAAAATAGGAAAGACATGTTAGAGATACTGCTGTTCAGATAATGAATAGCCTATGCTATGTCCAATGGAAACATACCAGTATACTTACTTCCTGTCCCAATTCAACACAGCAAGTGATACAACAACAGGAGACAGGTATATTTAGGCTACCAGCCTGGACTTTTTCCACATCAAATCAAATATTTTACCTTTAATTATTTTCTTTAAAAAGTATTACTTACTTTATTGACATGGGAATGTTCCCGCAAAGCAAGATCCCAAAACCTGCAGCCCACCTGGTTACCACACTGTCCAACTGCAGAACACAGACCATGAAAGCTAAGGGGATAGTCAGTCATAGAAAATTATGAAACCAGCTGACCCATATAAACATTAGCTAGCTCTTCCAGTTTCAAGTAATGCTATTCCCGTTGATATTCCTTACTCATCATCAGCCATCTGGGTAACACAACTTCCGCCAACATGGCGCTGCTTTATTTACGAGACCACGGTAAACAATGTGCTCAATATACACAGCCCATCTGAAATTAGCCCACCCAACTACCTCATCCCCATATTGTTATTTATTTTGCTCATTTGCACCCCAGTATCTCTATTTGCACATCATCTCTTGCACATCTATCATTCCAGTGTTAATACTAATTGTAATTATTTTGCACTATAGCCTATTTATTGCCTTACCTCCATAACTTGCTACATTTGCACACACTGTATATATATTTTCTGTTGTATTTTTGACTTTATGTTTTGTTTTACCCCATATGTAACTCTGTGTTATTGTTTTTATCGCACTGCTTTGCTTTATCTTGGCCAGGTCGCAGTTGTAAATGAGAACTTGTTCTCAACTGGCTTACCTGGTTAAATAAAGGTTAAATAAAAAATAAAAAATATATAAAAAATATAGATCATCTTTGTCAATGCTCAAAAATCGTAGCAGACAGCAAACAAACTCACCTTGTACAACAACGGATTGTGTCATCACTGGAAATAATATCCGACGGTAACTTATTGCAACATTATATCGTTAACAGAACTTCACAAACTTTCAGCGCAAATGTACACGAATGTAACAAGACAGTTTGATAACCGCGGCACACGTTTGTCGCAAGTTGATAACGTAGATTTGTCATGGAAACAGAAAAACCGTTGACCAATGCAAATCGTTTCTTTCATCATATTTTCCCTTTAGTTTGACATCGGCTTGCATCTGTATGGCCGAGATGCGCGCGCGATGAATGTTGAAGCAATCGAAGAAGAACGCGATGAATCAGCGCAGAGGAATGTTCCATCTTACACTGTCATCATACGCTAGATGGCAGTATACTGTCGTTGAAATTCATACAACTCCCTCCTATCATAATCAACCCGATACAGGTAAGACCTTATTTATTGCCTTCACATACAGTAATCGTTTTTTTGTTTAGGGCCGACTACATCCAAAAGGTTGTATCGCTGCCCACTTCTGGATTCAAAGTTAAAAATAAAACCATACCACAAAGTCGCTGGGGCCTGAGAGGGTAGTACGGCTCGTGACAGCCTTTCATGTAACTTCGTAGAGGTCCTCCAATCCCAGAAACCGCTCCACAATTATGTCCGTTTTTCTGGACTTTTCCTCCACTTTGGTAGTGTCGTTGATCACTATAGCCACAAATACTACAAATCCCACCTTCTTAACATGTATAATATCTGGGTCCTGCTGATGAGAGGCAACACCTACCGCCTGCAGTGAAGGCCTACCCACCACCATGGGCCCTTCGGGACCATTCACTCCCTCAGCCCTCTTGACAGCAGCTGCATATGATACAGCATGTTCTGGTTGGCCCTGACTTTAGCCACCTAATTTTTTCATCCTAGTCGGGCATTCCAAAAATTTAGCAAAATGGTTCCCAGCACAATTGCAACATTTCACACAACCAATACCCATACCACAGTTAATATGTTCTTATCCACAACTTTCACACCTTGGCTTCTTTCTTTTACAGACACTTTCCACATGTCCAAAGGCACTACAGCGATCACACTGCATCAATCTTGGGACAAACACTGTTACATGGTAATTCACATATCCCAATTTCACCTCGGTAGGGAGGGACTGCTTCAAAAACGTGTAACTTGACATTTTAATACATTCAATAAGAATTGCAAGCATAATTCATTTTCAGAATTATTGCTAATCCGTTTACGACTATGAATATATATTCTGCTGTGAATCAAAAATACACTTGATGATTTTGAATCTGCGCGCTTGGAGTTCTGTCACTGTTGTCATGTTGTAGAAAGTTTTGGATGTTTGTAGGAAGAGATTTGCAAATAATAACATGAATTACGCTCTGGGGCAGGACGTTTTACTCCTGACCAATCAGTTCCCTCTGCCAAAACCACAGCCGCCTAACCATTGGCTGGATTTTTCCATCAATCAAATATCAGGAAGTAGAGCAAGAGCAAGTGAAGATGAGGTAAAGAAAACCAAAACAATCTACTTGAAGGGAATCGTCTCTTTTATCTGTGTACATCGATTTTTTTTTGTTGGGTGAAAAGGCATGACAGTAGTTTGCTTATCATGTGAAATATAATGGTACATTTCAGACAAACTCCAGACCAGCATTGCCAGCCGCTGTTGCGTTAGCTATCTGGCCTCTGACATTCTTCCTAGCTTTACTAACAACTGGCAACTTTATCAGGTAGCTTTAAATATGAGGCGAAAACGAATATGTTTACTAGTTAACCATCTGATTGATAGTTTATATAAATGCCATTAACGTTAGCGAGCTAAATTGAAACTGCTGGGGGGAAATGTTCCCAGTTAACTCCCACCATCATCACTGCAGTGCAGCTAATGTTAGCTAGGTTTCTAGAAAATAAAAACTATAGCTATATTTGTTAGCTATATTTTAAAGACTTGTTTCTGACTTTTGAACCCTTTTTGTCAAACTACTTCATTCCACTGCCTGTGTATTTATTAATTGGTGACTGAAAAAGTTGCAAAGAAAAATGTCCCCAATTTCACTGCAAATAGACTAGTAGGCTGTATTGGTTGGGTATCATTTGGCTGATGTGAACATTTACATGACTGTTTAGTTAGCCACGTTACTGACTGGGCATATTGTAATTCATGTTTTTGTAAGATCACTAGAAAGCAGCATGCTGCCAGACCACCACATGACCCTAGAGGTATTAGTAAAATGCTTATGAATTGGATGTTGTATGTGAATTGCCCATTTAGATCAATTATACTAACAAAATGGTTGGATTGTTCAGTAACGTGAAGTAAATGCTAACACTGCTTTGGTGATGAAAGGTACATCATTAATTTGTCATCTCCCTATCAGGCCACTCCATGCTGTGACAAGGGCCTGGATGGGGACACACATCTGCTTCAAGCTGCCTGACTGAATACTAGCCCTTCAGTGGTACCTTCCCCTTTTGATTACAACAAGAGTCTCGTTATCTCTGTCTTGTAGCCATTTAACATGTACTGTATGTAACAACTGTAATTCATACAAATTGCTACGAACACAAGAACTGACTTATATTCACTTGTCCCTGGCTGTGTTTAGACTGGCAGCCCAATTCTGATCTTTTTTTCCACTAATTGGAAAAATCAGCTCTTTTTCAGAGTTGATCTGATTGGTCAAAAGACCAATTAGTGAAAAAAGATCAGACTTGGGCTGCCTGTCTAAACGCAGCCTATTTGTCATATTCTTCAGTCTTGTTTTGGATATAAACTCAGCAAAAAAAGAAACATCCTCTCACTGTCAACTGTGTTTATTTTCAGCAAACTTAACATGTGTAAATATTTGTATGAACATAACAAGATTCAACAACTGAGACAAACTGAACAAGTTCCACAGACATGTGACTAACAGAAATTGAATAATGTGTCCCTGAACAAAGGGGGGGTCAAAATCAAAAGTAACAGTCAGTATCTGGTGTGGCCACCAGCTGCATTAAGTACTGCAGTGCATCTCCTCCTCATGGACTGCACCATATTTGCCAGTTCTTGCTGTGAGATGTTACCCCACTCTTCCACCAAGGCACCCGCAAGTTCCCAGACATTTCTGTGGGGAATGGCCCTCACCCTCCGATCCAACAGGTCCCAGACGTGCTCAATGGGATTGAGATCCGGGCTCTTCGCTGGCCATGGCAGAACACTGACATTCCTGTCTTGCAGGAAATCATGCACAGAACTTGCAGTATGGCTGGTGGCATTGTCATGCTGGAGGGTCATGTCAGGATGAGCCTGCAGGAAGGGTACCACATGAGGAAGGAGGATGTCTTCCCTGTAACGCACAGCGTTGAGATTGCCTGCAATGACAACAAGCTCAGTCCGATGATTCTGTGACACACCGCCCCAGACCATGACGGACCCTCCACCTCCAAATCGATCCCGCTCCAGAGTACAGGCCTCGGTGTAACGCTCATTCCTTCGACGATAAACGCGAATCCGACCATCACCCCTGGTGAGACAAAACCGCGACTCGTCAGTGAAGAGCACTTTTTGCCAGTCCTGTCTGGTCCAGCGATGGTGGGTTTGTGCCCATAGGCGACGTTGTTGCCGGTGATGTCTGGTGAGGACCTGCCTTACAACAGGCCTACAAGCCCTCAGTCTAGCCTCTCTCAGCCTATTGCGGACAGTCTGAGCACTGATGGAGGGATTGTGCGTTCCTGGTGTAACTCGGGCAGTTATTGTTGCCATCCTGTACCTGTCCCGCAGGTGTGATGTTCGGATGTACCTATCCTGTGCAGGTGTTGTTACACGTGGTCTGCCACTGCGAGGACGATCAGCTGTCCGTCCTGTCTCCCTGTAGCGCTGTCTTAGGCGTCTCACAGTATGGACATTGCAATTTATTGCCCTGGCCACATCTGCAGTCCTCATGCCTCCTTGCAGCATGCCTAAGGCACGTTCACGCAGATGAGCAGGGACCCTGGGCATCTTTCTTTTGGTGTTTTTCAGTCAGGCCTCTAGTGTCCTAAGTTTTCATAACTGTGACCTTAATTGCCTACCGTCTGTAAGCTGTTAGTGTCTTAACGACCGTTCCACAGGTGCATGTTCATTAATTGTGTTATGTTAACTGAACAAGCATGGGAAACAGTGTTTAAACCCTTTACAATGAAGATCTGTGAAGTTATTTTTTGATTTTTACGAATTATCTTTGAAAGACAGGGTCCTGAAAAAGGGATGTTTCTTTTTTTGCTGAGTTTATATATTTTAGTTGGCACCCCTGTGTGATGTCTTATATACATTAATAAAAATGTATTCACCTTTTGAGACTTTCATTGATTTTAAACCTTTTTCAATCATAAGCTGTAAGTGTTGTCTTGATGGAGAAAGTATGCATGTTGTCAGATGTTTAAGTTACAAGTAGTTTAAAAAAATAACTTTAGTAGCCTGTTATTTTTACTGTAACCTACAAAAAAAAAGAAACTTGAGTAGTTTATACCAAACTTAGATAGTTGCATTCTTCCTCGGCGAACTGTCTGCTGCTAGCTGACAACAGGGTGGCAGGTTTTCTGGATGTGCTGCTCCAGAGTTCCATGGCCCAGCAGACTCACCTGGGATAGGGGGATGACATGTTTGTTTTTAATAAAAGTCTGGGAGACTTAGAGGGAGGAGAGCGCATGAGTTTGAGTGAGTACAGTAAATCCAATCCAACCAATGGCCCTGGATAATTAAGCAATAAGGCCCGTGGGGTTATATGGGGGAGGCTTGTTGTGCTGTCTGTCAGAAAAGTTGCAAAGACTCTCCAACCAATTAAAAATGTAAAACAGCGTTTTTTTCCCCAACAAACAGTCTTGTTGGACATGCATTTTGGTTTGAAGGTAGCCTTCCTCTGTGGTTCAAGTTCTTCTTCATGTCTAACTTTGCTCTCTCTCCCTAACCCCTAAGCCCTCACCCCTGACCTCTCATTGGCCCAGGGCCACCTGTAAACCCCCCTAGTCACAGTATCTCTGACAGGGAATTACTCCAGGAGTAGACAGGTTTCTGGTGCATAGGGCTTCTCCACTCCGCATGAGTGGAGAATTAGCTATACATATATATTTTTAAATATACATGACTTACTGACATGGAGTGCTTCATGTTCCTGCTGGTAGCAGGCCTCAACCTGTATGCAGGGAAATGTCCTGCCTTGGAGGATTGTTGTATTCATCTCAACCAGGTGCCTGGAAATCATATGACAAACCTGCATAGATTAACAAAGGAAAATGGTAACTGTATTTAGTCAATTGAAGTCATGAAAACCATAGGTTCTTTACACAGGAGTGTATAGGTTTTTGTTCCAGCACCTAACTAACACCTCGTTCAACTAATTGTGGTCTAAAGTGAACAAAAACTTGCACAGTTTAGTCCCCTGGGACAGAAATCACCCACGTCTGTATTATTGAATGAGCTTCCCAAGTTACAAGCTTAGCTACAATTCTGCATGATGGAGAATAATGTGTGGATCTATTTCGATCATGATTTTACTTGCAAATCTCTTCCTAACAATGTACACAACTTTCTACAATGTGACAACAGTGACAGAACTCCGAGAGCGCGCAGATTCAAAATCTTCAAGTGTATTTTTATTCACAACAGAATATTCATAGTCGTAAATGGATGCTTTCAAATATGATTGAATGTATTCAAATGTAGAATTACAAGTTTGCTACCGTTGTTAAACCTTTCACACATCATGATACAAGCTTGCAAAATTAAATTGCACATTTGCGAATCGTAATTGCAACCACGAAACTCCTCAATCTCCCTGTTTCCCATTCTTTTGGCCCATAGTCCAATCTTCCTCGCTTTCACCGCCATTAGTTCCTAGATATACACCTGCTCCTGCCATCTTTTTCTCCGTTCCGGCCTCACTCTCTTTCTCTCTATCTCTCTCTGTGTGTGTGTGTGTGTGTGTGTGTGTGTGTGTGTGTGTGTGTGTGTGTGTGTGTGTGAGGGGAATAAACCAATAACAGCAAGGATTATTGAAGATACATTTTATTCATCAAGAAAAAAGTAGAAAAACAGCACTGTGACAAAGCAATGAAGACTATTTTGTTACATACAGATGTAGCAGCATTCAGATGACAAAATAGGGTGGTGGAAGCATTGTCTGGAACTGGACTTGGCTGCACTCCTACAGTACATCACAGCTCTCTTTGACAAAAATAAAAACTATACTTTAGGGTCCTATCAACCAAACACAAACCCATCCCTTTGAAATGGGATTTATGAGTTGTCTCAATGTAGATTAAAGGCCCAATGCAGCCTTTAAAATATATATATATATATATATCAATATCAAATCATTTCTGGGTAACAGTTAACTACCTTACTGTAATAGATTTCCATTAAAATGGGCAAAAATAATTTTTTTGCAAAAAACAACCTCAAACAACAATTTTGCTAGTACTGTCTGGGAATGGTGGGGAGTGGAAAACTAAAAACTAGCTGTTATTGGCAGAGAGGTTTGGAACTCTTTGTTATTGGTCTATCAACTGATGTACTGCATGGTGATGTCACCATGAAAAAACAAAAATGCCGCCCATGCAAACCTGCTGATTAGAAGGTCCTGTGTAGATTATCAGGAAATAACACTGATAAAAAATTATCTCACACTTTTACAGTGTTAGTTTCATCAGCTGTTGTACAATATGATATAAAACAATGCATTTTGACTGTACTGGGCCTTTAAGAAAATGAAGCTACATTTACAAGCCTTCTTCAGTTGGCTATAATATGAGCAGTGGTCCTTAATCACATCATGTTGCAGTCCTTGAAATAAATAAAAATACTGAGACTCTTTGGGAAACTCTTTTGGGGGATATTTTCTCATGTGAAACTAATTCATATTGCAGGGTTGGTTACGTTACCGGGTCATTCTCTTTTCCAAATAAAAACGTGCTTGTGAACATCGAACAAGAATAGACAATTTAAAACACAATGAAAATGGCTTATCATGCTTTATTGACAGTGTGGAAACTTGTTAGGAAGCAGAATTTGTTGCTGGAGAGCTGGGCTGTATTGGTTATGACAGGCCATTTAGGCAGCTGGACAGGAGCCCACACTGACGGCCCCGCTGACCAGGGCAGCTTTGCTGAAGATCACTTGGCTCTTGTTCACCATCAGGTTCCTCATACAGCCTGTGTAGGCCCTCCTTGTGGCAATACCTTCTGGGAGAAGAGATTCTAGGAAGATATATAATAAACAACATTAAAAACACATTTCCTTTTATTTTGCAAACTCACGGTTGATAGTGCTGCCTCACCCTGTAACCTATAAAAGTTGCAAGTGCAACAGTTTTGGATGTGTTTTGTTAGTTGGAATGTCAGATATTGAGTCTAGCAAAAACACTTTTGTGTGAAGGTCAGTAGTCTTGAAATACATGGCCTTGCCACTGACCTGGAGCTCCACCAATGAACACAGGGGTCCTGGCACTCTGGGCACTGGGGTTGAGAGGTCCCACCACATGGTTGACCTCTGAGTCCACATCCAGCTGGACTACATTGGCATCTCGGATCACTGTGAACCAGAGGCAGAAAGGACAACAGAACACATTGTTGTCAGTCACTGTACATAACATTGGCCAATCATTGCAAATTAACCGTGGTCCCATACTGTTTAAATCAGGGGCAGTCAATGCAATGAAGGGAGGTCTGTTACCTGTGATCCTGTGCCAGTTCCCATCACACAGACCCAGTCTAGGAGTGACCTGAGTGAAGAACTCACGGACCCCATTGTTCACCAGCACCAGCACCTGTGAGCATAGAACAATACTTGCATTGATGACAAGTCAAAGATCTACTAATAGCAAATTAGCAAATTACTACTGATTACATTGTATTAGTTGCTTACCGCTCCTTGATGAATATACATGGTTAGGTACTCCTCAGCTGCTGTGTAGACGTGCAGTAGCACCCCTGACGCCACACGAGGGCGCACCTCCACCACCAGCTCAAACTTCAGCCCCAGGTTGAACGTGTCATCTGAGGGAGACGGACAGAAAGAGTAATTCAAGTAAAGTCTGCTCTACCACCCCCTCTGTCCATTCTGAACCTCACCTTTAACGGCTGTAACATGGAATGTTTCACTGCGCTTCGGCCCAATGAGGCATGTGCACGTGTGAAACTTAGCCAGCCACAGTAGGGTGTGAAATTGCTCTGCGCTCATTCAAACAGCTGCAGCTTGGCTTCCAAGACCTTTGGGTCTGCAGCTCTCCTCCCCGCCCTCAACTTTTCCACCAGGCCAAATTTTCACCACAGCTGCACTGGGGATATCAAATTCCGATATCCTGTCTAGAGCCTCTCTGCTTCCACGTCTCTGTGGTGATTGGTGAGCAGCCCAGGGGTTTTCTCTGCTTTCCAGAGAAAATCTAACATGGCGTGTGATATAACAGACACGTTGTTTCCAAACAGCTACAGGCCCTGCCAAAGTATGTCCTGAAGATTGCAGCAAATCAATGTTTCACAAGCTTTTCCTTTGGTATCATACTTCAAATTAATCTGGTAAGGTTCAGCCACAGTATGAAGCCAGAAGGGCCTTGAGGAGAATCATATGTCATTGCTGTCTTAATTCCTAGCAAAATGGAGAGTCTTGGCAAAGTGTGTTTGTGTGTTACCGAAGATGACATATCCTCCCTCTTCAGAGAAGTATGTCCCCGGCTCAGAGAGTCCCTCGAAGCACGGCGTCACCCCGAAGGTCTGGGACACGGAGGACAGCCATTGGCCATTCAGCTGGAGGTTCTTCACACAGCCAGTGAAGCTGTATGCAGAGTTTCTCTATAGGAGGCAAATACAGCACAGGAAAGTGTAAATGGGTGGTAGTACAGATATCTGTAGGAAATATGTTCCACTATCAGATGCGGTCATGCAGAGTTTAAAGCAGAGAGGGGTCACGTTGATGGTTTCCTGTTTTCTGTGGGAAACGTATCATCTGAGCACAGCAGTCTGAAGTGAAAATACTTGGATGGCTCCCAGTGTGAACATATAATGGCAGAAAAGACTAGAGGACCATAAATCATCCCAGACATCTCTTATAATGCTCTTTATCAAAAGGTTAGGATTTTCACTCTTTTATTCTTCTTTAACGTTCTTGGCCAGGGTTTTCATGTGTTTCCAGGATTCCACTGTAAAAACATATTCTGCTCCATTTTCCTTCAGTAGTCTACTAGGCCCAGGGCTGCATTCCAGATGGCACCTTATTCCCTATATAGTGCACAACTTTTTGACCCTGGTCAAAAGTAGTGCACTACATAGGGAATAGGGTGCCATTTGGGATGCGGCCCTGGGCGCTAAGGGCTGTATCTTACCAGTAAGTTCTGCTGGGCTTTCCCTGGTGGCACCCCTCCCACGTAGAGGGGGCTGCTGACGTGCCAGGAGACGTTGGAGCCCTGAGCTCTATCCTCCAGCAGCGTCAGTCCATCAATGATTAATCGGCCCAGATTCCCATCACGAATAAAAATGACCTGCAGGAGGAGGGACAGGGCTGTCACACTGTAGTGTAGAACTATGTCACTGCTGAAAACAAGTGGCTTATCTCATAGAACAATCTATTTATGTGTGACGGATGTCAGAGGTAAAAGTGATGTATTTTAGTATATGGATAATGGGGAATAAGCACATTTACTTACATTGTGCCATGTTCCGTCGTTGTACTTCTCCTGGCTCTTGACCTTGACCCGTTGTTGACCCAGGTTGAAGGTGTACACCAGCTTCCCATGGGCCAGGAACAGAGCCATGTAGTTGTCCTCTGCCTCGTCTGATGCATAAAAGATGAGGCCAAACAAGGACTGGGTCTTCAGGGACAGGGAGAAGTGAGACCTGGGGGTAAAAGGTGCATTATAAACCGGGTGATTTGAGCCCTGAATGCTGATTGGCTGAAAGCCGTGGTATATTTCAGCACTAAGGCCTGAGAAGGGTTCGAGGGCCTTATTGCTTTTATAAAATGGTTACCAACATATTTAGAAAAATATGAATTACATTTTTTCATTAAAAACATGATTTTAGTAAATTAATTTTTGCATTCTGAAGTTGCTACCCAAGCGGGCTGGTCGTTAGTTATTTTCTTATGTTTTGACCCAGCCGTTAATTCTAATCATTCTATTCATTGGACGTTGCTATGCTAAACAAATCATTGGCATGTAGCTAGCAGAACTTTAATAAATAATGATTTAATAAATATCCAATAGGCCTACATAGGCCGCACTGCTCTGTTTATGGTTTCCATGGTGAATTATTAGTTTTGTGGTCATTCTTGGGCTAGCTAGCTAGCCTACTGGCACAGGAGAGACCGCATTTGTAAAATGATACATTGTTGCACAGGTAGTAGAGGCAGACAGGTAGGTTTATACAACCCCCAACTGTTGCAAACCAAATAGCAGCATGGAAAAATAATGCTGTAGATGCTTTTTTCCCTGAGGGAGATGAAGTTGATGAATTTACTGCCTGGGCTAGGGGACATGGAATTATGACATTAACACATCATGGTTGTCCCACAACTCCCGCATATCAACCAATCAGCATCCAGGATCCAAGCAACCCGTTTTATAGAAGACCTATACTGTTGTCATTATGTTGGTAACCAGTTTATAATAGCAATAAAGCACCTCAGGGGTTTATGGTATATGGCCAATATACCACGGCTAACTTCTGTATTCAGGCACTCCGCGTTGTGTCGTGCAAAAGAACAGCCCTTAGCTGTGCTATAGTGGCCATATACCATACCACCTCGTGCCTTATTGCTTAATTATAAGCAATTATAAGTAACTATACTTAAACCATTACTCAGAGACCCAGAGTAAAGTGCATGTGACTAGTACTTAGACCAAGAAAACAGAGTGGAGTTCATGTGTAGAGTGGGTTCATGATTGACCTTTGGTTGACCTCTGGTTGACGTCTGGTTGAACAATGACCTATGGTTGTAACCTCAGGTTGTGTCCCAAATGTCACCCTATTCCCTTTACAGTGTACTACTTGACCAGAGCCCTATAGATGCGGTAAAGAGGTCAATGGAATGCAGACCGTGGAGGATAGAAGAAGGACGCCGGATTGATCTAACAAAGTGGATATTCGTCAAACCGTCATGATTGATGTATTGTAACAGGCCCACAATGTGGTTAATAAAGTCTGATTTTGATATCTTTGGCTGTTTTTGCTGCATAACATTTAGAAGTTGTCCCTTTTCAGGTTTAGAGGAAGTGTATGCTAAATGCTAACTCCTGTTCAAATAAGCTGGTAGCATACAGTAGCTAGCATGCAGAAATCGGTGGTGGTAGTCAAAGTAATTTTTAACTGTAATGCAGTTGATTGGTGACAATGACATGAACATGTATTGGGGTTGACATCCATAAAAGTATTATACCATTTTTACCTCAACATAGTGTGAAATACACAAATAAACAATAGCCTAAATGTAGGAGAATTTTGCTGGGGGGCAATGAGGAGATTCGGGATCTTTCCCAGACTGCATTTTTCCTCCACGCGTCTCAATAGCATTTCCATTGTTTTGGTTGAGTTCCATTGACCTCTTTACCGCATCTATGGGCCCTGGTCAAAGGTATTACACTATATAGGGAATAGGGTGCTATTTGGGATGCAACCCGAGTGTTCTTCCCTGTCCTGGACTTACCTCTCAGTGAGGGACTCTGGGATGTCAGTGTACTCCTGCCTGCTGTTGGTGATACCCCCGTAGTGGTGGGCGTGGCGGGTGGCACGGGGCCTGGCGGACAGGTAGCATGGTGTCTCCTCTGTCTCTCCTGGCTCCTGCTCATCACTCTTCAGTCCCAACAGGCCTTGTGGCTGGTTGGACTTGTCTCTGCCCACCTTAGTGAGAGAAGGGAAGTTACTTGACTGTTAGTAGTGGGTCAATGCATGCCTATTGTTCAGTATACAGTATCATCTTTAAAGATCGAAACTAGGGGGAAGCAGCGCTACTGTTTGCCCCAGCGCCTTTGCTATTGTGGGGAAAGGAGCCTCCGGCAGCGTGGGAAAAAAATGGCACTACATATTCTGCTGTTCAATTGCGCGTGCAATGATGTCCGAGGAAACAGTGTTCGTTGTTTGGAGTAACTTCTTTGTTATTGTAATATCCCAAATGGACGTGGCAGTTTCACCAATTAAGGATTCCAGCTTTAAGTGATTATAGACTCTTTTAAGACTTGAAAAGACAGGGATTTTTTATGAATACATACTACATTTACGATTTGTATCCGCATTGGCAGGCATAAAAAAATTAAAAAATTTAGAAGCCAAACTTGAGTTAAATGACATGTATTTAAATTATCATTATTTATTTACCTTCCTAGTATGGCCCTGCTTGGTTTTGGCAGAGTTTTTGCTGTGCTTAGAGAGCAGGGCAGCGGGCGGTCGCTCCACAGGGCAGTCCTGCAGGGAGGTCTGGACATTCTCAGTGTACTTCTGAAAGTCCTCAGGCTCAATATCCCTGTCTTGTCTGAAGAGAGAAAGAGAGAAAGAGAGAGAGAGACTAGCAACTCAGTGCCAAAGACATAAGAGCCATAGAGATACTCACACACACACACAACTCTGTCTCCATGGAAACAAACTCCATATCCTCCCAACCCGCTCTCAACAGCTGCGCTATTCCTGTGCCTGGCTTTCTTCCTCTCATAGATACAGCTAGGCAGCTCGGTTTTCACCAACCAACCTGAGCCAAATGACCAATAAGCATGCTATCATAACAACGTTCTCTGCAGATAGGAAGTGTGTCACACTTGGACTCTTTCACTTGCTAGTATTAGATGCAATCCATTACAATCCATTACATCAATTGCATTAGGCTTTTAATGTGGTCTGAGTGCTGTGGCAGTGAGAGAGTGGCCAGGTCACCTGCTGATGTAGGCGTAGCTGATGCAGCCAGTGAAGTTCTTGATGCTGCTACTGGGAGAGCCTCCTAAGTAGAAGCTCCTCACTGTGGAGGCTGAGGGGGCGGAGGACGGACGTTTCTTCTCATGCTTGTCTTTGTCATCCACCACCAGCTCATATCTGATAGAGATAGATAGTAATCGGTCAATTGTTACAGTGAATAATTATAATCCATTTTGCTTTTAAATCACACTTTTAAATATGAAGAAATATAAATGTGGCTTGACAGCGAGGCAATATCGTAAAAAATACTTGGCACAAGATGTTTTTAGGATACATTGGATTCTTACTTGTCATTATTCACTGAAGCCACCAGGAAATGGGTCATTCCATCGTTGTACTGCTTCTTCTGTGATTTGACTCTGGTGCCTCTGGAGTTCAATACCACTGCTCCGTTCTCCAGGGCGATGGTAAACTCATCAGACTAAAGGAGGAAGAGAGTTTGCAGTCAAACAACAGTTGTATTTCCTTTGCAGTTCCTTTGGAACTCATATGAAAAAAAAACGATTTATTCAGGCAAGAATCAGTATACCCCTTCGATGTGGTAGAACAGGAGACCAGTAGGCTGCAGTGTCCTGAAGTTAAGGCCTCCCTCGAAGACGTCGAAGGGAGATATCTTTGCTGCAGACCCCAGGTAGCTCTCTCCAGTGAAGTAGGCTTTACGGGACATCTGTTATAATCCAAGACACAACAGGGACATTGTCAACTATTGTAGTTCAGTTGATTCTGTATACACTACTGATGCTTTATCTAGTAGCCTTTCAAATGGATTACAGTACATACAAAGGACTCCTCAGGACAACCGCTGCTGATGCCAATAGTGCCAGGTTCCTCCAGGAGGTTAAAGTCTTTCTTCTGGAACTGGAAGCCCTTCACACAGCCCTTCAGCCCCATCAGGGAGGACAGCTCAGGCCTGGGGGAGAGGGAATCGGCTCAGAGTCACATAGGGCATTGGGGAACAAACCAGCCGGAACAATCAAAACCCTGCTGTCCAACTGTACTCAGTCTAATGCAAATGTTACAATCTGTTGATATTGTGTTACAATTGTCAACTATACTTTCAAAGTTAGACCTCTTAAGGTCCTCGGATTGGTGTGAGGAAGTGCACGTGTGTGGTTAGATAACTGACTCACCTGGAGAGGAGAATGCGCAAGGGGGCCCCACCTATGTAGATATCGGAGAAGGGCAGCGTTTTTTTCTCATTCTCCATGGACTTCACGTGACTCTTGTCCACCAATAGAATGATCTTCTTGGAGTAATGATAGATGATTGACACCTATAAAAAAAACCCAGCACAGCTTAGATTGGATTAGGCCTACTGTTGAAAGGACATTAATTTAATTCGCATCTCAATAGGCACACCCCTGCCGACAGAAAGACAATGGGTTGATTTAGATTTACCTCATGGTATCTTGCGTCATTGATCTGTAGTTTAGGTAAGTTACTCTCCATGACGATCGGGCCTCCACTGAAGCCAAAGTCGTACATGAGACGTAGGAAGCCATTCTTCAACTCTAACAGGAAGAAGTTGTCCTGGAAATAATTATTGAATTATTGTTTTTTTCTAGAGTCATTCTTCCAAGTTACATGATGCAGAAAAAGTATTGGTAAATCTCTCTATGCTCTCTGAAGTATTGCAAGGCATAGCATTGCATCACTGACTGACTGACTATGTTGCTGGTTCAAAACTAAAGGTGACATTTTCACTACTATATTTACCCCGTTGACCATGAGTAACAGGATGCCGTTGTTTGCTACTGTCCGAACAGCAATGTCAAACCGGGTGACAATGCCAAATTTACCCCTCCTTTCCATGTTGTTGATGAGGGCATATCCAGTTCCGTCAAACAGGTAGCTGGCGATACGACTCTGTGAGAATGCCAGCTTATACCTGATAGGGCAAAGAAAACAATAATAATAATAATAATATGCCATTTAGCAGACGCTTTTATCCAAAGCGACTTACAGTCATGCGTGCATACATTTTTGTGTATGGGTGGTCCCGGGGTTCAATGTTAGAGTTAAGTCGAAATGAAGTGACTTGTCTGAAGGAGCCTCAGATGGAGACATGTGGACCCTTTAAGGGCAGAGGTAATATCTAAAGTTCCCAACAAAAACATCTGGACAAGATACAGTATATCATACCTGGGACAAGGTGTTGAAGCAACTACATCCATCTTGTGGGTCTGTTTGAAATTGTACAGACTGATGACATCGTTATTCAAAGAGGCCAACTCGATGCAGCCCACGAAAGGAGCTAGGCTGAGTGCAGGTGGAAGCTACAAGAAAAACAAAACATTCAGAATCTTATCTTGGAAGGCGATGCAGCCCACGAAAGGAGCTAGGCTGAGTGCAGGTGGAAGCTACAAGAAAAACAAAACATTCAGAATCTTATCTTGGAAGGGAAAAGTACATAGAGAGTCATCACAATACTGATTCAATCCTGCTGTGTCAATGGTTCATGGGTGAAGTACAGTTTACATCAACACTGTATGATGGAAATGGTCTGCTATGCATTAGCCAATGCCACAGAACTCTGATCAGAGGTTGATGTCATATCCTGTTAGAAAGTAATACCGTACCTTGACATCAGTGGGGACACCACCCACGAAGAAGACAGTGTCTTCAGGGTCCAGGTTGAACAGGGAGTCGGTGCCAAAGGCTTCGCCCTTTTGGATGAACTTCTGCTCGTCAGTGGACGTCTGACTGGGTACGGTAAGGAACACTTTTCCATGTCTGCCCAGCCTGTCAAAACGAAGACACAAAGCGGCGTGAATAATCAGTCACATCAACACCATTACATCCTGCATGGGCAGAACAGCCTCATAGCTCCCTGTGAGTGGTTAGACTAGACAGGTGTCCTGTGTGTGTGAATGGATGGACGGTCTTTAGCAAGGTCGCAAATCTGGACAGTATGTGCTTTAGCCAAGTTCTTTGTCATTGGTTGTCAGTCATGAAACATGCATGGCATGACAACAGACACGACAGATGTCTTATCTAATAAGCATTAGCTGATCTGCTACCAGGCTATGCCAGTCTATCTGTGTGACTGGATCTGTTGCTTAGATAACGCTCTACTGTACCTCTCCACTTTGATGAGGTTGAAGACTGGAGGCCATTGGCTGACAGGCTTTGAACCCAGCGGGATTTCAACATCTTCCCCTCCCAGGTTGTAGACGTACACCAGGTTGTCATTCTTGATAGCCAGACCCATGTAGTCTTTCTTACCCTATATGATATGTAGGAGAGAAACCAAGGTGACAGGTTTTATACAACATAATGCATGTACTGTAATATGGAATCCCTGCCTGCGATCTTATTCAGGAAAATCTCCTAATCTTTGCTTTATAAAACCAACGAAGGGTCACAGAGTGCCATTTCTAAGCATCAAGCAGACTTACACAAACACCACTGTATAATTTACAGCAGTGTCACCAGGGTAAGCAGCATCATTAAAGAGAACAGAGAGACCCAGAGAGGAGAGCTCTGCCGTCATTAAGCTCCTGTGGATGGGGGGTAACGGCATTTATGTAAATGAGCCCTGACTTTGAAGGCAAATGCACAAACAACAGGCGTCTCCTGGAAACCTTTTGAAAAAGGCAACTGTCTGCTCTCAAAGGCCTGTTCTGCTCACATGATCACAACAAACCATTAATCTGCACACAAGCTGCTCTCTCCCTTTTATCTCAAGCCATCCTCAGGGTCCAAGTCTGCAAAGTTTCAATAGCAGATCTGGGCCATTCTGCAACCCCCTCCTCCCACCCACCCACTTATTGCACACAATAGAAAAATACCTCAGTATTATGACAGGGATTGATGTGTTATATACTGCTCATTGCTAGCCTGATCCCAGATGTGTTTATGCTGAATGGCTAACTCCCATGGTTGTGGCATGACAACAAAAGCAGTCGGCTATACAGGACAAATAGATCTGCCTTAGAAAAGAGCCAAGCTGCTGAACCCAGCACCAGCCCCCTATTCCCTGTTCCCCCCTCTCCCCCCAGCCTCCTCACGTTTCTGTCACCCAGATAGAAGATGAAGCGGTCCTCAATAGGGTCCTTATCTGGGTCCACCCTGATGAACAGGCTGATGGTGGTCACTGTCTTAAGGTCCGCCACGTTGGTGTGGGGCTGCACCTCAACCGACGACTGACCGTTGAACTTCATGGACACTTGGACCTATGGTGTAACAAAACATGATATATCTGTGTCATACAGGACTCGATTATGAACAAGACTTGGGATTATAGTAACACAAGACTATACAGGGTTTTTCATTGGTGGTTGAAAGTACATTTCGGTTGTGATATTAGTGATTGTTCAGGTGATAATATTGACCTTCTTGGCCACACTCCTGGCCTGGGCGATGAGCTCTCTGATCCTGATGATGTTGGTGGTCACGTTGTTCACTGGCTTCTTCTCCTCAATGACACGCAGCTTGTCCAGCAGCTCAGGAACCAGCTCAGACAGGTTCTCAACTAAAAACCCCACCATGGATGGAGAGAAAGATTACAATAATTAACAACAACCACTTTTTTCTTCAATTAACACTTACTAGTTTGAGTGTAATGCTTAGTCATTTAGTCCTCTCTGTTGAGGATTGAAATACTGTAGAAGTGTTAATGAGTGTACTGTACCTGCTTCGCCAGCGGCGACTACAGCACGGTCGAAGGCTGCAGCAGAGTAATCTTGGTTCTTCATGTTGGTGGCCCACTCCTCTACCTTCTCGTGGATGGGGGTGATGGTCTGCAGGACCTCCACGGAGTGGTTAAGGGTGCCTTCAGCCACCTCCTTGGTGAGCTCCAGACGCTTGGTGGTTCTGTCTGGAAGGTCAGAGTGGAATTCAGAACAACAAATTCAGTACAGAGATGAGTAGAGCGATCTTGGAATGGCAGTGAATACAATTATGTGTACGTCAGAGACCCTAGATAGGCTATGGTCCAGAACAAGAATGTGTTTTACCTGGCTCAATTCCCTTGATATCTTTCAGTACTTCCGCTAGTTTTTTGGTGTTGTCATCCATGGTCTCCTTGGTCTCCTCAATATATTTAATCTTGTCCAGAACCTCAGCTTCAACCTCTGTTGAAATAATTCACACATGCATCATTGAGGAGAACCTGTACAATCTAGTCTAACAATAATCAGACAATGCTCAATCTAAAAAATATGTCATACCAAGTTGCTCAGAACGCAATGAAATAGATTCCTTGAAGATGTTGTCACTCTGGGTCTTCAGGAATCCCAGTTGTGTGTTGATCCCATTGATGGCCTGCCATAGACAGCACAATTTTAGCTTATCAATTGAAAACCACTCTATATTAGCCTAAATACTGTATGTAGCTAATGTAGCTAACTGCTGCACATTTCAGACGACCTACATCCTCAGCTCTTGTTGCTAAATCCAGTGTTGTCAGTCCAGTGATGTTGGCCTCTTCAATGTACTGGACAATGTTGTTGTATACATTGGCTGCATCCAGAGCATTCTGCACGAATCCGTTGGCATCGCTGCGTTTCAGATCACTAGGTGAAAAGAAACGTACAACAACGTCTTTGTAAAGCATTAAGGATAAAGAACATAGCTGTAGTGTTGGCCTACTTTTAACTGTGATACTACTACTGCACTACTCATTTGTGCTTCAAGTAAAGTGTGATTGAGTGTTGATCAGTGTTGGATAAACATGTTCAATGGTGGTTTTGTTCTTGAATGTGGTCGGCATTATAATGGAATAAAGTGGGTAATCAAGTGTAGTCGTGTTTAGTAGTTAGTTGGTTGGTTCTTCAATGTGATGTGCATTAGAGTGATGCCATTATGAGATCACTACTAAATAACATCACTACTACTCACTACTCCAGCTCGTCCGCTTGACTCTGTAGATCCTTTGCGTGGTCCTGGGCTCTCTGGACCAGGTCTCTGTCTGCCAGGGACAGCGCCTCAGTCTTCTCCTGCAGCAGCTTGCTGGCGCCATCGATCGCAGCGTGGTACTCAGTCACGTTCTACACAGATACAGACCCCATTCTAAGACTTAACTAACAAAGTTAACTCTGAATGATTCTATTTCCCCACTGACTAAACCAATAGACAGGCAATTGACTTAAAGGGATACCTCGGGATTTTGGCAATGAAGCCCTATGCTTACCATTGATGTTCAGTCATTGTGCTAACGCTAGTTAGCAATTGCGCTAATGGTAGTTAGCAACATTCTTCATGCACAGACATACAAATGGTATCCATGAGTTCATCTGACTCTGGGGAAGAAGACAAAGTGCTTCATTTCCAAAATCCTGAAGTATTTGAAACCGAAATGTACTTAATGAGGGTAGTATACAATATTATGAGTTGTTTAGAAAATGCCATCAGAGGGCGTCAGAGTTTGCATCAGCGTTTTTGATCTCATGCAATTCCAAATATGTGGTAATATCATTTTGGGTGTCTGTTAGATTTGTCATGGATTCATACTAAGTGCATGGCCAATACATGGTACTCTCCCTGTTATGCCATACAGTGCCTTTAAAAAGTATTCACACCCCTTGACTTTTTCCACATTGTGTTGTGTTAAGGCCTGAATTTAAAATGGATTACATTTAGATTTTATGTCACTGGCCTACACACAATACCCCATAATGTCAAAGTGGAATTATGTTTTGAGAAATGTTTACTAATTAATACAACTGAAAAGCTGAAATGTCTTGAGTCAATAATAATAATATAATAATAATATATAATATGCCATTTAGCAGACGCTTTTATCCAAAGCGACTTACAGTCATGCGTGCATACATTTTTGTGTATGGGTGGTCCCGGGGATCAAACCCACTACCTTGGCGTTACAAGCGCCGTGCTCTACCAGCTGAGCTACAGAGGACCACAATAAGAATTCAACCCCTTTTACGGCAAGCCTAAATAAGTTCAGGAGTAAAACTTTGCTTAACAAGTCACATGATATGTTGCATTGACTCACTCTGTATGCAATAATAGTGTTTAACATTATTTTTGAATGACTACCTCATCTTTGTAACAAATACAAAGATATGTAAGATCCCTCAGTCGAGCACTGAATTTCAAAGACAGATTCAACCACAAAGACCAGGGAGGTTTTCCAATGCCTCGCAAAGAAGGGCACCTATTGGTAGATGGGCAAAAAAAAAGCAGACGTTCAATATCCTTTTGAACATGGTGAAGTGATTAATTACACTTTGGACTTTGTATCGATACTCAGTTGCCGGAGAGGAAGGAAACCGCTCAGGGATTTCACCATGAGGCCAATGATGACTTTAAAACCTTTACAAAGTTTAATGACTGTGATAGGAGAAAACTGAAAATGGATCAACAACATTGTAGTTACTCCACAATACTAACCTAAATGACAGTGTGAAAAGAAGGAAGACTGTCAAAAATACACATTTTCCAAAACATGCATCCTGAATAAGGCACTAAAGTAAAACTGCAAAAAATTGGCAAAAAAAAATGTCCTGAATACAAAGCGTTATGTTGGGGCAAAACCAACACAACACATCACTGAGTACCACTCTTCATATTTTCAAGCATGGTGGTGGCTGCATCATATTATGGGTATGCTTGTCATCGGCAAGGACTAGGGAGTTTTTTTCAGGAAAAAAATTAACGGAATAGAGCTAAGCACATGCACAATCCTAGTGGAAAACCTGGTTCAGTCTGCTTTCCAACAGACACTGGGAGACAAATTCACCTTTCAGCAGGACAATACACTAAAACACAAGGCTAAATATACACCTGAGTTGTTTACCAAAATGACATTGAATGTTCCTGAGTAGCCTAGTTCCAGTTTTGACTTAAATTGGCTTGAAAATCTATGGCAAGACTTGAAAATGGCTGTCCAGCAATGATCAACAACTAACTTGACAGAGCTTAAATAATTTTTTTAATAATCATTTGCAAATATTGTACAATCCAGGTGTGCAAAGCTCTTAGAGACTTACCCAGAAAGACTCACAGCTGTAATCGCTGCCAAAGGTGATTCTAACATGTATTGACTCAGGGGTGTGAATATGTATGTAAATGAGATATATATATATATATATATATATATATATATATATATATATATATATATATTTTTTTTTTTTTTTTTTGTGTGTGTACTTTTTACCCCTTTTTCTCCCCAATTTCATGATATCCAATTGGTAGTTGCAATCTTGTCCCATCGCTGCAACTCCCGTACAGACTCGGGTGAGGCAAAGGTCGAGAGCCATGCGTCCTCCGAAACACGACCCCGCCAAGCCGCACTGCTTCTTGACACACTGCTCGCTTAACCCGGAAGCCAGCCGCACCAATGTGTCGGAGAAAACTGAAGTCAGCGTGCATGCGCCCGGCCCGCCACAAGGAGTCGCTAGAGCGCGATGGGACAAGGACATCCCAGCCGGCCAAACCCTCCCCTAACCCGGACGACGCTGGGCCAATTGTGCGCCACCTCATGGGTCTCCCGGTCGTAGCCGGCTGCGACGCAGCCTGGGGTCGAACCCGGGTTTGTAGTGAAGCCTCTAGCACTGCGATGCAGTGCCTTAGACCGCTTTTCCACTCGGGAGGCCCCCAAAATTAGATATTTCTGCATTTAATTTTCAATACATTTGCAAACATTTTCTAAAAACATGTCTTCACTTTGTCATTATGGGGTAGATGGGTGAGAAATAAAAAGTATATTTAATCCATTTTGAATTCAGGCACAACATAATGTGGAATAAGTAAAGGGTTATGAATACTTTCTGAAGGCACTGTATTCAAAACATGCACGGAAACAATCCAATCCATCGTAATTACATGTATAATTCAGGTGACCTCATTCAGTGGGTCCAAAATACAAAGCTTTCAGGAATAGGTTAATGGTGACTGTGGTGTGTACAGAAAGATAACTTACCTGCACCAGGAGATCCATCTCAGCAACAGTATTCTCAGTGTCCATGATGAGGTCTTCAGCAGTCTGCAAGGTGTCATTCACAGCTTCGTAGTTTTCCATCAGTTTCTGCTGCTTGGCCTGGGAGAGAGAGTGGACAGGACTGGTGACTACTTGAATACATTATAGTAGCCTGATGTTCAGTCATATCTTTCTGTTTTAGTACAGAGCAGAGGAGGCTGGTGGGAGGAGCTATAGGAGGACAGGCTCATTGTAATGGCTGGAATGGAATAAATATAATGGTATCAAACACATCAAACATATGGAAACCACGTTTGACTCCGTTCCATTTCAGCCATTACAATGAGCCCATCCTCCAATAGCTCCTCCCACCAGCCTCCATTGGTACAGAGAGTATACAATATGTGTAGTGAGTACAGGTTATGTACCGTATGTCTCCCATATGAACATTATTATCATAAAAGTAGGTACAATAATATGAAATGTCAAAATAAAACTATGAAAGACCTTAAATGTGTTTTGCCCCAAAGATAGAGATATTTGTTGACAAAGATATAAGTATAGTACAGTAACATCATCCTACCCCCATAGTAACCCTGGCTTTGTTTCTGTTGCTACGACTAGTGTTGACCAATCTGCTTTGGGAAGGAAGAGCCCCAGATTATGGGAGGCCTCCTGTTTGGACAGTGCACCATTCATGGCATTGGTTTACAGCAGAGGCCCTGATCATGGAGATAACACACACATACAGCACTGCAGCAGCTGGCTTCTCCAAGCTCCACTGGAGCACAACCACAATGGGCCCATAATGTCAACTTGAGCATGACAACAGGCCAGTCTGTGTTATAAAAATTATCACAATCCCTCAGGTTTTCACACCATAATGTATAGGAACAACAGGGCTGTTGTATTGTATTTGTGATCTAAAAAGCAGAACAGAAACGCCCCAGACTGAAATAAATGTTAAGGAGCTTTACAAAATGACTATACACATGATACCCCATTCAATGTGAAGCAGCTGTAGGTATTTAACTCTAAGGGGCACAGCCTCTTTATATTGGGATATGATTGTGTTGTGCAGTAATGCATCTCCCCCAGTCTGTGCCTCCTAACAATCCATAACAGCTGTTTCTGTGTTACTGTTCTCTACTACTAAATACCATGGGTAATTGAGTTCTCTGGCAGACTTTGGGAACAATAACAATCCCCATAATGTACGGTAGATAGAGAGAAATGATCTGGTGTATTCCTTGGCAGGAGCAGGACAGTGTTGCTTCCCAGTGATAAAGCCAAGCTGAACTCGTGCAACATTCAGGGGGAAGATAGAGGTAGACTGCACTGAGGCAGAACTGAACAACATCAAACTCCCCCAGAGCAGGCTTGAGCTGCACTTATCTTTTTAGCAGGGCATTCTCACAGTGAGCTGTAGTAATGAAACCCATGCTGACGAACATAGAGAGCAGGGAGTCAGGGAACCAGAGAGCCAGGGAGTTAGGCAAGCAGTCAGTCAGTCAGTCAGTCAGTCAGTCAGTCAGGCAGCCAGTCAGGAAGTCAGCTAGAGACATTTGGGGAGCCAGGAGGAGAGCGGCTCCCGGCGGCACGGTCTGGGCCAAGCGGAGTCCGGTTCGTGGAAGTTACCTCACTCCTCTGGAATTTGACGGTGTTGGCCTTGTTCATGTCCTCCGTCTCTTGGACAGTGTTGGCAGCCTTCTGGAGGATCTCCTGGGCCTCAGAGAGCTTTTTGGTGAAGCGGAAGAGCACCTCCCGTACTGGGGCCACACGGCCGTCTGTACTGATCAGCTTCTTCTCCAGCTGACGCATGCGTCTAAGGACTGGACAACACACAAACAGGACCACAAATGCAGCCTCTTGTAACACATCATCAAAAATGTGTGTGTGTTTGTGTGTGTGTGCGCATGCATGTGTTGTCCTCACGGTCGTGGGCCTCAGTGGACTCATCGGTGGCGATGGGCTCTCGTGGGGACAGGTCCAGTTTCTTCATCAAGGTCACCATGCCCTCGGCCATGGCCGTCTTCTTTCTGATGACCTCTGGGTCCAGGTCCTGATGTACACTGTACAGCTCCCAGTCACTGATCATTTCTGTGAGACACAAACATAACACAGAGCACAGGGTGAAGGAAGGCTGGGATGTGACTGAGGCCTCGTTACCAGAAGCACCCCACGTAAATAAGTAAAACGCTGATAAATGGATGACAGTAGGAAATACAGCAACAGTGATTTGGATTTAAATCTTAAAGCAAGGCGGCATTCAAAAGTTATTGGATATCATCTATCAACATTTATAACATACATAAAAGCCTTAATAATCTCAGGGAGGTGTACGGTACTCAAAGAGGCATAGCAGTGTAGCTTTAGCACGCTTAAAAATACCTTCAATGAGTACGTTGAGGGCGGTGAGGTTAGTGGTCAGCTCGTCAGCCAGAGTGACGCTTTGTAGTGTGTCTTCATCCACTCTGTCCCCCATGGACTTCACTACATTCTCCTGGCCCACCACAAACACCACACAGATCAGTGACAAAGTCAAGACATGACAAACACCACAGAACACACAAATCAATCACACAGTCAGGACACTACCACTACAGCTCAATAAAATAGATTTGATGGCTCTGAGAGATAAGATAACTGAATTACACTCCCCTATGTATTTTTTGTACAGTGAAGTTATTTTCTCCAGGATTTTCTATTTGAGGTCAAATGTTTTTTCTCAGGTGACAGTACATAATGTCACGTTTTATTCTAGGGTATTCATACATATCTGTTTTACCAAAAATATTTGGACAAATTCACTTATAGTTGGTCAAAAGTTTAGTAATTTGCCCCATATTCCTAGCATGCAATGACTACATCAAGCTTGTGACTTTACAAACTTGTTGGATGCATTTGAAGTTTGTTTTGGTTGTGTTTCGGATTATGTTGTGCCCAATATAAATAGTTTTCTGTATGTGGACTTTATTTTACCTCCAGAGTAATGTAAACAGTGAAAGAGGGAGGAAGAGGAGTGTGAGTGAGTTAGATGAGTGATGAAGGTGTCCTCTTACTGTCTCTGCCAGATGGTTCATGTCTGAGAGTAGAGCAGCACTGGCCTCCTCCAGATGCCCCGTCTGTGTACTCATCAGAGCTGACTTATTCCTCCAGTTCATAAACTGAGTCTGAAAACAAAACATAGGAGAAATTAGATGCACTTACACAATACTATTACAATACAGTAAATGCATGTTAGGATTGTGAGAAGAAAAGTGTGTGATGTGCACTGTACAATGGTTGGTGTATTGGTAGGTTAGTCGGTTGGTTGGTTGGTTGGGTGGTTGGTTGGGTGTTTAGTGTGTGAGATTTGCCAATAGCCAGTGGCTTTGTAATAGTAAAACTCCTGAAGTTGATTTGCTTATTTCTCTTATTTAAATCAGAATGAACTGATAATATAGTTGTGTATAAACATAATTGAGTCCAAACTATATCAGCGTGAGCAGAAAGAGAGGCTCTACTGTACCTGCAGACGGAGGGCAGTGTAGTTGTAGTACTTGAGTCTGTCATTGGCTGCAGCCCCAGTGGAGATGTTCAACACACTGACCTTCACCTGGTCCAGCGTCTTATTGGACAGCTTCAGGTCACCAATCAGGTGCCAGATACACTCATCACAACCTGATAGGAGGGAGGAACCAAATTAAACGCAAATTATTTTCTATGTTATTTCCCCAACATCACATCATGCTAACGTCCAACACAAATAAATGGTTGTTTAAGATGAACTGAAACGTTCATTTTTATTTCTAACCAGGCCCTCTTACTGATGTTGCAGAGGTTGACCGTGGGTGCTTCAGGGAGACATTCCCCAGTGTGCATGTCACAGTGGCCGCTTGCACAGTCACATTCTGGATGGAAGAAACAGACACACACATCCACTTCATATAGCTACAGTTGATTACATGTCGAGTTCCCTTCATCAAGTTTAATGCTTTATCAGCTGGACATGTGAGAGTCAGTCTGGGTACCAAAAATATGATGGAACCCATGGTGAGGATTATGGCTGGGAAGGAGTGCTGCTGCACATGCTGAGTGCTTTGGTACTGGCACTGACCTTGTACTGTATATAGCTTCTTATTATTTATACTTTTTTGATATTGAATACTGCACTGTTGGGTAGGGCCTGCAAGTGAAAGGTGCAATTTGCCGAAATCGTTCCGCCATTTCCTGGTTGCAAATATTCTAATAGTTCGCCTAATTTCAGTTTATGGGACAAAACAATCTATGCATAGTGTAGAGAATCATTGGACCATCTAAACCGCTGTGAAATATATTTTCAATAACCAAAGATATTGTATTTTCAGCTGTTTGAAGCTGGTGTACAAAACCAAAGTAAAAGACGCAAAAACTAAAGTTAAGAACGGGAAGCATAGAAATAGCGCAACAGCTCTACCTCTTCTTAACGAGAATGACAGATCTATAACTCACATTTCGATGTGAATTTGGTTGGGTCGCCCAAAAGTTACATTGCAGCTTTAAGCATTTCACTATACTTGTGCATGTGACAAATCAAACTTCCCTGGTTCTCTGTACTGTGGCTGTGGGATGGTTTTGGCAGCTGGCCAGATAAATTGGGGCTGGGAGGTGATGTCAGAGGAAAGTCGGATGCTAGCTGCAGTCTGTCCCTGTGGTTGTGTACAGATGTGTACAGCTGGCCCTGGGGTTGCAGATCGCAGCGGATGCCTGCCTGACATCATGTATGAGTGGGTGTGGGTACGGTGGACTGGCTAGCTAGCTGCAGTAAAACTCTGGGAAAAACATAATCTGTTCTGAATGTTTGACCAAACTGGTCTGGGTGGTTTATGTCCTTGAATGTGTGAAACACAGAGAGGGTGAGTTTTTACATGTATGACAGACACTAGCTTTTGATTCCAGGATATCCTGCATGTTGGTGATTGAGACGGGAGTATGGTAACATACAATTAGACAGATACAAGACTTACTCTGGCACCCTGAGGGGCCGTAGTTCCAGTGGTCTGGGAGGCAGCGCTCGCAGTATCGGCCTCCGGCCCCTGGTTGGCACTGGCAGCTGTGGGTCAGAGGATGACAGGTAGGCCGGAGACCGGCAGGCCCACAGTCACACCTCCGGCAGCCCTGGCAACCGTTGAAACCTGTGTGACCCTCCTAAAGCACATTATAGACACAAGCCTTATAGTTAGTTTTGCTTGTAATTGTTGTTCTTGCTGTTGTTAATTATACACTGCTCAAAAAAATAAAGGGAACACTTAAACAACACAATGTAACTCCAAGTCAATCACACTTCTGTGAAATCAAACTGTCCACTTAGGAAGCAACACTGATTGACAATACATTTCACATGCTGTTGTGAAAATGGAATAGACAACAGGTGGAAATTATAGGCAATTAGCAAGACACCCCCAATAAAGAAGTGGTTCTGCAGGTGGTGACCACAGACCACTTCTCAGTTCCTATGCTTCCTGGCTGATGTTTTGGTCACTTTTGAATGCTGGCGGTGCTTTCGCTCTAGTGGTAGCATGAGACGGAGTCTACAACCCACACAAGTGGCTCAGGTAGTGCAGCTCATCCAGGATGGCACATCAATGCGAGCTGTGGCAAGAAGGTTTGCTGTGTCTGTCAGCGTAGTGTCCAGAGCATGGAGGCGCTACCAGGAGACAGGCCAGTACATCAGGAGACGTGGAGGAGGCCGTAGGAGTGCAACAACCCAGCAGCAGGACCGCTACCTCCGCCTTTGTGCAAGGAGGAGCAGGAGGAGCACTGCCAGAGCCCTGCAAAATGACCTCCAGCAGGCCACAAATGTGCATGTGTCTGCTCAAACGGTCAGAAACAGACTCCATGAGGGTGGTATGAGGGCCCGACGTCCACAGGTGGGGGTTGTGCTTACAGCCCAACACCGTGCAGGACGTTTGGCATTTGCCAGAGAACACCAAGATTGGCAAATTCGCCACTGGCGCCCTGTGCTCTTCACAGATGAAAGCAGGTTCACACTGAGCACATGTGACAGACGTGACAGAATCTGGAGACGCCGTGGAGAACGTTCTGCTGCCTGCAACATCCTCCAGCATGACCGGTTTGGCGGTGGGTCAGTCATGGTGTGGGGTGGCATTTCTTTGGGGGGCCGCACAGCCCTCCATGTGCTCGCCAGAGGTAGCCTGACTGCCATTAGGTACCGAGATGAGATCCTCAGACCCCTTGTGAGACCATATGCTGGTGCGGTTGGCCCTGGGTTCCTCCTAATGCAAGACAATGCTAGACCTCATGTGGCTGGAGTGTGTCAGCAGTTCCTGCAAGAGGAAGGCATTGATGCTATGGACTGGCCCGCCCGTTCCCCAGACCTGAATCCAATTGAGCACATCTGGGACATCATGTCTCGCTCCATCCACCAACGCCACGTTGCACCACAGACTGTCCAGGAGTTGGCCACCTCATCAGGAGCATGCCCAGGCGTTGTAGGGAGGTCATACAGGCACGTGGAGGCCACACACACTACTGAGCCTCATTTTGACTTGTTTTAAGGACATTACATCAAAGTTGGATCAGCCTCTAGTGTGGTTTTCCACTTTAATTTTGAGGGTGACTCCAAATCCAGACCTCCATGGGTTGATACATTTGATCTCCATTGATAATTTTTGTGTGATTTTGTTGTCAGCACATTCAACTATGTAAAGAAAAAAGTATTTAATAAGATGATTTCATTCATTCAGATCTAGGATGTGTTGTTTAAGTGTTCCCTTTATTTTTCTGAGCAGTGTATATTCACAGTAGCCCAAATAATCTTGTCTGCTCTCTTCTACACCTGATTTGCTTAGTTATAAGGAAAGACTGTCCAACAGTGTGAATGTGTGACAACATGGTTGTAAGGCTCGCCTTGATAAGGCCCTTGAGCGACTCACCTCACATTGGTCACAGAGTCGGCCGGTGACACCAGGCTTACAGTGACACGTCCCGGTCCTGTCATCACACGAAGCTGTCCCGCACTTACTGCACTCACACGCTGTAGCTCAGGACACACTCATAGTTAATACAGCACAGGTCAAAGAAGTATTACATGGCCACAATAGAAAAGGTTATTTTTGTCCTTGCGGAGGCCTAAAATACAAATGCTAATCCTGCAACAGATTGACAAGGAGTTTCCCATGTCCACTAGTATTCTATGACGTTTTCTACAAGTGACCAGAAGATTGACTCTTTTTCTCATAGAGTTACTAGAGCTTGACTTTCCATGATGCTATTCTTAACCTTGTGCCATGTGCACATCAGTGTATATGTGTTCTACTGTACTGTCTCTGAGGCATGCAGGTCTTGTGTCATTAGAGCATGGCAGGAATTCTCACTACCCAGCCTGCCAAACTGTGGAAACACACAAAATAGACTTCGTTTCACATAGAGCTTTGTGATTTGCTTATGTCTATAACACCCATTATGAGCAACACAAGGGGGAATTGTTAGAGCTCTATTGAAGGCAAATCCATAGTAAACCTTTAAGACAAAGAGCAAGGTAAAAGCAGGGTTCAAATACAGAGTTGAGCATGGCAAATGACTGCTCATGGACATATCTTCACCCTCCAGACAAGTGGGTATCATTTTTAGACATATAAATATCTGTTTTTTTCCTGGATGATTTTCCATGGGTAGTCTTCATTGACTGTAGGGCTGACTTGACTTAGTGGAGCAACGGCCTTAGGGTAAGTCATGTTTAATAGTACTCTTGACAGTTGGCACGCACCTCTGCAGTTCTTGGCACTGATGGCATCGCCGTAGAAACCCGGGGCACACCGTTCACAGTTGGCTCCAGCCGTGTCCGCCCAGCAGTTCTGACAGAAGCCGGTCACGTTGTGGCACTCATTGAAGATGTGGTTGGGGTCCGAGTTACCGTTACAGTCACACCTTTTACAGGAGTCACCAATCACCATGGGGTTGCCATAGAAACCTGGAGCACATCTGGGTGAGGAAGATGCAAGGTGATTGCCAATAATTGTTTGACTTAGGATGTCTTATCACTTATACTGAAACATTACTGTTATTTGAAAGCATTTCCAAATATTTTCCTTTCATGTTGAGAAAAATCGGCCCGTATTCAAAATGTAGAAATAGTGAAAATGCAAGAGATTAATTTGTGGCTATTTGAGCTGATTTAATGTTATGAGTGTAATTGCTCCCGTGGTGGAGTTGCAGTAACCCATGGTTGTGGCCAAGCCAAGTCCCTGTCAGCACTGACCTCTCACAGTAATGTCCAGCATAGCCCTCTTGGCACTTGCACCGTAGGATGTTACTGCTTCTGTCACAGTGCTCTGCAAAGCTGGCCAGACACACAGGGGAAAGAATGTCAGTCAGTGAGCTCTGCCTGCCAACACACAGCCCACTGGGCACAGACGTCATTTCAGCGTCTAGTTTTGATTGACATTTGGTTGGCTAACGTGAATTCAACGTGAAATCAGCAACAAATGTCATTAAAAGTTGGGTGAGAAAAAGACGAAATTCCCTAACGTTGATGACTTTTTGCAAATCCAATCAGTTTTTCACATTGATTCAACGTCATCGGATTTGTATTTTTTTATGACGTGGAAACAACGTTGATTCAACCAGTTTCTGCCTAGTGGGAGGCTTCTCCCTGGAGGGCCGACACAACAGTAGGGTCTGGATGTACGGACTCTATGGCTTACTTGTTGGAGGGGATAGAGAGGGGACAGGCGCACGGCCGGCAGGAGTGTCGTCCGTATGTGGTGACGTCAGGCATGTATCCATCTTCACAGATCTCACAGAAATCCCCAGTGGTGTGGTCCTGACATGACTGTATGGTAGGGGAGATTGGGGTAAATTGAGGTTGGGGTCTCTATAAGCTTGAATATGAGTTCCTAAACCTAGCATGAAAGTTCATCCTTGTGGCTGTGTGGGCTAATATAGTAAAAATGTTTGCCTTGGGGTAAGTTGAGCCATTGGCCTTGGGGTAAGTTGAAGTGTTTTCTTCCCAGACGTAATGCAAGGCATTATCGCTGGGATATGAGGTAACAACAGAGCCTGGCCTATGTTAAAAGTGTTTTAAAAAGTACAAAGTGTTTGTTTGCTGTTAAGCCGGTGTTAAAAGATGCTTAAAATGATTAAAAGACCAAAATTATTTTGATTGTGTTGAATTGTGTTTGGGAAATTAAGATAAACATGGTTTTAAATAGGTAGTGGTAATATTGAATTCAGTACAGAACGTTGAAGGCGGCTTAACCTAACCTATCCCGCGGCTCAACTTACCCCATACCCGGACCGGAGTAAGTTGTGCCAAGAGACCACTTTTTTTGGACAAGCTATGTTTTCAAAACTGTAATGTTTACATGAATTCTGATTATTTCCAGGCATACACATCACCCTAAAATATATGTAGATATCTTTGAGAGAAAGAATACTATATTTCCCATGAAGGAGTGATGCTGAATGTAAAAAACAGCTCAACTTACCCAACTCTACCCTAAAGAGTGTAATCTAGTTGAACACTATTACTGATATGATATTAGATTGTAATCTAAAGATTGTAATCTATTACACCACAGTGTAATAATGATTAATAAAGAGGATGTAATACATGGGAAAATACTTACTATACAAATGCCTGTGATGTCCTCACACGTTTCTGAATGGCCTTTGCAGTTACATGGTAGGCATTTGTTCTGGTTACTGAGGAAATATCCTTTTGCACACACCTAGGAGAGGGAACATGAGGGAGATTTTTTAAAACAGAGTACAACCTCAGTTTCATACAAATAAAAATGTGCCCCTGAATCTGATCTATCTTAAAATGAACCAGTTTAATGGCTGCAGAATTAGAAACATATTGACCAGAGAGCAGCTGGGTTCCTGACATTAATGCCAAATTGCTAACGAGGCACTCTATCATTCAACAGCAATTTCAGAAAGTAGAGCACCTGGAATCATTTTGGCCAGACTGGCTTAGGATGTCTGTCATCAATGGAATACAACGTTCCACTGTTTTCCACAACATCTCTTATCAAACACACTCACGTTCCTTCGTAGGAAAAGAGGCTCTCTTATTCAGCTACTGTAAGATGTGAGAGCTAAGTACAGTACTTGACCAGGACAAAATTATTACATACTGGATACTACTCTATAATACTTATCAGGCATTTACAGAATGTCAGTTACACAAAACAATTGTTCCCAATTCACTCTGCCACTGGTAGTGGTGTGGATTAAACTTCAGGGATGTGGGAACGACAGTCCCAGCTCCGACATCTCAGAGTTCCTTCCTCACACGGCCGACACGGAATATATGAGACAGTACTTTTAATCACCCCACGTCTGGTAGATGTAAATCCACTTAGAGGCGGTTTCCTACTGCAGTGTGATGTCAGAGTTCAGTAACCCCCCCCCCCCCCCCCCACACACACACACACACATCACTTTGATCTTCGGTCACCCCATTCAAAGAGCGCTCTGATCATACAATACTACTCTGTTCATATTGGCCTGCTGTAAGAATGCCAAGTTTTGCCCCCTTGTTCCATCCAGTCAATTGGACATTGATGCTGTGTCCAGAGTGGCTGGCACAAATACGTTATATACATTCCAGAGATACTGTATGCACCCAGTTGTGATGCATATTTTCCCTTGATTTATTCGGAGCAGGCCGTGAGACAAAGAAATGCCTCTCCAGTGAACTAATGTGAAACATCCTGTGAACAGCAGTGCTTTCATGACCAGAGCAGATTTTTCCTGTAGCCCCTTCCTTCCTGTGGCTTTTCTGACCTATAGTAAGCAAAGTAAATAAGAACAGACTTATACATCATATTGTTATGATGTTATATGATGTCCTGGTTATATGGACTACAGGTTAGTTCAATCAATTCTACTGACCTTATGTGCACACACATACAGTATGTTTGCATTACAACTCCTGTAGCTCAGTTGGTAGAGCATGGTGCTTGCAACGCCAGAGTTGTGGGTTCGATTCCCACGGGGGGCCAGTATGAAGAATGTATGCACTCACTAACTGTAAGTCGCTCTGGATAAGAGTGTCTGCTAAAATGACTAAAAATGTAAAAAAATAAAAAGTAAAATGACATACTAAAGAGTAGGTGTTATAAACTAGGCCAGACATAATGTAAAATGATCTGACTGGGTCCTGGGACGATAAGCAGTCTAGAGATCCATATCACAGATGAGGCCATTGGACAAGGGTTCTACTCCACCACAGAATGTTAGTCCACCAGTTGTAGTGGTGGCTGACAGTGCTGAAGAATGACCCTTCATTGCTAATGACTGGATTTAGAATGATTAGCTGTGTGACATCCTGTGATGGGCCAAACAGCTGGATGATGCATATACAACCAGACCCATGGGACAAGAGGTTCCTGGGAAAGATGGAGCAGAATCAGCAGATGGTTTAGTGTGGGATAGGCTATGTATGTCCCAAATGGCACCCTATTCCCTACATAGTGCACTACTTTTGACCACCAAGGCCAATACAGTAGGGTTCTGGTCAAAGGTAGTGCACTATATAGGGAATAGGGTGCCATTTGGGACGCAAAATGTAGAAGTGTGTATACAACCCAGCAGCCTTTGCACCATGTCATATCTAATTACATTATTTCCTGTTCGTATTAATGCTTTCATTAACATTTCATTTAGTTTAGAATCCCCTTTCATTCAAAAACCAAGCCCAAACTTTCGGTGATATTTCCCCTGGGCATAGGGAGTAATCCTGTGATACTGAAAATGAACCCCTCAATAAGATTTTACAGCATGGTGAGTGCTCTAATCCGCTCCTAAGTGGCATGAACATTGAAATAATTCACATCTGTAGCCTTCTGGTCCTCTATGAATGTCCCCTGTAATGTGAGCAATTTCTGAACTTCTTCTCTGTGTGCCCACTACTGTAGAGAACAAAGATGACATTCACCATGCAGTATAGCCTTTCTGTGTTTCATATGCAGCAGCATGTCCCAAAGACTAGGTCAATGTGTTCCACTTCTAACAGGACTGAACATTGTTAAATGGTATGCGTTTATCACTAGCTGTTCATATCATGTGTTCAGAAGTTCTATAGTAGGCCTACTTTATTAGATTCACAAGATTCACCATGAGTCTGCCTCTATCTCTGCCTCTGGGACAGCGCTGAATAAATACAGTGGGTTTGAGCTCAGGCAAAAAAACAAGAATTGGCTTCAAACAGGAATTCAGTCCAAAGTCAACAACTTCAGGTCTGAGGCTGTGGGACTGTGTGGCTGTGGCATCTTTCTCTCTTTGCAATGGGAACAACAAACCATGTGCACCCTCTTCCTCCCTGATCCCACTCCTCACAATAAGGGGCAGATAGCTTATTGACTTTGGCCCTGGTGCAGGCTTCAGTCCCTGGCTTAGTGGTAAACTTCTCGGAAGACACTGGGGGAAAAGGGCCTGGTTAGGTCATGTGAATTTCATCATAATCCAATAACAGAGCAGAGACGATATGTCTGCAGTGGAGAGGCCTCATTCTCCTCATGGGACTCTGGTATTAGAATGCTCACAGAACAAGTAAACAATCTTCACATTTCACAAGAGGCGGAAGATCATCAATTCTCAATCGAAACACTATGGGGGGTCTGCTCCCTGCCCCTCCCCCCACACACATCTAGCTATTCAATTCATTGTTCTTACATTAGTCTAGCTCTGGACACATTGTTTTGCTTGTGTCCCCCTGAGATAGAAGAAGGCCTCTTTAAGCTAGATGCCCATTCTTTGGGTCTCCATTGGCCCACAAACAGGAAATATCAGCCTGTACCCAGTCTACCCACTATAAATATGTCAGCAGCACATCTTGTATTGTTTCTCATGCCCTTTCTGCCCTCTGTGTTCCCTCTATGTGTGTTGCTCAACACTTGGCAGCTGGTTTCCATTAGGGCTCTATCGGGGGCCAGTGGGTGCCAGTAGAGAATGGCACGGCCCTCATCGGGGTCTCGGCTGGAGCTCCGCCACTAATAGCCCGACCCCAGGCGGAACACAGAGGGTTGAGACGCAGCACTGAGTGGCCAGAGTGCGGCCATAGAGATATGGATCCACGCAGCAAGATCTTCTCACACCCAAACCCACCCAGCACTTCACAAATGTCTAAGAAGCACACTGACTGACTCACAAACCTGTCTGTCTTACAGTGGCTTTCAAATCTAAACCCATTAGGGTTTAGCTACAGAAGCATTCAGCACAATTCTTTGACATGATACAGTCCAAAGGATATGACTCTTTTCACAGTCGTGGAAAAGTTTGCAACAACAACAGGCCCTCTATATTTAGCTGTGATAAGACACTGGAAGCCTGCTATGCATCCTGTACCAGCCAAGCAGAGGAAAAACTAAAAGTCTGGTCTTACTTTCACCACCGAACGCTGTTCCAAATTTAAACCATTGGGAGCCGCTGGGCAGACGATCCCTGAGAGGATGCTGGAGAAAACAAGGCAGAGGCAGGGCAGAGCTCTAGTAGCAGACATGTCTGTGTGTTAGTCCAGTGGAGCACTGCTCCCTCTCCCTCTCTGTCTCTCCCTGTCCTGTCTGTAGTGAAGTCTCTCTGGGACACAGGCAGCTCTCTCTCTCTCCCTCGCTCCACTGCACCCGTTGGTTTCACTTCTCCACTGGTCCGACCTCCAGATGCAGTGCCTGCGCCAGCCCAGCCCCAAGTCCTGTAAAACTGTGTGGACTTCCTCCTCTCTCTCCTCCCCCTCTCCTCTCAACTCCCCCCTATGCCTCCCCAGCGGACCTGCCTCTCCCCAGAGCATGAGCTTAAATCACATACATATGGGAAGTCTGGAGAGAGGGAGAGAGAGAGGGAGAGAAAGGGGGGGAGAGAGAGGGGGAGAGAGAGGGGAGGGAGAGAGGGAGAGAGAGGGGAGAGAGAGAGAGAGAGGGTGAGAGAAAGGGGCGAGAGAGAGGGGGGAGATGGAGCAATAGTGAGTTCACTAGACTAGTGTGTATGTCCAGCATGCAGGCAGACAGACAGTGTAGTGTAGACATCCAGACGGCATACAGTTGAAGTCGGAAGTTTACATACACCTTAGCCAAATACATTTCAACTCAGTTTTTCACAATTCCTGACATTTAATCCTGGTAAAAATTCCCTGTCTTAGGTCAGTTAGGATCACCACTTTATTTTAAGAATGTGAAATGTCAGAATAAAAGTAGAGATAATTATTTCTTTCAGCTTTTATTTCTTTCATCACATTCCCAGTGGGTCAGAAGTTTACATACACTCAATTTGTAATTGGTAGCATTGCCTTTAAATTGTTTAACTTGGGTCACACGTTTCGGGTAGCCTTCCACAAGCTTCCCACAATAAGGTGGGTGAATTTTGGCCCATTCCTCCTGACAGAGCTGGTGTAACTGAGTCAGGTTTGTAGGCCTCCTTGCTCGCACACGCTTTTTCAGTTCTGTCCACACATTTTCTATAGGATTGAGGTCAGGGCTTTGTGATGGCCACTCCAGTAGCTTGACTTTGTTATCCTTAAGCCATTTTGCCACAACTTTGGAAGTATGCTTGGGGTCATTGTCCATTTGGAAGACCCATTTGCGACCAAGCTTTAACTTCCAGACTGATGTCTTGAGATGTTGCTTCAATATATCCACATAATTTTCCTTCCTCATGAAGCCATCTATTTTGTGAAGTGCACCAGTCCCTCCTGCAGCAAAGCACCCCCACAGTATGATGCTGCCACCCCCATGCTTCACGGTTGGGATGATGTTCTTCGGCTTGTAAGCCCACCCCCTTTTTCCTTCAAACATAACTGTGGTCATTATGGCCAAACAGTTCTATTTTTGTTTCATCAGACCAGAGGACAGTTCACCAAAAAGTACGATATTTGTCCAAATGTGCAGTTGCAAACCGTAGTCTGGCTTTTTTATGGCGGTTTTGGAGCAGTGCCTTCTTCCTTGCTGAGCGGCATTTCAGGTTATGTCGATATAGGACTTGTTTTACTGTGGATATAGATACTTTTGTACCTGTTTCCTCCAGCATCTTCACAAGGTCCTTTGCTGTTGTTCTGGGATTGATTTTCACTTTTCGCACCAAAGTACATTCATCTCTAGGAGACAAAACGCGTCTCCTTCTCGAGCGGTATGACGACTGCGTGGTCCCATGCTGTTTATACTTGCGTACTATTGTTTGTACAGATGAACGTGGTACCTTCAGGCGTTTGGAAATTGTTCCCAAGGATGAACCATACTTGTGGAGGTCTACAATTTTTTTCTGAGGTCTTGGCTGATTTCTTTTCATTTTCCCATGATGTCAAGCAAAGAGGCACTGAGTTTGAAGGTAGACCTCAAATGATGTCAATTAGCCTATCAGAAGCTTCTAAAGCCATGACATAATTTTCTGGAATTTTCCAAGCTGTTTAAAGGCACAGTCAACTTAGTGTATGTGAACTTCTGACCCACTGGAATTGTGATACAGTGAATTATAAGTGAAATAATCTGTCTGTAAACAATTGTTGGAAAAATTACTTGTGTCATGCACAAAGTAGATGTCCTAACCGACTTGCCAAAACTATAGTTTGTTAACAAGACATTTGTGTAGTGGTTAAAAAACGAGTTTTAATGACTCCAACCTAAGTCTATGGAAACTTCCAACTTCAACTGTATCTACCTCTGACTGTCAGAGTCACATTGAGAGTGTTGTCTGGCAGCAGTCGCCTCCGTTTGCAGGGTCCGTGTGTGGCACCCTTTCACCTTGGGGGCCTGAGCAGCAGACACAACCCCCAACCCCCCCCCTCTGCTCCACTCGTCCAGGAAGAGAGGGCAGCCGGAATAAGCCTCAGCACTCTGTCTGTAGTACAGGCTGAAGAACTAACAGCTGCCCTCCCACCCCAACTCCTTACCCTTCTCCTCCACCTCTCTCCCTTGCCGGCACTGCCTCTCTGTTTGTTTACCCAGGTCAGACTGTCAAAGAAGGTGATTCATTTATGAAAAATGTGCTTCCCCACATCAGGAAGAGGCCGGTAACTGACTGACTGACTGCTTCTTTCAGTCACAAAGGAAGTATTGTTCAAACTTTGGGAGAACTATAGTCTAAAATCAAACTATGGTTCTGTGTATGTGTTTTTATGTGTATAGGCATTTTTAATGCAGAAACTCAAGACTATAAAGAGTGATGTCATGCCGGACATTAGATTGTGACAGGGTGGTTTTGTTCTCGCTTCCTCTCTCTGCCTACAAAAAGTGTGTTGTAAGCTGTTCCAAATGCGGCTGAGTTGTGCCATTGGTCCTGACTGGACCATGTGGAAGCTATATGTCTCAGATGACCAATAAACAGGTCGTCAAATTCCATTGATGCATGTTAGGGATGTTCCTTTTAACTCTTACTTCCACGCAAGAGCAAAACAACACCACAACAACATGGCAGTTAACCACTTCTACTTGAATGGGACACATCAGAGGAGAGCAAACACCAACCTTTATAATATGCATAGGGTTTCTCTCTCTCACACAGACACAGCACACACAATGCCTTATGTAAGGTTTGTGAGAGGCTGAGACCTCATAATATGTTGTACCAATTTACAATAATTATAACCGTAACCAAAAACAGCAATTCAGCATTCTGAAACCCCCAAGTTCTCAGCAAGGTTTGTCTAAACTTCTCTGGCTGCATGTTGAAGAGGATGTTGAGGAGACTGTGAGTCTCCTCTTGGTCTCGAGTGTCCCTCCCCCCTGTTTGCCCCATTGCACATTGGTATTCTCAGCAGAGGGTCGGTCTGTCTAAACACAGGGGGAGATCACTGACAAGGAGGAGGAGATCACTCACAGGGCAGTGCCTTCTGGAATGATCTGTGGGCTTCACAGAGGTTCACTGCGTCATGGGTAAATCAGTCTGGGGTGGTCTACACTGCCCCATTCAGCCCACTGAGACCAGGAGTCACAGCAAGGAAATCAATCTGATGAAAAGCCTGGAATGAGGCTGCCCGCCCCTCCTCGCCCACTGAATACTACAACAGGCATGACGCTGCTGCCCTCTGAACAAAATAATGAAAGAGATCTGATGTATGGCGCTGCCGCCACCTGAGACAGTCAGTTCTGCATTGTTCATTGGTGTTCAATTATGTTGTTCTGTGTGCCCTACTGCGTCAGGATCCTTTCACTGCTCTGAATAATAAGGAATTTAATTAGAGGCTACTGCCAGTACATTATTTAGGTGTTTTGATAGAGACAGATGCTATCTAACCCCAATCTCCCATTTATCTAACATTTATCTAACGTCCAGTATGGGCTGAGAATGTCATGGTACTGTATGGAGAGGGAGTCTTTACTGCTGCACATGAGTGTGTGGTTGATTAAAGTGATGAAGCGTTTTTGATGATAGACCTTTTCTCTGGCTGCTTGGACTTGGCATGTGGCAGAGAGTGAAAGAGGATCTCCTAGGCTCAGCCACACAGCTGTAAGGGACAAGGAGGGGGACAAACAGGGGTGTGGGGGGTCAGGACGCTCTTGGACTCTCTGATCTCCCTCTCACTCCAGGAGAGACGGTAAAGCCAGTCTGCGTCCCCCTTCCCCCCTACTCTATGTGACCCTGCTCAGCCTAACCCTGTTACGGTGGAATGAGGTATACATTTCACAGGCGAAATGACTTGGGTTAGGTCTAACACCCAAACTGTTTTCAAAATGAACTCGAGGACACTTAGTTGACCATAGAGACTGACAAAATAAGAAAAACATGCTTACTTTTCATTTCAGACCATACAAGTTGTAAGGGCTAGAGTAAAGGGGACAAACATACCCTTGGAGTACTTTACACTCAGTTGGGCCATAGTAAAGTAAAGTGGAGGATACAGTCCCAAACGGCACCCTGTTCCCTAAATAGTGCACTACTTTTGACCAGGGCCTATGGGGCTCCGGTCAACTGTAGCAGTGGCGTCATGACCATAGGGGGCACAGTGGCACGTGCCCCAATATTGTTTTTGTTTAATTTTTGGTTGTTGTTTCTCTGTAATACTACTAGCCACCTAGACATTTTATGAAGTTGGCTTTAGCTAGCCCAGATAGGTTCCCAATCTCCCAACCTCATAACTAGCTACCAAGAAGCCATTTCAGGCTATCAATCTGTCACGGTTTCGGCCGAGGCTGCCTCTCTTCCTTGCTCGGGCAGGCTTCGGCGTTCGTCGTCTCCGGAATACTAGCTGCCACCGTTGTATGTTTCTATGTTCGTTTGGTCTTGTCTGGAATTGTACACCTGTTGTCGTTTAGTGTCATTAGTGTCCTATAAGTTCTCGTAGTGTTTGTCAGGTGTTGTGAGTGATTGTTTCCTATGTCGTGTTGGTGCGCTACCCTTTTCGGTGTGCTATTTGTAGCTTGCCTCCTTTGTATTTTAGGAGAGGATTTTCGCACATGTTTAGTGCGCCCGTTTCTTTACGCCTGTGTGCGCATTTTCTCGCCTCCGGGCTGTTTGGATTGTGTTTTTTGTGTGCTCTACTAAAAGTCTTTGTTGGACTTAACTTCTGCGTCCTGCGCCTGATTCCACACCACACCCACCTACAGCACCTACTGACACAATCAAGTAGCTAGCTTGTCTTTTCTATCTTAGCTGGCATAGAAAAATCTATCTATCTTAGACTTTAGAAAAACAAGTAATTACTAAATGTAGTGAATAAGACATTCCTTTCAATCTTGTACCCAGATTTTATCAGAGATGCAGAGAAGCATATGTTGTTTCTTTAATGGCCAAATGCAGTCTAAAACATTATTTTATATATTTCCACACTATGAGGTTGGAATAATACTGTGAAATTGTGAAAATTATGATGCCCTTTTAGTGCAAGAGTTTTTGAAAATGTTGCATGTTTTGGTGGGATGGAGTTTTGGCCTGCCTGGTGACATCACCATGCGGTAAATTATTTAATAGACCAATAAGAAAGAGAGTTCCAAACCTCTCTGCCAATAACTCGTTTTCAGTTTTCCCCTCCCCATTCACACCACTCCCAGACAGTTCTATTTAATTTCTTGCTTGAGAAAATGCTCTTTGCTAAGAAGCTCTTTAAAAAAAATAAAAAAAATAAAAAAGTTAAACAATCACAGTAAGGTACTTAATTGTTACCCAGAAATGATTTGATATTGAGATTTTAAAAAATGGATGCATTGTACCTTTAAAAAAATAACCACCAGTCTTAACCAGACAGCTCAAGAGGTACTGTATCCTTAGATAAGCTGAAAATCAAACATATTTTTTACATAGATTTCAGCATAATGATAATGCTCTAGATTGCAGGAAAAAGCTGTTTCAGGTGTTTGGAAAATGCAACATTCTCCAACTTCTGGACTGGGGGCTTAGCCCCGCTCCAGATTATCCCCCCCCCCCCCCCCCAGCCATCCTCACGTACTTTGTGCCCCCTCAGATTTTTGGAGTGCATTACGCCCCTGAAAGGTAGTGCACTATACAGGGAATAGGGTGACATTTGGGATGCATCCACTGAAGCAACATGGTGAAGGATATACAGTATGCATCACTTCCTGGTCAGGGTATGACGATTATCCAAACATAGGCCACCTGATGATGACGAGGACCGAATCAAAGAACAGGAAACATAGATTTGTTTATATCACTGGTTCCAAGAGTTGAGATAGAATGCAATTCATTCCCACCTGGTCTAAACATACGTTGAACATGGAAATACATATTTTTCCTATGTAATTACATGTTTTTGAACTTGTCTAGTATATATGTACACATTCCTTTAGACAAATGTAGTACATGTATTATGAGTGTATGGTTTTTATGAGTAATCTCAATACTATAACAATATACTTCTTACTCTGTCCTTGGGTATTTTGAAAGGCTCAAATAAAATGTATTATGCCATTTGAATTATGTCTCTAACTGATTTGTTGACAATAAATTCTCCCGGAGGGGAGTCTGTATAATGTGGCGCGAGGAAAGGAATGCTATTTATTGTCCAGTTTATAGTCTGTCATGCAGTTTCTCAGTTTATGAAAAGGCTACCATGGGGAATAGGAGAGAATTGGATCCCTGGGCCACTGGTGGTTAGTGATGATTAGAAGCAGATGCAGAAAGGAAAGGGGGTGTGTGAGAGAGGGATAGAGGGAAAAGGGGGTATGTGAGAGAGGGAAAGAGGGAAAAGGGGGTATGTGAGAGAGGGATAGAGGGAAAAGGGGGTATGTGAGAGAGGGAAAGAGGGAAAAGGGGGTATGTGAGAGAGGGATAGAGGGAAAAGGGGGTATGTGAGAGAGGGATAGAGGGAAAAGGGGGTATGTGAGAGAGGAAAAGAGGGAAAATGGGGTATGTGAGAGAGGGATAGAGGGAAAAGGGGGTATGTGAGAGAGGGATAGAGGGAAAGGGGGGTATGTGAGAGAGGGATAGAGGGAAAAGGGGGTATGTGAGAGAGGGATAGAGGGAAAAGGGGGTATGTGAGAGAGGGATAGAGGGAAAAGGGGGTATGTGAGAGAGGGATAGAGGGGAGATGGGAAAGAGAGGGATAGAGAGGGATGGGGGAGGGGTAGAGAGGAGAAGGGGTGTGTGGGAGAGGGATTTCAACGTGTAGACAGGTCTGACTGGTTGGAAAATGTGTAACACATTCAAGACTGGTTTTACATTGTTCCTGTCTACAGCAAAAAGAGATACAATCGGACAAAGTGGCAAATGAAAAAGAATCCAAGGCAAATGAAAAATAATCCAACCTGTGACTTTGGAATGTAGAATGTATTTTTATGCCTTTCATAATTAAATATACTGAACAAAAATATAAATGCAACATGTAAAATATTGTTCCCATGTTTCATGAGCTGAAATAAAAGATCCCAGAAATGTTCCATACGCTTATTTCTCTCAAATTAAGCTTATTTCTCTCAAATTTTGTGCACAAATGTGTTTACATCCCTGTTAGTGAGCCTTTCTCCTTAGCCAAGATAATCCATCCACCTGACAGGTGTGGCATATCAAGAAGCTGATTAAACAGCATGATCATTACACATGCACACCTTGTGCTCGGGACAATAAAAGGCCACTCTAAAATGTGCAGTTTTGTCACTCAACACAATGCCACAGATGTCTTAATTATTGAGGGAGTGCGCAATTGGCATGCTGACTGAAGGAATGTCCACCAGAGCTGTTGGCAGAGGATTTAATGTTTATTTCTCTACCATAAGCCGCCTCTAACGTCACTTTAGAGAATTTGGCAGTACGTCCAACCGGCCTCACAATTGCAGACCACGTGTAACCACGCCAGCCCAGGACCTCCACATCTGGCTTCTTCATCTGCGGGATTGACCTGACTGCAGTTCGACGTCGTAACCGACTTCAGTGGGCAAATGCTCACCTTCGATGGCCACTGGCACGCTGGAGAAGTGTGCTCTTTACGGATGAATCCTGGTTTTAACTGTACCGGACAGCTGGTCTGCGTCGTGTGGGCGAGCGGTTTGCTGATGTCAACGTTGTGAACAGAGTGCCCCATGGTGGCAGTAGGATTATGGTATGCGCAGGCATAAGCTACGGACAACGAACACAATTGCATTTGATCGATGGCAATTTGAATGCACAGAGATACCGTGACGAAATCCTGAGGCCCATTGTCGTACCATTCATCCGCCGCCATCACCTCATGTTTCACCATGATAATGATAATGTAGCTCAGCTGGTAGAGCACGGTGCTTGTAACGCCAAGGTAGTGGGTTCGATCCCCGGGACCACCCATACACAAAAATGTATGCACGCATGACTGTAAGTCGCTTTGGATAAAAGCGTCTGCTAAATGGCATATTATTATTATTATTATTATAATGCACAGCCTCATGTCGCAAGGATCTGTACACAATTCCTGGAAGCTGAAAATGTCCCAGTTCTTCCATGGCCTGCATACTCACCGGACATGTCGCCCATTGAGCATGTTTGGGAATGCTCTGGATCGACGTGTACGACAGCATCGATCCACTGATTTCCTTATATGAACTGTAAGTCTTGGAAATGGTTGCATGTTGCATTTACATTTTTGTTCAGTGTATAAGAACTGCAGCTGTCCCAATTCCACAAATACCAAAGGAAAACAGAAGCCATCTTGTATATGGTCAGATGAAACCACATATCCTTTAATTGGACATCTATTTTTTTTAACTAACCCAAATAAAAGTATAGAGCTATGCATGACCGCCTCAGCTGGTGGGGCAGTGGTGAATATATCCTTACATGGCGCTGGTCTGCCTGCCTGCCATGGGCTTGGTTAAAGCAGCACAGTCCCAGCCATGCACAGCTGCTGTGGCCTACAGACCTCAGAAACACTACTCCACCGTTAGTCAGTTGCTGGGTAATTTTCCAGCCTACACATTAACACAGCAATACCATGAGGCAGTAAATTGTTTGTCATATTGTAATACAGGAAGAGTGGTTGCAAGGTCATACTATACATGAAATGGTGGCATTAAGCAGATAAGGGACATCATCATCTCTTTTGAACATAACTACATGTTTACTGAGTTGTTGTCTGTGATTATGCAGTGTGACTTTATACTATCCAAAATGACAGCAGAATGTTGCCATAAACTATTCAAAATGTCACTTAGTGACCTTGTGTATAGGCTGTGTATCATATTCCTAATGGTTGAAATTCAAACACACTAATCATTGTTAGTGTCTGGGCCCTGAACAGTGTACAATGCTTCCCCAACTCTCAGCAGGAGTAGCACACACACAGGAAGTGTTAGTCTTTTGGATGTGCGTTCCTCCACTATCTCAGTGTGAAGAGGAACAGGCCAGATGGCAACCAGTCTGGATACTAGTAGTGACACTCAGGACTCCCTCCTGTCCTGCTCTGTGTATACACTACCATGTCCTCCTGTTATCAGAGACACTGGCTGGTTGGAGCACAACTGACAAGGACATTTCATATCCTGTCCAGCATCCTGTCACCCTATCATGGTCTCACACTCCTGGTTCCAAACCAAGTTCCTTTGAATACTGTTAGTCCATCCTAAAATCCATAGAGGGAGTAAGCAGTTGAAACATTTTTTGGTTGGATGATGTAAATTAAGTAAAAGTCTGAGTAAAACGCTGCCTAATTTCTACTGTATCTTGTTTTAAGCTTGATAATCTTTTAATGACCCTTGCTTGATCGTATTCAAAAGTGTTTATCTCACAATGTAAAAAGTCATGAAGTGAAGATAGACTTCACCTAATCAACTGTGCTGGGCCCGGTTGGTTCCTATGGTTCTAAGATTCATTTAGCCTTAAAATGCTTTTGGGAAACCGGGCCCTGGAATAGTATTTTAGTTATATCAGTGCCCCCTGGTGATGATAAACTAAACTACAGTTCATTTCCCCCAGTAGAATGTCCTGAGCAGTCCCCACTTTGGATTCACCATCCTCATCCTCATTCAGAGAGGAGCATGTTTTTGACAAAAAGCATTGAGGATCTTCACACTGGATAAAAACAAATTATAATTCAAAATACTGTGTCATCCATGGTTGAGGGCTTCTAAGATCTAGTATATACAAATTCAACACTGCCACACGTAGTGGTCGTTTCAATATTTACTGAACATCCTGCTACAATTACCATGAAAAAAAAAAAAGCAGCCATCTTCAGAGGGACTGTCAAAGTCTCCAGTTGATGTTGATCTGCTCCCTTCCCTTCCCTTCCTCTAGTGAGGTGCAGGCGCTGCTGAGAGCAGGTCTGTGGAGGAGGTGTAATCCTATGGTACCTGACAGAGCACTTTCCCACAGAGACAATAAACCCTATCCATCACCTCCACCCACCTCCACCAGCGAACACCACGGCACAGAAAGATGACAAATTACATTGATTTACTTTTGGAATACAGCTACCACTGCGCAGAGGTTCATTGCTCCTCACTTCAAAGTGATTATTTTGTTTGCGGGCGGACCAGTGGAGCGGTGTGTGTGTGTGTGACAAATGCTCTTCATCTTATCGGTGAGCTGGCTTGATCAAAGCAGCTCACTCCCCAGAACTGTCAGTGCCCAGCCTTCCGTAGGAAGCCCAGCTCAGCCCGCATTCAGGGAGACAGTAAATTACATTTTCTTTCTTCAGAGGCCAGTCAGACAATAATTGTGTTGTGATGGTCTGTCAGACTAATGAAAATACCTGGAGGGGAGTCACTGGCATTTTAATAACTTCATTATGTTTCATTAATTCATTAGATTAAAACATTCTCCCCTCTGAGTAGTTTTTAGCACTTTTTTACACCCAGTACAGGTATTATTAGGCCTATTGAGCTGTCACCTGTCTTTTTGGGCTTTACATGTGCAGAGAGTATATTTCAGTAATATTTTAGAACAATACTTGAAAGACAAATAAGAAATGTACAGGATTTAGATTCGCAGTTGGACCATATATGCACATTGTTTGTACAATAGTTACTCCCACAATGTGATATAAATTCTAGGTTAGTTTATCTTTGCAAACTGTTGTTTGTAAAAGTGAGACATGAGTCTATCTATAATGGTTGCCTGGCTATTTTCCGCCAAGTAGGTCTATATAGGCTTATGGTATTGAGCTGTCACCTGTCATCTTGTGCTTTAGATGAGCAGAATGTATAATGTTCCAGTAACTCAACTGTGTTGGAAAATAAACCAGAATACCATAGCAACATGGCTGCATGTTGATTCCAAATGGATTCTGCAGAATGATACCTATTCATATGGTAATAATGGACATGGCACCTGTGAAGCTCTTTCAATCTGAATTGAGAATTTTTTTTTAAAGTATGAAAATGTGAAACATTGGCTTGTGATTGTATGAATAGAGATGGCTGGTGTCCATACTGAAGCAAACTATTCATATTCACTATCAGTTATTCTATTTTTGCAATCTGTTGTTTATAAGTGTGTAAGTGAGACAATAGTCTGTAATGGTTGTGAAAGCAGTGAGTGATGTAATGGTCTTTGAAGTAGAGGAACTAAGAGTGGAAATGTCAAACCCTTTAAACCCATAGAGTCCCAATTATTTCAAATGTGTCATCATCATTAGCTAGCAATAACATTAAAAATATATATATTACATTTTACAAACATATCAGCCATCAACCAGACCCAGTTCCCCATGAGCAAGATTTCACCACACACACAGACACCAGCATATATCAACATTTGCATGGTCAAACAACACAATAAATCTGACTCAGTCCCTAGGATAAACAATCTGATTCGTCATCATCAGCAAACAAAGCCTGCAGTGCAGCACTGTTAGCCCCATCTCTCAGTCAGAGTCATGCCGGCTGGATGACTGGATGTCTGGCCCACATTTCTCCCCAGTCTGCAGTACCCTGCCAGACACTCTAGAGGACAGCGCTGCTCACAGATTCAGGCCTGGACCAACCGCAACATCTCCCTAAAGCCTCCCATTACAGGGAGAGAGAAAAACAGGCGGTCTTCCTCTTCCTAGTTTCTGCAGGATGGGACCCCTGCCAGCCTCCTCCCAAATATTAGACACACGGAGAAGAATGAGTGAAAACCCTATGGAGCAAAATACAGGCCACAAACATTCAGACCTGGCATGTGCCATTTCATTTATGGTCTTGGGGAGTGGATGTCGAGGTATTTTTTGTTCTTCAGTAGGCCTAAATAATATAATCAGCAACATTTCACAATTGCAGTCAATTTGTCTGGTTGCATCAAACAATGATAGATGTAATTCAAAAGAGAGGTAAGACATAGAAGGCCATAAAGCACTGCTTTTGATAAATCTGCCAAGAGCATTTATATTGTGATGTGAAAATGTATATTTTGAAAAAAAAATTAGCCAAGGTGAAGGAAAGACCTTAAAATAGGCAAGAGATGTCTCTTTAAATGCTATCTACGACTGGAATGCTATTGTCAAAGACAACAGGCAGGTGTCAAAGGTTACCAAAGGAGATGTAAATACAGACGGCCTTCTTCTCTCCGGTCCCCAAGGCATTATGGGGGAGTTATCAATGTCAGAGCAGGCGGTATGGGTGTGGGAGAGCCGTGCTATCCTCCTGTGATTGGGTTAAAATGTCCACTCTACCCCAATAGCACACACCCACACAACACATCAAACCTGTCAGTCTCCTCATGCCCTTAGCTGTAAATCAAACACGTCCTCCAGCTCCCAGATCTATACCCTGGGATTCACGCCTTACGCCGGCTTCCCATTTCTGACAGATAATGACAAGTACATATTTCAATGTCTCTCCTGTCTAATCCTTTTTCTAATATCTCAGGAGAGACTAGGAGAAAGGTCAAGGTTGAGGTGAAAGCAACCAGGCAATAATGATTAGAATGTCTAATTCTGAATCATCAATCATGTTTGGTCAGATATGTCTTGTTTCAATATAAAAACAATCTTTAGAGAGTGCAAAAAATAACAAACATCAGCTAAATGTGGGGAATTGTAAATGAAACGGCCAGGCACTCACACCCATAACAACCTAGTGTTGTATACATTTCTATTTCCTGCATCAAACATTCAAGAGCAGATTAAATCAGAGTCCCTTCCCTGAAGTGACCCCTCCCTCCCCTGTGACTTCTGGGACTATGGCTACAAAGTGACCATACTGATTGTATGCACCGATATGATGATTATTGATGCCCTATGACTGTATGTTCATATATATGTGTGAGTATACACACAAACATAATAGTATGTAATAATAGTATGTAATGAGAGTACATACAAGCACCTCGAAAAATAAGGCACTGAACTGGATGTGCGCCAGCCAACCTGCTTGCTTGATGACAGTTAGAGGAACCATGTCCTTATCTGTAAAAACAAACAACACCATTGAGGAGTATGCTTACACTGTGAGAACACCTCAGCCCTGTTTAGCAGTCAGCCTCAGAGCTAGGAGTCAGAGGCAGGGCAGTAGAATGCAGAGGGAACGGACAGCCAGACATCTGCTGCCTGCCAACTTGTCAATATTAGCTTTAATAATTGCCAGGTGCTGTATTATCCTCCGAAACCCCCTTTAATAACTGTCAATCAGTCCCTCAAATAAGAAGCCGTAGTCTGCCAGCACTTTCTGTTGATATTTTAAATAGGCTGTACATTTCCACGTTTATCTGCCAAGCTTATTTTTTCGAGGTGTGAGGTGTTTGTTTTCTATGAAATGTGTTCAGGTTCTCCAACAGAACACACAGGGAGGGAGAAGTGTACTGTAGTAGTCATCGCATAGCTTCAGGGTCGTCACTGCTAATGTGCAGGATACAGCTCAAGTACTGCAAAGCAAAGAAAACATGTCACCTTGATACAGAGATGTTTCCCTCCTGCCCTACCATGCAGGTTTTAGAGCATGGCCTGAATGAAATGAACAGCAGCTCCCCAAACGACCTTGTCTGCTTATATAGTCTATGGCTGAGATGTCATTTGGTGGAAGGTGTGCTTTGCACTACTTCAAAGGGGGAGTAGATTCATGCACAGAGGAGGGAGAGTACAGAGGAGGGAGAGTACATAGTAGTTCCATGAGTCCCCCTTGCCCAACTCATAGTCTACCAAAAACAGAGATCTCACATCTCACATGAGAGTCATTACCCATGTATTTCACAGATTCCACACAGTGTCTTATTTAAAATACTCACTTTGATTCAGCAAAAATGTTGACCACAGTTCCTTATGATTCTACTCTGACTGAGAGCACGTTGCCTGAGGAGGAATGTACCCGTTGCTCTCTGGGTGCAGCGGAGGCAGCTGTGGTGGACCTTAACCATTGATTTATTATTCCCCAGCACATTCTACTGCTTTGTGTCAGTACACCATTTTGTTTTTCCCCCGGAGCGCTGCGCCTGATCTCAAAAGGAGACATGTCATAAAATACAGTGTAAACGCAGTGTTGAAGTTATTACAAAATACCCACAAAATATGTGGCTTAGCGATTTATGAAACCACCATTCAATTAAGTGTGTTTTGAAAAGAGTCCAGACTCCCCTAAACCCTACTGCTTTGGGTTGGCCAGCCAGTCTTTCGCTTTTCACTTCACAGATTTGTGTAACTCCAGTGCACAGCGATATTGATGAATTATGCCTCCATTTCTCTCCTTGCATTCTGTAGAGAGAGAGGACACATTTTCCCATCTGTTTCTTCTCCCAAACGGAAAATGCATACACCTTTACCTCATCTGTTATAGTAGAATTCAGACATGATCACATGGAATACGTTATAATGGGAACTGACATTTAAATGCCCAGATGTTAGTCATAACAAATCTCCATGCAATACATTACACTCCACAGTCAAATGTCTCTGTACATTCTTGTTTCACCATGCGAGGCTTGCTTTTAAAAAAAGGCCTCCATGTGAGTGCTCCTGTCCAATGTTAGTGACAGTAAATAAAGTGTGTTTGGAGTGAGTGGCCTTGGTAAAGGCTTGTCCCAAATGGCACTTTGTTCTCTATGTAGGGCACTACGTTTGACCAGGGCCTATAGGGAATAGGGTGCCATTTGGGACGCAACCATAGTGTAAAGCTGATGTTGTGCAGCATGGACCAGACCAGAGGCTCATGGTGCTATCTGTGTCAGGGAGGTCCAGCCAGCAGGACTCTATCTACCAGAGCATGATTAAACAAACACAGCTGTTGGTTATTATAACACCTCGGTCTCTAGACAAACATTATCGTTCAAATATATTTTATGGGCGTTCTATTAACTAAGCAAATATTCAACCCAAATGATTTCTGCAGTGTATAAAAAAAACAGTGACTTATTTATGTTTATTCCCATTCTGGGCATTCCACCCCCGTCTCTTCTCTCTTCACTCACGTCAACCTGACATTGTGCACCTAGTCTCCTTTGCTGTCACTGACGACTAACCCCACGAAAATGACGGCGGTGCTACCTGAATCAAAATGTAATAAACCCATTCCCAATGAGGAAAATGACATTAGAGAAGCAGTCAGATACAGAGAGCCATGGCGAGTTTCCAACAAGTTGCACTTATGATTAGCCGGTGTGAAGGACTCCTGCTACACCAATTCCTTGGCTCACTGGCCTTCTAATGGGATTAAACTACTATCACAGCCAGATAAACCGGATTCCCATATCACTCCTGGCAGGAGGGCCTAGGTTATTTTCACTGGAGGAGCTACCGAGTGCAGGAGAAGAGAGGGAGAGAGGGATGGAGGAAGGGAGAGGAGGAGAGAATTAAAGATGGGAGGTGATTAGGCTAGATTAGGGGCCACAGGTGTCCACATCTCAGCTCTAATCAGTCCACAAGGAGAGAGGGAGAAGAGAGGGAGGAGAGGAAAGAGGGAGAACAGGAGAGAGGGAGGGAGGGAAGGAGGGGATGATGAGTCCAAAAAGCAGCGGTGCCCTACAGAGAAGAAAGAGAAGTAACTACAGTAATCAGCCCAGTCTCCTATGAAATGGACTGAAGAATGGCAGTGGAGCTGTACTGTGGAAGTAGTGCCTTTGTAGGACATCATTACTATAATAAGCTTCAGACACTCAACTAGTGTGCTACTTGAACAGAAGCATTTACAACTAACTGCTAACCTACACTCTTACAAAAAAGGTGCTATCTAGAACCTAAAAGGGTTCTTCAGCTGTCCCCATAGGATAACCCTTTGAAGAACCTGTTTAGGTTCTAGGTAGAACCCTATTGAGTTCCATGTAGAACCCTTTCCCCAGAGGGTTCTTCATGGAACCCAAAAGAGTTCTACCTGAAACCAAAAAGGCTTCTACCTAGAACCTAAACGGGTTCTTCAAAGGGTTACCCTATGGGGACAGCTAAAGAACCCTTTTGGAACCCTTTTTTCCAAGAGTGTAAAATAATGCTAACGCTACCAATCTAGGATCTAGACTACAGTATGACACAAGGGGATGGATAGCAGGCTATACAATGATATCCTTCTGCTCCTATAATGCTACAGCACAATTGCTTTTGCATGATACAGTATCACCCTGATGATCCCCTTTAATGATCCTCATTCAGGGCTCTTGGCAGTAGAGCACATCTCCCATAGAATTAAAGAGATCATATTCTCTGGCTTCTCCCCCTCCCTCCTTCCCACGTCCTTCAGCAGTGTGTTTTTTGTAGCAGTGTGTATTGTAGTATACAATATACAGTAAGTGGCAGTTGGTGCCGACCCCCCTGGAGCAGTGTAGTAGGAGTGGTGATGGGTGATGCCAGACCCCATGTGGATAATAGGAACCCTGTACGATGGCCCAGCTGCTCCTGGTTGGCCTCCGCACAGCCAAAGGCAAACAGCGGGCCTCATACAGTCCACTCTCCACACAGATAACACACTCTGCTCTGCCACTGGCCAGTCGTAGGCCAGTACAGGCACACATCCAATCACAGCAGAGCATGGCATGTGGCGATATCTCAGGCCTCTGCCCATCTGCTTCCTGGCCTAGGTGACCTTGGAGGTGACCTCTCTTGACAGATGTGACAGACTAGACCTGGCATGAAGTCTGGATGATGTCTGAGTGCAGGACTGACCCCTGGTTAACACACAACCTACATTCAGAGGGACTATCTGAAACATGGACTTGTATGACGGTTATTGCATGACATCGTTTTTTCACAACAGTATGTATGTCATAACTATTTGTACAGCACAACAAGTTGTTGTTGTAACACACCAATAACTCACTCCTGTCTGGATATCATTCTCCTTCCTCTGATGAAAACCAGAGGCCTGTACCTCAAACAGGTTTCCAATGGAGAAACTCCATCACTGAGACAAAACAGAAACAGAAAGAGACACTTCTGGTAATGAGAAGCCTGACACCGGCTGACAGTCAAAAAACAGCTATTGACCTGGTGTAATAAAACTGCCAGGAGCTTCACTACTCCCCTGTCAAGATGTGAACGGCACAGAGCAGACTGACTGACAGATAGACGGTCCCCACTTCATTTCCCCTGCGTATCAGGCAGCCGTACTGTGCATAGAGGAAAATCAACAGGACGTCAACTGATAAGTCAAGTAAACACTGAGCGAAGGTGACAAACTGTCAAAAGCAGAGAGTGGCGCTCTGGGAAATAGGATGAGAGGAGAGGCCCTAGCTGAGGCGGAATGCTTACGAAACACATAGATAAATCACAGAGCATAAACATGGCTCACACAGGTGGGGTGGCTGAGATGAGAAGTGCATCCGGTCATTCCCTTGTATGATATGTTTAACCCATGGTGCACAGGGGAATGGTTTGGTGGGATCTGGGATGTGGGTGGATGAGAGGATGCAGGAGCACCGCTAGAGAGGAATATTTCTCCTGGGCTCAGGTCTGGATGGTGGAGGGCGGTGGGAGCATACCCCTGAGAGGAATGTAGGCAGTGTTTGGGTAGGGGTGGATGAAGGAAGTGGATGGAGTGATAGATTAATGATGTAAGGAGAGTGGGTGGTAGTTGCGGGTGGATGAATGGGCGAGATCTAAGGATCTAAGGGCGGTGGATGGTATAGAAGGGTGGTAGTGACACCCCCAACCACCACCCACTCTCCTTACATCATTCATCTATCACTCCATCCTCTTCCTTCATCAGTCGACACACTAACCAGCAGCTGGAGGTGGAGGTGCACCAGTAGTACACCACACCACACTGCTGTGGCTCCACTCTCAGGAAGTCAGGCTGCTCTGTTCCCACATTCCTCCAACAGATGTTTGACAAATAAAATATTTCCAGAGCTGGGAGGGAAAATAAATGTTTTATGATATATCATACTGGAGGTAGCGAAAAAGAAGAAAACACACACAAGATGATATTAAGGTCAATTTACTGTTCTCTCAGTGTCTTCACACGTTTGGGCCAGACCACTGTATGTCCATTCAGAGTTTCCTCAATCTTTCCCAGGTTTCACTGTGTCACTGCTCTGGGGTGAATTCCAGCTGATCTTTATCCATACATCATTCATCCATCAGCCTGGTGAGAGTACTATGCATCGGTGCATTCTGTTCAGGGCCCTGACACTAACAACGATTAGTGTGTTTGTCAACCATTAGGAATATGACACATAGCTTATATGTCACAGGTTTGACTCATTTGCAATTTTTTACCTAACAATATTTTATATTGGTTAATTGCCTGGTCATGTGACTTGAGCTGCATGTATTTAAACCCCCCTGTTTTGTGTTTCTTGGTGGCCGCCTACATGAAGTGATGCAGTCTGGAGGTGTGGTTGAGAAGAGCATGTAATTGCGGCGGTGGGTTTGAGCATATGGCTAAAATGGAGATAGTATGATAAAATATAACATATTATGAAATGGTTGCCTGCCTGCTGGACTGTGCCGCATTTAGTTTGTTTTGTGTTAGTTTGTTCTGTTGTATTTTAAATAACGTGGTTTGTAAAGCTAAAAGAATAAGAAAATGATACAAAATGTGTAAATGATTTATGGAACTGAAACATGAACGTGAACCGAGAACGAGCATTAACTTTGATTTCAACTTGTGGAGAACCATGCCTTAAGGAAATAAATGTTAACTTTTGTTGTCTGCCTCTGGTTCACTAAGCGTGCTCAACCCAGACCTAGAACCTGTCATTTTCCACCCCATGACTTTTATACAATGTAACTAAGTGACATTTTGAATAGTTTATGGCAACATTCTGCTGTCATTTTGGATAGTATAAAGTCACACTGCATAATCACAGACAACAACTCAGTAAACATGTAGTTATGATCATTTAAGATGATGGCCCTTACTTGTTTAATGCCACCATTTCATTTATAGTATGACCGTGCAACCACTCTTCCAACTGTATTACAATATGATAAACAATTTACTGTCTCATGGTATTGCTGTGTAAATGTGTAGGCTGGAAAATTACTCAGCAACTGACTGAGTAGTGTTTCTGAGGACTGTAGGCCACAGCAGCTGTGCATTGCTGGGATTGTGCTGCTCTAACCAAACCCATGGCAGGCAGGCAGACCAGCGCTATGTAAGGGTATATTCACCACTGCCCCACCAGTTGAGGGATACGTTCAGGTAACTGCCAAAATAACGGAAACACCAACACAGTGTCTTAATAGGGCGTTGGGGCACAACGAGCCAGAACAGCTTTAATGCATCTTGGCATAGATTCTACAATTGTCTGGAACTCTATTGGAGGGATGCGACACCATTCTTCCACGAGAAATTCCATCATTTGGTGTTTTGTTGATAATGGGGGAAAACACTGTCTCAGGTGCCACTCCAGAATCTCCCATACGTGTTCGAGATCTAATGACAAACGGCCATGGCATATGGTTTACATCGTTTTCATGGTCATTAAAACATTCAGTGACCACTCGTGCCCTTTGGATATGGGCATTGTCATGGTAGCCAAAATAATGGCCTGCCCAGCATTTTTATACATGACCCTAAGCATGATGGGATGTTAATTGCTTAATTAACTCAGGAACCACGCCTGTGTGGAAGCACCTGCTTTCAATATACTTTATATCCCTCATTTACTCAAGTGTTTCCATTATTTTGGCAGTTACCTGTAGTTCTAAACTTTTATTTGGGTTGGTTTTAAAAAGTGATGTCCAATTAAAGACAAAGCCTAGGAGATGTGGTTTCATCTGACCATATACAAAATGCCTTCTGTTTTCCTTTGGTATTTGTGGAATTGTCACGGATTCTGCCGAGACTGCCCTTCCTTCTGGTTCGGGCAGGCTGCGGCGTTCGTCGTCACAGGAATACTAGCTGCTGCCGATCTATGTTTTATGTTTCTATGTTCATCTGGTTGTTGTCTAGTGTTGCACACCTGTTTCCCATTATGGTTATGTCCTTCCCTATTTAACCTGTTCGCTCCCACTGTGTGTGTTTGTTACTTGTTACGAGTGTCGTTTGTGAGCGGGTTTGCTCCTCCCTGTGTTGGAGGTTTTGCTTGTTTCTTTACTATTCAGTAAAGTAGATTTTCATTTCATTCTGTGTCCTGCGCTTGACTCTGGCCTACCGCATTCCACAGACATTCATGACAGAAACACGCAACACTATGGAGTCAGCAGGAACAGTCGTATTAACCGAGACAATGGAGGAACGAGTCCAACGACAAGAAATGATGATTCAGACTCGGTGTCACCATGGAACGAGTGTTCCAGACGATGGAACGATGGGAGAGAGGTGGTATCCCGTCACTATCTCCAACCACTCAACCACCTACAACACTGGTCACCACTCCGCCACCTGGGTCCAGTGGGGTTCGGCTCTCGCTCCCAAGGGCATATGACGGTACACCTGCCGGGTGCCAGGGATTTCTCCTCCAGGTAGAGCTCTACCTGGCCACCATTCACCCGGCGCCCTCGGGATACGAGAGCATGTACGCCCTCATCTCCTGTATTGATATTGTTTTTCCAGAGTTTTCCCCCCATTCCCAGCATAAGGTGCTAGTAGATTCAGGCGCGGCTGGGAATTTTATTGATCGCCAGTATGCTCGTAGTTTAGGGATCCCTACTGTGTCTGTTGATGCATGCATTAGATAGTCGCCCGTTAGGGTCAGGCATAATCAGGGAGGTCACCACTCCACTTCTGATGAGGACGCAGGGGGGTCATGAGGAGAGGATTAGCCTCTATCTGATTGATTCTCTTGCGTATCCTGTGGTGTTGGGACTTCCCTGGTTAACCATTCATGATGCCACGATTTCATGGCAACACAGGGCTCTCAAGGGATGGTCCGGTCAGTGTTCAGGGAGGTGTGTAGGAGTTTCCTTGGGGGCAACTACGGTGGAAAGTCCAAACCAGGTTTCCACTATGCACATTCCTGCCGAGTATGCCGATTTGGCTATCGCCTTCAGTAAAAAGAGGGAGACTAAATAACCACCCCATCGTCCGGGGGATTGCACGATAAATCTCCAGGTAGGAGCTGCACTTCCCCGGAGTCACGTGTATCCTTTGTCTCAGGAGGAGAGGGCGGCTATGGAGACATATGTCACCGAATCTCTGAGACAGGGATACATTCGGACATCCACTTCACCTGTCTCCTCAAGTTTCTTTTTTGTGAAGGAGAAGGATGGTGGTTTACGCCCGTGCATTGATTACCGTGGCTTAAATCAGATTACCATCAAGTACAGCTATCCATTACCCCCTGATAGCTAGTATGACGGAATCATTGCACGGGGCATGCTTCTTCACAAAATTGGATCTCAGGAGCGCGTACAACCCAGTGCGTAACCGGGAGGGAGATGAGTGGAAGACGGCATTTAGTACCACCTCTGGACATTATGAGTATCTTGTCATGCAATACGGGTTAATGAATGCTCCATCAGTTTTCCAATCATTTGTGGATGAGATTTTAAGGGACCTGCACGACAAGGGGTAGTGGTGTATATTGATGACATCCTTATATACTCCACTACAAGGGCCGAGCATGTGTCCCTGGTGCGTAAAGTGCTTAGAAGACTGTTGGAGCATGACCTGTATGCTAAGGCAGAGAAATGCCTGTTCTTTCAGGAGTCCATCTCCTTCCTAGGGTACCACATGTCCGCGTCTGGGGTGAGGATGGAGAGTGACCGCATTTCGGCCGTGCGTAATTGGTCAACTCCAACCACGGTGAAGGAGGTGCAGCGATTCTTGGGGTTTGCCAACTACTACCGGAGGTTTATCAGGGGCTTTGGTCAGGTAGCGGCTCCCATTACCTCGTTGCTGAAGGGGGGACCGGTGCGTCTGCGGTGGTCAGCTGAGGCAGACAGGGCTTTTAGTCACCTGAAGGACCTGTTTACCTCAGCTCCAGTGTTGGCTCATCCGGATCCCTCCTTGGCCTTCACGGTTGAGGTGGACGTGTCCGAGGCTGGGATAGGCGCTGTACTTTCTCAGCGCTCAGGCACGCCACCCAAGCTCCGCCCCTGTGCTTTCTTTTCGAAGAAGCTCAGCCCGGCGGAGCGCAACTATGATGTGGGGGACCGATAGCTGTTGGCTGTGGTCAAAGCCCTGAAAGCGTGGAGACATTGGCTTGAGGGGGCTAAACACCCTTTTCTCATTTTGACTAACCACAGCAATCTGGAGTACATCCGAGCGGCGAAGAGGTTAAATCCTCGCCAGGCAAGGTGGTCCATGTATCTAACCCATTTTGTTTTCACCCTTTCTTACAGGCCAGGCTCCCAGAACGCTAAGGCAGATGCTCTGTCCCGACTGTATGACACGGAGGAGAGTTCCGTGGAGCCCACTCCCATACTTCCGGCGTCGTGTCTGGTGGTCTGGGAGGTTGACGCGGACATCGAGCGGGCGTTGTGTAACGAACCCACTCCTCCCCAGTGTCCAGAGGGTCGTATGTACGTACCGCTGGAGGTCCGCGATCATTTGATCTATTGGGCTCACACGTCACCCTCCTCTGGTCATCCTGGCATCGGTCGGACAGTGAACTGTCTTAGTGGGAAGTACTGGTTGCCCACCTTAGCTAAGGACGTGAGGGTTTATGTTTCCTCCTGCTCGGTGTGCGCCCAGTGTAAGGCTCCTAGACACCTGCCCAGAGGGAAATTACAACCCCTACCCGTTTCCACAACGACCGTGGTCCCACCTATCGGTGGATTTTATGACTGATCTTCCTCCCTCAAAAGGGAACACAACCATCCTAGTCGTTGTGGATCGGTTTCCTAAGTCCTGTCGCCTCCTTCCTCTGCCCGGACTCCCTACGGCCCTACAAACTGCAGAGGCCCTATTTACATACGTCTTCCGGCACTACGGGGTGCCTGAGGATATAGTGTCTGATCGGGGTCGCCAATTCACCTCAAGGGTTTGGAGGGCATTCATGGAACGGTTGGGGATCTCGGTTAGCCTTACCTCAGGTTTTCACCCCGAGAGTAACGGGCAGGTGGAGAGAATCAACCAGGAGGTGGGTAGGTTTCTGAGGTCATATTGCCAGGACCGGCGAGGGGAGTGGTCGGTTTTTCTACCCTGGGCAGAGATGGCAATAAACTCCAACAGCCACTCCTCCACTGACCTCACTCCTTTCCAGTGTGTGTTAGGTTATCAGCCAGCCCTGGCACCGTGGCATCAGAGCCAGATCGAGGTACCTGCGGTGGACGAGTGGGTTCGGCGCTCGCAGGAGACCTGGGACGCTGCCCATGAACGCCTGCATGTATGTACTGTCACGGATTCTGCCGAGACTGCTCTTCCTTCTGGTTCGGGCAGGCTGCAGCGTTTGTCGTCACCGGAATACTAGCTGCTGCCGATCTATGTTTTATGTTTCTATGTTCATCTGGTTGTTGTCTAGTGTTGCACACCTGTTTCCCATTATGGTTATGTCCTTCCCTATTTAACCTGTTCGCTCCCACTGTGTGTGTTTGTTACTTGTTATGAGCGGGTTTGCTCCTCCCTGTGTTGGAGGTTTTGCTTGTTTCTTTACTATTCAGTAAAGTAGATTTTCATTTCATTCTGTGTCCTGCGCTTGACTCTGGCCTACCGCATTCCGCAGACATTCATGACAGGAATAGGGACAGCTGCAGTTCTTATATTTAATTACAAAATGCATACAAATAAATTCCACATTCCAAAGTCACAGGTTAATTATTATTATTATTATTTTTTGCTTAGATACAATGCTTCCCCAACACTCAGCAGGAGTAGCACATACACAGGAAGTTTTAGTCTGGAGCCAGAATAATGCACTGCACAACACATTCACTTCACATTGTCTGATTGTATCTCTTTTCGAAGTAGACAAGAACAATTTATATAAAACCAGTCTTGAATGTTTGACATATTTTCTCACCATGTCCATGGACCTTACTATGCACATTCCCGGTTCCACACCAAGGCCCATGGAGCTCTGTTAGTCCATCCCTAATATGTAACAAAGCAGTTGGATGTAATTGAATGCAGTAGTTGGATGACTTGATGTTTTGTTTTGGATCATGTCAGATGGAGAAGCTAAGAAGTGGTCTTTATCAGGCAGAATAAGAGCGCCAGCCCAGGACAGGGTTTATATGGGAGACTGTGTGTGGTTCCCAAATAACACCCTAACCTACATAGGAAATAGGGTGCCATTTGGGATGCAGCTGTGGTCTTATCACCCAGAATACGAGCGCCAGCCAGCGAGCCGAGTACGGGGTGCTTTATATGGGAGCCTCTCTCTAGGGCAGCGTTTCCCGAACTCGGTCCTGGGGACCCCAAGGGGTACACGTTTTGGTTTTTGCCCTAGCACTACACAGCTGATTCAAATAATGGACTCTACATTAAGCTTTTGATTATTTGAATCAGGTTTATAGTGGTAGAGCAAATCCAAAATGGGCACCCCTTGGGACCCCCAGGACCGAGTTTGGGAAACGCTGCTCTAGGGGAAGGCCCCAGTGTTCTCTGAACAGAAACACCAGAAACACCAGGGACCAATTAAGCTCTATTTTCTGGGCTTTGCCTGGGCTGTTTTGATCCAAACTTAATCGAACAACTTGCTGAGACAACAATTTTTCTTCTTAGAAAAAAACTCCTTAACCATTCAGTGTTTTATCTATCAATTGAAGTCAAAATAACCGGTAACAAACGCAACTCTGGTCCCCAGAATATTGTAAACGTGCATCTGTCTAAGGGATGGACGAGTTGTATTTGAAAGGCTGTAATACAAGACATAGTCCACTGGAGTGTTATGACATTTAAATCATACTGTACATTTACCCCCGCACTGAACCCTCTCCTCTCTCTTCTGTGTTGTTGAGTTTGAACATTCTCATAATGGAAGGAAAACATGGCCTGGGAGAGATCAATATCCCTTCTGTTATTATTGCTTCTGTGGCCTAGAAACACTCGTGGAGCCTGGCCAGAGGCAGCAGGGCAGCGTGTCACTCAAAAGACCAGAGAGGAGAATCCTGTCTGAGAAATACAGTAACAAACCGGATTGACAGATAATGCACTATATCTCAACTTTGATGTATAGTAACAGAGTATTGAAGGATGATGTGAGGATGATGATGATGCTGCTGATGATAATCATCATTATTGAATTGTGTTGTCTGCCCAATTCATAGTACATACTGAATGCTGTGATCTATGGAATGTCTTGAGGATGTGTGCTAGTTTGTACACCTACTGTACATGAATGCTGACAACATATATCTTTGTCATCTTAGTCTTTTACCCTTATCCTTGATAAATATACTCCTAAGTGAAAGAGGAAAAGTTCCCCCATTTTCCCACTGATTCCTAACAGGGAAGATATGAGCTTCCTGTAGCCTCTAGCTGTTGCCATGTTAGTCCTGCTTGCTGACCGGTAGTGTCATACCCCCCACTGTCTGTACTGGTGTCATACCCCCCACTGTGTGTACTGGTGTCATACCCCCCACTGTGTGTACTGGTGTCATACCCCCCACTGTGTGCTGCTGTCCACACTGACCAGACGGCCTCCTACAGCAGCCATGGTGTCTGACCTCCTGACGAGCCTGCCCTGAGTCAGGATACAGTCACTCTGCTACAGCAGTGAGGACTGGCTAGCAGTTACAGTATCAACTCTACTCTGTGTTTTACTTAATGCATTAAGCGGTTTTGGATTGGCTATTGATTGATCATACAGTATTGTATTTATTGAATGTAATGCATTAACACAACTCCAACAGTGATTGATTCCAAACGGAGAGTCAATATCTCCTGCTAATCCCACTGTTTTCTTCCAAATCACCAGGGCACATTAATCTCAGTAGTCAGAAACAACCTCTGTAAGCTATAGGCACTAAGATATGCAGGGACGGGTTTGTAAAACAGGGATGGTAGACCATTACTTCTTTGCGTTTCCCTTATGGTCAGGATGTTGCCTAAAGGCCCTCCACACCCCTGCTTACGCTCAACACTCAGCTCCATCTATCTCTATGGTTAAACATCTTTAATGTTTATTAGGAGGGTTGCATTTTTCTAGACGGCTGGTACCGTGTTAGGAAGAAAAGTTGAATAATTTGCTTCCTGTGTATGTCCCATTCCCACTTAGGATTTTTCACACTCACATATGCTATTGCAATTCGAGAAGAAGCCCTGCGAGTATTTGTCAAAAATATGAATCATGAGTGCACATGCACAAATGCACACACACACACACACACACACACACACACACACTCATGCAGACAAGCACACATATAAGCACATGATGCACCTGCATATGCACACTACACTCAGTATTTAAAAAAAAATTAAACAACTAATTGACCTACAGTGCCTTCAGAAAGAATTCACACCCCTTGATTTTTCCACATTTTGTTGTGTTACAGCCTGAATTTTAAATAAATTAAATTGAGATTTTATGTCGCTGGCCTACCCCATAATTTCAAAGTTGAATTATTTTTTTTGGAAATGTTTACAAATGAATAAAAAATGAGTCAATAGGTATTCAGCCCTTTTGTTCCCACGGGGGGCCAGTATAAAAAAATATGTATTCATAACTGTAAGTCGCTCTGGATAAGAGCGTCTGCTAAATGACTAAAAATGTAAATGTAAATGTAAAATGTTATGGCAAGCCTAAATAAGTTCTGGAGTAAATATGTGCTTAAGAACTTGCATAATAAGTTGCATGGACTGTGTGTGCAATAATGGTGTTTAACATAATTTGTAAATGACTACCACATCTCTGTACCCCACACATATAATTATCTGTAAGGTCCCTCTGTCGAGCAGTGATTTTCAAGCACAGATTCAAGCACAAAGACCAGGCAGTTTTTCCAATGGTTCGCAATGAAGTGCACCTATTGGTAGATGGGTAAAAATAAAAAGCAGACATTGAATATCCCTTTGAGCATGGTGAAGTTATTAATCACACTTTGAATGGTGTATCAATACCCCCAGTCACTACAAAGATACAGGCGCCCTTCCTAACTCAGGTGCCGGAAAGGAAGGAAACCACTCAGAGATTTCACCATGAGGCCAATGGTGATTTTAGAACAGTTACAGAGTTTAATGGCTGTGATAAGAGATAACTGAGGGTGGATCAACAACATTGTAGTTACTCCACAGTATAAATGATAGAGTGAAAAGAAGGAAACCTGTACAGAATAAAAATATTAATGCATCATGTTTGCAATACGGCACTAAAGTAATACAGAAATAAATGTGGCCAAGAAATTTACTTTATGTCCTGAATACAAAGCGTTATGTTTGGGGCAAATCCAATACAACACATCACTGAGTACCACTCACAGCTGTAATCGCTGCCAAAGGTGATTCTAACATGTATTGACTCAGGGGGTTGAATACTTATCTAATCAAGATATATTAGTTTATTTCCCCCCCCAACCAAATATATACAGTATATATATACAATGAGGGAAAAAAGTATTTGATCCCCTGCTGATTTTGTACGTTTGCCCACTGACAAAGAAATGATCGAGAGACAGAATAACAACAAAAAAATCCTGAAAAACGCATGGCAAAAATGTTATAAATTGATTTGCATTTTAATGAGGGAAATAAGTATTTGACCCCCTCAATCAGAAAGATTTCTGGCGCCCAGGTGTCTTTTATACAGGTAACGAGCTGAGATTATGAGCACACTCTTAAAGGGAGTGCTCCTAATCTCAGTTTGTTACCTGTATAAAAGACACCTGTCCACAGAAGCAATCAATCAATCAGATTCCAAACTCTCCACCATGGCCAAGACCAAAGAGCTCTCCAAGGATGTCAGGGACAAGATTGTAGACCTACACAAGGCTGGAATGGGCTACAAGACCATCCCCAAGCAGCTTGGTGAGAAGGTGACAACAGTTGGTGCGATTATTCGCAAATGGAAGAAACACAAAATAACTGTCAATCTCCCTCGGCCTGGGGCTCCATGCAAGATCTCACCTCGTGGAGTTGCAATGATCATGAGAACGGTGAGGAATCAGCCCAGAACTACACGGGAGGAGCTTGTCAATGATATCAAGGCAGCTGGGACCATAGTCACCAAGAAAACAATTGGTAACACACTACGCCGTGAAGGACTGAAATCCTGCAGCGCCCGCAAGGTCCCCATGCTCAAGAAAGCACATATATAGGCCCGTCTGAAGTTTACCAATGAACATCTGAATGATTCAGAGGAGAACTGGGTGAAAGTGTTGTGGTCAGATGAGACCAAAATCGAGCTCTTTGGCATCAACTCAACTCGCCATGTTTGGAGGAGGAGGAATGCTGCCTATGACCCCAAGAACACCATCCCCACCGTCAAACATGGAGGTGGAAACATTATGCTTTGGGGGTGTTTTTCTGCTAAGGGGACAGGACAACTTCACCGTATCAAAAGGACGATGGACGGGGCCATGTACCGTCAAATCTTGGGTGAGAACCTCCTTCCCTCAGCCAGGGCATTGAAAATGAGTCGTGGATGAGTATTCCAGCATGACAATGACCCAAAACACATGGCCAAGGCAACAAAGGAGTGGCTCAAGAAGAAGCACATTAAGGTCCTGGAGTGGCCTAGCCAGTCTCCAGACCTTAATCCCATAGATAATCTGTGGAGGGAGCTTAAGGTTCGAGTTGCCAAACGTCAGCCTTGAAACCTTAATGACTTGGAGAAGATCTGCAAAGAGGAGTGGGACAAAATCCCTGCTGAGATGTGTGCAAACCTGGTGGCCAACTACAAGAAATGTCTGACCTCTGTGATTGCCAACAAGGGTTTTGCCACCAAGTACTAAGTCATGTTTTGCAGAGGGGTCAAATACTTATTTCCCTCATTAAAATGCAAATAAATTTATAACATTTTTGACATGCGCTTTTCTGGATTTTTTTGTTATTATAGACTGATCATGTCTTTGCCAGTGGGCAAACGTACAAAATCAGCAGGGGATCAAATACCCTTTTCCCTCACTGTATTTGTTCTTCCACTTTGACATTACAGAGTATTTTGTGTAGATTGTTGACCAAAAAATTACAATTAAATCCATTTCAATCCCACTTTGTAACACAACAAAATGTGGAAAAAGTTAAGGGGTGTGAATACTTTCTGAATGCACTGTATGTCAGTTCAATTATTTTAATTCCACTTCGTTCGTTTTTTTCCTGTGACCTTAATGTGCACATTTTCTCTAGAAATAAATCAGATCAAGCCCAAACTGTATGATGTTGTAGGGAATTGCAGTTTCCAACAAGCCAATATTCTACATAGTTTAGCGCAGAAAATGTGGTAATTAACTACAATGACCATAATTCATTGCACGCCTACTTGTCCGGTCTGTGTTTCTTTTATGCCTGCAATGTAAAAGAGACAGAATAATGTGTGATGAGAGGGATAGAGAGCAGTTGCTATACAAGGAATCTCTACCTGAAAATACATGATCTAAGTGATTGATAGTTGGTATTCAGCAGTCATAAAAGTATGCCTTATTTACTTTGAAGAACTACTAGTGAATAGTGATTTTGTCAGACAGCAGCTCTACAGAGATGAGATGATGAGTTGGAATGAAATAAGAAAGTCATTAAATAAAATACATATACACAACAACTGAAATATTTGATTAAAGTAATGTGAATAAATTAGGGTTAATAAGTGATAAGCAGTAATGGGCTGTCACTACCATCATGGGACTTTCATTCCGTTTTATTCTGTGTTGTTACATAGTGCATTTAATGTTGAAAAAAATTATCGAAACTGAAATCGAAAACCGGGATTCTTTTTTAATAATCAAACCGAAACCAAACCGACCTCAAAGAGCACTAATCGCTCAGCACTAGAGGATAAGTAAGTGTAACTTTCACTCTCTTGTACTCAAACAAAGTGATTTGACATTTGATATACAGGCTGACCAGTTCAGCAGGATTGTGAAATTGTGTAGGGCAGGTTCCCATGAATCTAATGACTGTTGTCATCTGATGTGACAGAATTTCAGGGGCCCCTACTCTGTTAAACTTTCAACACCGTCCCTCCAACAGTAGTCAACTAACAGAAAATGGCATCTGTGAAAAGACCGGCTTCTTGGCTGTAATTTTCTAATCAATAGTCAAACTATTTAGTAATTGCTGTTTAGTGATACTTGGAGAATAAGAGGCCATTTCCTTTTTGATTGGCAGGTCATAGCTTGTTATAACAGGATCTCCAGTCAACCTGGGGCCAAAATGTTTCCCAGCCAGCCAGGAAAATAGCAATCACATAATATGCTTCTTCTCTCCGGGGATGGGAACAAATCCTTACGCTATACAATATTTCAGGAGAGCGAGAGAAAGGGAATATGAAATAGTAGAGCAAGTTGGCTTATAGTCAAAGCCCAATAACCGACGTTGAAGCATTGCTGCCAGGTTCGGTTTTCTTTCAAACAGCCAGGGTCATGAAAGTAGGAGCCACAATAGTACAGTGGGTGAATGGAGTCGGGGGCCCGGCGTTGTCTTGCCCACTCCGCTCACTGTCAGGTCTTTTTCAGTGCTCCATGCACGGGCTTGGGCTCGACCACAGCCTCCCTGTGAAAAGAGCAAGGATTAAGACAGTCAGAGACAAAGACAAAGGGGACATATTGCCTCCCTTTCCCCTGAGAGCACCCCCCGGCCACACAATGACAGTGGACAATGGGATGATGATGTGTTCTTTCGGCCTAGGCCGGATGTGTCATCCCGCACTACTGTGCAGAACTTCCTAGCATTGTTTGCGGCCCTCTGCCATTGTGCCCAGGCCATACTAATACCTTACAGATATTTCACAGTGGGTGAATGCTTTCTTTCCGCCCGGGCTGCCTGGTGTTCTCTGGCACCCAGGGCCAGGAAGCAGGGAGGACCCTGGACTCATGAGCCAGCAGAGCTGACCACAGCCTGTTGACCATCACCACTGTGGGGGAGGTAGGGATCCTCTTTGGGGATCCTCTTTCTGTCTATCGCTGTCCATCCATCTTTCCCTACTCTATTGCTCTCTCTCTCTCTCTGTAACTCCTCCTGTCACCTGTCACCTGGTCCCGTTTGGCTCAGTTGGTAGAGCATGGCTTGCAACGGCAGGGTTGTGGGTTTGATTCCCATAGGGGACCTGTACGAAAATGTATGCACTCAACTACTCTAAGTCGCTCTTGATAAGAGCATCTGCTAAAAATGTACATGTTGACCACTGATTTCTTTTTAAAGAAACGTAAATGTTAAACCTGTCAAATGGCTTCAGGCCTCTCAGTGTTTGTCAGAACTAAAGTGTGAGATGATATGCAGATGTCTGTCATATTTTTCATGGCCACAAAGCCGTGTCTGGTGAGATGTGACTGGAGGTCAGCTGAATGGGCGGCCAGAGGACAGAGGACCTGACTGCCTGCCTGATTGTGTGGGAGCTGAGCAGAGCAGAGTGGAGTACTGGCCACTGGGAAAGAAAATGGCCCCAGGGGGGCTAAGAAAGCACATTTTTCTCCAATGTCATGGAGATTTCTGTATCTAATGAGCTGCGGCCATAGGCTATCAACTGCTGCCAAACTGCAGAGGGGTGTTGTTCATTTGGTTAATTCAATTCTGGGTAATTTTGCAGCGGTAATGCTCAGAATGTGAACCGTTGTGAAACTGATAGTGGGAATTGTTTTCCACACATTCTTGTTTGATTTGATTCCATGAAAGAGCTTAATGAAAGTCTAAAGGATTACATGATTTGTTGAGTTTGGTAAGCAGCGTTTTTATATTTTCACAGTGAAAGTTAAGTGTGGACATTCTTTTGTCAATATTTAACCTTTCCCTCCCCACACCTCCAACAAAGTCAGGTGCACACCCAAAGCTTGACTTTTCAGTGCCCCTCCCTCCAAACAAAGGAAAACACAAAATTCCCAAACTAGTCTCGTTGCCAAAATAGAACTACCCACTGGTTGAATAAACGTTGTTTCAATTTCATTTGACAACGTATTGTGACATGGAATCAACCTGGAAAATACATGGGATTTGATAAAAGTCATCAACCAGCACTGTTTTCATCTAATTTCAACCAGCGTTGTAAACATTGAAATGAGGGTAAACCTTCAAATGAAATACATTGACTTGACTTAACCTGACTAACAGGTTGTTACATCAATCTAATTTCAACATAATCATCAGGACTATGTACTGTGTATATTTTGAAATTGAGTTGAAAATTCCTATGGCTGAAATTCTGTTTAAGTTTATATTTGATTAGGAATATTTTATTTGACCTCGTTTCAATGTTGTTTCAACGTCATCCCATCAACCTAAATAAAGAGGTATATTGAAATAAAATGTGAAGCCACAGTCCAACGACTTCTGCCTGAACATTGACTCCTACTGGTAATGCACTTCAGTGAGAAGGAGTCTACCATCTAGATGCCTACCTCTATGTACCCTGCATAGCTTTGGAAACAAGCTGTGTATGTTTCAGCTGAGCTATCATGTCAACACATTTAGACATCGATCAGCTTCCATACTAATTTGTGTAGACTACCTAAATAACATTGAATAGTTGATTCATCCATGGTTGATTGAATCTTTGGAAGTTTAGAAGTAGTCATCATTAGACCTATAAATAGGATGCCAAATTCATGAAATTAATATACACTTTTGCCTTTGGATATTGTCTTTTATATGAAGGATGGTTGGTTGATTTCAAATTTAATCTTCAAGTTATTAATATGTTGGATTCACGTCTCCATCTCAACCAAAAATGTAAGTTGAAGAATAGGATTAAATCAAACTTGATTTGAAGTGCATTTAAAGTTTGATTTGATTTAGTGCTATTCTTTAACTTTTATTTTTGGTTGAGATGAAGACGTGAATCCAACATTAATTTCTAGACAAACTGGAAATTGATTTGTGAACCAACCAAATATCAACATTTGAAGGAGATGTATCTTCTGCTTGGATATATTATGAGTAACATATATGAAAGACAATATCCAAAATAAAAAGTGTATTATTATTATCATCAATGTGGCATCCTATTTATAGGGCTATATCAGTAGGAGTTACTGTTCAGGCAGGAATCGGCTTCACATTTTATTTAAATATACCTCTTTATTTAGGTCAGGGGTTTTCTAACTGGTGTCCGCAAATTATTGATTGGTTTTTATTTTATTACAAATATTTGTCGGGATTTTTATGTGTGAAAAATAATTATTTTATGAATATCGCTAGGTGAAACAGAATACCATCGTGGATACAATTTTTATTGAAAGTTAAAGGTAGTTTCACGAGTCAATGCTATCTAGCGTTAGCGCAATGACTGGAAGTCTACAGGAACTGTTAGTATGCTAGCTGTTCCTGTTCATCCGACTCTGAGGAAGTAGATAAATTGCTTCATTGCCAAAATCTCAAACTATCCCTTTAATATGGAGGAAATTACAGTCTTCGAGCTAATTACAGGGTTTTTTTCTGTATAGAAGATTCTTAAGCGGACCGTCTAAGTCACGTGTCAAGCTCATTCCACGGAGGGCCGAGTGTCTGCAGGTTTTTGCTCCTCCCTTGTACTTGATTGATGAATTAAGGTCACTAATTACTAAATAACTCCCCTCATCTGGTTGTCTAGGTCTTAATTGAAAGGGAAAACTAAAACCTGCAGACACTAGGCCCTCCATGGAATGAGTTTGACACCCCTGGTCTAAGTTGTAATTTTCAGAATGGAAAAACAGTTTCAGTGTCAATTTAAACAACCAAAAACAGATAGAAAACGTGCAGAAAAAATATTGAACTACTGTATATATATATATATATCTTTTTATAATACAATCTTTGAGAAATAACAATCAAATAAAATCTAGACAGTCAGGGAGAGTAATAATAATTTAAAAAAACTGGCATTCAGGGCACATGCCCATAGATTGTTTTAGAATGTTTGAGCAGAGGAACATAGCATTGGCAAAATGCATAGAATTGCACGAAATGTGCTTTGGAACTGCATAATTGTGCCTCAGCTCCATGCCAAACTGTGTAGAATTGCTCGAAATTAGATTCAAAACTGCAACATTTTCTCTCAGCTCAATTGAAACATTTGTAGAATTGCAAAAAAATTGCTTTACAAGAGCAACATGTTACCCTTACCTTTGTAGTTAATAGACTATGTTAGATTTTACACTTCCTCGTGAAAAATCCATTATATACTGTATATATATATTTGCTTTTATATAATGGGGGTCCCTGGGTCACCGGTTTGCCTGAGCGGGGGTCCCGGGGCAAGAACAGTTTGAAAACCCCTGATTTAGGTTGATGGCATGATGTTGAAACAATTAAGTTGATTCAAACATACCATTTTACTATTAACATTGAAACAAGGTCAAATAACATACTGAATGACTAATCAAATATGAAATTCATAATTTCAACCACCCAATATACACTACATTACCAAAAGTATGTGGACACCTGCTTGTCGAACATCTCATTCCAAAATCATGGGCATTAATATGGAGTTGATCCCCCCCTTTGCTGCTATAACAGCCTCCACTCTTCTGGGAAGGCTTTCTACTAGATGTTGGAACATTGCTGCGGGGACTTGCTTCCATTCAGCCGCAAGAGCATTAGTGAGGTTGGGCACTGATGTTAGGTGATTAGGCCTGGCTCGCAGTCGGCGTTCCAATTCATCCCAAAGGTGTTTGATGGGGTTGAGGTCAGGGTTCTATGCAGGCCAGTCAAGTTCTTCCACACCGATCTCGACAAACCATTTCTGTATGGACCTCGCTTTGTGCACGGCGGCATTGTCATGCTGAAACAGGAAAGGGCCTTCCCCAAACTGTTGCCACAAAGTTGGAAGCACAGAATCGTCCCGACGAACAGTTCTTGTGCTGATGTTGCTTCCAGAGGCAGTTTTGAACTCTGTAGTGAGTCTTGCAACCGAGGACAGACGATTTTTACACGTTACGCACTTCAGCACTCGGCCTACCACTTTACGGCTGAGCCGTCGTTGCTCCTAGACGTTTCCACTTCACAATAACAGCACTTACAGTTGACCGGGGCAGCTCTAGCAGGGCAGAAATTTGACGAACTGACTTGTTGGAAAGGTGACATCCTATCACGGTGCCACGTTGAAAGTCACTGAGCTCTTCAGTAAGGCCGTTCTATTGCCAATGTTTTTTCTATGGAGATTGCATGGCTGTGTGCTCGATTTGATACACCTTTCAGCAACGGGTGTGGCTAAAATTGCAGAATCCACTCATTTGAAGAGGTGTCCACATACTTTTGTATCTACAGTATAGTGTATATTGAATATAGGATGACATTTAAAAAGAAACTTTTCTACGTGGAATTTTCTACACAATTTCAACGTATACATGTTGAAATTAGATTGATGTAACAACCTGTTAGTCAGGTTAAGTCAATTTATTTAAGTTGAAGTTTTAATCTAATTTCAATGTTTACAACGCTGGTTGAAATGAGATGAAAACAGTACTGGTTGATGATTTCAAATCCATTGAATTTTCTATGTTGATTTCATGTCAAAATATGTTGACAAATTACGTTATACAACGTCGTTGACTCAACAAGTGTGTTCCCAGTTGGTAGATCTTCTCTTAGGATGGCTATCTTCCTTCCAAACAATATTGACTGTGGTATGACATGTAACACAATACCCTCCACAGAAAAGCAAAACCAACATTAGCCCATAGGCACATAACATGATACATGATCCTTGAACAATGCTTTGGAAAAACTAAACACCTCAAAGAGCTTAGGCGATGTTAGCTCTGCCCTCTGGATAATACCTATGGTAAATGTAATGGATCCCAGGGAGGAAGAGAAGACCGGTACAGTGAAGAAAGCAAGGGGCTCAGTATCATATTGGAAAAACCACAACAGCCAGAGTAATCCCTCTCATAGTGCTGTCCCTCCACTTGACTGACGTTTGATTGATAGGTAATACGCCTGAGAACTTGGCCGTGTTATCTCCCATTCATCACCTCATTCTAAAAGTATTTAATGAGTTGATCATGTATAGAGATACAGTTTGTCAGTGTGGTCAGTTCAGGCATTTCCCTTGAAGCTTTTCTTAAATCTTCATTTTCAAAGCTGACAGTTTACACTTCTCAAAGTATCTGGGGGACAGAAATACATCAAATGGAGGGGTTTACGCTAGTGCATTCACCTTGGCAACCTCGATTCTACCGTATTTCCTCTTCTAATAGACCAATGAGGTTTTTGTCTGAGAAGCCTTTGTGATGATGAAAAGAAGTTCCGCATTAAGCTTAAGCTAACAGCTGTTTTAACAATGCAACAGAAGTGAGAATGCAACCTTTTCATGTTCAAGACTCGCCCCTCCAGATGAAAGGGTTCTTTCATGGTGTTATATGTGGTAAAATGGCCACTTGTATGCAGCAGACTAGAACTCGGGGGAAATGGTTCCAGATGGCCACGGCTGGCACACAATGGAAAAACAAACTTGGTGTTGTATTTACGTTTGTGTTGGTCCCCGGCTCTTTCCCGGTCAACATTATGGAGAGTAGTCACTCTGCTGTTACTCACACAGGTGCTTTACATTTTGCATGAATTACATTTTTTATTTATTTAGTGGGAATATAAATATGCCAAATGTTTAGCAGACTGTAAAACTGCAGACTGTATAAAACACAAGTACTGTATTCTCTCTGGAGAAGTTGCAGCTTACTGTTTCAAAATATATTAACAACATATTTGCTTATACTGTATGGTTTCACATAAAAACCTAAAATACAGTATATAACTATGTCACAGTAGTTACAGTCGTAGAACGCATTCCACAGAAGTGTCATAGCCCTGCTCAACTAGATACCAGTGCTGTCTCATGTTCAAAGTGCTGTGCTTTCAGACTTATCTCTTGCCACAAGGGACCTCATTTCCACAAAGAGCACTTACTCCAAATGTTCAAAGGGATTTCATCTTTTTTTCTTTCTTTTATTTTCTAGCATATATTCCTGTGTTCAATTGTACTGCTCATACAATATCCAAACACAAGCACATTTATTTCTGGTACCTTCTCAAAGCAGACACCTCTGATCTGGTGGCAATATTCCTAGAGTACATGTGAAGTTGTAAGAACACATTAGGATGAATGAATGGGTCAATTCATTCATAACAGTCATGGTACTCTACCCAACGGAATGAATGGTAGCAGGTTGTTTGATGTGTCTCTCTCTCTCTCTGACCTGTGCCAAGGCAGAGCAGAGGTTGTGTTTAAGAGGCAGGATTTGCTAACACACAGGTTAATACCCATGGGGGTGGCGCACAATTGGCCTAGCGTCGTCCAGGGTAGGGGAGGGAATGGTCGGCAGGGATGTAGCTCAGTTAGTAGAGTATGGCGTTTGCAACGCCAGGGTTGTGGGTTTGATTCCCACGGGGGGCCAGTATGAAAAAATAAATAAAAAAACAGTAAGTCGCTCTGGATAAGAGCGTCAGCGAAATGACTAAAATGTAAAATGTAATACCCTGCTCTGGGTTTCCGTGACTGCAGAGCTCCTGTCAGTGCCTAGCTGAAGCTGTTGGAGTAAAGCCTGCACACCCATCTTCTCGGCTTCCATCAAATTGTCTCTGGCCATCATGTAAACATAGGTAATGAGGTTCTGAGAGGCTGAGCTCCTCCTCGCCCAGGGAGAGGGCCATACCTTAGAGTAGTGGGGATCTGTGCTAACAGAGAGTGAGATTTCACTTTCAATACTGTTGATATCTCTAAATACTGTTAAAATATTTAGATTGGCCTTTATATTAAGAAAGTATGGACTGCGACTGCTTCCCAAGTAAAACATGCTTATATGAATTTAAGCATCTAAGCAAATTGTATGTGAACAGCATCTTATGTTTGTCAAATCTGAGATAGGTAATGGCCAAAATAGGATTTATTGTTTTGGTAAGAGATGAAAATGAAACTAAAGGTCAATAGTTTTGGCTCATCCTTACGGTGCCTGTTTTTTTAGTTCAAAATCTCCACGTTTGAAATGTTTGCTTTTAATTTCCTGTCTGTAAGAAAAAGATGACATCTGGAAAAGATATCATCCACTTCCTTTGCTTTGTCAATTAGTTACAGTAGCCATGGAAACAAGGCTCTGGACAAGGCAGCCAGCTAGTTTTGAGGAGTGCTGTATGGCTGAATACCTAAAAATGGAATAAATGCCCAAAATATAAGTAAATGATGTTATGCTTCCTTGGATAAAGCTCGGCTTTATCTTCAGTGCTTGAATGAAAATGTGCCGTGCAATCCAAGCTTCAGTAGACAAAATGAAAGCACAAAACAAAATGTCCTCAGCCGGCAATGTTTCTGTGGGTTAGACTCTTCACACTGTCTTTTTGAACAGTCATGGCAAATGAAAGCTCAGTCAGTTTTCTCTCTCTCTCTTTCTCCCCCACTCCCTCCCTCCGTCGTTCTCTTTCTGACAGCCATCTTAAATCCATTCAGAGATCTCAGGGGACCAGTTTTCTGCATACTCAATATGCTTGCAGCTCCTTTAGCCCACACAGTCGCCATGGCAACCATGGACCACCTCAGGCTCCCAGTGCATCTGTCAGCCCTCCCCCAATACTCCCTCCGCCCACCCCGCCCATGCTCACCGCCACCATGCCGCTCCACCTTACCACAGAAAGCAGAAAGCAAGGCACTCCGTACACCATACACTTTGTGGTATACTGTGGTAGTTCAACCTTCATTTGATTATGAAGACCTTAGATAGATTTACCACAAACTAAGTACTGCACTTGGCATGGGTTTTCAATGAAAGCCATTGTTGTGGAATACTGGTCCTTTTAATAGATCACAAACCACCATTTTATTTCTGCACCTTAACTAGATATGGTGGAGTTGTTACTGTAGCAGAGAGCTCTACTCTGTCTTTGCACAATCTGCAGTTGGTTTTCAGGTGCCATACCTGAAGAGGGCAGACTTGATCCTTTCTCTTGCAGCCGTGTTGAGACTTCCTCACTTCCTCACCAAAACCATGCAAACCTGCTGTGTCACAACCACTTCTCTGAACCCAAGACCACCCATCCAGCACCAAAATTCCCTGGCCGTGATCTAAACCCTTCGAATCTCCCTCAGAAACACAGGAAACTATAGTGTGTGTGCACGTGTGCGTGCTTCTACGTGTGTGCGTGAACAGAGGGGAGGAGAGAGAGTGAGAGAATGAGAGAGGGAGAGAGCCGGTCTCCTCTCATCACTCTGTAATGTTTCACGCAGGCTTTCAGAAAAAGGCGAAACAGCATTGTGCAGTCAGCTGCGCCGAATGTGTCTATTCTCTACTAGCCCTCTTCTCTTTCATGGGAGATTTATTTCCATTGTTGTCACCAAACCCTCCCCACCCTCCACAATCTAAAGTCGTCGTCCCCCCCCCCCCCCCCTCCAAAAAACAAAACAATAGGAGAGGTGGGGGTGGCCATGGTCGGGCGTAGGCAGGTGGGGGGAGGGGTGTAGCTAGCGTTGTTGTAATCTGCAATTGTTACAGTCTGTAGCCTAGCCACGCTGTCACCATTCCAAATTGATTTAACCATCAATGGCAGCAGCCATTTAGAGTTGTTAGAGGTCTGGCCGGGCTGCTCAAACTCAACTGAATGTGCAATGAGCCCCTCACTCCCTTTCCCACCATCTGGTATCAAAGGCCATTGTGTCCCAAGAAAGTGGAGGGGTCATCCATTCACCCCATGGGTCAACTACAGGCTGAGATAGAGGGAAAGTGAAAGAAAGAGAGGGAGAGAGAGAAAAAGAGAGGGAGGGGGCTGGGGTCTTTAAGTTTTAAAGACAGCAGCTCCATAGAACACACTCTCTCTCCACAGAAGATGACTAACTCCGCTGACATCAATGGAGCCATTTAATCCAGCAGACTGAAAATATTTGGAATTTGTCTCCTATTATCACTGGGATGTATGTGAGTTCCTGTTTAATGTCGCCTTGTGGTGGGTTCATCTCTGCCTCCGCCGGCCGGCTCGTCTCCCTCAGGCCGTGTTTACAGGGACTCATCAGAGGCCATGGGAGGATCGTTTGACCCTCTCACAGGCTGGGACAAAGCACGACTTTAAAGCGCCACACTCATAGCCTGTTTGTTTTGGCTTGGTACATTGATTTCACCATTTTGCAGTTTGCACACACACAAGCGTTTATCTCTGATGATGTTTCTTTCATGTGTTGGCTGTCGTAGCGAGACGCTGATTGACAGGAGCAGAGCGTGAATAGGAATGTTTTCATAATATCTGCTGAGGGGCTGGTGGTGTTTATGATCAACAAGAACATATCTTAATCTAAGCTTGTTGATGTTTAGTGGGCGAGTGTAGCAAGCTCAATAATAAGATGTAGAGCCAAGATAGCTAATACATACACAGTTCCTCCCAGTCCCAGCCCCCCAAACTCAATAGACTCTAGAGCAGGATCCCAGATTACACCAGATGTGTTCCTTGATTTGCTAATGATTGTGAAGTCCAACCTGACAGATTCTTGGCCCGGGACACATTTCAGTGCAGACATGTTCATGTGCTGATGCCGTTTATGCCGTTTTAACTTTCCCCCGTTTCTCAACCCCAACATGAATACAAAAGAAAGCAGACTGAATCAAAAACAGCTCCTAGAAAATTGTCCAAGCGAATGAATGGTTTTACAACACGTATCTACAATAACAGACGTTTTTCGACACATGGGGGAGAAACTAAATATGTATTGTTTTAAAGTAACTTCGGGAAAATATGCTTTCTTGGAGTGAACCCAATTTTATAATACACTATACTATATATCATATAAGTTTTAAATAATATCCATAATGTGTCATTTGTCACAATCAGCAAGCCTGTAATATTGTCAGAGTCAATAAAACAATCAACTGATCGTAATTAGCGTCAGCATGAGTTGTTTTGACACTTTTTTGTTTGTTTGAGTGCCAACAGAGGCATCTAAACTATGCGGCTCATCGTCCAATCAGATTCCTCCGATACTATAGTATGTTGGGGCCCCAGTATCTGGCTGGTGAGTGTGCAATGTGACTCAAATCTGGATAACAGAGGCTTCGTTTACACAGGCAGCCCAATTCTGTTGACAATCAGATCAGCTCTGAAAAAAATTGGGCTGCCTGTGTAAACGAAGCCAATGGCAGCCAGTCTATGTCCATATGACAAACTCATAGCTCAGGATAATACTGCAATTAGCTGCACATTCAACGTTCAGCAAAGCCATGTAACCACATTTAGCCATCAAAATGAATGACTCTGGGAAGAGAGTTAGACAGTTCATTATGAGACTCAATAGTGTGTGAGGATCTTGAGGTGTTTTTTTCCAACTGAGACCAGTTCTCAGGTTTATGGATGACTCTGTTACTCTATCTCCTAATTGTCCAGGAACAGCTTAGTTTTGAAAGCAGTGTTGAAGTTTAAATGGAGCTGAGGGGCGGAGAGGTTTGTGGAAAGAGAGAATTCTTCTCCCTGTAAAGTAGCCTTGGGAGACAACGATTATGCATAGGATATCTTTGGGTTGGCACATGCACCAGAATGCAGATGAGGTTTCCTTTCACATTCCTTCTCTCCTTCTACAAAGAGTATCACACTCTCTCTGTCACCCAGAGAAGGGCTGAGCTGCCGAGCACAGTCCCTTTATTTCCCAGTTTCGCTGCTTCCTGCATTACCATAGTAACCTGGATACTATTCAGTCCTCTTCAGTGAGAGGCAGGCAGGCAGCCTGCAGGTGGCTGTGCTTTCATGCAAAGAATGCTACAAATGTAGTTCCTTCCTAACAACTGACTGTGTGAGTGAGGGGCCCTCCATTATTTGGTTTAGCTAGATTCGTAATGTTTGCTTGAAATAGCTAAACATGATGAATATCGAACAATAAGTCGTCTATACTAGATTCCTGAAATGTAACTTGATCAGAAACAAATATTACATATTATTCTGTAAGGATGCATCTTTCAGGAGTAGATGCGTTGGATTAGCATGTGAATGTAATAAATCAACCTATATTGACTCATATATTCAGAACCGCCTTCTTCAATCGCTATTTTTTCCCCCTTAACAAACTTGCACTCTGAAATTTGAGGGGTGTGGGGAATGAGATGGTTGGGGAGGAGGGATTGGGGGGTAGGGGGGTGGGGGTAGAGATAGAGTGATGAGATTTACATTTACATTTACATTTTAGTCATTTAGCAGACGCTCTTATCCAGAGCGACTTACAGAAGCAATTAGGGTTAAGTGCCTTGCTTAAGGGCACATCGACAGATTTTTCACCTAGTCGGCTCGGGGATTAGAACCAGCGACCTTTCGGTTACTGGCACAACGCTCTTACCCACTAAGCTACCTGCCGCCCTAGATTGATGTAATATAAGCAGATTTCTATGCTGCGCTTGTCGCTGAGTAACAGGTTGCCGTGGCAACCCTTCTCCTTCTTCCCTGCCAGCTCGCCCGCCCGCCTCTCCTTCAGTGGGTATGTGATCTTCATTATTAAAGTGGCTTTTATTGAGACTTAGGATAACTACCAGGCCAGGGTAATCTGTGTTCGTACACAGGTCCAGATAAACGATCCAGGGGACTGGTGTGTCATCCGCCATCTGCTCCCTCCTGGGTGGCTCTCAGGAGAGCCCTGGTTGTGTCATGTCACTGGCTGGGCAGCTTGGTTGGCTGAGTGAGTGGCTGGCTGGCTTGGAGTGAAGGGGGGCCTGATGGTGCTATGGGGAGCTGAGATGACAGAAAACAGAAATGACAGAAAACACACTTGGTTTTTCATTAAAGGTGCTAGAAATTCATTCAGTCACTTTGAGTCACTCATAAGGCTTAGACAGGGTGTGGAGTCAACCTGTTGAAGGTGGAAATGTGATCCCAACAGTATTGAGAAATGTGCCAGATGATGTCACCTTAAACTTGTCTGAAGTAAAGCTGTTTTGAGGTATGCATAAACCCTGTCAAGTAATGCTATTGTTGTTACTACAGTTATTGCTGTGTAGTTACATAGTAATAGGGGAAACTTAATGTAAAGTGTTATCAAAACTATTACGGGAGATTTAATGACAACTTACAGTCATCGAAATATGCCTAAAATGCATTTAAGTAAAACCTAATAAACCTGATACTGCGTTTGTATAGCATCACACCACACATTACATGAATGTACAGTACCAGTCAAAGGTTTGGACACACCTACTCATTCAAGGGTTTTTCTTTATTTTGACTATTTTCTACATTTTAGAATAATAGTGAAGACATCAAAACTATGAAATAATACATATGGAATCATGTAGTAACCAAAAAGGCTTTAAACAAATCAAAATATATTTTATATTTGAGATTCTTCAAAGTAGCCACCCTTTGTGTTGATGACAGCTTTGCACACTCTTGGCATTCTCTCAACCAGCTTCATGAGGTAGTCACCTGGAATGCATTTCAATTAAAAGGTGTGCCTAATTAAAAGTTAATTTGTGCAATTTATTTCCATCTTAATGCGTTTGAGACAATCAGCTGTGTTGTGACAAGGTAGGGGTGGTATACAGAAGATAGCCCTATTTGGTAAAAGACCAAGTCCATATTACAGGAAAAAAAAGAGGACTGAGCACGCCCCCATTCTCATCGACGGGGCTGTAGTGGAACAGGTTGAGAGCTTCAAGTTCCTTGGTGTCCACATCACCAACGAACTATCATGGTCCAAACACACCAAGACAGTCGTGAAGAGGGCACGACAAAGCCTATTCCCCCTCAGGAGACTAAAAAGATTTGGCATGGGTCCTCAGATCCTCAAAAAATTCTACAGCTGCACCATTGAGAGCATCCTGACTGGTTGCATCACCGCCTGGTATGGCAACTGCTTGGCCTCTGACCGCAAGGCACTACAGAGGGTAGTGCGTATGGCCCAGTACATCACTGGGGCAAAGCTCCCTGCCATCCAGGACCTCTATACCAGGCGGTGTCAGAGGAAGGCCCTCAAAATTGTCAAAGACTCCAGCCACCCTAGTCATAGACTGTTCTCTCTGCTGCCGCACGGCAAGCGGTACCGGAGTGCCAAGTCTAGGTCCAAAAGACTTCTCAACAGCTTCTACCCCCAAGCCATAAGACTCCTGAACAGCTAATCATGGCTACCCGGACTATTTGCACTGCCCCCCCACCCCATCCTTTTTACGCTGCTGCTACTCTGTTAAGTATTTATGCATAGTCACTTTAACTCTACCCACATGTACATATTACCTCAACTACCTCAACTAGCCGGTGCCCCCGCACATTGACTCTGCAACGGTACCCCCCTGTATATATAGCCTCCCTACTGTCACTTTATTTTACTGTATATATAGCCTCCCTACTGTCACTTTATTTTACTTCTGCTCTTTTTTTCTCAACACTTTTTTTGTTGTTGTTTTATTCTTACTTTTTTTTGTTTAAAATAAATGCACTGTTGGTTAAGGGCTGTAAGTAAGCATTTCACTGTAATGTCTGCACCTGTTGTATTCGGCGCATGTGACCAATAAAATTTGATTTGATTTGATTTGATTTATTATGGCATGAACAGCTCAAATAAGCAAGAGAAATTACAATCCATCCGGAAAATGACAGTCAATCCTGAAAATTTCAAGAACTTTGAAAGTTTCTTCAAGTGAAGTCACAAAAACCATCAAGCGCTATGATGAAACTGGCTCTCATGAGGACCGCCACAGGAAAGGAAGACCCAGAGTTACCACTGCTGCAGAGGATAAGTTCATTAGAGTTAACTGCACCTCAGATTGCAGCCCATAGAAATGCTTCAAAGAGTTCAAGTAACAGACACATCTCAACATCAACTGTTCAGAGGAGACTGCGTGAATCAGGCCTTCATGGTCGAATTGCTGCAAAGAAACCACTATTAAAGGACACCAATAAGAAGGAGAGACTTGCTTGGGCCAAGAAACATGAGCAATGGAAATCTGTCCTTTGGTCTGGAGTCAAAATTTGAGATTTTTGGCTCCAACCGCTGTGTCTTTGTGAGACGCAGAGTAGGTGAACAGATGATCTCTGCATGTGTGGTTCCCACTGTGAAGCATGGAGAAGGAGGTGTGATGGTGTGGGGGTGCTTTCCTGGTGACACTGTCTGTGATTTATTTCGAATTTAAGGCACACTTAACCAGCATGGCTACCACAGCATTCTGCAACGATACGCCATCCCATCTGGTTTGCGCTTAGTGGGACTATCATTTGTTTTTCAACAGGACAAGGATCCAAAACACACCTCCAGGCTGTGTAAGGGCTATTTGACCAAGGAGAGTGATGGAGTGCTGCATCAGATTACCTGGCCTCCACAGTCACCCGACCTCAACCCAATTGAGATGGTTTGGAATGAGTTGGACCGCAGAGTGAAGGAAAAGCAGCCAACAAGTGCTCAGCATATGTGGGAACTCCTTCAAGACTGTTGGAAAAGCATTCCTCATGAAGCTGGTTGAGAGAATGCCAAGTGTGTGCAAAGCTGTCATCAAGGCAAAGGGTGGCTACTTTGAAGAATCTCAAATATAAAATATATTTTGATTTGTTTAACACTTTTTTGTTACTACATGATTCCATATGTATTATTTCATAGTTTTGATGTCTTCGCTATTATTCTAAAATGTAGAAAACTGTAAAAATAAAGAAAAACCCTTGAATGAGTAGGTGTGTCCAAACATTTGACTGGTACTGTACATTACATGATACCTTAGGCCCGTTATGCCTCAGATGTATAGACGTGCTGTGAGTGTTAATACCACAGTATCTATGTGCATTCCTGTCATTCTTGGTACGATGATAATCCCTACAACCCCTACAACTCATCCAGAATGCCGCAGCCCGTCTGGTGTTCAACCTTCCCAAGTTCTCTCACGTCACCCCCCTCCTCCGCACACTCCACTGGCTTCCAGTTGAAGCTCGCATCCGCTACAAGACCATGGTGCTTGCCTATGGAGCAGTGAGGGGAACGGCACCTCTGTACCTTCGGGCTCTGATCAGTCCCTACACCCAAACGAGGGCATTGCGTTCATCCACCTCTGGCCTGCTTGGATAAAAGCGTCTGCTAAATGGCATATTATATTATTATAACTTCGGAAAGTGTTCCGGATTCACAGTTTCCAGCTAACTAATAGGGAAAATAAAATGATCTCTTCTATTTAAACATGCATTTAATAATAATAATAATAATAATATGCCATTTAGCAGACGCTTTTATCCAAAGCGACTTACAGTCATGCGTGCATACATTGCGTTCATCCACCTCTGGCCTGCTGGCTCCCCTTCCTCTGCGGAAGCATAGTTCCCGCTCAGCCCAGTCAAAACTGTTCGCTGCTCTGGCACCCCAATGGTGGAACAAGCTCCCTCACGACGCCAGGACAGCGGAGTCACTCACCACCTTCCGGAGGCATTTGAAACCCCACCTCTTTAAGGAATACCTGGGATAGGATAAAGTAATCCTTCTACCCCCCCCCCCCCCCCCCCCCCCCCAAAATTGTAAAGTGGTTATCCCACTGGCTATAGGGTGAACGCACCAATTGGTGAGTCGCTCTGGATAAGAGCGTCTGCTAAATGACGTAAATGTGCCCTTGAGCAAGGCACTTAACCCTAATTGCTCCTGTAAGTCGCTCTGGATAAGAGCGTCTGCTAAATGACTAAAATGTAAATGTAAATGTAATAATCAATTGTGTCATACATAGCACCACAGTTTGTGATTGGAATCTACAGGCGACTGCGGTTTGTGTCGGAGAATGCACGGCTTGTTGACAAAAGCTATGAATCTCCTTTATATCCCCTCCACAATTAACAACTAGAGTTACAAGGACACACTTCATCTTTCCAGATAAGAAAATAAGTCCGAACTTTGTCTGCTTCATGAAATGGCTTGTTTTTTCTCAGCAGTTGAAACATCTTGAGGAACATTAATATTTAGGCCCTAAAGTAGAGAGTACAGGGGGTTGTCTTGCTGAAGGTTGCTATACTTCACTAACTAGTCATACTAGTACGGATAGCCACACATGTTGATGGAGTTAAATGCCTGTTTCATGCCCCTTTAACTCAGTTTATTATGATGAACATATTGTCAATCAAACATATTAGCTTCTGAGGATACATGGGGCTAGTATAGATCTAGCCCATATTTCTGATTGGACCCTCGTCAGAGGCTGAACAAATTAGATGAAATAATCAATGACAGACAGTTTTCTTCCCTCATGGCAGAGTAATAATAATCTCACAATAGACAACATCAGAGGTCATTAAGGTTTGTCATGGCAATGGCGGCCAGATTAAAGCAGTTATTGTAACTCATCATTACTCATCAGTGAGTGCCGGCTCCTCATTGCAAACCAGGTTATTCGCTCCTATAGATGAATACATCCTGATGAAACAGGCAATAATGTGAACATCAAACAGATTCCCAGTTGGTGGAAGTGTTTTGATCTGTTCAGTAGTTCAAATGGGGATGTTTTTTGTCACTGTAATGGATATTGATGTTAAGGCAGGTCTGATCTGAAGCAGGGAAGCTTGATTTAAACTTCCATTAGTCTTCAAGAGAGGAAAAGATGAACTCATCTTAAATATTCCAATTCTAATTCGGAATTACTTGTGCACTCACTTGAACGTGGCCCTCTGTAGCTCAGCTGGTAGAGCACGGCGCTTGTAACGCCAGGGTAGTGGGTTCGATCCCCGGGACCACCCATACACAAAAATGTATGCACACATGACTGTAAGTCGCTTTGGATAAAAGCGTCTGCTAAATGGCATATTATATTATTATAACTTCGGAAAGTGTTCCGGATTCACAGTTTCCAGCTAACTAATAGGGAAAATAAAATGATCTCTTCTATTTAAACATGCATTTAATAATAATAATAATAATAATATGCCATTTAGCAGACGCTTTTATCCAAAGCGACTTACAGTCATGCGTGCATACATTTTTTTTTTTTTTTTTTTGTGTATGGGTGGTCCCGGGGATCGAACCCACTACCTTGGCGTTACAAGCGCCGTGCTCTACCAGCTGAGCTACAGAGGGCCACGTTCAAGTGAGTGCACAAGTAATTCCGAGTTTCTAGGTCAAACACTTGCTTGGTGGGTCTGATTTGAAAGAGCTGAGAACTTTGATTTCCTGGTGATTTTCCTGCAACAACACAGAGCACCCCTCTGCATCCTGTTTTGATTATGGAGACGAAGCTGCATTTTAGGAGCCAGCCAGTGCTGCTGCGGAGCATTGATTAATTTATTCTGGGTTTGAAAACACCTCCTGTTAGAACTCTCACTGAACAGGCATAGAGCGCTTCAATTCACGGCCCAAAATACCACCAGCCTTCTGAGATCAACTTCACAGGGATTCATGAAACAAACAGCTTTTCTGGTTAAATTACCCCAACTTTGTTCGTTTGGAATTAAAGCTTTGTTTTACAGTGTACGGCTGAGTCAGAAAGAACCATGGGGGTTTTGTTATGTCTTTCAAAAAAGGCAGGCGGTTTTAATAACACATATTAAGTTCACAAAACACAGGAGGGGGAGAGAGAGACAGATGGAGAAACCGGATGATGAGCAATAGGGAGTCCAGACGACACCTTTATCTAAATCATCAACCACTCAAGCGTTTTAACTCTCATAATAACCCTCCATATCAGTGAGTTAGTGAAAGGAATACAACAATGGGAATTAGGTGAATCAGCCTGAGGCTAAGTGTTTCCCAGTAGGCCCTGGGAGGGAGGCTTGGTATGAGGTGCTATGTGTTACTGGGCCTGGCCGACATTTCCCTGGACAAACTCTCTGCAGCTGGAGCCAAGCATGGAGAAGGAAAAGGAGGAGGAGGAAAGAAGTGCACTGTGCAGAGCCCCCTGGAAAATCAGTTAGGGGCATTACAAAAGCCTGATTGTCCTCTATTTGATCCAAGAGTGCAGCTGGGAGCCGTGATTTACTGCCCTGTACCCAGAAGTCCTTGCTGCGCTCATCAGATGGCGCTGGAAACCACCAAGGGTCACAGCTCGAAACATTTCTGGGGGATGCTGGGGGATTACTGAGCAATGAGGCGCGCAACCACAAGGCCCTGGCTCCCAACCATTAGACTCCAGAACCAGTTAATAACTGCATGGGAGCTGCATGGGCTTACCTGGGACAGTGGCCGCAGGGCCTGGGCCGCAGGGCCTGGGGCCAGACAGTGGGAGGAGATCAGTGGGACAAATGGTGCATTGTAACTGTATGGAAATTCAGTACAGTTTATTCAATGAACAAATTGGTACTCAAAAGAAATAGGCCTATTTGTACTAAATACACCATAACCTTGCTTCCCTCTCCACTCGGACCCTGAGATTTAATGAGGGGAAGCAATGGACTAAAGAAAAACACTCAACATGCCAACTCTAGTAATATAGACTGAGCTGGTAGATAGGTTGGAGTTTGGCCCTCCATTTGTCACTTAAAGGTCCAATGCAGCACTTTTATATCTCAATATCAAATCTTTTCTAGGTAACAATTAAGTACCTTCGTGTGATTGTTTTCAATTAAAATGGTCAAAAAGAAACAAAAATAGCTTCTTAGCAAAGAGCAATTTCTCAAGCAATAATTTTTCTAGGACTGTCTGGGAGTGGTCTGTGGGGAGGGGAAAATGGAAAACTAGCTGTTTTTGGCACTGGGCGTGCACTCTAGTGTTGCTTTTAGCCTCAAGTGCTATTCCAATAAATACTAATTGAAACTTGACTTGTTCATTTGTCCTTGGCCATGCTCTACGTTAAAGCCACCCACTTAGCCACCAACAAAGCTATAGTAGACTGTATGCATTAACCCTTGTTCCTACAGAAAACAAAGTCACAGAAGGTTGCATAATGTGCAGGGGAATCAACACTTTGCACAATAAGAATGCTTCAGTATAATGTGAACATACAGTATTAGTGTTGAAGTTGGCAACAATTATCAGTAACACATAACTTTTCAATATAGCTATGTTGTTTTTGATTTCTCTTAAATTAAAATGGCATCTGTGGTGAATTGTTTCAGCCCTAGCCCTGCCTGCCTCATTATGGCCCTCCTGAAATGCCTGAACCCTACACCCTGCTACCTCATTAGATGCTCTTTTGTTCTCTTAAACCCAGAACCAGTCTTGTTGTTACCATGGCCTTGTTATTGGGATGGTGCTTAATTAGCTTTACTGGGAGCCATGGTGCTGGAACAGAGGTTTATGTAAGCTGGAATGATATTGGCCTCGACCCTGTCCTGTTCAGACCCCTCTGATATTTGGATGAATTTGTTTTTAACTAGCACTCTGACGTGATTATGATGTTTAGTTATGAGGGTAGTGAGATCATTGCACATGTTGCTGTTCACATAAATGACGCGGGTCATTGAAATGTAAGTCATACGTTGCACTGATATGGAAATGAAATGATGGAAGTGATATGAAAATCATATTTATTAGGGTTAATTGAATCAAAGTAGCTTGACTGTAACTGTAAAACCTTTGATAAATATAACTCAAATGTAATGATGTCTCCAGATGGCATCCACCTGTACAGTTTTTCTGTTTCTGAGTTGAATTGGATGACCTCAACCAACAGACCTTAATCAAACCAATTAATAACAGGTAGGCCTATTGATGGTGTGCATGATTCCCCCAGCGGGAGGGAGTCTATACATGAACTGAGAATATCTAAAAAAGAATCCTCCTTCCTCGTCTCCATCTCCTTACAGATGGCTGGCAGTGAAGACTTTCTCATCAGAGCTCACGCCCAGGCAGACTGCGGAAACCTGGAGGGTGGCATTCTATACCGAATACATCTCCATCAATATTTGATAAGCTGAGGCAGTGCACTAAGTGTTTTCTGCTGTTTAAAATTTTACCCGAAATACGGGAAGAGTGCTCGAAATGTCCGCCAAGGTCCTGACACACATTGGGTAAATCATTTCCACTTTATTTGAGATTGATCATTGCTACAGAATAGAGTAAAGGAGTGGAAGGCTTTTACAAGCACAAGGTCAAGTCATTCGGGCGGTCAATTGTGTATGTGTTTTCACTACGTCATTGGTCACTTAGCCTGCTACTGGATAGCTACTGTATGTGTGCACTACCTACTTTTGTTCTGAACCAAAACTAAAACACCTCATTCCACAAATCACTTCATCATCAAGAATCAACATCATCATTCATTGAATTAAGATGTTTTACTGCTGGGCTGGAACAAAGCCTCCTCAACATGTGTAGCTTTACCAGGACCAAGGCTGGAGACCAATGCACTCATTAAAGCTGTTGGATTAATTGTTCCCTCCAATGCAAAGCAACAGAGATGCAGGGAGAAAGAGAGCAAAGGAAAGTTAAAAGAGAGCTTTAATTATTAAATATTTATCATGTAATATACAAAACATAGAAATGTAATTTTAAAGAGCTTCTGGGATAGGGTTTATTATTAGAAAGTGCTGAATATTTCACTTCATTTTCCCCTCCAGTAAGCAGGTGGCTCTCCCTTCACCTACCCTCTCTCTCTCTCTCTCTCTCTCTCTCTCTCTCTCTCTCTCTCTCTCTCTCTCTCTCTCTCTCTCTCTCTCTCTCTCTCTCTCTCTCTCTCTCTCTCTCTCTCTCTCTCTCTCTCTCTCTCTCTCTCTCTCTCTCTCAAGCTCTCATCTATCTCCAGTCCCTCTGGTGTTGTGTTTGTTCAAAGTCTCTACCCGTCATCCGTGAAAGTGCACGAATGGGATCAGCTCATGTTTTCATCAATATGAGCCAGCCTCAGACAAACATTATGTAATACTGGGACCTATATTTTACTTGTTCCTGACAATAACAGTGTGGGTAGGCATGTGCATGTGTGAACAAAACAGATATTAAACCTTTTCATAAATGCAAATACAGAGGCGTTAATATGTTCCTTCTTGTCTTTCATTGTGCGGTTGTGTTTATCTTGCTAATTTCCATTACAAAAACTGTTTGAATACACATTGTTTCCACGTCATTTCAACTAAATGTTGTTTACTATGATTATGTTGAATCAACGTGGAAAACTAATTTGATTTGCAAAAGTCATCAACGTAAGAGAATTTTGTCATGGTGACATTTGTCATGGTGACATTTTTTGTTGATTTCACGTTGATTCAACCAAATGTAATTCAAAAATAGATGTTGAACTGATGTCTGTGCCAAGTGGGATGGGTCTGAGTCTGAATCAGGGTAAAGAAACTAAGATGGACGTCCAACTTCCCAAAGAAAGGAGCAGATGGCAGATGGCTCAGGACAGGAGCCTGGACACACAGCCAGGGCCAGGTTTGCCTGCCCTGTAAACACATTAACTTCACAGGCCCAGGCAATATACTACACTCACTGAACGAGATTGATTGGATTTCAGTCAGAAACCTGGCGCTATCTTTGGTATTTATTTTACATAATCACTCCAACGTCTAATTGGATTATAATGAGGAGGAGATTGGGTTTTGTGTCTTTTTCCTGCCTGTTGGTCAACACAAATATGACATCATTGTCTGGATAGGAAAGAGGGATATAACCTGATTAAAAGATCAGAGAGAATCTGAACACCCCTCTAATAATAAAAGTGGCTGATAGCCATGACCACAGACTAATATGACACACACCACCCCTGAGACAACGCAATGTGAAAAGGCACTACAAAAAACCCTATTTGAAACCATTTTCAACTCCTCAAAATGGGCAACATTTTTACAGATGGTTTGGTCCTTAGTTTATGGAATATTACCGGTCTTATGGATGTTAGTTACAAGGTGTTCAGTCGTAAAAATGCAGGTTTAACTCCCCATATTTAACCCTTTTTGACGGATTGCCTTTAATTTTCCCCCAAAGATGTATTGACCTTTGTGAGACCCGCCACACCTTTTTTGCCTGAAGAGGGAGAAGAGATCTATCCTGTCTTCTATTCACTTGACTTATGGGGGGGGAAGAGACAATGAATGTGTGATAAAACCAGTGTCTTCTGTCACAGAACTACGTTCAGCCGTATTTCACCACGACATGGAAACACAAAGAGTTTATTTCCCAAGGATAGGGTCAAACGAGGTCATCAGATTTCACAGTGAACACGGGTACTTCAGAGCCAATCACTCCACTATAGAATGTGGTGCTGCTATTGCATTATGATACTCCCAATCCAATGGAAATCAATTGGTCTTATTGTGTGATTTAGATTAGAAAAACAAGCATCAATATACGCTGAGGACTACTATTGACTGACTTCCTGACTGTTAATATACAAAGACACTGCTAGGGCTTGACTCTCGCGCGGTGGTGGTAATTTCTTGCTTACATGCACTTCAGATTGGATACAGCGGTCGTGAACGTGATCAATACAATTAAGCAGACTATGTTTTGTCACTAGGTATGAATAACCAATTGGAATTCACACACATTCCTCCTACAAGTAAAAAACCCTCACTGGGGTTTGTGGTCTTCATGCCAGATCAAGTAATGTCATCCTCGTATAAAATATGGAAAACACAGCTCACCCTGTGTTTAGTAAGATTTATGCCTGACACGTACCATTCAAATCTTTGCATGCTTCGTTCATTCTCACCCCCCTGTCTCTGTCTCTTTTTTTTTGTGTGTGGAATTAGACGTCTGTAACTCACCGGGCAGGTTTATTGGTCATTGCGCCTGACTTAATGGTGCACTTGACAGGCATCCTGGCAGGCAGGCAGGCAGCTCCTGGAGAAGAGTAGCCCCTGGCTCCAACGGCTCCCTGGGAGTGAGTTATTACTCCACCAGGCTGGATGGGGCTGTTTATCCATCTAGCTATCCCAGTCTCCACTGACTGCCATTTGGAAGCCTGGGTTGTGTTTATATGGGCAGGCAAATGAACCAAAATGATGCCAAATGAACATCACCCTGGAGTTGTGTTTATCCTCCATGTTCTTTTTGGGCCTTGCATTCTATCCAACTGAGAGGACAACAGATGTCACACACTGCCAGGTTGACATTGAGCCATTAATCACTGCTGTGACATCTCTGAATGAGACTCACCATATAAAGAACACAGCTCTTTCTTAATTAGGTAATACGCAGAATGACTGGCAGGTAGGGAAAGGAGATACCTATAGTCAGTTGCACAACTGAATGCATTCAACCGAAGTGTGTCTTCCTCATTTAACCCAACCCCTGAATCAGAGAGGTGCGGGAGGTTGCCTTAATCGACATCATCGGCGCCCAGGGAGCAGTTGTTGTTGGGGGTTAACTGCCTTGCTCAAGGGCAGAACAGCAGATTTTTCCACCTTGCCAGCTCTGGGATTTGAACCAGCAACCTTTTGGTTACTGGCCCAACGCTCTTAACTGCTAGGCTACCTGTCGTGATGGAGAGGCTCTAGTGTGTGAACACTACATTCACAAGTTCTGAATAGGGAGCAGATTGTGTTTCTTTCCATGTCTTGTTAAAATTTCAGCTCCCTGTGGACAACATAGAGTCATTTGGATTTTGATCATTGCTACAGAATAGAGGTCGCAGTCGCAGTTGTAAATGAGAACTTGTTCTCAACTGGCTTACCTGGTTAAATAAAGGTGAAATAAAAAAAGAAAAAGAAAAATAATTAAAGATGTACTCCGGGATCTTAAGCACAACAAATTCGTAACATACTACACAAATTGGATTTGTAGCATATCACACAAATTGCAAAATTTGTATGAGATAAAAATAGCAAAATTCGTAACATATCACATGAAATGGATGACATACCCTTACAAAAAAAACATGAAAAAAATGTGAGAAAAAAAAAACGCTTGAACAAATCACGTGGAAAAATAATATTTTTTTTCACACGTTTATTTTTCCCCACTTCGAAATGCATCTGGTCTCCCATCCAGGACAACACTGCTTAGCTTCAAAGGCAAACTAGCAATGATTTCCTTGCAATATTTTATTTTGCTATCTTTGCTTCTTTTGGGTTTATGTTTTGCTTTCAATATCATTATTTTAGTTTGCAATAATAAGAATTTTGTTCTCGACTTCAGAAGTTTTGCTTGATATTAATGGCACAAAAGTAACTTACTTAAGGATTACACCATATAATTACACTATTACTCTATTAAAGGTGTTTAAAGCGGCAATCCTTAATTGAAACATTAACAGTGCTCTCCCCAGCACAGTAAAAAGCTGAGGGATAGGGCTGAACCACTCTCAAATCCATAGACTACATTACTGACCATCGATGATATCAAAATTATAGTTTTAACCATGTTTTTAGGCTATACAGTAGTTGTTTTTTCATTGACTTTGTTTACAAACATTGGAGTAAAACAAGCTTATATTTTGGGTTCTGATGGGGTACGGCAGTTGAACTAAGATCATGAGGCATTTATACATTATATTCTTCAAGAATCAATGGGTTCTATCATTATTTTATACGTTCAAAAATTGATGTAGCAACTAAGGATTGCCCCTTTAACAGGCAGTGACCTTCATACAGTAGAACTATGTTGCCAATTGAATGTGACACATTAACCACATTAACCTGAACTGCATTTTGGCTTTTTAGATGTGGTCACCCTAATTCTAGGAGGAGAATAACATTATTTCAACCCCACATGTGAATCTGCAATTTTCTTACATGTGAAACTGCAAATTAGATTTTCACTTTCACATGTGGAAATGCAAGTTCACGATAAAAACAATCACGTGGAAGTTTTTCCCCCCAAAATTGTAACGGTAGTACACAATTGGATGAAGTGGTACACAAAAAACGAGGACCACTTTTGGCTCGTGAGCACCACTTTCAAAACTAATGGCTGAAATTATAAAAATGTTTGAGGGTGCATCTTTATCTCCAATTCAACCAAGCTGTAAATGGGACATATACAGAACATTACTACCCTCGATGCACTGTCAATTCACACAGTGTTTGGTAAAGCTGGCCAAGTTTACGAGTAAAACAAAGCATTACATTTAAAGCTCTAATTTCATTGTTTTTGCAGCGATAATTTGAGAGGCAGTACCCATGCTGGAGGGGTCAAAGGTGAATTGGGAGGAGGGGTAGGGGGGTGATTGATACAGTATTAGCTTGCACACTGACTCCAGAGAGAGGGGCGTCTTGCTCAGGGAGTAAACAGCAGATGCCCTGTGTTAGAAGTCACTCCCTGTGCCCCTCCCTCCCTCCATCCCCCCTCCCTACCTAGACAGAAGGGAGATAGGGAGGGACAGACGGTAACTAGGCCCCTTTGAGAGGCAAAACAAAACAGGCCTTTCACCTTATAAGCCTCTGAAGCTTTGTCTTGAGATCCAATGGTAACTTACAGCCTGGCTGGTTAGAGAAGAGCAGTAAATCTAGCCACAGCTCAGTGGATGGTTAGGGTATTGGTTGGGAGACAACAGAGAAAGAGTTTATCCAGTAATGAACATGGATTTCAGTTGTATTTATGGCTTATTTCTCAGAGCAGATTTTTTTATTACCTACAAATCAAATCAAATTTGATTTGTCACATGCGCCGAATACATCAGGTTTAGACTGTACCGTGAAATGCTTACTTACGAGCTCTTCCCAACGATGCAGATTTAAAAATAATAATAATAATAATAATAATAATAATACAGGAATAAAATACACAAGAATGAGGCTATATACAGGGAGTACCGGTGCCATATCAATGTGTGGAGGTACAAGGTATTTGAGGTAGAAAAGGTAGAAATGTACATATAGGCAGGGGTAAAGTGACTAGGCATCAGGGTAGATAATAATAAGGGTCAAATAAAGAACAGAGTTTCTGCAGCATATGATGAGTGTGAGAGTGTGTATGTGTGTGTGTGTGTGTGTATGTGTGTGTGTGTGTGTGTGTGTGTGTGTGTGTGTGTGTGTGTGTGTGTGTGTGTGTGTGTGTGTGTGTGTGTGTGTGTGTGTGTGGGTGGGTGTATATAGTTGAAGTCGGAAGTTTACATACACTTAGGTTGGAGTCATTAAAACTCGTTTTTCAACCACTCCACAAATTTCTTGTTAACAAACTATAGTTTTGGCAAGTCAGTTAGGACATCTACTTTGTGCATGACACAAGTAATTTTTCCAACAATTGTTTACAGACAGATTATTTCACTTATAATTCACTGTATCACAATTCCAGTGGGTCAGAAGTTTACATACACTAAGTTGACTGTGCCTTTAAACAGCTTGGAAAATTCCAGAAAATGATGTCATGGCTTTAGAAGCTTCTGATAGGCTAATTGACATCATTTGAGTCAATTGGAGGTGTACCTGTGGATGTATTTCAAGGCCTACCTTCAAACTCAGTGCCTCTTTGCTTGACATCACGGGAAAATCTAAAGAAATGAGCCAAGACCGCAGAAAAAGAATTGTAGACCTCCACAAGTCTGGTTCATCCTTCAGAGCAATTTCCAAATGCCTGAAGGTACCATGTTCATCTGTACAAACAATAGTACGCAAGTATAAACACCATGGGACCACGCAGTTGTCATACCGCTCAGGAAGGAGACGCGTTCTGTCTCCTAGAGATGAACGTACTTTGGTGCGAAAAGTGCAAATAAATCCCAGAACAACAGCAAAGGACCTTGTGAAGGTGCTGGAGGAAACGGGTACAAAAGTATCTATATCCACAGTAAAACGAGTCCTATATCGACATAACCTGAAAGGCCACTCAGCAAGGAAGAAGCCACTGCTCCAAAACCGCCATAAAAAAGCCAGACTACGGTTTGCAACTGCACATGGGGACAAAGATCGTACTTTTTGGAGAAATGTCCTCTGGTCTGATGAAACAAATATATAACTGTTTGGCCATAATGACCATCGTTATGTTTGGAGGAAAAAGGGGGGCTTTGCAAGCCGAAGAACACCATCCCAACCGTGAAGCACGGGGGTGGCAGCATCATGCTGTGGGGGTGCTTGGCTGCAGGAGGGACTGGTGCACTTCACAAAATAGATGGCATCATGAGGAAGGAAACGTATGTGGATATATTGAAGCAACATCTCAAGACATCAGTCAGAAAGTTAAAGCTTGGTCGCAAATGGGTCTTCCAAATGGACAATGACCCCAAGCATACTTCCAAAGTTGGGGCAAAATGGCTTAAGGACAACAAAGTCAATGTATTGGAGTGGCCACCACAAAGCCCTGACTTCAATCCTATAGAAAAGTTGTGGGCAGAACTGAAGAAGCGTGTGCGAGCAAGGAGGCCTACAAACCTGACTCAGTTACACCAGCTCTGTCAGGAGGAATGGGCCAAAATTCACCCAACTTATTGTGGGAAGCTTGTGGAAGGCTACCCGAAACGTTTGACCCAAGTTAAACAATTAAAAGGCAATTCTACCAAATACTAATTGAGTGTATGTAAACTTCTGACCCACTGGGAATGTGATGAAAGAAATAAAAGTTGAAATAAATAATTCTCTCTACTATTATTCGGACGTTTCACATTCTTAAAATAAAGTGGTGATCCTAACTGACATAAGACAGGGAATTTTTACTAAGATAAATGTCAGGAATTGTGAAAAACTGAGTTTAAATTTATTTGACTAAGGTGTATGTAAACTTCCGACTTCAACTGTATGTGTGTTTGGCATCGGTATGCGTGTGTGAGTTACGTATGTGTGTGCATATGTAGTGTATGTGTGTGTGTGTGTGTGTGGGTTTGTATGAGAGTGTCAGTGTAGTGGGCAGAGTCTTGTGAGTGTGCATAGAGCCAGTGCAAGATAGGGTCAATGCAGATACTGTAGCTCGGTTAACCATTTGATTCATTATTTAGCAGTCTTATGGCTTGGGGTTAGAAGCTGTCTCAGAGCCTGTTGGTCCAAGAGATGCGGTACCATTTGCAGGACGTTAGCAGAGTGAACAATCTATGGCTCGGGTGGCTTGAAGCTTTTGGCAATTTTTTGGGCCTTTCTCTGACACCACCTGATATAGAGGTCCTGGATGGCAGCGAGTACTTGGCTGTCCGCACCACCCTCTGTAGCGCTTTGCGGTCGAGGGCGGTGCAGTTGCCATACCAAGCAGAGATGCAGCCAGTCAATGGTGCAGCTGTATAACTTCTTGAGGATCCATGCCAAATCTTTTCAGCCTCCTGAGGGGGAAAAGGAGCTGTCGAGCCCTCTTCATCACTGTGCGGGTGTGTGTGGACCATGTTAAATCCTTAGTGATGTGGACACCAAGGAACTTGAAGCTCTCGACCTGCTCCACTACAGCCCCGTTGATGTGGATGGGGGCGTGCTCTCCCCCCTGTTTCCTGTAGTCCACGCTCAGCTCCTTGGTCTTACTGACATTGAGGGAGAGGTTGTTATCCTGGCACCACACTTCCAGATCTCTGACCTCCTCCCTTAAGGCTGTCTCATCGCTGTCGGTGATCAGGCCTACCACTGTTGTGTAGTCAGCAAACCTGATGATTGTGTTGGAGTCGTGCGTGGCCACGCAGTCGTGGGTGAACAGGAAGTACAGGAGGGGACTAAGCACACACCCCTGAGGGGCCCCCGTGTCGAGGGTCAGCGTGGCGGTGCTGTTTCCTACCCTCACCACCTGGGGCCGGCCCGTCAGGAAGTCCATGATTCAGTTGCAGAAGGAGGTGTTCAGTCCCAGGATCCCGAGCTTGGTGATGAGCTTGGAGGGCACAATGATGTTGAACGCTGAGCTGTAGTCTATGAACAGCATTCTCACATAGTTATTACCCCTCTTGTTGTTGTGGGAGAGATCAGTGTGAAGTGCAAGTGAGATTGCGTCATCTGTGGATCTGTTGGGGCGGTATGCGAATTGGAGTGGGTCCAGGGTGTCTGGGATGATGGTTTTGATGTGTGTCATGACCAGCCTTTCAAAGCACTTACAGGCTGGGAATTGGAGAGATTGAAAATGTCTGTGAAGATACTTGCCTGCTGGTCTGCCCATGTTCTGAGTCAGTCTGGCCCGGCGGCTTGTGAGTGTTAACCTGTTTAAAAGTCTTACTCACGTCAGTCAAGGAGAGCGAGATCACACAGTCGTCCAGAACAGCATGGAATCTCATGCATGACTCAGTGTTTTTTCCCTCAAAGAGAGCATAAAAGTGGGTTAGTGGGTTCGATCCCCGGGACCACCCATACACAAAAATGTATGCACGCATGACTGTAAGTCGCTTTGGATAAAAGTGTCTGCTAAATGGCATATTATTATTATTATTATTATAAAAGGCATTTAGCTCGTTTGGGAGTTCTGCGTCACTGGGCTAATCACGGCTGGGTTTTCCTTTGTAATCCGTTATTGTCTGCAAGCCATGCCACACCCGATGAGCACCGGCGCCGGTGTAATAGGATCCATCTTCCTCCTTTATTGTCTTTTTTCATGTTTGATTGCTCATTGGAGGTCGTAGCGGGATTTCATGTATGCGTCCATGTTCGTGTCCCATTCCTTGTAAGCAGTAGCTCAAGCCTTAATCCTGCACTGATACTGCATGTACATACATAACTATAATGATCTACAATGTTTTGTCTCTCATATGCTGTGAGCAAAGACAGATTTCATGTCGGATTTGGTCAAGTTGGTTTGAGGGTCCAGCCCAATGACGGTCCAGCAAAATCCAGCCAGTTTAATGAAAAAAAAATTATGATGTAGCAGCATGACGATGCTTGCTATTTGCAAGCCATTGAAAGGTTGTCACTAGAAACGAGGCATATGGACCAGTCAGAAAGAGTCCATGGATTAGTGTCTAGCCACCAGTGTTTTCTACGTCCATGTGAATGTTAATGTCCTCAGTTATTGTCTGTCACCCATACACAACCCCCAGATCTCTAAAGCAAACACTGTAGGTGGTTAGGGCTCAACCACCCACCACCTTAAATGTAACCTCTGGGTATGAGCCTGCGTTAAGCCAAGGCATGCAGACATAGGGTCAGTGCAATTTGGCAGATGGTATTCATTCAAGGCAAGCTGATTAAATTATTACTGCCTCCTAGGCTTTGGGCTGGCCTGGACTGCGGTGGGCTGGGGTGGCAATCATGTCTGTTTGTTTTAACAGTTGTGTGTGTCGGACCTGGTCATGTACGGAATTGGGAGGCTTCTCTCAGGTACGGCCAAACAGGTACATTAGTATAGTTTTGAGATTTTGGTCACACAGGAAATAACCCATAGACAGAGTGTTTGCTGCGTTGACATTTCAACATCTTAGTTGTTAGAGTTGTTGTTCTTCTGGTAAATGTTAGTGCCAGCAACTTGCATTCCACAGTATAAGTCTCAAGAAAACGTTAATATCCTCTCGAGTCAAATTACAACTCTGCATTTTCCCCGCCACCAAAAGTTTCCCCTGATTTGCGTTGGCTGTCATTTCGCAGAAAAACATTTCCTGTCTCGACAATTACATTTTTGTTACAGTGTTTATGGTTGACTGTTTGCATTCTGCTGGCTGATCGGGCGGTTTCTGTTCCTGGAAGGTAAGGAGGTTTGCTTGTTTTGATGGGCAGGACACAGGAAGTGCTCACAGGAAGTGGGGTGGCAGACATTCCGAGTCTGGACGACTCAGAGAGAGAGAGAGGTGGTCGGTGCCGTTTAAGATGAGGGAGGACGATTCTTTTTTTTAATGAGCATGGCCTTATTTCTATTACAGCATATTGGATGACTGTCTTTCATATTCCATTCACCCAGCTCAATGCAACATCGATAGGTTTAGGCTACTACATGATACTCACATTTTCCCTGTACCCATCATGAGGTTACTACAACCTAGCCTGTGAATGAAAGTTTACAACGTAGGTGCACAGGTTGAGAGAAATGTCAGTAATCAAGGTGACAGACGTTGACACATTCAATACCACCTTGAACAATCTTGCCTGCATCTAGCTGATCTATAGGTGTAATCATTAGTCCAACAGCAAACTTTTTTAAAATCTTTTTTGTTTTAAACTTTTTTTTGTAACTTTTCTTTTTTTTTAGGGGGTAGATCAGCTTTAATATTTCAGATAGATTGTAACTTCCATCACTTCCAATCCCCCATATGTTTTTTTTTCTTCTCGCAAATATATATATATATATATATATATATATATATATATATATATATATATATATACATATACAGTGGGGAGAACAAGTATTTGATACACTGCCGATTTTGCAGGTTTTCCTACTTACAAAGCATGTAGAGGTCTGTCATTTTTATCATAGGTACACTTCAACTATGAGAGACGGAATCTAAAACAAAAATCCAGAAAATCACATTGTATGATTTTTAAGTAATTAATTTGCATTTTATTGCATGACATAAGTATTTGATCACCTACCAACCAGTAAGAATTCCGGCTCTCACAGACCTGTTAGTTTTTCTTTAAGAAGCCCTCCTGTTCTCCACTCATTACCTGTATTAACTGCACCTGTTTGAACTTGTTACCTGTATAAAAGACACCTGTCCACACACTCAATCAAACAGACTCCAACCTCTCCACAATGGCCAAGACCAGAGAGATGTGTAAGGACATCAGGGATAAAATTGTAAACCTGCACAAGGCTGGGATGGGCTACAGGACAATAGGCAAGCAGCTTGGTGAGAAGGCAACAACAGTTGGTGCAATTATTAGAAAATGGAAGAAGTTCAAGATGACGGTCAATCACCCTCGGTCTGGGGCTCCATGCAAGATCTCACCTCATGGGGCATCAATGATCATGAGGAAGGTGAGGGATCAGCCCAGAACTACATGGCAGGACCTGGTCAATGACCTGAAGAGAGCTGGGACCACAGTCTCAAAGAAAACCATTAGTAACACACTATGCCGTCATGGATTAAAATCCTGCAGCGCACACAAGGTCCCCCTGCTCAAGCCAGCGCATGTCCAGGCCCGTCTGAAGTTTGCCAATGACCATCTGGATGACCCAGAGGAGGAATGGGAGAAGGTCATGTGGTCTGATGAGACAAAAATAGAGCTTTTTGATCTAAACTCCTCTCGCCGTGTTTGGAGGAAGAAGAAGGATGAGTACAACCCCAAGAACACCATCCCAACCGTGAAGCATGGAGGTGGAAACATCATTCTTTGGGGATTCTTTTCTGCAAAGGGGACAGGACGACTGCACCGTATTGAGGGGAGGATGGATGGGGCCATGTATCGCGAGATCTTGGCCAACAACCTCCTTCCCACAGTAAGAGCATTGAAGATGGGTCGTGGCTGGGTCTTCCAGCATGACAACGACCCGAAACACACAGCCAGGGCAACAAAGGAGTGGCTCCGTAAGAAGCATCTCAAGGTCCTGGAGTGGCCTAGCCAGTCTCCAGACCTGAACCCAATAGAAAATCTTTAGAGGGAGCTGAAAGTCCGTATTGCCCAGCGACAGCCCCGAAACCTGAAGGATCTGGAGAAGGTCTGTATGGAGGAGTGGGCCAAAATCCCTGCTGCAGTGTGTGTAAACCTGGTCAAGACCTACAGGAAACGTATGATCTCTGTAATTGCAAACAAAGGTTTCTGTACCAAATATTAAGTTCTGCTTTTCTGATGTATCAAATACTTATGTAATGCACTAAAATGCAAATTAATTACTTAAAAATCATACAATGTGATTTTCTGGATTTTTGTTTTAGATTCCGTCTCTCACAGTTGAAGTGTACCTATGATAAAAATTACAGACCTCTACATGCTTTGTAAGTAGGAAAACCTGCAAAATCGGCAGTGTATCAAATACTTGTTCTCCCCACTGTATACACTGCTCAAAAAAATAAAGGGAACACTTAAACAACACAATGTAACTCCAAGTCAATCACACTTCTGTGAAATCAAACTGTCCACTTAGGAAGCAACACTGATTGACAATAAATGTCACATGCTGTTGTGCAAATGGAATAGACAACAGGTGGAAAATATAGGCAATTAGCAAGACACCCCCAATAAAGGACTGGTTTTGCAGGTGGTGACCACAGACCACTTCTCAGTTCCTATGCTTCCTGGCTGATGTTTTGGTCACTTTTGAATGCTAGCGGTGCTTTCACTCTAGTGGTAGCATGAGACTGAGTCTACAACCCACACAAGTGGCTCAGGTAGTGCAGCTCATCCAGGATGGCACATCAATGCGAGCTGTGGCAAGAAGGTTTGCTGTGTCTGTCAGCGTAGTGTCCAGAGCATGGAGGCGCTACCAGGAGACAGGCCAGTACATCAGGAGACGTGGAGGAGGCCATAGGAGGGCAACAACTCAGCAGCAGGACTGCTACCTCCGCCTTTGTGCAAGGAGGAGCAGGAGGAGCACTGCCAGAGCCCTGCAAAATGACCTCCAGCAGGCCACAAATGTGCATGTGTCTGCTCAAACGGTCAGAAACAGACTCCATGAGGGTGGTATGAGGGCCCGACATCCACAGGTGGGGGTTGTGCTTACAGCCCAACACCGTGCAGGACGTTTGGCATTTGCCAGAGAACACCAAGATTGGCAATTTCGCCACTGGCGCCCTGTGCTCTTCACAGATGAAAGCAGGTTCACACTGAGCACATGTGACAGACATGACAGAGTCTGGAGACGCCGTGGAGAACGTTCTGCTGCCTGCAACATCCTCCAGCATGACCGGTTTGGCGGTGGGTCAGTCATGGTGTGGGGTGGCATTTCTTTGGGGGGCCTCCATTTGCTCGCCAGAGGTAGCCTGACTGCCATTAGGTACCGAGATGAGATCCTCAGACCCCTTATGAGACCATATGCTGGTGGGGTTGGTCCTGGGTTCCTCCTAATGCAAGACAATGCTAGACCTCATGTGGCTGGAGTGTGTCAGCAGTTCCTGCAAGAGGAAGGCATTGATGCTATGGACTGGCCCGCCCGTTCCCCAGACCTGAATCCAATTGAGCACATCTGGGACATCATGTCTCGCTCCATCCACCAACGCCACGTTGCACCACAGACTGTCCAGGAGTTGGCGGATGCTTTAGTCCAGGTCTGGGAGGAGATCCCTCAGGAGACCATCCGCCACCTCATCAGGAGCATGCCCAGGCGTTGTAGGGAGGTCATACAGGCACGTGGAGGCCACACACACTACTGAGCCTCATTTTGACTTGTTTTAAGGACATTACATCAAAGTTGGATCAGCCTGTAGTGTGGTTTTCCACTTTAATTTTGAGGGTGACTCCAAATCCAGACCTCCATGGGTTGATAAATTTGATTTCCATTGATAATTTTTGTGTGATTTTGTTGTCAGCACATTCAACTATGTAAAGAAAAAAGTATTCAATAAGATTATTTCATTCATTCAGATCTAGGATGTGTTATTTTTGTGTTCCCTTAATTTTTTTGAGCAGTGTATATACACATATACACATACATTCACACACATACACACACATATATATACATCCATCCATACACACACATATATCCTTTTTTAAATTATATTTCCCTTCATTACTTTCCAACCCCACCACCCCTTCCCCAATTGGAGTAAACTAGTGAACAACGCTTAGGTCTCTACTTCCAGCCCATACATACTATATACATTTTGTGGACACAGTCAAAATCTACAATAATTATATTTTGTTTGTTTTTACTCCTGAACTTCATCCGATCATTTTCAGTTATCTTGTTGTTATTAGTTGTTGTTATTAGTCCCATCCTTCAGCTCCATTCAACACCTCCCATCTATCTCTTAACACCATCCAAGAGTTTCTATTGGACAAATTCATGTATGTTTAAGAAAGGTTTTTCTACAGAATAGGCGGAATGAATACACACCCCTGATCACACGCAAACACAGTTCACTTTCATAGCAGCCAGATCGTTGTATAATTCCTTCTCTCATCTACAAACTCTCCTTCTCTCACCTTTTCCCTTCGGTTGTGGACTTCAGTGCACAACACATCAGCTGTCTGTGGCCAGGCGAAAAAACCTTTCCAAGCCAAACCTTCATATCATAACCGCTACACCTAGTCTACATCATTTTCACCATATTAGATCATGTCAATTCAACAACATAGCTACTAGCACTAACATTTTAGTAAATCTGCTACAATCACGCAGTAAAGTGTACATAGCAAGCAGTTTAGCAGTTACACTGGCGGGCCCCAGTGGCAATAAATTAATAAAACCAAAAGCTTACCTTGACTTGGAAAAGTTCCAGTGTTGGATAGCCATAGCCAGCTAGATAGCATCCCTCTGTTTGAGCCGGGTGTTTGAGTAGGCTAAACTAGCCTGAAAGTGATAGAAATAAGAAATATAGCTAGCTCTCTCTTAATTTGTTCAAAACTATTCAACTATTGTATTTTTCTCTCTTTGAAACCACTACTCACCACATTTTATGCACTGCAGTGCTAGCTAGCTGTAGCTTGTGCTTTCAGTACTATATTCATCCTCTGATCCTTTGATTGGGTGGACAACATGTAATTTCATGCTGCAAGAGCTCTGATAGGTTGGAGGATGTCCTCTGGAAGTTGTCATAATTACTGTGTCTATGGAAGGACCATGAGCCTCCTAGGTTTTGTGTTGAAGTCAATGTACCAAGAGGAGGACGGAAACTAGCTGTCCTCCGGCTACACCATGGTGCTACCCTACAGAGTTGAGGCAACTGTAGACCTTCATTGCAAAACAGTGTGTTTTAATCAATTATTTGGTGATGTGAATATATTTATTATAGTTTTATCTAAAAAGAATAACTTTTCTAATGGTCCTCCCTTTCCTCCTCTGAGATGCCTCCGCTGACTGACTGTAACCGACGACAAACATAGACACAGACACACCCTGTCCCCAAAATGACCCACTCAGCTGCAGCCCTTGTCACCACACCCCGTGTTGTTTCATGCCAACTAGCTAAACGGCCTGGTTCCAAAGGAAGTGGGCATGTCCATGACCATGCACCCTCTCTACAAATGTTTCCTGGTGCAAACAGCTCATTCAACATGGCTTCAAATAGCTTTCTTATGTGGCGGAGTGCTCTGTGGGGTTAAGACTGTTTAGTTAATTCATGATTGTCTAAGGAGGATTACATTTTGGTCCAGTTGTGGTGATTTCAGGAAGTGGTACTGGGTGACTTTCACTTTTACACTTTCACATTTTCTATTAAGGAATCTTTACTTTTACTCAAGTATGACAATTGGATACTTTTCCAACTCTGATTTCAGGTAGCACCATACATTTTTAATGGAGGAGAGGGTTACTTGGAGCAAAGTGAAGTCTTTTTAGAACTGACAACATTTTTTATTTTCTTAAATATTGCATGGCCTTCTCAGCCTGCTGGATTGAGCAACTCTCATGCTAAAGCACATTACTCTGTTGATCTCCAAGAGAGTGTTTCCAAGATCATGATGAACTACATTTGCAAGTGAAAGGTCAGGGCTTGTGACTACTTAGTTAACTTTTTTCTGATTTCGAAATCTAGATATGTTCCATATATTGATATATTTTTTGTGCAAATACATGCATCTCTGTAAAATAAGCATTGCTTTGGTACGCCAACAGTACCTCATTCTGGGAAACTAAGTGAACCTAGCGAGAGGAGGCCACTTCAAATGTTCTGAGAAAACATTTGCATTAGTATCATTCTTCACAAATAAAGAGAATGTTTGCTTTTGTTGTCTTTCAGATATATTTGATCTACACATAATCTCCAGTGTTTGTCTGTTATGGGAGTTATGGGAGGCCTGCTTGTTTACACTGTTTTCATGGTCTTCTCTAGTATTGTTTAGGCTCAGTGATCCAGGAAATCCCACACACTGTTTTCTTAGAGACGACCGTAGCAGATAGTAATTTTGTCCAACCAAAAATACCCATAATTACAAATGTAAGACTTACTGAGCTTGCTGTATCACTAAGGTCATTGCTTGGTTATGTGTTACCTTTCTATTAGCATATTATGCAGTGTACTATTGGTAAAAGCATACAAAATAACTTAAAAATACGCTTATAAAGATCAGAAGACAATCCACAGTGCTGTTGTCTTATACCCTACAGCAGCTATTCCCAAACTGGGGTACGCGCAATGCCGTCGGGTTACGCCAAATATAAATGCGATTCACATTTTCAAACAGTCCATTTAGATTTCCCAACGGGGCTATACATTTGGGTGATGTTTTTTTCTCACCTGAGTAGCCTCGTTTCACTGCCAGAAATCAAATTAAACCATCTAGTGTTCAGCTAAATAACAACACAATGTCAAATACAGGTAGCCTGGTCAAATAATTAACATCCAATCACATTAACCGTTACTCTCTCGCGGGAATTCCACTAACGGCCCATATCTAGCCAAATGTAGCTGCTGCTCATTCCGTTTGCTCGAAAATGGATAAATGGTTAAAAAAAAGTAAGGCCCGCGTCCGTAGAGACACATACAGTGGCTTGCGAAAGTATTCACCCCCCTTGGCATTTTTCCTATTTTGTTGCCTTACAACCTGGAATTAAAATAGATTTTTGGGGGGTTTGTATCATTTGATTTACATAACATGCCTATCACTTTGAAGATGCAAAACATTTTTTTTGGTGAAACAAACAAGAAATAAGACAAAAAAACAGAAAACTTGAGCGTGCATAACTATTCACCCCCCCCCCCCCCCCCAAAGTCAATACTTTGTAGAGCCACCTTTTGCAGCAATTACAGCTGCAAGTCTCTTGGGGTATGTCTCTATAAGATAGGCACATCTAGCCACTGGGCTTTTTGCCCATTCTTCAAGGCAAAACTGCTCCAGCTCCTTCAAGTTGGATGGGCTCCACTGGTGTACAACAATCTTTAAGTCATACCACAGATTCTCAATTGGATTGAGGTCTGGGCTTTGACTAGGCCATTCCAATAAATGTAAATGTTTCCCCTTAACCCACTCAAGTGTTGCTTTAGCAGTATGCTTAGGGTCATTGTCCTGCTGGAAGGTGAACCTCCGTCCCAGTCTCAAATCTCTGGAAGACTGAAACAGGTTTCCCTCAAAAAGTTCCCTGTATTTAGCGCCATCCATTATTCCTTCAATTCTGACCAGTTTCCCAGTCCCTGCCGATGAAAAACATCCCCACAGCATGATGCTGCCACCACCATGCTTCACTGTGGGGATGGTGTTCTCGGGGTGATGAGAGGTGTTGGGTTTGCGCCAGACATAGCGTTTTCCTTGATGGCCAAAAAGCTCAATTTTAGTCTCATCTGACCAGAGTACCTTCTTCCATATGTTTGGGGAGTCTCCCACATGCCTTTTGGCGAACACCAAACGTGTTTGCTTATTTCTTTCTTTAAGCAATGGCTTTTTGCTGGCCACTCTTCCGTAAAGCCCAGCTCTGTGGGGTGTACGGCTTAAAGTGGTCCTAATGACAGCGTGATTTGTGGAGCTTTGCAGCTCCTTCAGGGTTATCTTTGTTCTCTTTGTTGCCTCTCTGATTAATGCCCTCCTTGCCTGCCTGGTCCATAACTTTGGTGGGCGGCCCTCTCTTGGCAGGTTTGTTGTGGTGCCATATTCTTTCCGTTTTTTAATATTGGATTTAATGGTGCTCCGTGGGATGTTCAAAGTTTCTGATATTTTTTTATAACCCAACCCTGATCTGTACTTAATAATAATAATAATAATAATAATAATATGCCATTTAGCAGACACTTTTATCCAAAGCGACTTACAGTCATGCGTGCATATTTTTTTTTTTTTGTGTATGGGTGGTCCCGGGGATCGAACCCACTACCTTAGCGTTACAAGCGCCGTGCTCTACCAGCTGAGCTACAGAGTTATTTTGAATTGAGAGACGAGCTTAAAGTTTTCTTTACTGACCATCATTTTCACTTGTCTGACCGCTTTTATGATGACGAGTTTCTCACACGACTGGCCTATCTGGGTGATGTTTTTTCTCGCCTGAATGATCTGAATCTAGGATTACAGGGACTCTCCGCAACTATATTCAATGTGCAGGACAAAATTGAGGCTATGATTAAGAAGTTGGAGCTCTTCTCTGTCTCTCTTCTCTGTTGTGACAAAAACTCACACTCATTCTTATGTTTAATACATTTATTGTATAGTGTGTGGCAGGCTTACAATGATGGCAAAAAGCAACATTTGAGAGTGCGCTGACCCTGGTGCTAGAGGGGGTATGCAGCTGGAGGTTGAATGTTTGAAGGGGTACGGGACTATAAAAAGTTTGGGAACCACTGCGCTACAGGATGTTCTCCCACTTCCTAAACCAGGGGTTCTTAAACTTTTTCAGCTCAAGACCTAAATGAGAAATTGACCATCCTCCCGTGACCCAAATCGTCCTACAACGACCCAAATTAAGAATAAATAGTGTGTGATTGTAGATTTATTCTCATAACTCGCGACCCACCTCTCACATGCCCAGGGCCCAATTTGGGTCCCCACCCATAGTTTAAGAAACCCTGTCCTAAATCCATTCAGACAGGACAGTGGGTAGATATAGTCCTAAATCCATTCAGAGGACATGACAGTGGGTAGATCTTATCCTAAATCCATTCAGTGGACAGGACAGTGGGTAGATCTTGTCCTAAATCCATTCAGAGGACAGGACAGTGAGTAGATCTTTGACGACATCATATTGGAGATTATTCCTCTCAACCAACAGAACAGAACCATACTGATAACACCTCAGACTTTAGAACGGATGTCTCTGAGGCACTGATGATATATGAGTTTGGAAAATGAACTTTGTCATTTGACGATGTGAAGAATGTGACAGGAAATGTGCCAAAACCACAGTTCATAGATACTGACTCACGTCATGGACAGCTTCTGATTTACTCTAAGACACATTGTGAAACGCTTCTAATTTGTAGCCACTCAAATATGAATTTCAAAAATGTGCCCTAAAAAAGTAATATGCTCCTCCTGAACATTAGTGTCATTCTAGGTGGAAAGATAAGTGTTTTGTGAGCAGTGTTTCAACAAGGCTGTCTAGACATTATCCTGCCCTTCCTCTGGTGTCTGTGTGGATACACTTAAGCTTGCCAAGCCCACAACATTTGATCATTGATCAATGGTACAGGATATTCCAGTCTGCTCCTCATTGGCGTCAGGCATTTGGATGTAAAATGACATTCTTTCATTTAATTATGAAGGCTGTGTCCCTCTGTCTAGCAAAGTATGACTTACGCATAACCCTTAGTTTGATTCATCCATCTTGTTGATCTCTAGTAATAAACATGTTTTATATCTGCAGTAAGTGGTTTATAAGACCTTACTTAATCCAAAATAACATCTCAAACGGCCATAATCCTTCCAACAGCATTCTATCTTCATCTAATGTTCACCTCAATGTAATATCAACATATTCATAATGTTAGCAAGTATTATTCTATAGGCCTTGCAGTTGCTGCTGCACACATACCACAGATATGAATAGGCTGCCATTCTATGAATAATGCATTGGCAGTGAGGACTGATTTATAAATCAAACCTTTGAACCTGCTCCAGTTAATCAAGGTGGGTGGGGTTGGGAGAGGAAACGGCTGCATTGTGTGACCGACAGCAGACCTTGGTGGGTTATCTCTCTCACTGGGTTATGCAAACAGCTCCTGACAAACTCCCCCTTTAGTTCCCCCTGTGTGGGATGCATTTTGTATTGGAGCCTTGTTCAACATGGCATAACTGCTACTGATGAATGCCAAGAGCAGAGTATTGTATTGAATGGTCCTCGGTCCGCCAATACATTACAAATGGGAATGTGTGACCCGAGCCAATGCCTTACATGCAATACAAAAGCTTTAAGAAAGATAAGGTGCCATCACCCTTTTATAGAAACGTATCATTCTTAGAGAAACAATATAACAGGCTTGTTGCATACTAATACTCCCATATTGCTCCTCCAAAAGAAACTTGACCCCCAAAAGAGAATGGACCATATAACCAGTGTGGTAAGATCAGTTACCTAAATCAAATATTGTAGTGAATTAATTATTTATACAGGATTATTGCATTCAAGACACCTTGCATAAATTTCATTATGTGGCAAAACGTCTCCCCTATGAAATGGCTGTCTAAATAAATCTAATTTCGCGTCTCTAATAAAAACTAGCAAATGAGGGGCGTAATATCCTCGCTGACAAAATTCAATAAACAGTCTGTTTTCAATTCTGAATCATTAGACGGTATTAATGTGAAACATGTTTCTGGCATGGAGGTTTTGTTGGTGCCATAAGGAATGAGAAAATAACTCAATACAATAAAAGGGTCAGTGAGTTATCATCTAAATATTTGGACTATTTACTATTCTGTGACATTTTTCAACTTTTTTCTCTCCCTGCAATTAAATAAATCTTAGCCTCATTTGAAAATCCAGAGAGAGACAATTGAATCTCTAAACAGCTGAATTTGATTGTACTACAGACAGAAGATGATTTACAAAGTTTTCAGGACTGTGTCATCATCCTACAGTGGCGGATGAAGCAAACAGAGCAGAAGAGAAAGATATCAGTGTGAGGATCAGATCAGTCAGACAGAGACGTGGGGTTATGGAGATGAGTAGAATACAGCATGAGGGGATGTTCTGTCAGAGAACGTAATCAGGTTTAAAGCAGAAACCCAGTCATCAACAGTAGGCAGGCTCTGCTTGTAGACTTAGCCTAATACATTCCACTCTCCTTCTGCTGGTATGCAACAGTTCATTACCATAGTGGGTCGGAAATGTCTACAACAGATGTTTTCTTAAAAATGTTATTCAAGACATTATGGTAAATGTCAGTAATATAGTAATGTAACCTAATTCACTATAAGAATACATTTGGCCTTGCTGTAAGTAAGAGTCCAAGCCACTCCCAATGCTCTTTTCCATTTGGCATGCACTGTGGGACTGTGACAGTCCAACATCAAATCACATTAGCGGTTAATTATATTATTTTCATCTTCCACATAAGACGTCTATTGTGTTAGCGCTGAAGTGCATTCCTCAGTGCCCACTTGTCTCCCTCCTCCTCTCATGGGGCGTGAGCCTCTTTACGGCTGACAGAAAGGGGTGAATAGTGTATAGGAAGAAGAAGAGATTATTGTTTAAATTGAACAGGCTCAAACTCACCTTAATTTGTACGGACATTGGAAAGATGATGGTTAAGTTGAACGGGTTCAAACTCACCTTCCCATAACTAAACTCCTGATTGATTTTTACATGAGGCTTTGTACATAATCTGTATTATACAGTGCCTAGTGAAAGTCAACAAACCCCTTAAAAAGCTTGCACATTTAGCTACCTTCAAATTAAATCTAAACATTTATTAAATTGTCCCCACCCACCCTCCCTAGCGATCTAAACAATCTACTCAACATTTTAAAAGTGAAAGAAAAATTATAGACCATTTTCCAAATGAGTAATAAACAAAGAACTAAGATCTTGATTGCGTATGTCTTCACAACCCAGAGTTACTAAATGGTGGAAGCACCTTTGGAAGCCATTACAGCTGGGAATCATTTTGACTAAGATTCTAGCAACTTTGCACAACTCTTAGGGCAACATATATATTTTTATTTTGGTAAAGATTGCTCAATTTGGTTGGTAATCATTGATGGACAGCATTATTCAAACCTTGTCTCTGATTTTCAAGCAGATTTAAGTCAGGACTGAGACTGGACCACTCAGGAACACTAAACACCTCTTGGAAAGCCACTCTGGTGTATCTTTGGCATTATAATGTGTTTAATTTTCTTGCTAAAAAATAAAACTCTATCCCAGGATTAAGTATTCAGAAGACTTAGGTAGGGTCTCCTCTAACTTTTTACCTGGGCTTTGCTCCTTTCATATTTATTTTGATCCTGACAAACTCCCCAGTCCATGCCGGTGACAAGCATACTCATAACATGATGCTGCCAACACAATACTTGATCAACAACATTGCATTCACTCCACATTACTTGCCTGTATGACAAAGTGAAAAGAAGGAAGCCTGTGTAAAAAAATCCACTCCAAACCATCCATTCTGTTTGCAACAAGCCCGTTAAGTAAAACTGCAAAGAAACTCACTTTTTGGTCTAAATTAAAAAGGACAGGTTTGGGTAAAATCCAATACAAACACAACACAGAGTGAAACCCTCTATGTTCTTTCACTTTGAAAATGTGGAGTAGGTTGTCTAAATCGATAGAAAACAAATGGAATCTCTTTTTAGATTTCATTTTAAGTCAGCAAAATGTGAAGACAGTGCAAGGGGTGTGTAGACTTTTACTAGCGACTGTAATAAAGTAATGCAAGTCTTCCCTAGTAGCTCAGATTTATTATAACTACAATATTGGAGTATTAAGTGATTATTAAGAGAAACATCAGGAGTTGTATCTTCAACAGGGATTAGTGGTGTAGTGGAGGGTAAATGCACATAAACACTTTTATATATATATTTTTTATTTTGCGTTAGCCACCTAAATGCATTGAAAATATAGGAGCATTACTTGATTTATCGCGAACAGCAATCAGCATTTACCCACATATTTTTTAAAACCACTGCATCACTGACAGGGATGTAATACAACTGAAATGTGACCTACAGCAACACATACCAAATGGAAGTGGAGCTACAGTATGCAATGAGAAATCCTCAGAGGGCTAAGATTGCAGGCCAGAAAGCAGTGTTTTGGAGGGGGAGATAAAGATCTCATACCAGGCATACTGAACCACCACCACCGGCACCACTGACACTCCAAACATCCCAAAAAGCTGATTGTTACCGTGTGTAGTAACAGGGACCGAAGGAAAAGGGAGGCGCTAAACATAATCACAGAACAATGAAAGCACAGTGAAATACAGGAAACAAGTAAATCAAACGCAATTACATGCTACTGTGTCTTGGATGGTACATGTTTTCCCTAGTCAAATGACTTTGTGAACATTATGCCGCAATGATGTCATCGCTAAACCACTCTCTAAAGATGATGTCATCATGGCTTGAAAGCCAAGAAGAGGTACCACGATATGTCAAGTATCCCAAACCTAACGTTATATGCCTGCAGATGGTTGGTATAGTAGGTACACGGCATCATTGTCATTCCATCTGCAGCTAGCTACAGTATTTGATAGAGCCTCACTTCTTGTCTGAAAATAGGGGAAATAGTAGGGAACTCATCTGAGATGTCACAGGCCCATGGATGATGAGGTGCCACAACAGAGACTGTAAGGTGAGCTCTTAGTACAAAGGAAGTAACCACCTTGAAGCATGACTGGGTTCTCATAACACAGCAGGAGTAGCTGCTGTTGTTTATAAATGAGTCAATCAGTTGAGGTACTTTCAGAGGGGCCATTTCTTCTAAATAATACAACATACTAAACAGCCATTTATTATATTGTAACTTGAATCAGAGAATAGAGACAATAATTAGATTTTGACGTGTTTGGAGTCTTGATGTTAAAAGGCCTGAGAACACCAAAGGTATCTTTCTGTTCTGTGCTGTGTGAGAATGAACATAGGCTTAGTATGCGTTTCCCAAACCCATGGAAAAGGAATCTCTATGAGTGTTTCTCACCTTGTGTAATCGGATGTGTACCCTCAATGTAAAAACAAAAGTGCTTACCTGTAAAAACCCAGCTGTGGCCCAGTCCCCAATATAAAAATGGGTTTTCCCATCGAAAGTAATGGCCAAAGTAACACATGCCATGTTTTGCTGGCGGAAACCAAGGAATTTCGCTCTCTGCAGGGCTTGGCTTCTGATGGTAGATTGTGTCCTTTTGAAGTACTCCCCTTCCAAGGCTGTGGCCAAAGTAAATAAAAGCAGACCACTCTCTCGACCTCCATCAAACACATCACTCTGAAACAGCTGTTACCATTTAGTTAGAAAAACCACTGACATTCCTCCCAGCAGAATGTATATGTGTCATGTGAGATAGCAATCAACACACACATTCTTCCAGTGTGGTTACACTCCAGCGATTTCTTCCCCTTCCAAAAGAAAACACAGAGGAACACACCACTGACCAGGTTAGAATTATGACTTCAGGATATTCATTATGTCTTCCTTTAGTACCAGAATCAAAGCGTTTCTCAAAATGACCACGTTCCCCTTTTACAGTGCGACTTCAAAGTCTCCATTTGTTTTTCTGAAATGATATGTACAGTAAGTGGATACTGTTTAAACAGACACATCAAGGTAACTTGGCTACTACATCAGGGACATACAAGTATTCAGATTCCTTCACTTTTTTTCAAATGTTGTTACGTTACAGCCTTATTCAAAAATGTATTAAATAGCTTTTCTCTCTCATCAATCTACACACAATACCCAATAATGACACAGCAAAAACAGGTTTTCAGAAATGTTTGCAAATGTATTACAAATAAAAAATGGAAATATCACATTTACATAAGTATTCAGACCGTTTACTCAAAGCTATTCGCTGCTCTGGCACCCCAATGGTGGAACAAGCTCCCCCACGATGCCAGGACAGCGGAGTCACTGATCACCTTCCGGAGACACTTGAAACCCTACCTCTTTAAGGAATACCTGGAATAGTATAAAAGTAATCCTACTACTGGCTATCATAAGTTGAATGCACCAATTTGTAAGTCGCTCTGGATAAGAGCGTCTGCTATATGACGTAAATGTAAATGTACTTTGTTGAAGCACCTTTGGCAGCGATTACAGCCTTGAGTCTTCTTGGGTATGACGCTACAAGCTTGGCACACCTGTATTTGTTGAGTTTCTCCCATTCTTCTCTGCAGAGCCTCTCAAGCTCTGTCAGGTTGGATGGGGAGCGTCGCTGCACAGCTACTTTCAGGTCTCTCCAGAGATGTTAGATCGGGTTCAAGTCCGGGCTCTGGCTGGGCCACTCAAGGACAATCAGAGACTTGTCCCGAAGGCACTCCTGCATTGTCTTTGCTGCATGCTTAGGGTCGTTGTTCTGTTGGAAGGTAAACCTTCCCCCAAGGATCTCTCTGTACTTTGCTCCGTTCATCTTTCCCTCAATCGTGACTAGTCTCCCAGTCCCTGACGCTGAAAAACATCCCCACAGCATGATGCTGCCACCACCATGCTTCACCGTAGGGATGGTATTGGCCAGGTGATAAGCAATTCCTGGTTTCCTCCAGACGTGACGCTTGGCATTCAGGCCAAAGAGTTCAATCTCGGTTTCATCAGTGCAGAGAATCTTGTTTCTCATGGTCTGAGAGTCCTTTAGGTGACTTTTGGCAAACTCCAAGCGAGCTGTCATGTGCCTTTTACTGAGGAGTGGCTTCAGGCTGGCCACTCTACCATAAATACCTTATTGGTGGAGTGCTGCAGAGATGGTTGTCCTTCTGGAAGGTTCTCCAATCTCCACAGAAGAACTCTGGTGCTCTGTCAGAGTGACCATCGGGTTCTTGGTCACCTCCCTGACCAAGACACTTCTCCCCCGATTGTTCAGTTTGGCCGTGCGGCCAGCTCTAGGAAGAGTCTTGGTGGTTCCAAACTTCTTCCATTTAAGAATGATGGAGGCCACTGTGTTCTTGGGGACCAGACCTGTGCCTCGACACAATCCTGTCTCGGAGCTCTACGGACAATTCCTTCGACCTCATGGCTTGGTTTTTGCTCTGACATGCACTGTCAACTGTGGGAACTTACATAGACAGGTGTGTACATACAATTTCATGTATGTAAACATATTGGAACATTCAGTTAGGCTAAGTTGGGTGCTGCAGCATAAGACCCCAATCCACAGTTTCACTTTTTTGTCAGTGAGAGAAAGAGATTGTTACTTAAATATGTGCTTGGCTGATCCTTTATCCATGGTAATACTGTAACAGAATATGATGAATAGGAGTGCAGTGCATAGCAGATCCACATTGTACTTATTTGGTATGGATCTACCATTGGGAGTATGTATGCGTTATACACTTGGAGAGAAAACATGTCACTAGATTCTGTAGGGCATGACTAAATGCCTGGCAAAAAAAGTGCTGTCTATCTCTCTCTCTCTGAAAGTAATGTAAAGAATGACACGGGTAGTGAGTCATTGATTTAGTGTTTTATCAAAAAGCTGTTGAGGAAATGTCTCTGTGCCCACTCCCATCTTCTCTTTCTCTTCCCCCTCTCCGCCAGCTCAAAGGCCAAGCTGATCTCAACAAACAAAGCTTACGGTTCCTCCTTCCGGATCCATTGTGTACATCTTTACTGAATACACAGGACCAGGGGACAAATCCTTAGATTTGACTTGGGGAAGAAGGGAAGGGTATTTGATTGTATAGTAATGCTGTTTTAATGAGGGATCTTTTTAAATTGCTTCTGATGGGAGGGTGCCGTCTTATGAAGAACAACCAATCTAAATGACTGACTTGCAAAAAAAGTATAGTGTGCTTTACTGGTAATATGGAAATGATTAAAACAACACAGTAAACAAAATATACAGCAGGAGCACACTGAATAACTGACTTTATGTAAGAAGTGGAAGAAATGACTGTCTTCATAACACAGCCTTGATATAACTTGGTGAGCAAAGCCAAGATAGGCACTGGAAATGTCAAATTGGAATAACAAAGGGAACTATAGTTGAGCCAGAGGAATCCACAGGCTATTTGACAAATAAACGTAAACAAATTGTTGAACGTCAACCGCCTATGAAATTAAAGATCTCGTTCCTTGTGTTTAATCTGTCAATCCTTTTGTCTTCACCATATAAGCAGTGCACCCGTAATGGAATACCATAAACAAATCCAACACTTGTTACGCAAGTAGCTAGTTCTACAAGAACCCTCCTACTACTGGGAAACTAGATTAGGACTGTATCTAAGGCTGGCACAATTAGCGTATAACCGTGTAACCAACGTTTATGGATGAAGACCGTCATAACCGTTTACCTTTATTTTTATTTTTCAGCTGACTGAAGATGGGACGGCCGGGCATTCATGCGGTTGAATCCGTTTCTGCGGTAACTGTCACGCCCTGGCTCTGGGGACACTGTTATGTTGAGCCAGGGTGTGTAATTCTATGTTTGTATTTCTATGTTGGCCTGAGTGACTCCCAATCAGAGGCAACGAGTGTCAGCTGGTTGTCTCTGATTGGGAGCCATATTTAACTGTCTGTCTTTCACTTTGTGTTTGTGGTTTCTTGTTCGTGTTGGTTTGTGTTTAAACCGTAGACGTCACGTTATCGTTTGTTGTTTTGTTACGTGTGATCATTAATTAAATAATATGTTCACCTTCAACGCTGCGCCTTGGTCTCTCCCTGACGATCGTGACAGAAGAAACCACCAAGATGTGACCAAGCAGCGTGTCCAGGAGCCATCGCCAGGGAGATCTCTAACAGATCTCCTTCGCCTCCTCGACTGGGTCAAGCCGGATGAGGAGGAGAGGGGCTTGACATTGTGGCAGAAGGGCGAACGGCTGGCGAGGGACATGGAGACCTTGGCCACGGGTAGGAGTGAAGCCCAGAAATTTTTTAGGGGGGGGCTAACGCCGTGGACGACGGGCCAGCAGGAGACCGCGGCAGAGCGGCCCAGCGGATTGGCAGAGGAGGCCGCCAGGTTACGGGGGCCACTGGTCGAAGAGGGGTTGGAAGATGTAGAGGCACGGCGAGAGGTACTGGCGTGTGTTGCCAGTCCGGTCCGGCCTGTTCCTGATCCCCACGTAGGGCCAGTGGTGTGTGTTCCCAGTACGGTCCGGCCTGTTCCTGCCACTCGCACCAAGTCTACGGTGCGCATCGCCAGTTCGGCCCGGCCCGTTCCTGCTCTCCGCACCAAGTCTGTGGTGCGCGTCGCCAGCCCAGTCCGGCCCATTCCTGCTCCCCGCACCAAGTCTGTGGTGCGTTTCGTCAGCCCTGTCCGGCCCGTTCCTGCTCTCCGCACCAAGTCTGTGGTGCGCGTCGCCAGCCCAGTCCGGCCCATTCCTGCTCCCCGCACCAAGTCTGTGGTGCGTATCGTCAGCCCTGTCCGGCCCGCTCCTGCTCCCCACACCAAGCAAGTGGTGTGCGTCGTCAGTCCAGCACGGCCCGTGCCTGTTCCCCACACCAAGCCAGTGGTGTGCGTCGTCGGTCCGGCACGGCCCGTGCCTGTTCCACTGGTGCCTGGTCCGGCACCGGTCAGATGCGTTACGCCGGAGCTAGAGCAATCCGCTCCATCAGTGTGCAGTCCAGCTCCGGCCAGCGGGGCCAGACCGGACCAGGGGTACTTTGGGGGGTTGGAGAGGGAGTGGGGATCAGGCCCGGAGCCGGATCCGCCGCCAAGGCGGAGTGCCCACCCGGTCCCTCCCCTGTGGTATTTAGTTGGCGCGGTCGGAGTCCGCGCCTTTAGGGGGGGGTACTGTCACGCCCTGGCTCTGGGGACACTGTTATGTTGAGCCAGGGTGTGTAATTCTATGTTTGTATTTCTATGTTGGCCTGAGTGACTCCCAATCAGAGGCAACGAGTGTCAGCTGGTTGTCTCTGATTGGGAGCCATATTTAACTGTCTGTCTTTCACTTTGTGTTTGTGGTTTCTTGTTCGTGTTGGTTTGTGTTTAAACCGTAGACGTCACGTTATCGTTTGTTGTTTTGTTACGTGTGATCATTAATTAAATAATATGTTCACCTTCAACGCTGCGCCTTGGTCTCTCCCTGACGATCGTGACAGTAACATGGACTCTTAACATGAAGAAACGTTGTTGCTCCTTGCTGAAACAAGCAAGGTGTTGTGCAAACAAGTCTTCGGTTGCCTATGCAACGCCCCCTCGCTACAGCAGCAGACATAGAAATAGAATGAATAGAAAGGACTTGGAACCTCTAACCCTGACAATTTGACTGGTAAACTAATGGGTACACTCACAATGGCTGCCTGGTATTGTGATGCAATAATTTCCATGGTAATGTACAATGTTCACTAAAATGACATTAACTGATGTGGCTCATGCAATGGAATGCATTTTCTGTAACATCAGTTGAGTTGAATCAACAAATCCCAGTCCATATTGATGGGTACACTTCCTGCTTTTACTTCCTGCTTTGCTCCTCGCATTTGCCACCAGTAGGGTGACCACATGTCTCGATTGTGCAGGACAGTCCCGCATCCTGCAACCAAACAATCATGTCCCCTTATTTTATCAATAAATGAAAACACCACTAATTTACAAAAAAGGTCGATTTGTCCCGTATTTCAGTCAGAATTCCAATTAATTTAATGAGAATTGGCATTCCAACCTGTCTCTTTTGCAGTCACGTTGCGCTTATGACAAGATATATATCATAAAGATGTGGTACTGGTAATGTAAAATACTCCAATCGTTGTTGAGATCTGATATTCTGCTCAGCGCAAGACGAGACATAGGCCAATGTCAAATGTGACTTGTTCCAGGAAACTAGGCGTATGTCGCGCGTCACTACTTCACAGGAGAGCCATTTGAACGTAAACTTTTATTTTTCTTTCAAAATGCCTTCTGGAACATGCAAACTTTCATGTGACTTAATAACACACTTGTATGCCATCTGTAAATACAAATAAAATTGTTAAATTACGAGCCTAGTTGGTTTAGCCACAGAACAAGACAGCAACCTTCCCGCTAGCCATGATTGGCTGAGATAATGAGTGGGCTGGACATGCCGAGAGATGAGTTCGGATTGGTCTGCCATGTAGCACGCTTCTGTCTATTTGAGCTGGTCAGTATGTGTAGGTAATCCTCTCTAACGCAGCTTTTTTCAAAATATATCACGTAGTTGAACTGCATAAATGTTGCTCTTCACTTTCTGGAGGACAGAGTTTTGAAATCAGTGGAATTAGAGTATGATAGATAAGGAGATGGAGAAAACACCTGTCTCCAGATTACATCTTCAAACTAAGGGCAACCATGGCATACATGAGAGAGGGAGAAGCGTCCATCCATGTATACGGGTAAGATAGTCTAGCTAGCTACATTTACAGATTACACATTTCTAATTTTGTCAGAGTCATTTTAAGTGTACTGTTAGTTAACTGGCTCATTTTGCCTGTATGATCTGTATAGTAATATTATTCGTATTTTTACATTTTTGTCATTTAGCACACACTCTTATCCAGAGCGACTTACAGGAGCAATGAGGGTTAAGTGCCTTGCTTAAGGGCACATCGACAGATTTTTCACCTAGTCGGCTCGGGGATTAGAACCAGCGACCTTTCGCTTACTGGCACAACGCTCTTACCCACTAAGCTACCTGCCGCCCTATCTCGTGTCTCAGAGCCATTTGCTTTGCTAGTCATAGCCTAATGTTAGCTAGCTAACGTTGAACATGGTTGGTTAGCTACCTACAGATTCATGCAGGGTAGTAATGTAATGAGTTGGGATTATGGTTAGTTGTTTAGCTAGCTAGCTACATGTCTTAACAAAAGACTCCACTATGCAAGTAACCATTTCAATAGAATGTTAATGGTGTCACTGTGACAACTGTTGATAGACATAGCTGGTAAATTCGCTCTGGCTATGTACTCTGATTTCAGAGCACTCTGAGTGTGCCAGAGCCCAGAATAACTGACAAATTTACGAACGCTTAACACCCGTTGAATATTGTCGGTGTCAGTAAACGTTGGCAAAAAAAACGTAAATTGTTGCCAGCCGCACAGTTGCAGTCACCAACGCTCTGGATAACATAAAAACAGCCTAACCAGCTCTGCTAGGGCGAGTAAAATGGTCAGAGTGAGTTGTTCTCTCATGTGTCTGGAAGTAGCTATCAAGCTAGCCAACGTCAGTTAGCTTGGGTGCTTGACTGCTATTGTTAGGACAGAACGCTCGGATCAACCCTTAAAGAGATGGGTGGGGCTAAAGCTTAAGAGGGTGTGAACGATGCTGAATGGGTGTAGACAAAGAAGAGGTCTCCACTAGGAGTACAGCTGTAGCTGTAGCTAGTGTTGGTTTGATAATGAGGCTTTACTGATACACCTGTAGAAAGTGTTGGTCTGATAATGAGGCTTTACTGATACCCCCGTAGCTAGTATTGTTGTAGTGAGGCTTTACTGATACCCCTATTGCTAGTGTTGTTGTAGTGAGGTTTTCCTGACACCCCCGTAGCTAGTGTTGTTGTAGTGAGGCTTTACTGATACCCATGTAGCTAGTGTTGTTGTAGTGAGGCTTTAATGATACATCTGTAGCTAGTGTTGCTGTAGTGAGGCATTACTGATACCCCTGTAGCTAGTGTTGTTGCAGTAAGGTCCCCTGTAGCTCAGTTGGTAGAGCATGGCGCTTGCAATGCCAGGGTTGTGGGTTTGTTTCCCACGGTGGGCCAGAATGAAAATGTATGCACTCACTAACTGTAAGTTGCTCTGGATAAGAGCATCTGCTAAATGACTAGAATGTAAATGTGTACCAAAACATTCACAGGCCATTTTCTCAAATTTGAGGTTACAAATGTATCAACTTTCAAAGCAAAAGGACTTTCCCATTTTCCCTCAACTGTAGTGTATGATATACCATTTTCTAGCTTTTATCCAATATAAAAAACCCATTTTCAAATTTTGCTACATAAGACCGAATTGAGCCGGTCGGTCACATATCGTCAACCAATCACGTATGTCAAATCCTTTCTGGCTTAATTCCAGCTCAACTTGGAGAGGACAGTTATGACTTACAAAAAGCATGCTTCTAACGAAGAGCTACAAAAGTAAATAGGAGTATTAGACTGAAATATATAAGGTAAATTCATGTAGGCTACACTGTACTGCAAAATCATCCCATTGTCCCGCATTTGGGTATTTAAAATGTGGTCACCCTATCCGCCAGTCCACCCATTATGCCATCATTGACTTGAATGGGGAGGCCCGTTCTACTCATTCTATTTATATTGCAGCACATGCAGTCAAGAGTGTCACGATCGTCGTATTGAATAGACCAGGGCGCAGCGTGATGAACGAACATGGTTAACTTTATTATCTTTAGTGATAATAGACACCAATAAACAAAACAAGAAACGACTCGTGAAGTCCACGGTAACAATGACCAACACGGAACAAAAACCCACAAACACAAAGGGAAAACAGACAGTTTAAATATGGCTCCCAATCAGAGACAACCAGCCAACAGCTGACACTCGTTGCCTCTGATTGGGAGTCACTCAGGCAAACATAGAATAAAACAAACTAGAACCCCCAACATAGACATATAACACATAGAATAAACACACCCTGGCTCAACAAATAGAGTCCCAGAGCCAGGGTGTGACAGTACCCCCCCCTAAAGGCGCGGACTGCGACCGCGCCTCAACTAAAGCAAAACAGGGGAGGGCTGGGCGGGCATACCTCCTCGGCGGCGGTTCTGGCTCCGGCCTTGACCACCACCCTCCAATCAACCCCCCATAGCGCCCCTGGTCCAGTCTGGCCCCGCTGGCTGGAGCTGAACTGGACGTAGCAGGAGCGGTTAGCTTCAGCTCCGTAGTGGAGCAGTTGACCGGTACCTTCCCAGGCACCGGTGACCCAGGCACGGGTTGTGCCGGACTGACGACGCGCACCCCTGGCTTGGTGCGTGGAGGAGGAACGGGCCTTACCAGGCTGACGACTCGCACCCCTGGCTTGGTGCGTGGAGTAGGAACGGGCCGGACCAGGCTGACGACTCGCACCCCTGGCTTGGTGCGAGTGGCAGGAACAGGCCGGGCCGGGCTGGCGACGCGCACCGTAGACTTGGTGCGAGTGGCAGGAACAGGCCGGGCCGGGCTGGCGACGCACACCGTAGGCTTGGTGCGTGGAGCAGGGACAGGCCGGGCCGGGCGGGCGACGCGCACCGTAGGCTTGGTGCGTGGAGCAGGGACAGGCCGGACCGGGCTGGCGACGCACACCGTAGGCTTGGTGCGTGGAGCAGGGACAGGCCGGGCCGGGCTGGCGACGCGCACCGTAGACTTGGTGCGAGTGGCAGGAACAGGCCGGGCCGGGCTGGCGACGCACACCGTAGGCTTGGTGCGTGGAGCAGGGACAGGCCGAACCGGGCTGTGGAGACGGATAGGAGACCTGGAGTGAAGAGCGGCCACAACCCGTCCTGGCTGGATGCCTACCCTCACACACTCTGTGTGAGGCATCCGCACAGGACGTACAGGGCGGTGTACCCGTAACCTGGTGGCCTTCTGAATCCGCCCCTTTTCTGCCTCCGTCAGCCCCGTCGTCCATGCCGTGTGCCCCCCCCTAAAAAATTTCTGGGGTTGCCTCTCGCCTGTCCGACGTTGACACTGCTGACGCCGCTGCTCCTCTTTCGCCAGGGCCTCTCCCGGTGCTTCCTCCCATGTCCAGTCCAAGTTCTGCCCCAGGACACGCTGCTTGGTCCTTGTATGGTGGGTTTTTCTGTCACGATCGTCGTATTGAATAGACCAAGGCGCAGCGTGATGAACGAACATGGTTAACTTTATTATCTTTAGTGATAATAGACACCAATAAACAAAACAAGAAACGACTCGTGAAGTCCACAGTAACAATGACCAACACGGAACAAAAACCCACAAACACAAAGGGAAAACAGACAGTTTAAATATGGCTCCCAATCAGAGACAACCAGCCAACAGCTGACACTCGTTGCCTCTGATTGGGAGTCACTCAGGCAAACATAGAATAAAACAAACTAGAACCCCCAACATAGACATATAACACATAGAATAAACACACCCTGGCTCAACAAATAGAGTCCCAGAGCCAGGGTGTGACAAAGAGCGTAGGAAAGGAGAACATTTGAGTCTTTCTTTTACTCAAACAGTTGAACACGGTCATTTGGCTGGCCAATTACAGTCATCTAGATTTCCATGACCTTCACAGCCCTAACTGTATCCCAAAAGGCACCCTATTCCCTACATATTACAATACTTTTGGCCAGAGCCCTATAGGGTGCCATTTCGGATGCAACCTAGATGGTTCCATGATGGGTGCTATACTGCGGGACTGGAGGGAAATGTAGCATGCATTTGTTTTCCAGTAACACTTTGGGCATGCCAGCTTCGTAAAACAATCTGTGGAATGTGTTGTTTAATTAGATATCTCCAGTGCTTACATTGCTTTATGCAATTGTAGTTGTGTTTTGTTCCCAATTTAGATCTTGTCTCATCACTGCAACTCCCCAACAGGCTCGGGAAGCGAAGGTTGAGTCATGCGTCCTCCAAAACACTACCCGCCAAACTGCGCTTCTTAACACCCGTCTGCTTAACCCGGAAGCGAGCCACACCAATGTGGCAGAGGAAACACTGTTCAACTGACGACCAAGGTCAGCCTGCAGGCGCCCAACCCGCCACAAGGAGTCGCTCTAGCGATGAGCCAAGTAAAGCCCCCCTGGCCAAACCCTCCCCTAACCCGGACGATGCTGGGCCAATTGTGCACCGCCCTATGGGCGATCACAGCCGGTTGTGATACAGTCTGGGATCTAACCCAGGTCTGTAGTGATGCCTCTAGCACTGCGATGCAATGCCTTGGACCGCTGCACCACTCGGGAGGCCTTTAGTTGTTTCGTTTTTGAATGACACTACAGCAACATCTTTGGAAACTGTTTAGCTTTCTCCTGGGCCCACCCCTAATTCCTGTACTTTTCACCCTTCTATTGGTCCTTTCCTTTGTGTACATATGTATGGTATGGGAAAACTCAGGTTATTTTGTGCCCCAGTGCAATTTCAGTACTTTATTTGGAAAAGGTAGGAAGTGTCTCTTAAAAATGGTTGTACAAAAATGTGCATTGTCTCTTTAAAAGTCTCCCCTCAAAAACAGCAATTCCTCAACAACAAAAAAGGCCCTTGCATAAAATCCATCAATCAACAATTATCTTAATTTCCAACAGTCAATACTCATTCTAATGTAGCCTCTGTAGTAGAGTCCGCCTGTTGTCAGTTCCTTCACTTTTAGTTAGGCCTTTTCCCCTTAGCTCTCCATTGAATCTCTTTCTCTCCACAGGTTCCAGTGAAGGGAGGGTTCAGGTCCGTCCTCGGGAAGAAGGCGGCAGTGTAAGTGTCCGAGTCAGGTAGGTATCACAGTTCCCCCTATTAATTCCCTTTTACTTCTATATCATCTGCACAATGCTAGCCCATATCTTGCATAATCATAACTTATCCAAAGCGCACACATTACAGAAGTTACAGATAATAACTTTGAGGAAAAGAGTACTTCACTTTAGTTCGTAGTTTCTGTTGGGAGCGACAAGTGTTCAGAGACAGGCGTGGATACGGCTTTATTCATCCTAGGAGCAAGCGGCCATCAGAGAGCTGTGTGTCCGCTCCGTCGGATGCGGGGCGAGAGGCGCACTCACTTGCTGTGCACTTCCATCTTTTCCTTCACCTGTGCACAATCAAGAGTGGAAAGAGAGCCACGCAGGAATGTCGCCTCTCTTCTTCTATGGTATATTGGTGATCACACAATTGAATGTGCATGCCGCCACCTACTACGCAGAATGGAAACAGGATTTCCCCCAAAAACTGAACAAACTACCAAAAAACGACCAAAAATATATATACAGTATATATAAAAATAAAAAAATAAAAAGGATCTGATCCCTACACAGGCTCAAAGGAAACCTGGGAGGGCGGGGCTTCCGGCTCCAGTACCCTTTGCAAGTCTTCAGATGTAAAATCCTTAAGTCCCAAAAACTTTTCTGCCGCAGCCACAATAATGTCCAGTTTCTTAGACTTCTTTGAGACTTGTGTTGTACAGTTTATAACTGTGCCAATGAACGCAACAAAATGCACCTTTTTAACACACAGGGTATATTTTGTTTGGCAGCAAACATTTACTACAGGCTGTGGTGTATCCACTACCATATATTCACTAGCATTACTTGTTTTGTCAATTATTTTAATTGCCTCTGCATAGGAGATTCGATTGACCGCCGTAACTTTTGCCACCTCAATCTCCTTCACCCTTACAGGGCACTCCAGGAACTCAGGATCATGATCCCCACCACAATTGCAACACCGTCGTCCTTCTACACACCGTTCTTCAGTATACTCTGTTCGTCTGCACACACTTGAAACATGGCCAAATCCTTTACAATTCTTACACTGCAGTGGTTTGGGGACGAAAGCTCTTACAGCGTATCATACATAACCAAGCTTCACATGCGTAGTTATTTGCTCTTTATCAAAAAACAACAGTAACAAACTTTCTTATTTTTCACCCAGTGGGTCAGTCGCCGGGCACCAACCACACCAGGAATTCTCTTCAGGTATTCAACCTGAACATCCGTTGTCACCCCTGAGATGACTCCTTTGACGGGTGCTCTATTCCGAAGTTCAAAATGCAAAACTTCTGTTGTCCAGATTCTTTTGAGGCCCACTGCAATCTTCCTCTGCTCTTCGGAAATACAATTAATCAAAATAAGACCATTCCTGGTCACTCTGACAGACTCCACTTTTCCAAGCGCATACTTCACCATTTTCGACACCTCAAACAGGTTTCCCACATATGCATCCTTACTCAACAAACACATCCCAACAAGAAGCGATTCATTATCATTCACACATGTATCCTCCACTCCAATTTTAGACAATTTCTTTTTTGTTCCAGTTTTCGATATTACTGTTGTCCATTCAGAACATTCGTCTTCACCAAATTTGCTTGACGCACCGCTTGATTCGAACTCAGCATCCACTTCCGCCATCTTCCCACTTACCGCCTGTGTCGGTCGAAACCGTCATGCTGCAATGTCGCCTCTCAATTTGGGTTAGAGCATATCATTGGCTGGCTTAATAGATAGCATGACTGAGAATTCAGGACATGCATTATTGGTAGCACACGTGAGATTTCACACTTCAATTACTGAACACACAGCACTCGTGAATAGGTTGGCACAGCAAACATATTTTAAAACATGTGAACACAGCAAACGTGAGAGGAAAAGAGGAAGCTGTTTGTCACATGGTTTACATAGTGACAATGGATCCTCTTATATCAAGTTATATGTAACAGACACTATTTTGTTCATTGACTTACTGTAAGTATAGAGGAAGTAGGAAGTGTGACAACTGACTCTCAAATGACTTATTGCCATAGTTTTGAATGTCTGGGTGAGGTGTGTAACCGAACTAGACTTTTAGTATTCCATCATAAAATATCACAGGCACATCCGGCAGTAGCTACACCTGAACAAACACTCTTTCATGTGTTGTACAATTTGAAACCAAAAAAGTCACCTGTCACAATATTCATTACCCTCAGTTAATGAGGTCATTGAATAAATGGTATGCGTTGCAAATGTCAACCTATAACGTCATTCAAAACCATAAAGTGCTACAATCCATTCAAACTGTGGGCTACAAAACAAACTCAGACTGTTATAGAACATCTCCACCCAGAATTCAGAGCATGACACACACAGAGTAGCCTAAGTAAAGGCCCAATGTGTTCCAATTGAACCCACAGAGAAACCCAAAGTGAGAGGTCTGTGGAAAGTCATGCATGCTAATTGATAAGCAGTTCAGGCTGGTGACCGGGCCAACATGGGGGATGTAGACACAGTTGACTACTCCCTGGCCGGCTGGCTGGGTGGCTAGCTGGGTGGCCTGCTGGTGGAGTAGAGAGTGAGTCAGAAGCAGACGGCCTGACATGGCCGGACGGCCTGTCTGCGACCTACCGCCAGCCAGCCCAGCACCCTCCCTCCCTCCCTGCCTCCCTGCCATGGTCTGCTGGGCAGGGCACTGCTAACACTGGGCTTTTACTGGGTTAGTGCCGATACAGACTGACAGTCTTATGCAACGCTTCCATTATTTCAAGGAGGACAGCCACAACACACTGTCTGCAGGGGATAGAACAGGACGACCTGAATTAGAGATGCATGTAAGGGATATTGTATTCTATAAATGCCTAAACATTACTCCTTTATTTCGACAGGGAGTCAATGCTAAGACCAGGTCTCTTTTCCAGATGAGCTCTGTATAGCACCACAATACACATCAAAACACAATAAACACATTAAACTACACATTCATGTACACAGTAAAATACACGTTATTATACACAACAATACACAAAAAAACAAAACACAATTGTTAAAAAACAGACACATTCTTCAGTAAAAAGGTCTGAAGAATGATTATATACAGTATATATATATACAGTGAGGGAAAAAAGTATTTATTCCCTGCTGATTTTGTACGTTTGCCCACTGACAAAGACATGATCAGTCTATAATTTTAATGGTAGGTTTATTTTAACAGTGAGAGACAGAATAACAAAAATGTTATAAATTGATTTGCATTTTAATGAGGGAAATAAGTATTTGAACCCTCTGCAAAACATGACTTAGTACTTGGTGGCAAAACCCTTGTTGGCAATCACAGAGGTCAGATGTTTCTTGTAGTTGGCCACCAGGTTTGCACACATCTCAGGAGGGATTTTGTTCCACTCCTCTTTGCAGATCTTCTCCAAGTCATTAAGGTTTCGAGGCTGACGTTTGGCAACTCGAACCTTCAGCTCCCTCCACAGATTTTCTATGGGATTAAGGTCTGGAGACTGGCTAGGCCACTCCAGGACCTTAATGTGCTTCTTCTTGAGCCACTCCTTTGTTGCCTTGGCCGTGTGTTTTGGGTCATTGTCATGCTGGAATACCCATCCACGACCCATTTTCAATGCCCTGGCTGAGGGAAGGAGGTTCTCACCCAAGATTTGATGTTACATTGCCCCATCCATCGTCCCTTTGATGCGGTGAAGTTGTCCTGTCCCCTTAGCAGAAAAACACCCCCAAAGCATAATGTTTCCACCTCCATGTTTGACGGTGGGGATGGTGTTCTTGGGGTCATAGGCAGCATTCCTCCTCCTCCAAACACGGCGAGTTGAGTTGATGCCAAAAGTTCGATTTTGGTCTCATCTAACCACAACACTTTCACCCAGTTCTCCTCTGAATCATTCAGATGTTCATTGGCAAACTTCAGATGGGCCTGTATATGTTCTTTCTTGAGCAGGGGGACCTTGCGGGCACTGCAGGATTTCAGTCCTTCACGGCGTAGTGTGTTACCAATTGTTTTCTTGGTGACTATGGTCCCAGCTGCCTTGAGATCATTGACAAGATCCTCCTGTGTAGTTCTGGGCTGATTCCTCACCGTTCTCATGATCATTGCAACTCCATGAGGTGAGATCTTGCATGGAGCCCCAGGCCGAGGGAGATTGACAGTTATTTTGTGTTTCTTTTATTTGCGAATAATCACACCAACTGTTGTCACCTTCTCACCAAGCTGCTTGGCGACGGTCTTGTAGCCCATTACAGCTTTGTGTAGGTCTACAATCTTGTCCCTGACATCCTTGGAGAGCTCTTTGGTCTTTGCCATGGTGGAGAGTTTGGAATCTGATTGATTGATTGCTTTTGTGGACAGTTGTCTTTTATACAGGTAACAAACTGAGATTAGGAGCACTCCCTTTAAGAGTGTGCTCCTAATCTCCACTCGTTACCTGTATAAAAGAAACCTGGGAGCCAGAAATCTTTTTGATTGAGAGGGGGTCAAATACTTATTTCCCTCATTAAAAAGCAAATCAATTTATAACATTTTTGACATGGATTTTGTTATTGTTATTCTGTCTCTCACTGTTCAAATAAACCTATCATTAAAATTATAGACTGATCATTTCTTTGTCAGTGGGCAAACGTACAAAATCAGCAGGGGATCAAATACTTTTTTTCCCTCAAGAAGAAGCACATTAAGGTCCTGGAGTGGCCTAGCCAGTCTCCAGACCTTAATCCCATAGAAAATCTGTGGAGGGAGCTGAAGGTTCGAGTTGCCAAACGTCAGCCTCGAAACCTTAATGACTTGGAGAAGATCTGGAAAGAGGAGTGGGACAAAATCCCTCCTGAGATGTGTGCAAACCTGTTGGCCAACTACAAGAAACGTCTGACCTCTGTAATTGCCAACAAGGGTTTTGCCACCAAGTACTAAGTCATGTTTTGCAGAGGGGTCAAATACTTATTTCCCTCATTAAAATGCAAATCAATTTATAAAATTTTGACATGCGTTTTTCTGGATTTTTTTGTTGTTATTCTGTCTCTCACTGTTCAAATAAACCTACCATTAAAATGATAGACTGATCATCACTTGTTGAATCAGACCAATTTTGGCAGAGTTATGCTTTTAAATTTGTAATAAAGGAGACTCTACTTCTAAGAAAACAGCCTTCGTGCAATGACGGGCTGCTCATGCTCAAAGCTCCCACTGTGCGATTTGGCACAGGTCACTGTGCCAATGACAGCGCCTCAACTGCACAGGACAAACATACAGTGAGGGAAAAAAGTATTTGATCCCCTGCTGATTTTGTACGTTTACCCACTGACAAAGAAATGATCAGTTTATAATTTTAATGGTAGGTTTATTTGAACAGTGAGAGACAGAATAACAACAACAAAATCCAGAAAAACGCATGTCAAAAATGTTATAAATTGATTTGCATTTTAATGAGGGAAATAAGTATTTGACCCCCTCTCAATCAGAAAGATTTCTGGCTCCCAGGTGTCTTTTATACAGGTAACGAGCTGAGATTAGGAGCACACTCTTAAAGGGAGTGCTCCTAATCTCAGCTTGTTACCTGTATAAAAGACACCTGTCCACAGAAGCAATCAATCAATCAGATTCCAAACTCTCCACCATGGCCAAGACCAAAGATCTCTCCAAGAATGTCAGGGACAAGATTGTAGACCTACACAAGGCTGGAATGGGCTACAAGACCATCGCCAAGCTGCTTGGTGAGAAGGTGACAACAGTTGGTGCAATTATTTTCAAATGGAAGAAACACAAAATAACTGTCAATCTCCCTCGGCCTGGGGCTCCATGCAAGATCTCACCTCATGGAGTTGCAATGATCATGAGAACGGTGAGGAATCAGCCCAGAACTACACGGGAGGATCTTGTCAATGATTTTAAGGCAGCTGGGACCATAGTCACCAAGAAAACAATTGGTAACACACTACGCCGTGAAGGATTGAAATCCTGCAGCGCCCGCAAGGTCCCCCTGCTCAAGAAAGCACATATACAGGACCGTCTGAAGTTTGCCAATGAACATATGAATGATTCAGAGGAGAACTGGGTGAAAGTGTTGTGGTCAGATGAGACCAAAATGGAGGTCTTTGGCATCAACTCAACTCGCCTTGTTTGGAGGAGGAGGAATGATGCCTATGACCCCAAGAACACCATCCCCACCGTTAAACATGGAGGTGGAAACATTATGCTTTGGGGGTGTTTTTCTGCTAAGTGGACAGGACAACTTCACTGCATCAAAGGGACGATGGACGGGGCCATGTACCGTCAAATCTTGGGTGAGAACCTCCTTCTATCAGACAGGGCATTGAAAATGGGTCGTAGATGGGTATTCCAGCATGACAATGACCCAAAACACACGGCCAAGGCAACAAAGGAGTGGCTCAAGAAGAAGCACATTAAGGTCCTGGAGTGGCCTAACCAGTCTCCAGACCTTAATCCCATAGAAAATCTGTGGAGGGAGCTGAAGGTTCGAGTTGCCAAACGTCAGCCTCGAAACCTTAATGACTTGGAGAAGATCTGCAAAGAGGAGTGGAACAAAATCCCTCCTGAGATGTGTGCAAACCTGGTGGCCAACTACAAGAAACGTCTGACCTCTGTGATTGCCAACAAGGGTTTTGCCACCAAGTACTAGTCATGTTTTGCAGAGGGGTCAAATACTTATTTCCCTCATTAAAATGCAAATCAATTTATACAATTTTTGACATGCGTTTTTCTGGATTATTTTGTTGTTATTCTGTCACTCACTGTTCAAATAAACCTACCATTAAAATTATAGACTGATCATGTCTTTGTCAGTGGGTAAACATACAAAATCAGCAGGGGATCAAATACTTTTTTCCCTCACTACACATACATATACATACACACACACACATATCTTTTTTTAAATTATATTTCCCTTTCCCTTTCCAACCCCACCATCCCTTCCCAAATTGGAGTAAACTAGTGAACAACAACACTTAGGCCTCTACTTCCAGCCCATACATACTATATACATTTTATGGACACAGTCAAATTCTACAATAATTATATTTGCTTTGTTTTTACTCCTGAACTTCTTCCGATCATTTTCATGATGGCCATCTGGTTTGCTTCTATATGCCATATTTTTCTAACTGTGCTCTTTCACAAAAGCTCTCAACCTATAACCTATATACGTATTATGGACACAGTATGCTTTACATTAGTTATATTGTTGTTATTAGTTGTTGTTATTAGTCCCATCCTTCAGCTCCATTCAACACCTCCCATCTATCTCTTAACACCATCCATATTGGATTTCTATTTTCCATATATTTTTCAACTGTACTGTGATGTTTTACAAAAGTTCTGAACCTTTCTATTCTCATTGTTTCTACAGATTGTAAATTGAATATAATTTTTTTTGCTAAAAGTATTATTATATTATTGATCGATTGACTATGACTTTTCAGATCACCCAGTAGTGCTATCTGCAGGGTTAGCTCCAGGTAAATATTGCAATCCTTTAGCCATTCCTGGACCTGTGTTCAAAAACAAGCTACAAATGGACAGCACCAAAACAAATGATCTAATGATTCTGTCTCTTCGCAGCAAAATCTGCAGAGCTGGGAAGATTGTATCCCCCATATAAATAACATTCTAAGTTTTGAATCCGGCGTCATTTTGCGTATCAATTCATAAACACTATGCAATGGAATCGGTACATCAAAAATCTCTTCCCAACTATTTTGCAATATATATGGGACGGCTGTCAATCCTTTGGTCCTTAAATGAAACTGGTATACTTTTTTATTTATTACATTTACATTTACGTCATTTAGCAGACGCTGTTATCCAGAGCGACTTACAAATCGGTGCATTCACCTTATAGCCAGTGGGATAACCACTTTACAATAAGTTTTATTTTATTTATTTATTTATTTTTAATTTTTTGGGGGGTGGGGTAAGGGGGGGGGGTAGAAGGATTACTTTATCCTATCCCAGGTATTCCTTAAAGAGGTGGGGTTTCAAGTGTCTCCGGAAGGTGGTGAGTGACTCCGCTTTCCTGGCGTCGTGAGGGAGCTTGTTCCACCATTCTTGTTCCACCTGGTTCTCCTCAGACTTGACTGCCCTTGACCAGCACAAAAACATCCTGTGGCGTACAGCATTAGCATCAAATAGCCCCCGCGATATGCAACTTTTCAGGGAAGTTAGGAACCAATATACACAAGCAGTCAGGAAAGCAAAGGCTAACTTTTTCAAACAGAAATTTGCATCCTGTAGCACTAACTCCAAAAAGTTTTGGGACACTGTAAAGTCCATGGAGAATAAGAGCACTTCCTCCCAGCTGCCCACTGCACTGAGGCTAGGAAACACTATCACCACCGATAAATCTACAATAATCGAGAATTTCAACAAGCATTTTGCTACAGCTGGCCATGCTTTCCATCTGGCTACCACTAACCCGGCCACCAACTCTGCACCCTCTGCTGCAACTTGCCCATGCCCCCCCCGCTTCTCCTTCACACAAATTCAGACAGCTGATGTTTTGAAAGCGCTGCAAAATCTGGACCCCTACAAATCAGCTGGGCTAGACAATCTGGACCCTTTCTTTCTAAAACTAGCCGCCGAAATTGTCGCTACCCCTATTACTAGTCTGTTCAACCTCTCTTTCATAACGTCTGAGATCCCTAGAGATTGGAAAGCTGCCGCGGTCATCCCCCTCTTCAAAGGGGGTGACACTCTAGATCCAAATTGCTACAGACCTATATCCATCCTGCCCTGCCTTTCGAAAGTATTCGAAAGCCAAGTTAACAAACAGATAATCGACCATTTCGAATACCACCGTACCTTCTCCGCTATGCAATCCGGTTTCCGAGCTGGTCACGGGTGCACTTCAGCCACGCTCAAGGTCCTAAACGATATTATAACCGCGATTGATAATAGACAGTACTGTGCAGCCGTCTTCATCGACCTGGCCAAGGCTTTCGACTCTGTCAACCACCGCATTCTTATTGGCAGACTAAATAGCCTTGGTTTCTCAAATGACTGCCTCGCCTGGTTCACCAACTACTTCTCAGATAGAGTTCAGTGTGTCAAATCGGAGGGCCTGTTGTCTGGACCTATGGCAGTCTCTATGGGGGTGCCACAGGGTTCAATTCTTGGGCCGACACTTTTCTCTGTGTATATCAATGATGTCGCTCTTGCTGCTGGTGACTCTCAGATCCACCTCTACGCAGACGACACCATTTTGTATACATCTGGCCCTTCATTGGACACTGTGTTAACAAACCTCCAAACGAGCTTCAATGCCATACAACAATCCTTCAGTAGCCTCCAACTGCTCTTAAACACTAGTAAAACTAAATGCATGCTTTTCAATCGAACGCTGCTGGCACCCGCCCACCCGACTAGAATCACCACTCTCGACGGGTCTGACCTAGAGTATGTGGACAACTACAAATACCTAGGTGTCTGGTTAGACTGTAAACTCAACTTCCAGACTCACATAAAGAATCTCCAATCCAAAGTTAAATCTAGAATCGGCTTCCTATTTCGCAACAAAGCCTCCTTCACTCATGCTGCCAAACATGCCCTCGTAAAACGGACTATCCTACCGATCCTTGACTTCGGCGATGTCATTTACAAAATAGCCTCCAACACTCTACTCAGCAAATTGGATGTAGTCTATCACAGTGCCATCCGTTTTGTCTCCAAAGCCCCATACACTACCCACCACTGTGACCTGTACGCTCTTGTTGGCTGGTCCTCACTACATGTTCGTCGTCAAACCCACTGGCTCCAGGCCATCTATAAATCACTGCTAGGCAAATCCCCGCCTTATCTTAGCTCATTGGTCACCATAGCAGCACCCACCCGTAGTCTGCGCTCCAGCAGGTATATCTCACTGGTCATTCCCAAAGCCAACACCTCCTTTGGCCGCCATTCCTTCCAGTTCTCTGCTGCCAATGACTGGAACGAATTGCAAAAATCTCTGAAGCTGGAGACTCTTATCTCCCTCAATAACTTTAAGCATCAGTTGTCAGAGCACCTTACCGATCACTGCACCTGTACACAGCCCATCTGAAATTAGCCCACCCAACTACCTCATCCCTATATTGTTATTTATTTTGCTCTTTTGCACCCCAGTATCTCTATTTGCACATAATCTCTTGCACATCTAGCATTCCAGTGTTAATACTATTGTAATTATTCTGCACTATAGCCTATTTACTGCCTTACCTCCATAACTTGCTACATTTGCACACACTGTATATATATTTTCTGTTGTATTTCTGACTTTATGTTTTTTTACCCCATATGTAACTCTGTGTTGTTTTTTTTTTTGTTATTGCACTACTATGCTTTATCTTGGCCAGGTCGCAGTTGTAAATGAGAACCTGTTCTCAACTGGCTTACCTGGTTAAATAAAGGTGAAATAAAAAAATAAAATAAAAACCATTGGGGTGCCAGAGCAGCGAACAGTTTTGACTGGGCTGAGCGGGAACTGTGCTTCCGCAGAGGTAGGGGGGCCAGCAGGCCAGAGGTGGATGAACGCAATGCCCTCGTTTGGGTGTAGGCACTGATCAGAGCCTGAAGGTACGGAGGTGCCGTTCCCCTCACAGCTCCGTAGGCAAGCACCATGGTCTTGTAGCAGATGCGAGCTTCAACTGGAAGCCAGTGGAGTGTGCAGCATTCTGGATGAGTTGTAGGGGTTTAATGGCACAGGCAGGGAGCCTAGCCAACAGCGAGTTGCAGTAATCCAGACGGGAGATGACAAGTGCCTGGATTAGGACCTGTGCTGCTTCCTGTGTAAGGCAGGGTCGTACTCTCCGAATGTTGTAGAGCATGAACCTACAGGATCGGGTCACCGCCTTGATGTTAGCGGAGAACGACAGGGTGTTGTCCAGGGTCACGCCAAGGCTCTTTGCACTCTGGGAGGAGGACACAACGGAGTTGTCAACCGTGATGGCGAGATCATGGAACGGGCAGTCCTTCCCCGGGAGGAAGAGCAGCTCCGTCTTGCCGAGGTTCAGCTTGAGGTGGTGATCCGTCATCCACACTGATATGTCTGCCAGACATGCAGAGATGCGATTCGCCACCTGGTTATCAGAAGGGGGAAAGGAGAAGATTAGTTGTGTGTCGTCTGCGTAGCAATGATAGGAGAGGCCATGTGAGGATATGACAGAGCCAAGTGACTTGGTGTATAGCGAGAATAGGAGAGGGCCTAGAACTGAGCCCTGGGGGACACCAGTGGTGAGAGCACGTGGTGCGGAGACAGATTCTCGCCACGCCACTTGGTAGGAGCGACCTGTCAGGTAGGACGCAATCCAGGAGTGAGCCGCGCCGGAGATGCCCAACTCGGAGAGGGTGGAGAGGAGGATCTGATGGTTCACAGTATCAAAGGCAGCAGACAGGTCTAGAAAGACAAGAGCAGAGGAGAGAGAGTTGGCTTTAGCAGTGTGGAGAGCCTCCGTGACACAGAGAAGAGCAGTCTCAGTTGAATGACCAGTCTTGAAACCTGACTGGTTTGGATCAAGAAGGTCATTCTGAGAGAGATAGCAAGAGAGTTGGCTAAAGACGGCACGCTCATGAGTTTTGGAGAGAAAACAAAGAAGGGATACTGGTCTGTAGTTGTTGACATCGGAGGGATCGAGTGTAGTTTTTTTGAGAAGGGGTGCAACTCTCGCTCTCTTGAAGACGGAAAGGGACATAGCCAGCGGTCAAGGATGAGTTGATGAGCGAGGTGAGGTAAGGGAGAAGGTCTCCGGAAATGGTCTGGAGAAGAGAGGAGGGGATAGGGTTAAGCGGGCAGGTTGTTGGGCGGCCGGCCGTCACAAGTCGCAAGATTTCATCTGGAGAGAGAGGGGAGAAAGAAGTCAAAGCATAGGGTAGGGCAGTGTGAGCAGGACCAGCAGTATCATTTGACTTAGCAAACGAGGATCTGATGTCGTCAACCTTCTTTTCAAAATGGTTGACGAAGTCATCGAGGACTTTAACCTATTATATTCTTTAATGCAAGGCCGACAAACAAGTTCCTTACTTTTTCCCCCTTCCACTTTCCTTTTCCATTTTTGCGGTAACATTGCAATTATTTGGTGGTAATTTTATAATTTGAGTTTAACCACAATATTTGTTGCATTATTTGTTCTGTCGTTTCTGGAGGATTAATTTGAAATTGCAACCAACTTTCTATGGCTTGTTTTAGAAATAGTAATATTTGGGAGATTATTTCCTTTTCAAATAATTTAAAGTGAGAGATTGTAATCTGAATAAAGGGAAAAAGGCCTTTCTTGAACATTGGGTGAGACAATCTTACTAATTTGCTAGAGAACCAGTTCGGATTTAAGTATAACTTTTGTATGACTGAAGCTTTTAGTGATAGGTCTAATGCTTTAATATTTAATAATTTCTGTCCTCCAAATTCATATTCATTATATAAATAGGCCCGTTTAATTTTGTCTGGCTTGCCATTCCAAATAAAATTGAATATTTTTTTCTCATATAATTAAAAAAACTGTTCGCTAGGCGTAGGCAAGACAATAAGCAAATAGGTAAACTGAGATAATACTAAAGAGTTAACCAGGGTGATTTTTTCCACAAATTGACAGGTATTTACCTTTCCATGGTAGCAAGGTCTTATCTATTTTTGCTAACTTTCTATTAAAATTTATTGGAGTGAGATCATTTATTTCATTTGGGATATGTATTCTGAGTATATCCACATCACCATCAGACCATTTCATTGGTAAACTACATGGTAATGTACATTTTTTATTTTTTAGTGATCCTATACATAATATAGTACATTTATCATAATTTGGTTGTAATCCAGAGAGGTGAAAAAATGTATCTATATCCTCTATGAGGCTGTGGAGGGATTCAAGTTGGGAATTTAAAAGAAAACATGAATCATCAGCGTACAATGACACCTTTGTTTTTAAGCCCTGGATTTCTAAACCCTTGATATTATTGTTGGATCTGATTTTAATAGCTAACATCTCAATGGCAATAATAAATAGATATTAAGTGTGCCTTGAAATCTAAATAAGTCACAGACAGTGTCACCAGCAAAGCACCCCACACCATAACACCTCCTCCTCCATGCTTTACGGTGGGAAATACACATGCGGAGATCGTCCGTTCACCAACACCGCGTCTCACAAAGACACGGCGGTTGGAACCAAAAATCTCAAATTTGGACTCCAGAAACAAGGACAAATTTCCACCAAATTTCCACTCGTGTTTCTTGGCCAAAGCAAGTCTCTTCTTCTTATTGGTGTCCTTTAGTAGTGGTTTCTTTGCAGCAATTCGACCATGAAGGCCTGATTCACACGGTCTCCTTTGAACAGTTGATGTTGAGATATTGTCTGTTACATTAACTCTGTGAAGCATTTATTTGGTCTGCAATTTCTGTGGCTAGTAACTTTAATGAACTTAGTCTCTACAGCAGAGGTAACTCTGGGTCTTCCATTCCTGTGACGGTCCTCATGAGAGCTAGTTTCATCATATCGCTTGACGGTTTTTGTGACTGCACTTGAAGAAACCTTCAAAGTTCTTGAAATTTTCCGTATTGACTGACCATGTCTTAAAGTAATGATGGACTGTTGTTTCTCTTTGCTTATTTGAGCTGTTCTTGACATAATATGGACTTGGTATTTTACCAAATAGGGCTATCTTCTGTATACCCCTCTACCTTGTCACAACACAAGTGATTGGCTCAAACGCTTTAAGAAGGAAAGAAATTCCACAAATTAACTTTTAAGAAGGTACACCTGTTAATTAAAATGCTTTTCAGGTGACTACTTCATGAAGATGGTTGAGAGAATGCCAAGAGTGTGCAAAGCTGTCATCAAGACAAAGGGTGGCTATTTGAAAAATCTCAAATATAAAATATATTTTGATTTGTTTAACACTTTTTTGGTTACTACATGATTCCATATGTGTTATTTAATAGTTGTGATGTCTTCACTATTCTTTTACAATGTAAAAAATAGTAAAAATAAAGAAAAACCCTTGAAAGAGTAGGTGTGTCCAAACTTTTGACTGGTACTGTATACACATACATACATATACACTGAGTGTACAAAACATTAGGAACACCTTCCTAATATTGAGTTGCACCCCCTTTTGCCCTCAGAACAACCTCAATTTGTCCGTGGCATGGACTCTACAAGGTGTCTAAAGTGTTCCACAGGGATGCTGGCCCATGTTGCCTCAAATGCTTCCCACAGTTGTGTCAAGTTGGCTGGATGTCCTTTGGGTGGTTGACCATTCTTTATGCACACGGGAAACTGTTGAGCATGGAAAACCCAGCGGCGTTGCAGTTCTTGACACACAAAAACTGGTGTGCCTGACACCTACTACCATACCCTGTTCAAAGGCATTAAAATCTTCTGTCTTGCCCATTCGCCCTCTGAATGGCACACATGCACAATCCATGTCTCAATTGTCTCATGGCTTAAAAATCATTCTTTAACCTGTATCTTCCCCTTCATCTGCACTGATTGAAGTTGATTTAACAGGTGACATCAATAGCTTTCACATGGATTCACCTGGTCAGTCTATGCCATGGAAAGAGGCCAGTATGAAAATGTATGCACTCACTAACTGTAAGTCGCTCTGGATAAATGACTGCTAAATGACTAAAATGTCTGCTAAATGACAATGTTTTGTACACTCAGTGTATATATACACACACATACTGTATATACTGTAATGACACTCTCTCTGGGTACATTTCCTAAATCGCCTATATGTCCAGTGATATTATAGTACATCGATAGTGAAGCATCTATATGTTTGACAGATGTAAATTGTCTGTAAATGTATAAATCAATCAATTTGACAATGGCGAGCCCCAGGGGAACTTTACTGACGTTTGTATCACTCCCCATAGCAACAACTTTGACCTCATTCTCCATACATTGAGAGGTGGTGTCGGTGAGTTAGTATCACTCTGGGTCTGGGAGCTCTCATGTAGAGCTGAGAAGACTGTACACAAAAATATACATTCAACATACTGTACATCCCACAAATATCACAGACCAAACATTTACTGCATATAACTCTAAAATTACAGAGCACTATATGCCTATGCCTTCTACTTATCAAAACGTGACATCATAACTCATTCCCAAGAACCTGGATCTGACGGTTAGATACTGTAATGTAGCTCTCTAACAGAACCTTGTGTGATGCTAATCACATACTTTAATGTTGTTGGGTGTCTATTTCTAAACCACTTTCATAACAGCCTCAAATTGCTGTTCAATAATGACCCTATTATAGTGCGAATCACAATGGTCCATGGTCGCCTAGGTTTTTTAAAGGACCTCATTACTCCCTACAAAGACAAGATGTGGGGAAGAGAACACACTTATTCAAACGGAGGTCAGATCTTTAGGCCTGGTAACCAGACCCACACAGCTAGCGTGGGAATAGAGCTTCCTATCAACCCTCCAAACACCTTGATGATGAAGGAGGTTTCTCTCTCTCTCTCTCTCTCTCTCTCTCTCTCTCTCTCTCTCTCTCTCTCTCTCTCTCTCTCTCTCTCTCTCTCTCTCTCTCTCTCTCTCTCTCTCTCTCTCTCTCTCTTTCTCTGTCTATATCTTTGTCTGTCTGTTTCGAATCTTTAGCTTTCACTCACTCTCTCCTTCTCTCTTTTACTTTCTCTCTCTCTCTCCCTTTCTCTCTATATCTCTGTCTTTCTCTATGGCCTAAATCCAAGTGCCACATAACAACAGGTTCGGTCCAGGCCAGAGTCGTGTGCAGAGCTCCTGAAGGCTGGCTGGAGGAAGAGGACGTAATGACACAGTGCACAAATGTGGTTTCCTCGATGGAATGGAGCACAGACACACAGCGCTCCATGTTTGGCTACTGTTGACTATCGAGCAGAGCTGGACTCACAAAAGCCCTCACTGGCACGCCATGCAGGGTGCTTGTTCGGGATGAAAGAAGGCCGACCTTCCGTCCTGAGGCTGAGCCTCCATATGTACAGGCTGTACACCAATCCAACCCCGGGCCGGCAGACATGCAAGCCCTAATCCCCAGTGTGGCTGGATGATTTTATGGCATATTTCAGGGTCTTCCAGTGTAATGCAGCCCTTACTCTGGGGACTCAAGGAGGAAGACGGGGATCTCAGCACATATGATTCGAATGAACTGTGCTATGGGCACGTCTAACCCAGAGTAACGCTGATTATCAGATAACGGACTGAAGGAATAAGTCAGGCGGACCAGAATCACTGATCTGTTGTGTTTATCTTGCATGGTAGTGTTTGGAATGTCAACTTTCCTCATGCTTTTGGGTTAGAACAACAGTGTTTTCAACACACCTCTTAGTGATAATAGCTGTAATTCCAACACAGGGGCACAAGTCTGCTGAGGGATCTACTGTAGGTGGCTGATATAGTGTGGGAGGTCACTGACACTCAAAGAGAGCTGGGGACAGACTTCTAGCTTGCTGTGATAGCACATACCCACTACAAAAACAAATGAGGGTGCATGACATTATGGAGTCCTGTCAACAACCTTTAGATAAAGTATGAGCCTCTATATGGAGTCGTAGTCTATGAACTTATACATGGGCAGAAATGGAAGGATACTGTGCTATATTGGAAGATAGCCTACTATGCAGTACGGTAATGTATATGGGAGCTCTGTTAGATAAAATATGAGCTCCTAAAGTTGTCCCTTCCTCCTGGCCGTCTCTTCAGGGCTCAGTGAGGCAGAGTGAGGAGGCTCACGTAGTCTTTCCTCGCAGCATCAATAACCTTAAACACATGTTTAGGATCTCTCCCCTCAAACCTTACATTCCATAAACTTCAACACCGTGAATCAAATCTCCAGAGAGGAGTTGTGTCTCAAATGGCACCCTATTCCCTACATAGTGAATTACTTTTGAACAGAGCCCTATTGGCCCTGGTCAAAACTAGTGCACTACATAGGGAATAGGGTGCCGTTTGGGATGCAGCCGGGGAGAAGTATCCCCAACCCAAACAGTCACTCAATTTGCTCACTACTCCAAAGTGCTCTAATATGACCCCTGAATAATTTTCTCCTCATTCGCTGTTGACATTTCATTACAATAATGGGTGGGTAATAGAGAAAGAAAATGGGAGAATAATGCATGAGTGAGGGATTAGGCTGTTCTGTGATAATGTGTTCATGAATCAATGGAATCGGAACATTCACCACTAAACTGAGAAGAACAAAGAATGACAGGAAGTGGCTGCTTTCCTAATTTCCCCCTGGCAATCCCATCACACTGGATCAATTAGGAAGGGATAGGCCCACTCATAATATCAGTACAACAATCAATACAACCAGTGTTGTATTATATTGTATCCAAAACAATTAATTGAAAGAGACAAAGTACAGAAACAGTATGGGGAAAAACAGTGGTGTGGTACATATGATTGTACTCAACAATCAATTCTGAGCATTACATCTTTTCCAGCTGATTTCAGTGTGGTTTGTCTCTAAATGTGAATGGCACTCACTACCTGTCTGACGGGTTGGAAGAGAGAACAGGCAGTCAACTTACAACCTGAGGTGGTTTCCCCAGTCAATACAGGCACGGCTAATGCCAATAACACGCTTATACTGAGACTCTGTCACTCACCCATTCCACCCTGATTTTAGCATCATAAAAGGCCCAATGAAATGACGTAAGACAAAAATTGAGCCACCCGAATTCCGTGGAATCATTCAAATGGTGTTTGGGAACCATTTTGCTAAGATTACATTGTGCTAACCATGGCCAGAAATACGTGTGATCTTGACAGGCGGCTGTGGAGGCATGATTAAATCCCAACCACCAAGAGAGTGGCTTTGTGTGTCCGTGCCTCCAAGGACACCAGACATATATTTTGAGAACAAACAGCCATCTCACCACAAGAATAGGAAATAAATTAAGTTCTGAAGGATAAGGGAACAAGATGTCTTCATCTAAGGGTGCTAAGAATCACAAGGCTGGTAAATGAATGGCAGCTTTGTGTTGTGTTGAGAGCATATTGAACCCTTCTGTCGTTTACAAGGGTAAAGGACTCGGGGTAGCTAAATGCTAATTCAATTCTGTCTAATCTAATAATGGTTGTCATGATTGGTATTTAGGAATCCTCAGGAATCCTTTGCTGGCACCTCTAGTCTAAACAGTGTCTTTCAACAGCCACTTTTGTCTTACAATATCAGGTGGTTAAAACATTCTAGATTTTGTATTAAATTTGATGATTCAGGGTTGTGTTTTAGACCCGAGAGATAATAACACCAGGAAAGGCATTTATGTAGCCTTCCATACTGTGAAGATGTTGTGCCTTCAGTGCAATGCACTGTCAGACCACCAGCCGCTGGGGTGATGATGAAAGCGACTAAAGCCAGAGCTCAGTGGGAGGCGCTTCTGGAAGTGCTGTGGAGGAAGTGGAGGTGCTGACCATGCTGGTGCCTCACGCTACGATGTGTTCCTAAAGAACCCTGATCAAAGTGGACAGGCGCGCTAGTTCCGCTCTCCTGCCATCAAAGCACTCTACTTGACCTTATGCAGAGTACACCCAAAGTAACACAACGGGAGTTGTTCCATCTGCCAATCACGGAGGAGCTCTTGTTCTCATCATTACTCCCCATAAAAGGGACAGTAAGAGAAGAAAACTATAGCTCAGTCACCCTCTGTGTGTTGTCATTAACCTCCCCCCTGGGTTTCCTGCAGAGAGGGAGAGAGACAGAGAGAGATGGGTAGAGAGAGAGAGATGGGTAGAGGGAGAGATGGGTAGAGAGAGAGAGATGGGTAGAGAGAGAGGAAAATGGCAGAGAGAGAGAAATGGGTAGAGAGAGAGAGTGAGAGAGACGGGTAGAGAGAGATGGGTAGAGAGCGAGAGAAATGGTAGAGAGAGAGAGAGAGATAAATTGGTAGAGAGAGATAGACGGGTAGAGAGAGAGAGATAGAGAACGATGGATAGAGAGAGAGAGAGGGTAAGGAGGGGGTCATGTGCTGAAAACCCATTGCGTTAGAGGACTATTGCAGCTTGGGCCATCCAACACAAACACAACAAAGGCACCGTCAACATCTGGTCCCTTCAATAATGACACCCATTTAGGCTATCCAAGGTAGTGACCAGCCTGGAACAATAGGATTGGCTGCCTGCTTGCAACCTCATTATTCTTCCCTCCCTGAACACCAGTCTGTCTCTTTGGCTCATGCTAATGTGCAGCTTGTCTAGCCAGACGCAATGTGGAGAACAGGGGACGTGCGCCATAAACACATGCTTTCAGTTTCACTGACTTGGTGCAAATAGGTGCACTGAGCTAAAGGGTAGAGCTGCCGCTTTCAAGGAGCGGGACTCCAACCCGGACGCTTATAAGAAATCCCGCTATGGCCTCTGACGAACCATGAAACAAGCAAAGCGTCAATACAGGACTAAGATTGAACTGTACTACACCGGCTCAAACACTCGTCGGATGTGGCAGGGCTTGCAAACAATTACGGACTACAACGGAAAGGACAGTCGCGAGCTGCCCAGTGACACGAGCCTACCAGACGAGCTACATTAATTCTATGCTCACTTCAAGGCAAGCAACACTGAAGCATGCATGCAAGCTGTTCCGGACGACTGTGTGATCACGCTCGCCATAGCCGATGTGAGTAAGAACATTAAACAGGTCAACATTCACAAGGCCGCAGGGCCAGACGGATTACTAGGATGCGTATCCCGAGCATGCGCTGACCAACTGGCAAGTGTCTTCACTGACATTTTCTGACTGAGTCTGTAATACCAACATGTTTCAAGCAGACCACCATAGTCCCTGTGCCCAAGAGCACTAAGGTAACCTGCCTAAATGACTACTGACCCGTAGCACTCACGTCTGTAGCCATGAAGTGCTTTGAAAGGCTGGTCATGGCTCACATCAACACCATTATCCCAGAAACCTTAGACCCACTCCAATTTGCATACTGCCCCAACAGATCCACAGATGACGCAATCTCTATTGCACTCCACACTGCCCTTTCCTACCTGGACAAGAGGAAGGAGAATGCTATTCATTGACTACAGCTCAGCGTTCAACACCATAGTGACCTCAAAGGTCATCACTAAGCTAAGGACCCTGGGACTAAACACCTCCCTCTGCAACTGGATCCTGGACTTCCTGACGGGCCGCCCCCAGGTGGTAAGGGTAGGTAACAACACATCTGCCACGCTGATCCTCAACACGGGGGCCCCTCAGGGGTGCGTGCTCAGTCCCCTCCTGTACTCCCTGTTCACCCATGACTTTATGGCCAAGCACGACTCCAACACCATCGTTTGCCGACGACACAACAGTGGTAGGCCTGATCACCGACAACGATGAGACAGCCTATAGGGAGGAGGTCAGAGACCTGGCTGTGTGGTGCCAGGATAACAACCTCTCCCTCAACATGATCAAGACAAAGGAGATGATTTTGAACTACAAGAAAAGGAGACCCGAGCACGCCCCCATTCTCATCGAAGGGACTGTAGTGGAGCAGTTTGAGAGCTTCAAGTTCCTTGGTGTCCACATCACCAACAAACTATCAAGGTACAAACACACCAAGACAGTCGTGAAGAGGGCACGAGAAAGCCTATTCCCCCTCAGGAGACTGAAAAGATTTGACATGGGTCCTCAAATCCTCAAAAGGTTCTACAGCTGCACCATCGAGAGCATCCTGACTGGTTGCATCACCACCTGGTATGGAAACTACCATCTGTAGTACGGCCCAGTACATCACTGGGGCCAAGCTTCCTGCCATCCAGCACCTCAATATCAGGCGGTGTCAGAGGAAGGTCCTAAAAATTGCCAAAGACTGTTCTCTCTGCTACCGTATGGCAAGCGGTACCAGAGCGCCAAGTCTAGGTCCAAAAGGCTTCTTTGCAGCTTCAACCCCCAAGCCATAAGACTACTGAACAGCTAATCAAATGGCTACCCGGACTATTTGCATTGTCCCCAACCCCCCACCCCCCCCCCCCCCCCGACCACCTTTTTTACACTGCCGCTACTCTCTGTTTATTATCTATGCATAGTGACTTTACCTCTACCTACATGTACATATTACCTCAATTACCTCGACTAACCTGTGCCCCCGCACATTGATATTTTTTACTTATCTATTTTTTACTTCAGTTTATTTTAGTAAATACTTTCTTAACACTTATTTTTCTTAAAACTGCATTGTTGGTTAAGGGCTTGTAAGTAAGCATTTCACTGTAAGGTACACCTGTCGTATTCGGTGCATGTGACAAATACAATTGGATTTTATTTGATGGACCCTCTCCCTCGGGCTTCCTGCAGGTCCTCCTATGAGCAGGGACAGGGTTGGTCACCTTTTGTTGTGTATCGCCGCGTGTGGGTCAAGTTCACATTGTTTTCGGATGAGGAGGGAGAGAGAGAGAACTAGGTTGGGGGTGCGGGGTGGTGCCAGGGCTGGGAGGGAGGGAGGGAGGGGAGGGATGGGGAGTTTGTTTATGGAAGCTTAGAGTTTGGTTTTAGAGTTGACACTTCCAGAGAAAGAAAGAGTGCTGATTAAGTGGAAGCTTTGAAAAGAGCAGCGAAGTAGAGATGCTGGCTCTGATAGCTGTGGTGCTCCATCATATGACAGCCAGGGCTTACAATGCAAAATCTAATCGAGCCTCTGGTACTGGGCTCTGACACTGACACTAACAACCAATCACCAATCCTGTAGATCCAGGCTATTAGAAAAAGGCAGTTTTCACATTTCTTTCCAATTAGAAGCAATTCAAGAGAAGTTTGCTCCATCTTGTCAAGAGTCTCTGCTGTTTCTTCCTTTCTCTAAAGTTTCACATCCAATTCTAAGACCCAAATTTGATCTCATGAATGGTGATAGTTGGAAAAACAAGCAGAAGTCTGCACAAACTACTGTAGAGTGTATTATATTTCTGAACAACCCTGTAAAACAAAGTAATGTGCTGAAAATGAAGACAAATTCAACTTGGATTTCCAGCAATGGTTTTCAAATTTTCATCTGAGAGTTCATATCAGGGCAATTCAGTTTCAATTAGCAGTTGTTCATAAACTTCTAATGAGGCTCTCTTCTGTTTGTCTGTTTAATTAGCTGGACCTCATGTCTTTACACGGGGCCTCTCTGATAGAGTCTGTATGCCTCTACCTCTGGAGAACTAGCTAAATTGGAGCCATGTGTTGAACTGATGTATCCTATAATGATTTGATTCACTGCACTGTATGTATCTCCCCAAGGAGTCCAAGGCAACATAAAAGGTTTTTTTTGTCACTCTGGCACAAACAACTGCAGTGCAAACTAGACACTTCACATCTTCCAGTAACAGACTCTGGTGTAAAACATTTAATTCCCTTCTTCAGACACCAGACTGGTGCATTAGACAATTTTGAACTTAATCTTAGTTGATGAGTTCAATTCTATATGTTGTTTCTCAATGAAATATAATCACAGATTCAACTCATCCAACTGAGGTTCAACTTCAAAGTTATCTAATGCACCAGTGTGTTGTCTGAATAAGTGAAGTACCCAGTTTGTAGTATCTTATGTCCCCATGAGCAACCTATTGATTTGTACTAGCAGTGATCCACATTGCACAGTAGCTGATGTAATATGCAATTAAAAGTCTGCCATTGTCTGCCAACAGGCAATACACTCAAATGGTTAATTAAATACTTGAAAAATCAATCACGCTTGGTTAAGATTCCATTAGATGAAACAGATGGAACCATTATATTGATTATTCATCTAAACTGGTTTAATTTGTTAAAAAAATATTGTTTGTAATATAATAACCTGACAAAATGCTTAAGAAGGGTACACCTTGTGAGGAATATAGCTTAGTTTGGCTGTGAAAGTGGGTAAATGAACACAAAGTAAAGTATGGTTTCATTTTATTAACCTACAACATATAGCTATAGCACTTTAGAAAATGTTGATGAGAATGAAGAGGATTCTAAGAGAGGATAGGGGTGAGTCCCAAAAGATACCATATTCCCTTTTTAGTGCACTACTTTTGACCAGGGCCCATGCGGCTCTGGTCAAAAGTAGTGCACTACATAGGGAATAGGGTGATTATTTGGTACGCACACTAGGTCTCTGATGAGAGTGTTTTGGTTTGGTTGCGTCTTTCTCTGTCCCATCAACATTTATTCCATCTCTTACCAGACCAAGGCAGCAGTGTTCCACATACAGCAGCACAGATCCCCCAGCAGACAGCTGGATTCCATCTGACCAGATAGTTGTTTACACACATAAGCAATTGCCTCATGCACATGCACAGCAACCATGCACACACACACACACACACACACACACTTCTGTGGCTGACGGCAGTCTATGATGACAGATTGATTAACAAGTCATAGATTTTCTCTTGTTTGTAATTGCATTTTTTGGATCAACTTAAACATTGCAAAATCCTACGTATAAAAAGACCACAACAAACAACGCTGGATACCTCATTTATATTTTATTAAAAATAATAATGTGGCCTGCAGCATTTTGCTTATGGATGAATCAAAATACTGCATGAGACATTCTGTGGAATGTTTGTTTTTCCACTGTTTAGTTTGAATAATTTATTTGGGATTACAAATAGGCCATGTTTCTCGGTCACAGCAAGAGCTGCGCTCCTCAAAGCGTTGGAACATTATTGTGATGGGAGATACAAGGCCTCCCACAGACACCAACTGTTAAAAGAACCATACTGAAAGAATATTCAATCTGCAAAATATAATTATTGGCTGGGGCTTACTGTAATTGGAGAAATCTCACCACCCCCTATTTGAACTGCTGCATGTTTCACAAGTCACAATGAAATAGTTGTTTGTAGTTTGGAAGTTACTGAAGTTGTTTCTGAAATTTCAGACGGACCATGAGAACACAACCCCTCTCAGGGTGATGGGAGGAGCCCTCAGTGGGTTGGGGGGGCTAAGGCTGAGAGTGGTGTGTGAGATTGTACCACATACTTATCTCCCAAACCCTCTCTATGCCCCCTGAGACACATAGCAAGACTGGAACAAGGCAGAGATAGAATGTAGCATAGAACACAATAATCTCCTCTTATATCGAGGCACTCCTTATGACCACAGACTAGAATAAAAGAGATGTAACAGCGTGGACTGAGTATTGCTTTGTCCTCAAAAAAACCTCTCTCCATCCCTATCTAGATTTCTGTTTCTCATTGTAGTGATAATTTATGCATATTGTCCAGGAAGTATGTACTATAGTATACTGTACTGCAATGAAACAATGTCTACATGTGTGCTGTGGACGCCCACACACAAATAAATATTATGTATGCAATGTTGTTTTCACTTCTCCACAATGTAGGATGACTCATACATGATACACACCACCAGTGACCGTGACCACCATACAGTATTTGTTCTGAAAATTACTTTGATTGTTTAAGTGTGCGTTGCCATAGAGACAGACATCGGCGCAGTTACTTTGGATTCTCAGCTTGCTGATAGCGGGCGAAGAAACAGAGCAGAGAAGAACACATTCAGGTTGGGGTAAAATATGAAATCCCATCTTGTACCTTATCTCCATTAGCTATACGTATGTATCCATAACCTTATTTCTATCCCATTTCCAAACACCTACACTAGTTCCAACCAGGCTTATTCATATCTTAGCTCTTAGTTCATTTCTATTCCCATTGAATGTTGGTGACAGAATAAAAATGAGCTGGTATTCTGTCCCCTGCCAGTGCTATTATTACCCTTTAGGAGAAAACCTCTGAGAGGTCATTCCTGCATCGGCTCCACTGCACCTACTGCATATCAAATAGATCTTAGGCCGATCCAAATGAAAAATTCAGTTATCCAAATAACGATTAGCACTTGAGTTATATTTCAACCTGGCAACAATACATCAATACCGTCTACAGGAATCAGTACTCTACACTCCTAGAAAAAAGGGTTCCAAAAGGGTTTTTCTGCTGTCACCATAGGAGAACCCTTTTTGGTTCTAGGTATAACTATTTTGGGTTCCATGTAGTACCCTCACCTTTTTTTCTAAGAGTGTACAACTGTACTGCGAGCAACAAAAATACCGTCCAACCTTAACATGCTTTTAGCACAGAGCGGTGTTTCAAGGTAATCCTTGCCAAGCCACTGTGCAATAGCAGCACACCAGCTGAATGTCCGGACGTCGTTGCTAAGCTCTGTGTGGCGGCGGCGGCGGTGACTTAGCTGCTGTTTGGCTAATCCAGCTTGAGAAGCTGTTGCAGATGGGTGAGTGCAGGAAATAATTACCTCAAAGTTGCCATCAAGCTGAGTAATCTCAGAAGTCTATAGCATCAATCTAGCTGCTGTACCTGGAGCCACTGAGAAGCCGCTAAGCGCTGCTCAGCTCATTACTTTCTCTCCTGTTCAGTGTTCAGTAGGACACTTCTAATTCTTGAAGTAAAGGGTTCACATTAAAAGTTTGTATTATGACAAATCAATACTTTTCTGTACAGACTTTCCAATTTTGAATTTACAGCTATGTATAATCACATTTTTGATAAGCAACTGACAAACATTGGCATTCTCTTATGTTATGTTGAGGAGAGATTATATTCACACACATTGGCATAGCAGTATATCTTACATCAGCTTTACTTCCTAGGAGAAAAGGATGTTTTTCTAATGTCTTTTTAAATCTGCGCTGGTTTTCTCCCCTGAAGCGGTGAGTTTCTCAGTATTGGGGGATAAAGTGTGGTTATTCCCTGGCTTTGTCAAAGACGTGCTGAAATACCTCCAGCTGACTACCTCTTTGATATCCATCAAACTGAACAAAGCTGCCATATTGGGTTGCTCAACTTCTCCCTGATGCATAATGGAACCAGAGAGCATTGAGTTTATGGTAGAGGTGATCCAGGCAGTATCCATTATTGCCCACTTACTGTTAACCACAGTCCAACTACACCTAGGAACACCTCTCTATACTGTATCCACAGTCAGCAGCAGGAGACATGATTCACCAACGCCAAGTATTTTCACTATACTATGACCCTACTACATCATGTCAATAGAAGCTATAGTGCTGTTGCTTCAAGTGCAATAGTGCATTGTCCCTCTGAGAGATACAAGTGGACACGGTCACTTAAACAGAGGGAAAGGGCAAGTGCATCAGTCAGCCAGAGTACAGATGTACTCTGCTATGAAGGGACTCATTCAATCAGACAGGCACACAGTGCTTGCACACTGTCACCTAGTTAGGATACGTTCATACATGGAATAGATTGAGGACTTGATGTGAGGCTTTAGCTTAAACACCTGGATCAATTAGCATTAGACATGTCTGAAGAGTCTTCCTATTGCCAGATCTTAGGCTCCTGCTACTGATCTTCATACTGACTGTCCATCATAGACATCACTGATTAGTCTAATTTAAAACGATTCAAAGTGATTAGGCTAAACATGACTGTTTTTAGGATATAGAAGTCATGGCAGACATTAGCTTAGCTCTGGTGTTGGAGTGAAAACATCAATGGACTGAATAGATTTTCTACCCTGTCAATGACATTACCACATAACTAAGCAACGCCAATGAGAACTCTTCATCTTCAAAGAACCACTGCCTGTACTGTAAAGTAGTTAACTAGGAGTCCTGGAAGGAGGCCTGTGTTAAACGTTGACATATTTGCCTGTGTCGTGCTTTTGAAACAGCCACGTCTACGGACCACTTGCCAAATTGGAAAACCAGTGGATAGGCAATGCCAAGCGCAGCTCCAAGCCCAGACGTTTCAACTGCTACATACTGGTGATAAAACTGTGAACTCCGTTTTACCCTTGGCTTTTTACTGGTCGTCTGAGGACACAACCATTACCCTGGACAGACTAAGTTTCTAGGGTATGTGCCTCTTGTGTAAGCTTTGCACATAATATCTGGAGTTTTGCACATGTTCAACAGGAAACAAGGCCATTACAGGACGATGTCTTCTCCTAATGGATTGTATTCACATTCAAGACCTGAGACCTGGATACCGTCACAGCATAGTGGCATCTGTCCATGTGCTTATAATTAGTAGAGTATCCGGGCTTGTAGAGGGGGAGGGAAGGTGCAGTGTCTTGGCTAATCCTGGCTGGACCTCATGGTTAGGGGCAGGAGTTTTACCTGACCATATGACATTACCATGAAAACTCTGGGCCCTAGTTACTAGGCTGGGGTCATGAAAAATGCCAGGCCCTACTGTAGCATGGTCCAATCACTCTCCACTTGCTGCTACTGAACCTGATCATAACAAAGTTACAACATGATATTGACATTCCAAGATATCCTCAGTAGATACCAGCGAACACCAACAAAAATATGTATATATTTGAGATTCATAGAAACATAAACAGCTCTGGGTCAGGATATTGTTGCTATGTGAAATGACAAACACAGCACATTCCTCAGAGAGCGATCCCTCTATAAATAGGAATAGATAAAAAGCAATAAAGTTAAAAGCTACAAAATGTCTGCTGTTAATTTCCTTTTGTATTGTCTTCCTGAATTATTCATGAAGTATTCACATTAGTCACAGAATGTCTTGCATGCTTGTGGTTGCCCTGGAACAGTTTCCATGACTTTAAATATGCTGCGTCTTCACATCTCCCAAATTCAAAGGATATCAACAAGCATATGCATGAAATCACACACACACACGTGCACGTGTACGTACACATGCATAAATGCACGCAATGCATGAACACACAAATATGGGCCAAAAATGTTTTTCTCTTGGAAGCCATATAGTCCAAGTCATTCTCCAGGGTCATTCTCCAGGGTCATTCTCCGGGGTCATTCTCTGGGTATTGCGGGATATTAGCTGATCTCCATTAATTTACTTTAGCTTTAGTCACTCGTATCCACTCTCACTCTTTATGGGCTTCATTACAGCCTGGTCCAACAAATGAGAGCCTGACTATTACCTGTCAACTCTCCCCAGATCCATTTTGATAATGGATACCCCTTTCCCCCCTATGTCTTGGCAATTTGCGTTCCACTACTTCCCCTGTGGCCAGTTATGGATAAACTAGGTTCCAAATCATAATATGCTGCATGGCTGTCACGACTTCCTCCGAAGCTGCCTCCTCTCCTTGTTCGGGCAGGCTTCGGCGTTCGTTGTCACCGGCCTTCTAGCCACTGCCGCTCCTCATCTCATCATTCCATTTGTTTTGTCTTGTTTTAAAAAAACACCTGGTTCATATCCCCTCATCAGTACCTGTATAAGTATTCCCTCTGCCCCCCCATGTCTTTGTGTGTGATTGTTTATTGTGGTGACGATAGCTTGGTGGAGCTTTATATATTTGTATCGCCGGGATATTCACCCGTGTGCTTTGTTTTCTCCAGTGTCCCGTTTTACCGCACTGTAGTGTTTTTACGCATTACTGCGTATCGCTGTATTTACCGAATAAACCATTTATTCTGTGATTTACCCTCCTGCGCCTGACTCGTTCTAAATCACCCGCTACAGAATCACACACCCAACAGCATGGAGTCAGCAGGAGCGGGGAATATACCTGGAGTCGTGGAGCGGGTCCGGGAGCATTCCAACATGTTAGCCATGTTGGGCGAAGCAATGGATCGGGTTCTCCAGGTTGTCCAGCGCCTGGAGAGGAGAGGACCTGACCCTTCGGAACCAGCTGAGCGACCGGATCCAGCCACCCACACCCCAGCACCCAGAGGTATTTACCTATCTTGACCGAGGGAATACGACGGGTTTCCTCCTGCAGCTGGTCCTCTATTTTTCCACCATCAGCCCGGCTCCATCGGAGCGGGAGAAGGTGTCCACCCTCATCTCCTGCCTCTCTGGGAAAGCCCTGGAGTGGGCCAACACGGTCTGGAGTGAAGGAGGAGACGCGTTGGACAACTATGTGGAGTTTGCTCGCCTCTTCCAGGTAGTCTTCGATCATACCCCACAAAGGAAGAGAGGCGGGCGAGCGGCTGGTCCATCTGAGGCAGGGGACGAGTGGGCCCTCATCGACCGCTTCCGGTGCAGCCTGCGTGAGGACGTCCGAAGGGAGCAAGCCTGCCGGGATACCACGTTGACCTTCCACCAACTGGTGGACATGGCCATCCGGCTGGACAACCTGCTGGCTTTGAGTGGATGTCCTGGAAGGGGCCTGCCTGTTTCACCCCCCTTCAACCCGGACCAGGTTGCGATGGAGCTGGGTGATGCAGCGATTCGGGAGAACGGAGGACGACAGATCCAGTGTTACTCTTGTGGCAAGAGAGGACATTCTGCTGCACGCTTTCATCCGAGTTATTCTGGGTCTGGAGGCGGCAGGCAGGGCACTCTCACGTCACCCCAGGTAGCACAAACCCACACTCGTTCAGAGCCCTCTGCTGCACACTTCACCATCCACGTCAACTTCCCTGATTACACGATAGTTCCACAGTGTAAGGAACTGGTCGATTCATGCGCAGCTGGGAACTTTATGGACTATAAGTCTATGTATTACATTGGTTCCCCTATCCATTCCATTGCCCATCAAAGCACTTGACAGTCGACCATTAGGGTCAGGATTTGTTAGGGAGGTTACAGCACCAGTCTCGATGATTACGCAGAAGACCCATAGGGAGCAAATCACCTTTTACATTATTGAGTCCCCTGATTTCCCTGTTGTGTTGGGTCTTCCCTGGCTAGCACTACATAACCCCACATTTTCATGGCCGCAGAGGTTTCTCACGGGGTGGTCGTGAGAATGTCAGGGTAGGTGTCTAGCTGTTTCCATTGGTGCAACCACGGTGGAAAGTCCAGACAATACCTCCGCCGTGTGCATTCCCCCTGATTACCTCAACATGGCGCATGCCTTGTCCAAAACGCAGGTGACCAAATTACCACCCCATCGGGCGGGGGATTGCGCGATAAACCTCCGGGTAGACGCTGTGCCTCCCAGGAGTCATGTACAGTGGGGAGAACAAGTATTTGATACACTGCCGATTTTGTAGGTTTTCCTACTTACAAAGCATGTAGAGGTCTGTAATTTTTTATCATAGGTAGACTTCAACTGTGAGAGACGGAATCTCAAAAATCTAAAAAATCCAGAAAATCACATTGTATGATTTTTAAGTAATTAATTTGCATTTTATTGCATGACATAAGTATTTGATCACCTACCAACCAGTAAGAATTCCGGCTTTCACAGACCTGTTAGTTTTTCTTTAAGAAGCCCTCCTGTTCTCCACTCATTACTTGTATTAACTGCACCTGTTTGAACTCGTTACCTGTATAAAAGACACCTGTCCACACACTCAATCAAACAGACTCCAACCTCTCCACAATGGCCAAGACCAGAGAGCTGTGTAAGGACATCAGGGATAAAATTGTAGACCTGCACAAGGCTGGGATGGGGTACAGGACAATAGGCAAGCAGCTTGGTGAGAAGGCAACAACTGTTGGCGCAATTATTAGAAAATGGAAGAAGTTCAAGGTGACGGTCAATCACCCTCGGTCTGGGGCTCCATGCAAGATCTCACCTCGAGGGGCATCAATGTTTATGAGGAAGGTGAGGGATCAGCCCAGAACTACATGGCAGGACCTGGTCAATGACCTGAAGAGAGCTGGGACCACAGTCTCAAAGAAAACCATTAGTAACACACTACGCATTCATGGATTAAAATCCTGCAGCACATGCAAGGTCCCCCTGCTCAAGCCAGCGCATATCCAGGCCCGTCTGAAGTTTGCCAATGACCATCTGGATGATCCAGAGGAGGAATGGGAGAAGGTCATGTGGTCTGATGAGACAAAAATAGAGCTTTTTGGTCTAAACTCCACTCGCCGTGTTTGGAGGAAGAAGAAGGATGAGTACAACCCCAAGAACACCATCCCAACCGTGAAGCATGGAGGTGGTAACATCATTCTTTGGCATTGCTTTTCTGCAAAGGGGACAGGACGACTGCACCGTATTGAGGGGAGGATGGATGGGGCCATGTATCGCGAGATCTTGGCCAACAACCTCCTTCCCTCAGTAAGAGCATTGAAGATGGGTCGTGGCTGGGTCTTCTAGCATGACAACGACCCAAAACACACAGCCAGGGCAACTAAGGAGTGGCTCCGTAAGAAGCATCTCAAGGTCCTGGAGTGGCCTAGCCAGTCTCCAGACCTGAACCCAATAGAACATCTTTGGAGGGAGCTGAAAGTCCGTATTGCCCAGCGACAGCCCCGAAACCTAAAGGATCTGGAGGTCTGTATGGAGGAGTGGGCCAAAATCACTGCTGCAGTGTGTGCAAACCTGGTCAAGACCTACAGGAAACGTATGATCTCTGTAATTGCAAACAAAGGTTTCTGTACCAAATATTAAGTTCTGCTTTTCTGATGTACCAAATACTTATGTCATGCAATAAAATGCAAATTAATTACTTCAAAATCATACAATGTGATTTTCTGGATTTTTGTTTTAGATTCCGTCTCTCACAGTTGAAGTGTACCTATGATAACAATTACAGACCTCTACATGCTTTGTAAGTAGGAAAACCTGCAAAATTGGCAGTGTATCAAATACTTGTTCTCCCCACTGTATATCCCCTGTCGCAGGCAGAAACAGAGGCTATGGAGACATACGTCTCCGAGTCCCTACGCCAGGGGTTCATACGTCCCTCCACTTTGCCTGCCTCCTCTAGTTTCTTTTTCGTGAAGAAGTTAGACGGAGGTCTGTGCCCTTGCATTGATTACCGTGCAATTAATCAAACAACCATTCGCTTTATTTACCCCTCATCTCCTCTGTTATCGAATCAATGCATGGGGCACGCTTCTTCACTTAATTAGATCTCAGGAGTGCGTACAACCTGGTGCGTGTCTGGGAAGGGGACAAGTGGAAGACAGCATTTAGCACAACCACGGGGCATTATGAATACCTGGTGATGCCATATGGGTTGATGAATGCTCCATCAGTCTTCCAGTCCTTTGTGAATGAGGTGTTTCGGGACGTGCTTGGTCGTGGTGTGGTGGTCTACATCGATGATGTTCTGATATATTCCGCTACGCGTGCCGAGCATGTGTCTCTGGTTCGCAGAGTGCTTGGCTGACTGTTGGAGCATGACTTATATGCCAAGGCAGAAAAGTGTCTGTTCTTCCAACAGTCTCCTTGCTCGGACACCACATCACCACCTCAGGTGTGGAGATGGCGGGAGATCGCATTTCAGCCAATGAAGCTCTGCGCCGTGCGTAATTGGAGTCGGCCAATTACGCACGGCGCAGAGCTTCATTGGCTTTGCCAATTACTATTGGAGGTTTATCCGGGGCTTTGGCAAGGTCGCAGCTCCCATCACCTCTCTGTTGAAGGGTGGGCCATCCCGGCTCCGCTGGTCTGCTGAGGCTGACAGGGCTTCAGTAACCTGAGGGCTCTGTTCATCTCAGCCCCGGCACTGGCCCATCCCGATCCATCATTGCCGTTCGTAGTGGAGGTGGACGCTGTTGTCAGAGCCCTGACCGCGTGGAGGCACTGGCCCGAGGGGGCGAAACACCCTTTCCTCGTCTGGACTGACCACCGTAACCTGGAGTATATTCGGGCAGGCTGAACCCTCGCCAGGCCAGGTGGGCCTTGTTCTTCACCCGGTTTGATTTCACGCTGTCCTACATACCAGGCACAAAGAACGTAAAGGCAGATGCACTGTCATGGCTGTATGACACAGAGGAGAGGCCCATAGACAACACCCCCATACTACTGGCCTCCTGCATTGTGGAGCCAGTAGTGTGGGCGGTGGACACGGACATAGAGCGGGCGTTACGGACAGAGCCATCTCCACCTCAGTGCTCAGCTGGGCTGCGGTACGTGCCGTCTATTGTCTGTGATCGTCTTATCTATTGGGCACACACGTCCCCCTCCTCTGGTCACCCAGGCATCGGCCGTACAGTGCGCTGCCTGACTGGGAAGTACTGGTGGCCTAACTTGGCTAAGGATGTGAGGGTGAATGTCTCCTCCTGCTCGGTGTGCGCCCAGAGTAAGTCACCTAGGCACCTTCCAGCAGGTAAGTTACATCCCTTACCAGTTCCACAACTGTCATGGTCTCACTTATCAATTGACTTCCTAACTGATCTTCCCCTTTCTCAGGGTAACACCACCATCCTGGTCATTGTGGACCGCTTTTCGAAAGCCTGCAGCCCCCTTCCTCTGCCCGGTCTCCCCACGGCCCTCCCCACGGGGTCTCAGTCAGCCTAACCTCTGGGTTTCACCTGAGTCTAATGGACAGGTGGAATGGGTGAATCAGGATGTGGGTAGGTTCCTGCGATCCTACTGCCAGGACTGGCCGGGGGAGTGGTTGGTGTTCTTGCTGCCCCTCCGCCTGCCCTGCCGGAAGCTGAGCCCGCTGTTTGTGGGGCCGTTCAAAGTTCTGAGGAGAGTAAACAAGGTTACGTATAGGTTACTACTCCCTCCTGATTACTGTATTAACCCCTCGTTTCACGTGTCTCTCCTCAAGCCGGTGGTGGCTGGTCCGCTCCAGGAGTCTGAGGTGCGGGTGGTCCCTCCGCCCCCTCTGGACATCGAGGGGGCCCCAGCGTACTCCGTCTGTTCCATCCTGGATTCGAGGCGTCGGGTGGGGGGCCTTTAGTACCTCGTGGAGTAGGAGGGGTACGGTCCGGAGGAGCGGTGCTGGGTCCCGGTGAGGGATGTCCTCGATCCCTCCCTGTTGCAGGATTTCCACTGTCGCCATACGGCTCGCCCTGCCGGGGCCAGGAGGAGTTCATTAGTACCTGTATAAGTATTCCCTCTGCCCCCCCATGTCTTTGTGTGTGATTGTTTATTGTGGAGGTGACGATAGCTCAGTGGAGCATTATATATTTGTATCGCCGGGATATTCACCCGTGTGCTTTGTTTTCTCCATTGCGCCGTTTTACCGAACTGTAGTGTTTTTACGCATTGCTGCGTACCGCTGTATTTGCCAAATAAACCTTTTATTCTGTGATTTACCCTTCTGCGCTTGACTCCGTCCAAATCACCCACTACAATGGCCCTTGGGTGCTTTAGCTAAATGTTTCCTAGAGAATGGCAAAGTAGGTCACAAGTAGCCATTCTCATGAAAAAGAAGAAGACACACGGCAATCTGGATCAGACATTATCTACCAAACAGGCATTTATAAGGACATTTTGAATCAGTTTACTTCCATAACTACTTTATTTATCAGTTCATTTGAATTTGTTTAACTCGCCTCCATTTTTTTGTTATTGTTCCCCCTGGTAACAAATGTTAGACTTGTGGTGTTGAATTAAAACTTGGGGGAAACCATTTAGCCTTAGCTTTTGATAACTCAAGGACCTAATTTACAGCTGAAGTCAGAAGTTTACATACACTTAGGTTGGAGTCATTAAAACTCATTTTTCAACCACTCAACAAATTTCTTGTTAACAAACTATAGTTTTGGCAAGTCGGTTAGGACATCTACTTTGTGCATGACACAAGTAATTTTTCCAACAATTGTTTACAGACAGATTATTTCACTTATAATTCACTGTATCACAATTCCAGTGGGTCAGAAGTTTACATACACTAAGTTGACTGTGCCTTTAAACAGCTTGGAAAATTCCAGAAAATGATGTCATGGCTTTAGAAGCTTCTGATAGGCTAATTGACATCATTTGAGTCAATTGGAGGTGTACCTGTGGATGTATTTCAAGGCCTACCTTCAAAATCAGTGCCTCTTTGCTTGACATCATGGGAAAATCAAAAGACATCAGCCAAGACCTCAGAAAAACAATTGTAGACCTCCACAAGTCTGCTTCATCCTTGAGAGCAATTTCCAAATGCCTGAAGGTACCACGTTCATCTGTACAAACAATAGTGCGCAAGTATAAACACCATGGGACCATGCAGTCGTCATACCGCTCAGGAAGGAGACGCGTTCTGTCTCCTAGAGATGAACGTACTTTGGTGCGAAAAGTGCAAATCAATCCCAGAACAACAGCAAAGGACCTTGTGAAGATGCTGGAGGAAAAGGTACAAAAGTATCTATATCCACAGTAAAAACAGTCCTATAGCTACATAACCTGAAAGGCCGCTCAGCAAGGAAGAAGCCACTGCTCCAAAACCACCATTAAAAAGCCAGACTACAGTTTGCAACTGCACATGGGGACAAAGATCGTACTTTTTGGAGAAATGTCCTCTGGTCTGATGAAACAAAAATACAACTGTGCGGCCATAATGACCATCATTATGTTTGGAAGAAAAAGGGGGTCGCTTGCAAGCCGAAGAACACCATCCCAACCGTGAAGCACGGGGTGGCAGCATCATGCTGTGGGGGTGCTTTGCTGCAGGAGGGACTGGTGCACTTCACAAAATAGATGGCATCATGAAAAAGGAAAAATACAGTGAGGGAAAAAAGTATTTGATCCCCTGCTGATTTTGTACGTTTTCCCACTGACAAAGACATGATCAGTCTATAATTTTAATGGTATGTTTATTTGAACCGTGAGAGACAGAATAACAACAAAAAAATCCAGAAAAATGCATGTGAAAAATGTTATAAATTGATTTGCATTTTAATGAGGGAAATAAGTATTTGACCCCTCTGCAAAACATGACTTAGTACTTGGTGGCAAAACCCTTGTTGGCAATCACAGAGGTCAGACATTTCTTGTAGTTGGCCACCAGGTTTGCACACATCTCAGGAGGGATTTTGTCCCACTCCTCTTTGCAGATCTTCTCCAAGTCATTAAGGTTTCGAGGCTGACGTTTGGCAACTCAAACCTTCAGCTCCCTCCACAGATTTTCTATGGGATTAAGGTCTGGAGACTGGCTAGGCCACTCCAGGACCTTAATGTGCTTCTTCTTGAGCCACTCCTTTGTTGCCTTGGCCATGTGTTTTGGGTCATTGTCATGCTGTAATACCCATCCACAACCTATTTTCAATGCCCTGGCTGAGGGAAGGAGGTTCTCACCCAAGATTTGACGGTACATGGCCCCGTCCATCGTCCCTTTGATGCGGTGAAGTTGTCCTGTCCCCTTAGCAGAAAAACACCCCCAAAGAATAATGTTTCCACCTTCATGTTTGACAGTGGGGATGGTGTTCTTGGGGTCATAGGCAGCATTCCTCCTCCTCCAAACACGGCGAGTTAAGTTGATGCCAAAGAACTCGATTTTGGTCTCATCTGACCACAACACTTTCACCCAGTTCTCCTTTAAATCATTCAGATGTTCATTGGCAAACTTCAGACCGGCCTGTATATGTGCTTTCTTGAGCAGGGGGACCTTGCGGGCGCTGCAGGATTTCAGTCCTTCATGGCGTAGTGTGTTAGCAATTGTTTTCTTGGTGACTATGGTCCCAGCTGCCTTGAGATCATTGACAAGATCCTCCCGTGTAGTTCTGGGCTGATTCCTCACCGTTCTCATGATCATTGCAACTCCACGAGGTGAGATCTTGCATGGAGCCCCAGGCCGAGGGAGATTGACAGTTATTTTGTGTTTCTTCCATTTGCGAATAATCGCACCAACTGTTGTCACCTTCTCACCAAGCTGCTTGCCGGTCTTGTAGCCCATTCCAGCCTTGTGTAGGTCTACAATCTTGTCCCTGACATCCTTGGAGAGCTCTTTGGTCTTGGCCATGGTGAAGAGTTTGGAATCTGATTGATTGATTGCTTCTGTGGACAGGTGTCTTTTATACAGGTAACAAACTGAGATTAGGAGCACTCCCTTTAAGAGTGTGCTCCTAATCTCAGCTCGTTACCTGTATGAAAGACACCTAGGAGCCAGAAATATTTCTGATTGAGAGGGGGTCAAATACTTATTTCCCTCATTAAAATGCAAATCAATTTATAACAATTTTGACATGCGTTTTTCTGGATTTTTTTGTTGTTATTCTGTCTCTCACTGTTCAAATAAACCTACCATTAAAATTATAGACTGATCATTTCTTTGTCAGTGGGCAAACGTACAAAATCAGCAGGGGATCAAATATTTTTTTCCCTCACTGTATGTGGATATATTGAAGCAACATCTCAAGACATCAGTCAGGAAGTTAAAGCTTGGTCGGAAATGGGTCTTCCAAATGGACAATGACACAAGCATACTTCCAAAGTTGTGGCAAAATAGCTTAAGAACAACAAAGTCAAGGTATTGGAGTGGCCATCACAAAGCCCTGACCTCAATCCTATTGAAAATTTGTGGCAGAACTGAAAAAGCGTGTGCGAGCAAGGAGGCCTACAAACCTGACTCAGTTACACCAGCTCTATCAGGAGGAATGGGCCAAAATTCACCCAACTTATTGTGGGAAGCTTGTGGAAGGCTACCCGAAACATTTGACCCAAGTTAACCATTTAAAGGCAATGCTACCAAATACTAATTGAGTGTATGTAAACTTCTGACCCACTGGGAATGTGATTAAAGAAAGAAAAGCAGAAAATAAATCATTCTCTCAACTATTATTCTGACATTTCACATTCTTAAAATAAAGTGGTGATCCTAACTGACCTAAAACAGGGAATTTTTACTAGGATTAAATGTCAGGAATTGTGAAAAACAGAATTTAAATGTATTTGGCTAAAGTGTATGTAAACTTCCGACTTCAACTGTATTTATTTAACACTCTCTCCCACCCTTCTTCCCTGCTCTCCCCCCCCCCCCCCCCCTCTCTCTCTTTCTATCTCTCTCTCTCTCGCCCTCTCCCTCGCCCTCTCTCTCTCTCTCGCCCTCGCCTCTCTCTCTCTCTCTCTCTCTCTCTCTCTCTCTCTCTCTCTCTCTCTCTCTCTCTCTCTCTCTCTCTCTCTCTCTCTCTCTCTCTCTCTCTCTCTCTCTCTCTCTCCTCTCTAAACAGCAAACAGCCCATCTCCGTTACACAGCAGAGGCCTTGCCTGTGTGTACCAGATTAGTATTTCCGCTCCATCTAGAACACTAATCTAGCATTGCTTGACTTGCTCTACATGAGGCAAGCTTTTCTAACGGCGCATAATAGTTTGTGTTGGACTATTTAATTAGGTTCCCCCTTCCCCCATCTCACAAGATATCTGAAAACATCAACAAACGTTTGTGGTGTTGTATCTCTCTGTAAGAGCCTCCTCTATGCACCTCAGGGCTGATGCTCTCAAAGGACCTGCTTGTTTGGGACAGGGATCGACTAGACTAGAGCCACCCACTCCTCCTGGCTACCCACAGTAGATTGATAAGGATAAGCAGCTTTAGGGAGAGGAAGTTGTAGAACATAAGTGAGATGATAGAAAATAAAATATTCTCTGGGGGAGCCAGAGTCCCTTATGCATAAAATATAAGATTCATATTAAATATTAAGTTCAACATGCATATGCAAAGGCAATAAAAAAGTAAAGCAATATGCTCTCGCATTATATAAGGGTACAAATTCAGCACTTTTTGTGCAGCTCATGCTGCTTTGTTCAGCTTCGCATTGTGTCGGTAGATGTTACGTTTTTACCAGAATATGTACACGAAACCCACATGAAAATAATGACAATCAAACAAATACAAAATTATTCGTAGACCATGTCATCCATCCTTTCACTGTGTCCATAGGGACTTGGTCACATGGGGAAACTAGGATCTGCATGCTACAAGAGTCTGGTGCACACACCACAACAATATTCCCATCCCATTCCAACATGCAGATATTTTCCCCTCCAAGGATCTTAGATGGAAACAGAAAGAATTATGTTGAGGCACTCGTCGCAGTGGGCTGGGCTGCGCCCCTGGCCATTTTATGATGGCAGAGGGAAAGATGGATGCAAATGTAATGTCCTGAGCCATCTGGCAGTGGAATCTGGCCCAGGAGATAAGGCGGGCTGGTCTGTAATCTACCTCCCCCAGTGTGAACAACCATATCAACCAATGCATTGGGTGTCTAATAAAGCAGTGATTTCCCATACAGAGAAAATGTCAAATCATTGCTTTGTTGCCCTCTCATTTGTTTCACCTTTGAAATAGGGGGACAAAAAAACAAACATCATGAAAACAAAGAAATAAGAGTGCTGTGTTTTTTTTTACATGAGCATAGGCAACAGCTCCTTTTAAATGTCCCATTGTTCTGGATACAGCTCCAAGCATCTGCGTAGGTGAGCGTATTTGAGGATGTGAGTGCGACTGAGATGGTCTCAAAGACCGTCATTTATGGATGATATCGTAGCTGAAAGGAGAAAACCGGTAGTAAATTTAACAGTGTACTGTTTGTCAGTGTAAGGTCTATGAGACTGCTCTGGTTTTAATCCTGATCAAGCCAGTCAACGAAGACTGCTCAGCCTTTCTGGGAACATTCTCATCTGGCTAACATGATTAAATCATTTCCTAAGCAAAAAAGTTAGTTATTGTCAGTTTAGTGTATTTGAATTGACTTTGGGACCTATATTTTCTTTGTGTGAAACTTTCTTGGCTGTAACTTTGATCCATATACTGCACCCTTCTATTGTGTGTTACTGTGTTCTTACAGAGGAGAAGGCATGGAAGCAAGAAACACAGACCACCCTCAAACACCAGTGTGAAACTGAAAGAGGGAGAGAGAGAGAGAGAGAGAGAGAGAGAGAGAGAGAGAGAGAGAGAGAGAGAGTAGGAGAGTTTAGGCAGAAATTAGGGGCCTACTAAATCATATAATCTTGACATAATTGCTCCCTCTAGATGCATTTGCTTAACACAACTATCACGTTGTTGGCCACATTGCCATATATTCCAATAACAGCTTTTAACACATTTAAACATGCACAACAACAAATGTGATTTTTATGTAAAAGCATGTTAACAAAACATGAAGAAACTGATTCTGATCCATGATACACAGGAGTAGTCATAGGCTACACATTAGACCATGTGACATTTGAAAAGAACGAAAGAAAAAACAAATGAAAACAACAAAATACACACCGAAGACAATCCAAAACAACAACCTCTAGCAGATTTTCTGATCGAGGATGAGAGCCAAGGCTTTTTATGAGGAGGGCTGTTATCAGACATACTGTATCCTCTGTGCATTATTGGGCATCAGTGGTCATCATCGCCACCAGGCCTGCCCAGGATGCTGTGTGCCGTCCAAAGGATGAGTCACCAGTTGGCATCTCTCATTAGCCTGTCACACACACACAAACCTGTCACCACCAGTGTCCCTGAGTGTTTGTAATGAAAGGGCACAGGACACAGCGCAAGGCACTGATGATCGCCTCAGAGCCCGGCACACTCAGGAAGCCTGTATGTCAACTAACCACTTGTTTGCCTGATATGTGATTTGCAGTGATCAGGGATTATGGGGATAGCTGTAGATAATATTGCTCATAGTGACCTGCTCACAGCATGTCATTGATACGCCTGTTGGAGTGATATTTCTCCAAGTGTTTGATATGCAGAGGCTATTTATTGTAGTAGATGTCACTAGACAGACAGCAATAGACAGATACATGGTATATGTGCCTATAGCAGGTCTCACAATCACTTAGCCAATGGGAATCTTTCTCAGTAAAATTGACAAATTACTCACACCTGTAACACATTTTCTCAAATAGGGGATTGTTCTGTATCTCCTTGGAATTGTGACAAACCTGTGCTAATGTGGCAGAGACCATCACAAGCTATAAAAGTCCTATTCCAATAAATAAAATATGAAGACAGGCGAGCCTAGAGACTCAGGGAAGCATATGCATTCTTGCATGAAAGCAAGCAAAGTGACCCAATTTTGTGCATTAAAAATGTCTGTTCTGATGAGACGCAAAGGACCATGGGTTCACCACCAAGAGAAACATCAAACGAAACTACAAGTTCCTATAAGTGTATGTTTCCGTAGCTACAGCAAATACATCCTTCTCAGAGAACGCATTGAACTGCAAGGAAGGCACATTTGTTTCTGTTTGACCAAATAACTTAAACTCAAGTTTTTTTTTTTTTTTTTTTTTTTTTTTGTCATTTAGCAGACGCTCTTATCCAGAGCGACTTACAGGAGCAATTAGGGTTAAGTGCCTTGCTCAAGGGCACATCGACAGATTTTTCACCTAGTCGGCTCGGGGATTAGAACCAGCGACCTTTCGGTTACTGGCACAACGCTCTTACCCACTAAGCTACCTGCCCCCCAGTTATACAGGTCCTTATTCAGTTATTGGTGAACTGTCAGTGGAACACTTGAAGTTACAGTAGTGTTCCTCTGACAGCTCAGCTCTGGGTCTTACAGTACTGTAGCTCCATGCAGGGGACGTTTGACGTTCTCTCCATTAGCTTCACAGAGTAGTTTGCCTCAGCCTCAGATCTGGGAGCCTGCCTGACTGTGTCTGTGGTTGTCATGGTGATGATCTGACTCACCTCGCCTTCATGAGTCCAGGCCTCATACTGTGTGATGAGCTGCTGTGAAGCTGAAGCTGCCTGTCCTCCACTCCTGGGAGATAGATAGTGCTACACTAGTCTAGTTCAAGCACAGACACAGGCTATAGATGACTAGAAAAGAATGTCCTTGAAGATTACATTAGACCAATTAGACACGTTAAGAAGGAGCAATCAGTTGCCTTCCAGAGTTCAATGAGAGTGAGAGCCCTGTTTCTCTGTTGTGAACATCAGTGATTGATCTGGTCCTTTGAGTTGAAGGGAGACTTCATATAGAGACAAACAATGCTGCACATACTGCAATTATCACAAAGTGGACAATTACTTCAGTAAAGGTTTACAGAAATGCCAGTGGTAATATGATCAAACCTGATCCATAGCCTGAATTAACACATCCAGATGACAGTAAGTTAAGCTTTCTTTCACCGACAAGGACTGGTTAAGGGAATGCAATGCGCATAATAAACATGTCAAACTTTTACAAAGTCAGAGAGACCTTCTGGAAGAAAATGAGAATCTGCCACAAAAGAAAAGAAAAGTAAAGGATTCTTCAAAAGCCTCATGGCCCTGAAACATATTCTCTTTAAAATACAGAGCGGTGGAAGTCGACCCAGGCTTTCCTTGGCTGCAGAAGAGCCTAGATTCCCTAGATTAGCTTTGCTGAACAAGCCTTTGAATACCCTGTAAGTGGTACCAGTTCTGCATTGCTTCAGCTATCACGCCTGTTATTTCAGCATGTGTGAAAGTGTATGAACTGGCTCTATTTTCCCCACACTGTGCCTGTTAAGCTGAGCCAAACCCAGGCTCAGTTGTGCCTTTGCTTTATTGGTGACAGGGACGGCCAGATGAGATGTTGATTGGCAGGGCAATCAATTGAAGAGATCCCAGCCAACAAGAGATGTTTCCACTGCCTAGTCTCTGCCAGAAAGGAAGAAAACAACCCATTCCTACAGCTATATGAAAAACATTAGAGCACTGATGGCGGAATATGATTTGGAGCCTCTGTAATGTGTCATTAATTATATAAGTAACAGTCTTCTTTCAACTTGGGGAACATTCCTGTGAGGTTTGTGGCAGCTGCGAGAGCTCCTCCAATTCTATATTTCAGTCTCACTGAAGTTCAGGCAAAGTTTACAGACTGTGTATTTTATATGGGTGCAGAGGAATGTGAGTTGTGCATGCTCACACACACGACAAGCTTGCTTTGATTTGATGATACACGGCACTGTCTTAGGAGGAGCTTTGTCTCATACGCAAACAGATGATCACTGAGCTGCAAAGCGAAGCATAATGAACTTTCATGGTATCGTTCCTTTCATGCAACATTATGCAAAACGAAAACCACCTTCTTCCCCTGACGGCTAGAGACCCTCCAACTATTTAATGATGTGGTACCGATGCAACATGACACTACAGAATGGTCAGACAGTACACACCCATATGTGTTGTAAATGTGCTGGTATATCAACATTAATGTGTGTGTGTGTGTGTGTGTGTGTGTGTGTGTGTGTGTGTGTGTGTGTGTGTGTGTGTGTGTGTGTGTGTGTGTGTGTGTGTGTGTGTGTGTGTGTGTGTGTGTGCATGTGGTAACCAGCATTTGACAGTAACAGCCCATGCTCAGGTCTCATGAGGGACACTTTTCATGGGAGTTCTGTTTGCCAGCTGAGTTTCCCGCATCTCAGCCCCTTTACAGCAGATAACAGTGATGGACATTTTAACAACTCAGTCCCTGTCTTCTGGAGGGAGACAAACTAAACTAACTCTCACTCCCATTCTCTCTGTTTAGTCTATCAGTTTGATAATCGTCTCCTTAGAGAAGGCAAGTTTTATGTCTTGTTTTACAGGCCTAAGGCACAACTCAGCAGGTGATCGCAGATTGAAAAACAGAGTGCTCATTTAGATGTGTTCCTAGTAATGCACATGACCAGGCCTAACACGGAATGTTCAAATCTGGACATTCCAAACGGCTATTTTGAAACTCAACATTTAGGGGTCAAGTTTCATTTTTGATATCTGTAAAGGAACTTCTCTACTTGATTCGACACAAATAACCACCCACCACTTTCATTTCTACATTCTAGTAACTCCTGGATCTGCATTCGGACAGTGGGCAGTCAGGCAGAAACTTGGCAGCGTGAACAGTTTCGATTGAAGAGCAAAAACAGGAACCCGATTCAGCCCTGTCACACCGTCCCCATTCAGTGATGCATGAGAGAAGCCCCTGATCCACAGGAAGTCAGCTCGACTCCGCTGCCCTCGGCCTTCTCTCTCTCTCTCTATCTCTGGGCCAGCCAAGGGAATTGACATTCTGATGCCATTCAGTCATGGTTTAACCCCAACAACTGTCTCAGTCCCTGGGATCATCCTGCTCTAACAAAAGCCATGTCATTGGACTTCATAATAGTGTTGTTATGCCTTATAGGAGGCTTCCAGGAAAACACACACACTATCTGAACACTGAGCAGTGACAGATAGGACTCTCACAGCCATGAGAGCCGTCATGTAAAAATGTTGTCTGCGCACGAACTTACAGAACACAGGTCAAAGACAGTGGCCTGAGGGGATCCTCCAGAGCTGATAATAGGGGTAGAAATAAGTACTCAGACATATGCAGTATTTGTGTGGAGGAATGCCTTGCAGATTGGTATCACACATTTTCTGCAGTGGCCCAAGACCCAAGGCTGTCCGCATTTCCTTTCCATACCACTAGAACCTTTCAACTCAACAGCCATCAACCCCGATCCGTCCATCGTCTGTCAAACCCAGACAGGTTGCGAAATGGCCCTATGGGCCATGGTCAAAACTAGTGCACTAAATAGGGATAGGGTGCCATTTGGGACACAGACCATGTTTCTTGGCTGTAGGGAGGACTAGGGAGGGAGACGTTCTGGTGGTCATTGAACCTACTCATCCTGGGCAGCCCCACACGGAGACTCACAGAGGAACTCTGGGCAGGACATCCTGCCATTCAGAGTGGGTGTCACAGTTGGGAAAGCACTACAGCTGCAAACAGCTTCCTGTGCTGCGGGGTCACCTCTGAGAACAGGAAGAAGAGCATTTCTGGCCCAGCTCTACCAGCTTTGTCTATGTGTGATGATGCTAACCTGTCAAATAGTGTGTGTGTGTGATGTAGTGTGTGTGTGTGTGTGTCGTCTCACATCATAACAATGGAATGTGGACAAGAGACTAGCTCATCTTATGCAAGAGAAAACAAGGATACATTTGTGTTTCAAACTCAGAATGACTACAGAGGATGTTTGAAGACAGCAATTCCGTAGTCCTTTCATAAAAATACATTTTGTTTGCTTTGCTAAAGCCCATAATTTGCATTGTGTCTCTGGACAAACATCTCCTTCTGGTGTCTGTCTGGTGGTGTGACATCGTCCATAATAACCACCTACAAACAAAACAAACAGTATTGTCAACATGTGCCTCTCTTCACATTACACAACAGACACAAATCAGACCATGCCTGGGTCAAACAGGGTAACATAATGATTATCAACCATCAAACAGCATTTTTGCTAAAATAACGGACACCTCCAACAGATGTATTGCCATATTAACTGTACAGCCTAGTAAAAATAGCCTTCTAATCTTGTGCCAGAATGCATTTACATGAGTAATAGACATTACTGCTGCTGATGCACTACATAATTATTGCCATGGGTGTGTACGTCCCGCCCCAAGCTGACAGATCCATGGACGATGCAATCGCCATTGCACTGCACACTGCCCTTACCCACCTGGACAAAAGGAATGCATACGTTAGGATGCTGTTCATCGACTACAGCTCGGCCTTCAATACCATAGTGCCCTATAAGCTCATTACAAAGCTCACGGCGCTGGGTCTGAACTCCTCCCTATGCAACTGGGTTTTGGACTTCCTGACGGGCCGCCCCCAGGTGGTGAAGGTAGGCAACATTACCTCCTCGACACTGATTCTCAACACGGGGGCCCCATAAGGGTGCGTCCTCAGTCATGTCCTGTACTCCCTGTATACCCACGACTGCATGGACACATACAGTTCCAACTCCATCATCAGTTTGCTGACTACACAACAGTAGTAGGCCTGACTACAAACAATGACGAGACCTCTCCCTCAACGTTAGCAAAACAAAGGAGCTGGTTGTGGACTTCAGGAGGAACCAGGCTGGACACGCTCCCATCCTCATCAATGAGGCTGCCGGTCAATAACTTGAAATTCCTTGGCGTACACATGTCAGAGAAGCTGAAATGATCTAACCACACGGACACCGTAGTAAAGAAGGCACGACAGCGACTCTTCAACCGCTGGATGCTGAAGAAATTTGGCCTGCCCTCACAGTGTTCTACAGGAGCAACATAGAGAGAATACTGTCGGGCTGCATCACAGCCTGGTACGGCAACTCCACCACCGCGGACCGCAAGGGTCTTCAGAGGGTGATACGTGCAGCCGGACGTACCATTGGGTGCACACTGCCTGCCTTACAGGACAGCTACAACACCAGGTGTCGCAGGAAGGCCAAGAAGATCATCAGGGACCCCAGCCACCCAAGCCATGTTCTCCCCGATTTAATCACTCAGATGTGGGCAGTACAGGAGCATCATGGCAAAAACGGAAAAACTGGCCAATAGTTTCTACCCTCAGACCATCAGGCTGCTGAATAGCCACCACTAGTCAGCTACCTGCTCAACCCTCCCCCTGCTAACACCCTCAACGGTCACCTACCTTACCTGCTGCTCCCCCTATGGACATTCTCTCTAATGCTGCCCCCCCTCCCCCCCACCCACCCCAATGACATTCATCACTGTTGCAGTTCTTGATATGGTCATGCTGCTCCCCCTATGGTTATCCCCCCCACTGTAAGGTTCTGTATTTATTTTCTTAGTTCACCTTGTGTTCTTGAACGTAGCCCTGTTTCTTTGTGTTCTTGAAAGTAGCCCCTGTCTTTCATTTTTGTTCATTGATTTCACCTGTGTTAGTTACTCACCTGGTCTAATAAATAAACACCAGCCGCACTCTGCGCGTGAATCTACACCTTTTTCTCCCTGAGTATTCATTACACCCACCCCCTGTAACGCCCTGGCTCTGGGGACTATGTTATGTTGAGCCAGGGTGTGTAAGTCTATGTTGGTAAATCTATGTTGGCCTGAGTGACTCCCAATCAGAGGCAACGAGTGTCAGCTGGTTGTCTCTGATTGGGAGCCATATTTAACTATCGGTCTTTTCACTTTGTGTTGTGGTTTCTTGTTCATTTCGGTTCGTGTTAAACCGTAGACGTCACGTTATCGTTTATTGTTTTTGATCGTGTGATCAGTAAAATAAAAGGATATGTTCACTTTCAACGCTGCGCCTTGGTCCACTCTGTTAGACGATCGTGACAGAAGAAACCACCAAAACTGGACCAAGCAGCGTGAAGAGGAGAGAGGAAGGACCTGGGATCAGGGGAGTAGGAGTTTCGGCTGGGCCACGCTAAGTGAAGAGGAGAGAGGCTGGTCTATGAAGCAATGGATCGAGAGTCTGGCGAGAGCTAGGGAGGCCTGGTCCACGGGGAGGAGAGAACCCCAGAAATTTTTTAGGGGGGGGCTCACGACGTGGACGACGGGGCAGCAGGAGGCCGCGATGGAGCGGTCCAGCGGGTGTGAAGAGGAGGCCGCCAGGTTAAGGGGGCCACTGGTCACAGAGGAGAGGGAAAGTGTGGAGGCACGGCGAGAGGTACTGGGGTGTATTACCAGTCCGGTCCGGCCCGTTCCTGATCCCTGCATAGGGCCAGTGGCGTGTGTCTCCAGTACGGTTCGGCCTGTTCCTGCCTCTCGCACCGAGCCTGTGGTGCGCGTCGTCAGCCCTGTCCGGCCCGTTCCTGCTCTCCGTACCAAGTCGGTGGTGCGCGTCGCCAGCCCGGTCCGGCCCGTTCCTGCTCCCCGCACCAAGTCTGTGGTGCGTTTCATCAGCCCGGATCGGCCCGTTCCTGCTCCCCGCACCAAGTCAGGGGTGCGCTTCGACAGCCCGGCTCGGCCCGCTCCTGCTTCCCACACCAAGCCAGTGGTGTGCGTCGTCAGTCCGGCACGGCCCGTGCCTGCTCTCCGCACCAGGTCTGTGGTGCGTTTCGTCAGCCCTGTCCGGCCCGTTCCTGCTCTCCGCACCAAGTCTGTGGTGCGCGTCGCCAGCCCGGTCCGGCCCGTTCCTGCTCCCCGCACCAAGTCAGGGGTGCGCTTCGTCAGCCCGGTCCGGCCCGTTCCTCCTCCACGCATCAAGCCAGGGGTGTGCGTCGTCAGTCCAGCACAACCCGTGCCTGGGTCATGTCCGGAGCCGGATCCGCCGCCGAGGCGGAGTGCCCACCCGGTCCCTCCCCTGTTGTGGTTGTTTGGCGCGGCCGGAGTCCGCGCCTTTGGGGGGGGGTACTGTAACGCCCTGGCTCTGGGGACTATGTTATGTTGAGCCAGGGTGTGTAAGTCTATGTTGGTAAATCTATGTTGGCCTGAGTGACTCCCAATCAGAGGCAACGAGTGTCAGCTGGTTGTCTCTGATTGGGAGCCATATTTAACTATCGGTCTTTTCACTTTGTGTTGTGGTTTCTTGTTCATTTCGGTTCATGTTAAACCGTAGACATCACGTTATCGTTTATTGTTTTTGATCGTGTGATCAGTAAAATAAAAGGATATGTTCACTTTCAACGCTGCGCCTTGGTCCACTCTGTTAGACGATCGTGACACCCCCTCATCAGTCTTTACTCTGCCTCCACCCCAATGGACATTTATTTATTCATCACTGCCACGGTTGTTATTATGTGTATATAGTGCTATTTCTATTGTTGTTTTTATTACCATTTTCCTTATTTTATTTAACTTAGTCCTGCAGGTTGGAGTTTTTTTTTTACTGTACCCTGCAATCACACCTGCAACCCTGTACATGTGACTATTAAACACTGAATCTGAATCTAATATTTGATTATGCCTGGATTTTGAGTTGATGGATTGCTGGATGAAAGCAACAAGATAAGTGATTGAGGAAGAAAAAAGTGATCTGGGATATAAATATTGCACTGAAAGATGCTGGCAGAACTAAATGGTCAATAACAATTGATTGAGGGATTGATCATTTTTCCCCAACGCTTCATTTAGATGCCTCCTCCTGAGCCAGATGCTTATTTGCTGGTCAATCCAACCAGGAATATGATTGGCTGCCTAAAATAAGCCTTAGTGCTGCTGGCTTTCACAATGTAACTTTATTAATAATCCCAAATATATTGAGGAGGTGAAGCATTGGAAACCTAATTACTTTGTGAATGTCTGGAATAGTAATCTTAACAACACTCACAATGTGGTTATAGTAGCACTAATGTAATTGGTTTATGGTGTTACAGACATAGGATCTTAATTCGATCACTCTTTTGTTGCTGAGAATTAACAAATGCAAATTTGAAATGCAAACTTTAGTGCATTTGAGTTTTTAAAAGGCTTCTAAAGTTTAATTTTCACTTTGAAATTTCAGACTTAATTTGCCCCCCAAAAAATGTATCAACCCCTACAAAAATGTCAATTAGATATAATCCACATAATAATGAACATTTCCTGTTATTTTCCTGATGTAGAAAACTGGCTCAAATTAAGATCCTACATCTGTATACAGGGGGATGATAAGGCAAAGGGTAGTGAACTTCGAGAAGAACACTTGATGCCACTGTAGAAAATAATGACCCATTTGTTGAAGAATTCATAGCATAACATGATAGTCTCATTACTTTAATACTAATCTTGTCTAGATGAGGAGTGCTTGAACTAAGTTGCAGTGAGTGTATGTGTTACTGTGCTTGAACTAGTGGTGCAGTATCTATCTCCCAGGAGTGGAGGACAGACAGCTTCAGCTTCACAGCAGCTCATCACACAGTATGAGGCCTGGACTCATGAAGGCGAGCCACTACTTCTGGGTCAGATCATCACCATGACAACCACAAACACTGATCTGAGGCTGAGTGAAACGGCTATTCAGGCTCCTGTGTGGAGATGATGGGGAGAACGTCCCCTACACGGAGCTACTGTCAGAGGAACACTAACTTTGCAAGATGAATTTTTACGGCCCTCTAACAAATTGTACTATTATGTGTGTTTTTTTGCGTTATTTGTAATTTATTCTGTGCATAATGTTTCTGCCACTGTCTCTTATTTCCAAAAGGAGCTTCTGGATATCAGGACAGCGATTACTCAACTCATATTGGACGAAGATTTTTTCTTCAACGAGTTGGACGCGAAAGATATTCTACAGACACCCGACAAGGCCCAAATCCACGTCATTCACATGAGAAAGTGACTGAGATATTGTGGACGTAGGTCGGGGTGCCTTGTAAGGATCCGATGGCGAGCAAGTAAACTGCCTCTTCCATCAATCCTTTTAGCCAACATTCAATCATTTGAAAATAAATTGGACAACCTAAGATCAAGGTTATCCTACCAACGGGACATTAAAAACTGTAATATCTTATGTTTCACCAAGTTGTGGCTGAACGACGACATGGATAACATACAGCTGGCGGGATATACACTACATTGGCAGGATAGAACGGCTGACTCCGGTAAGACAAGGGGTGGCGGTCTGTGTATATTTGTAAACAACAGCTGGTGCATAAAATCTAATACTAAGGAAATCTCGAGGTTTTGCTCGCCTGAGGTAGAGTATCTCATGAAAAGCTGTAGACCACACTATGTACCAAGAGAGTTTTCATCTATATTTTTCGTAGCTGTCTATTTACCACCACAAACCGATGCTAGCACTAAGATTCCACTCAATGAGCTGTATAAGGCCATAAGCAAACAGGAAAACGCTCATCCAGAGGCAGCGCTCCTAGTGGCCGGGGACTTTAATGCAGGGAAACTGAAATCCGTTCTACCTAATTTCTACCAGCATGTTAAATGTGCAACCAGAGGAAAATAAACTCTAGACCACCTTTACTCCACACACAGAGATGCATACAAAGCTCTCCCTCGCCCTCCATTTGGCAAATCTGACCATAACTCTATCCTCCTGATTCCGGCTTATAAGCAAAAACTAAAGCAGGAAGCACCAGTGACTCGGTTATTAAGGAAGTGGTCAGATGACGCAGATGCTAAGCTACAGGACTGGTTTGCTAACACAGACTGGAATATTTTCAGGGATTTTCCGGATGACTGTGTGATCACGCTCTCCGTATCGATGTGAGTAAGACTTTTAAGCAGGTCAACATTCACAAGGCCATTACCAGGACGTGTACTCCGGGTATGCGCTGACCAACAGGCAAGTGTCTTCACTAACATTTTCAACATGTTCCTGACTGAGTCTGTAATACCAACATGTTTCAAGCAGACCACCATAGTCCCTGTGCCCAAAAACACTATGATAATCTACCTAAATGACTACAGTCCCGTAGCATTCACATCTGTAGCCATGAAGTGCTTTGAAAGGCTGGTCATGGCTCACATCAACACCATTATCCCAGAAACCCTAGAACCCACTCCAATTTGCATACCGCCCCAACAGATCCACAGATGATGCAATCTCTATTGCAGTCCACACTGCCCTTTCCCACCTGGACAAGAGGAACACCTACGTGAGAATGCTAATCATTGACTACAGCTCAGCGTTCAACACCATAGTGCCTTCAAAGGTCATCACTAAGCTAAGGACCCTGGGACTAAAAACCTCCCTCTGCAACTGGATCCTGGACTTCCTGACGGGCCTCCCCCAGGTGGTAAGGGTAGGTAACAACACATTTGCTATGCTGATCCTCAACACGGGGGCCCCTCAGGGGTGCGTGCTCAGTCCCCTCCTGCACTCCCTGTTCACCCATGACTGCATGGCCAGGCACGACTCCAACACCATCATTAAGTTTGCCGATGACACAACAGTGATAGGCCTGATCACCGACAACGATGAGACAGCCTATAGGGAGGAGGTCAGAGACCTGGCCGTGTGGTGCCAGGATAACAACCTCTCCCTCAACTTGATCAAGACAAAGGAGATGATTGTTGACTACAGGAAAAAAAAGAGGACTGAGCACGACCCCATTCTCATCGAAGGGGCTGTAGTGGAACAGGTTGAGAGCTTCAAGTTTCTTGGTGTCCACATCACCAACAAACTATCATTGTCCAAACACACCAAGACAATCGTGAAGAGGGCATGACAAAGCCTATTCCCCCTCAGGAGACTGAAATGATTTGGCATGGGTCCTCAGATCCTCAAAAAGTTCTACAGCTGCACCATCGAGAGCATCCTGACTGGTTGCATCACCGCCTGGTATGGCAACTGCTCAGCCTACAGAGGGTAGTGCGTACGGCCCAGTACATCACTGGGGCCAAGCTTCCTGCCATCCAGCACCTCTATACCAGGCGGTGTCAGAGGAAGGCCCTCAAAATTGTCAAAGACTCCAGCCACCCTAGTCATAGACTGTCCTCTCTGCTACCGCACGGCAAGCGGTACCGGAGTGCCAAGTCTAGGTCCAAAAGGCTTCTTAACAGCTTCTACCCCCAAGCCATAAGACTCCTGAACAGTTAATCATGGCTACCCGGACTATTTGCATTGTCCCCCCCAACAGTGTGTTTTTTGGGAGGCAACATGAAAGGTTTCTCCGATGACCACGGGTTGGGAACCACTGTTCTACTAGATGTACATATTTCTGCAGTTGTAGCAACCTTGAGATTGTTTTGAGACATTTAATTTTAACATAGGATGAATGGATCAACACCACAAATTCCTGAAATATATATATACTGTATCTATACGCTGAGTGTACAAAACATTAGGAACACCTTTTTCCCTCAGAACAGCCTCAATTCGTCGGGGCATGGACTCTACAAGGTGTCGAAAGCATTTCACAGGGATGTTGGCACATGTTGACTCCAATGCTTCCCACAGTTGTGGCAAGTTGGCTGAATTTCCTTTGGCTGGTGGACCATTCTTGATACACACAGGAAACTGTTGAGCATGAAAAACCCAGCAGCGTTGCAGTTCTTGACACACTCAAACCGGTGCGCCTGGCACTTACTACCATACCCCGTTCAAAGGCACGTAAATATTTTGTCTTGCCCATTCACCCTCTGAATGGCACACATACACAATCCATGTCTCAATTGTCTAGAGGCTTAAAAATCCTTCTTTAACCTGTCTCCTTCCCTCCATCTACACTAATTGAAGTGGATTTAACAGGTGACATCAGTAAGGGATCATAGCTTTCACCTGGATTCACCTGATCAGTCTACAGTACTGTATGTCATGGAAAGAGCAGGTGTTCCTAATGTGTTGTACACTTAGTGTATACAGTGAGCTCCAAAAGTGTTGGGAAAGTGACACATTTTTTGTTGTTTTGGCTCTGTACTCCAGCACCTTGGATTTTCAATGATACAATGACAATGAAGTTAAAGTGCAGACTGTCAGCTTTAATTTAAGGATATTTTCATTCATATCGGGTGAGCCATTTAGAAATTAAACACTTCTACATTAATAATGGTGGCATCCACATTAATGTAGAAGTGTTTAGAAACATATTATATTCTTATTTACAATAAAAGTGACTCCAAAATGACACAATACATTATTTACCTTTCATTTCTATTGGGCACAACATAATCTTAAACACAACCAAAACAAACAGCAAATGCATCCAAATGCATCCTTTTGGTCCCCTACAATGGGGGGACTATGTACAAAACGTGCTGTAATTTCTAAACGGTTCACCCAATATGGATGAAAACACCCTCAAATTAAAGCTGACAGTCTTCACTTTAACCTCATAGTCATTGTATCCAAAGTGCTGGAGTACAGATCCAAAACATATGTCCTTTAAATGGACCGAAGCTGACAGGTAGACACACACACTGGCTCGTAAAAGCATTCAAATATGTACAACTGCGAAATCACTATGAGAACTCCCAGACTGGTCTCATAGACTAGACGTAACATAGTAAACGTAAATCCGGGATACCCAAATGGATTTGATATGTTACGTTTGGTATGGTTACACAAGACAGATGGTTACTTAAGGCAAAACTAAAGTAGGGATGGTTGGGGTGGATGGGTGTGCGTATGACGCGAACGTTTAGCAGCCCAACGGTTGCGAGTTAGAATCTCATTACGGACAACTTAGAATTTCTGCTAATTACCAACTTTTCAACTACTTACTAATTTTTAGCTACCTTGCAACTATGTTATCTAACCCTTCCCCTAACCCTAAGCGTAACCCTTTTAGCTAACCCTAACCTTAACCTTAACCCTTTAACTTAACTCCTAAACTTAACCCTAACCTTAAGCCTAACCCCTAGCCTAGCTAATGTTAGCCAGCTAGCTAATGTTAGCCACCTCGATTTCTAGCTAGAATTCGTAGCATATCATACTTTTTTCCAAATTCCTAACATATAGTACATTTTGCGAATTGTAATTCGTAACATATCATACAAAATGGGTGATGGACATCCACAAATTAATGCATACCATACGAAACGTAACATATCACACTAAATGGAATGTCTGGATTTACATTCAGAATAATACGAAATGCTCTGAGACCAGGTTGGAACTCCTCACTCAGTGGATCCTTACGTTTATTGAAGCTACAGTACAATGAATTTGTGTGGTTTGTATTCTCAACTGTTACGTATTACAGATACACTTCATATGGGACTCATAAAAACGGACAAATCCACACAAAAGGGATCTGGGACCACAGAACTACTCTTGCAAAAGTTTACTTTCCACAAAAAGAGAGACAAGAAAAAGTGAGAGGAGGAACACCCATCGTGACTTACCATGCCATGGTACAATTCAACACACACACACACACACACACACACACACACACACACACACACACACACACACACACACACACACACACACACACACACACACACACACACACACACACACACACACACACACACACACACACATACACACAAACACACACACACCTCTAAACTTCACATCCTTGTTGCTTTTGTTGGCCGTGCTCAGCGTGTAGGCGGCAGGCAGTGTGACGCACGTGCTCTTGTACGTTGAGGCTGTAAATTGGTGGTGAGTGTGCAGGGGCCCCAGCCGGGCCCCGGGGCGGCGGCATGTATCTGCTCAGGATCTGTTATTATTCCTGTTTCCTGCTTGGCTCTGCACCAATACAAGTGTGAATATCTGCTGCCTCCAACTGTCGCATGCCGACCAGATAACAGCTCTGACAATAAGAAATGCCAGCCCAAATATACTGTAGGACTCACTCTATTAAGGCCCAATGTCTTCCTGTCATGTCATTGTGATGTAGGACTACTAACCGCAGCCGTCAGGTGCTGGTGGTTTCTCAAGGCACTGGTAAAGCTAGACACACTTAAATTCCAGCTGTTCACGTTTATCAAATGGCAGTTAAGCAAGCCGCCCTAAAAAACTGTATCTTGTGCTGTTGTGTGTGTGGGGTAAAGGGAGTTCAAAGCTGACCTGTTTTCTTTTTTGGCTGCACAATAAAACGCTTGCATATTGAAAGAGTTGATTCATGTCAATATCTGCCTCTGTCTGGGTGTTTATACCTCTCTCTATGCTGTGGTAGTTTCAGTGCGCTGACATCTCCGGTGGGTACAGAGCATATCAATCTGTCCTCTATCCTTAATGAGACAGACAGGAATCACACAGAGGACCCTGTCTCTGTCTCTGTCTCCAAACCATATTTTTGCCACTTGCCAGAACTCCAGATGGTGCAAGTCAATACTTCACAGCATAATGCAATTTTATTTTACAGACCCTTGTCTTGTAATGTGTGGCGCTTTTGTGGGGGACCGTCACAAAAGTACATTCAGCCCTATTCCAAATCTCTGGACTCTCCAGTAGAGAGTCACTGTCTGTGTCTGTGACCCCATCTTAAAGTGAGTGGGCACAAAAAGTGTCATTGTGCCTTTAGTATCACTGTAACAAGACAGAAACTGGCTGTGAAATGGGATTTCATTAACTTAGCTCTCTCCATTCTGCAATGCAAATAGTGGTGTGTAAAGAAAGACACCCCAGCGAGAGAGAGAGAGAGAGAGAGAGAGAGAGAGAGAGAGAGAGAGAGAGAGAGAGAGAGAGAGAGAGAGAGAGAGAGAGAGAGAGAGAGAGAGAGAGAGAAGAGAGAGAGAGAGAGAGAGACAAAGAACAAAGCTGCCAAAACTGATGAGAATGAAGGAACTGTGGATGACTCTTCCTGGAATTTCCTTTACACTGAGCTCCTTTATGTCGTGATGTGATTACATGCATTGCTACTTCAAACATTTTACTTCTTTCATGTTCCATAAATGACAAGAATGCATTTGTTCATTCATTACTAGTGAGATTATAAAGGCATCACATCCTGCATAACATTAAACCACAAGAGCAATGGATCATACCCATAAATAAAGGCTACTACTTACATGGTGGAAACTTTCTAGCATTTAATTTAACCAGTATAGGCCTATATATGAAAAAAGATAGGACAAATAGATATGGAGGCACCTGAAAAGATGAGAAGGCCACAAAGGGGGCATGGGGAAGGGGGGGTGGGGCAAAAAGTATGTGAAAGCGTGAGAGAGTGGTGAGGGACGGAACTTGGCATGCCTGGCTGCGTTTCTCTGTGGATGCATTTTTCGTGGAAAGACTGCATGACCTCTTTATTCAACAATAAAGGAGTTTCCATTGAAACGTTGAAATGGCTCCAGCCATTTTTGTCAGCCTCGGGCTTCCACCCTCCACCCTTCCAAAAAAGGGCCAATCTTCTCTGTCTCGTTGCCAAGAATGAGATTTGGATCCACAGTAAGAATGTAACAGACACAAACTAGGACACCTCTGCCAAAGGGATCAACGCAGACAAAGCCTGTGTGATATGATATTGAAATATACAGTACAGTGCATCCATAGACTTACAGCTATAGAGGCCTACATCTACTATAGGTGACATAAAGAGAAACAGGGAGGGGATGGCAGCCAGGTGGCTTTAGTCCCACCTCTTTCAGAGGGAATTAGAGAGAGAAAGAGAGAGAGAGAGAGAGAGAGAGAGAGAGAGAGAGAGAGAGAGAGAGAGAGAGAGAGAGAGAGAGAGAGAGAGAGAGAGAGAGAGAGAGAGAGAGAAGAGAGAGAGAGAGAGAGAGAGAGAGAGAGAGAGAGAGAGAGAGAGAGAGAGAGAGAGAGACGGGCTGCAGGAGTCAGAGATGTGAGTTCAGATAGAGAGAGAGTCCCCAGTGAGAGGCTCCACTCCCCTCACTACTCCCGGGCAGGTCACTTTGACGAAGGAGACCTCTGAGATGGCCCTCTGCACCACAGGCTGTGCGGATGGAAGTGTGGCCGGTGATGATTTGTCCATGCTGGGTCCGTCCTCACACACAGATGTTTTAGTGACCTCATTCTCACATAATTCATATTCTGCTTATAGACATGATTAAGTTAACTCCCTTGCACATATTTCAAGCAATAAAAACCAAGAACCCGAATCTGATATTTGGATTAAGAACTCGATGTGTAAATATTGGTTTAATAACTCTGATGCGTTACATGTATAGTTTGTCTTGCTGTATCTTAACGATCCATTACGAATGTGAACATTTGGCATCAATTGCCCATAGCGGTGCATTTAGAAAAGAGTGCTTTCTCATGCATTGCATAAACTAAAAAGCAATAAAAAATCTCTCCCTAATGTCACATGTTCTAGTTTGTTGGTTTATTCTGTATGTGTCTGTGACTGGAATGTGGTGTTGTTTGGTAAGAGTGGAGAGAATCAGAGACATCCCCAGCTCCAGGCCCAGCATCACATTACACAGGATTTACAGTCAGGCTCCTACGTTCCCCATTAGAATTGCATTCTTGTCGCTTCATAACAGTTGCTGCTGCTGCTGGCACTACTGCCATCCACTCCGATAGACTCTGTAACTTATCAAAAGCCCTATTAGTGGCAGCATGTATACCATGATGCATGGTACATGGCCTCCTGTAGCTCAGTTGGTAGAGCATGGCGCTTGCAACGCTAGGGTTCTGGGTTCATTTCCCACGGGGTGCCAGTATGAAAAATGTATGCACTCACTAACTGTAAGTCGCTCTGGATAGGCCATACAGTAGGCAGTATCCATCGCTGTGGAAACGTGGATTATTCAGCCAGTCACACTGTAGCTCCTTATCCCATAATGACACCTGTCACTGGGTTTGACTTGCATATTTTTGTCTCCACTGACAGCATAATAATTCACAGGCTGACATGTCTCGTTGTCAGCGCAGCGGGAGCCAAACTCGTTGACCTCCATTTATTAATTGCCATTCAATAGAACAAGACACATTTTCAGGCTGAAGTGTACAGGGCAGATATGCTGCAGAACTGACAAGGCAGGCACTTCTTCTCTGACCATTGTTTAATGAAAAACAGAGCATTTTGAAGATGTAATTCGGATGATTTATGATCTCCTGTTATTCCCATGCCCTGTAATCTGGTCTGAAGAAATTCGGCATGACCCCTAAGACCCTCATAAACTTCTACAGATGCACCATTGAGAGCATTATGTCGGGCTGCATCACTGCCTGCTACGACAACTGCAACGTCCTCAACCGCATCCCACTGGGCACAGACGTCAGTTCAACACATAGTCTTAGGGGCCAAGCCTAATTTCTTCAGCTTCCTAAATTGCGCGTTCTTCACCACACTGTCTGTGTGGATAGACCATTTCAGGTTGTCAGTGTGCACACCAAGGAACTTGAAGCTTTTCACCCTCTCCACTGCAGCCCCGTCGATGTGGATGGGGGTGTGATCTCTCTGCTGTCTCCTGAAGTCCACGACCAATTCCTTCATTTTGTTGATGTTTAGGGCGAGGTTATTTTCCTGCACCACTCCGCCAGGGCCCTCACCTCCTCCCTGTAGGCTGTCTCATTGTTCTAGGTAAATCAGGCCTACCACTGTTGTGTCGTCTGCAAACTTGATGAATGAATTGGAGACGTGTGTGGCCACACAGTCATGGGTAAACAGGGAGTACAGGAGGGGGCTGAGCACGCACCCTTGTGGGGCCTCCGTGTTGAGGATCAGCGTGGCGGAAGTGTTGTTGCCTATCTTCACCACCCAGTTGCACAGGGTGGGGTTTAGACCCAGGGCCTCGAGCTTAATGATGAGCTTGGAGGGCACTATGGTGTCGAATGCTGAGCTGTTGCCGATGAACAGCATTCTTACATAGTTATTCTTCTTGTCCAGATGGGATAGGGCAGTGTGCAGTGCGATGGCGATTGCGTCATCTGTTGGGGCTGTACGCAAATTGTAGTGGGTCTAGGGTGTCGGGTAAGGTGGAGATGATATGATCCTTAACTAGCCTCTCAAACCACTTCATGATGACAGAAGTGAGTGCTACGGGGCGATAGTCATTTAGTTCAGTTACCTTCGCTTTCTTGGGTACAGGAACAATGGTGGACATCTTGAAGCAAGTGTGGACAACAGACTGGGATAGGGAGAGATGTAATATGTCCGTAAACACTTCAGCCAGCTGGTCTGCACATGCTCTGAGGATGCAGCTTGGGATGCTGTCACCACAGAAAACGAGAGCTCACAGTCCTCGTGAGCGATGGTGGCCCGTGTCGGCGGCACTGTGTTTTCCTCAAAGTGGGCGAAGAAGGTGTTTAGCTTGTCCGGGAGCAAAGCATCAGTGTCTGCAGTGGTGTAAAGTACTTAAGTAAAAATATTTGAAAGTAATACTTAAGTAGTTTTTTGGGGTATCTGTACTCTACTTTACTATTTATATTTTTGACAACTTTTACTTTTATTCCACTACATTCCTAAAGAAAATAATGTACTTTCTACTCCATACATTTTTCCTGACACCCAAAAGTACTCGTTACATTTTGAATGCTTAGCAGGACAGGAAAATTGTCTAATTCACGCACTTAAAGAGAAAATCCCTAGTCATCCCTACTGCATCTGATCTGGCGGACTGACTAAACATGAATGCTTTGTTTGTAAATTATGTCTAAGTGTTGGATATGCGGAGGGCATAGCTGGACTATTTATACACGTCCATGTTCCTAGTCACCTTGCCTTGGTTAAATGCAGTGGTTCACGCTTTCATCTATCCACGGTTTTTGGTTAGGATAAGTTCAATCGTCACAATGGGAACAACATCCTCTACGCACTTCCTGATGAACTCAGTCACTGAGTCAGTGTATATGTTAATGATATTCTCAGCGGCAACCCGGAACATATCCCAGTCCGTGTGATCAAAACAATCTTGAAGCATAGATTACGATTGGTCAGACCAACGTTGAACAGTCCTTAACACGGGTATACGTTTCTGCCTATAGGAGGGGAGGAGTAGAATGGAGGTGTGATCTGATTTGCCGAAGGGAGAATTGTATTCTTGACATTTAATATATCTACTACTGTACATGGCATTATTTTTGCTACACTGTTTATACACACCACGTATTTATATACTGGATTCTTGACATAGCTAATGTATCTACAGCTGTACATTTCATTCTTAGTATATATTTTCGGTGTATATACGCATGGATTGCATTTTGATTACTGATACAGGGATGTAGCTCAGTTGGTTGAGCATGGCGTTTGCAACGCCAGGGTTGTGGGTTCAATTCCCACGGGGGGCCAGTAAAAAAAAAAAATATATATAAAAAATAATAATAATGTATGCACTCACTAACTGTAAGTCGCTCTGGATAAGAGCATCTGCTAAATGACTAAAATGTAAATGATACAGTGTTATGTGGGTTGTGAACTGGATTCATTCTGACATTTCTTGATTTCTTGGTAGGGATGAACCAGTCCTGTACAGCTGAAGGGAAAACACCCAGCTGGAGTGTGTACCTGCTCAACAGGGAGGAGTCCCGCAGTCTCTCTTTACATTGTGGGTACAGTTTCCTTTGGCTTTTTGCAGTGGATCTGCTCTTATTTCCTCTGCGAGCCACAGAAAGAGAAACAGACACACCCCTGTGATAACACAGCTAAAGTGTCCTGCTGGAAATACAATAGTAACCACTTATTTTGTCGAGCATGTTTGCACGGGAGTCTTGAATGTCTGTCTGCAGCGTCCCTCTTTCCGCCTCTCTGGTGTCCATGTCTCAACGCAGAGGGGAGATGGATGAGGGTGTTTTCCTTCTACAAATCAACATGTGACTTTGTCATTAATCACCCTGCATGGATTTGACTGTTACACTGACATTCCTCTGTTGCTGGAAGTGATCTCCAGTGTGTTTTTCCTGTCAGTTATAAGGAATGGGCGTCCTCTTCCTTACTTGGGCCATGGGGCCTTCTGGGATAGCTGCTAATCACCTAGGACTTACATCTCTCTTGGCCAGGGAGACTGTGACTAATGCCAAACAGAGACCACATCCCATAGTACTGTTCCTTGTCTTCCAGGCTGATCCGATGGAGAGCAGTGTGAACAACACAGAGATACAGTAGCCGTGGTAACATTTGCTGTGGCTTATCAGTACATTTACAACCAGCACACTCAGAGTTAACAGGATTTAAGTTGGCATTGTGTAAAAGTCTAAAAAGGAAAGAGGATTTGCATTAATGAGACTTACCTGCTTCAAGGTAATTTCACTAGAAGAATCACTTGAACTTCCTAACACTATCAGACTGATAGAGAAATATACCCTACTGAGATTTTCTCATTAGTAACCCCCTCCTCCTCCTCTTCTCCTCTTCTCCTCTCCTCTCCTCTCCTCCTCGTCTTTAAGGGAGTGTCAGGGGAAAATGGCACTCAGATAAATTCATCCATTCTTTTCTCTTTCCTCCCTCCAAAGCTCTGATTATTTCCAAAATATTAAATTATCCTCTGTGATCTCCTACAGGGATACACAGTATATCTGCGAGGGACCAGAGACAAAAAAATATGGTTTTATATCACATTCTATTGTATGCACCAATAAATGTAATCTCTTTAAACTTGTGTCATAAACTGTATTACCATGGCCGTCCACACTACCATGACAGGATTGTTTTATAGAGACAAAACGTGTCCTTTAAAACCCGTTCATGCATGCCTATTGAGGGGAATGGCTAGTTTTTATAGACCTAATCAATTACACTTACTTAAGAGGACTTTGTAACTCTTCACTGAACACGCTAATAAACATGTCCATTTGAACAGCACCCACCAGCTTATGACAACAAGCATACAGCAGTATCTCTGTAACCCCAACTAATCTGTCCTCCTCCACGTCCTCCACTCCTTCAGCTCTCCCATTATCTATCTGTGTTGCCATGGGATACATGGGAGCCAAGGTCGACAAAAGCACAGAACAGGAGCTACATGCATATTTTAAGCATACATGTCCCACACAGAGTATGTTGTAGGACAGCATAGTTTATTATTACATAATCCCTTGGTCCGTAGTGTATATGACAAAAACAATACTCCCACCGTAGCCAGATGTGTGTGAAAGCACAAGGGAAGGCGCAGGCAGCCCCAGGTACACAACCAGTCCCCCTCCCTCCCCCCCTTCGTACCTCACACATCCACCCCTGGGGCTCGTGGGGCCGAGGCCACGTCTGAGTGTGGGACCAGTGGCAGCACTGATGGGGAAAACAGAGGTTTGGAAACCGGTGAGGCATTGTTCCTCTAGGGGGCCATTCCAGCAAGTGATGCGAGACTGAGCCGGTTCACACCTGCAGCACTGGCATTGGCAGACAGGAAATGTCAGAGCTTTGTAGTGGGCCACTCTGTTATCAAATAGAGCAAGCTCCATGGGGCATAAACATACACAAACAAATGCATTTCATCCTCATTACACAGCGCTGGTGACTTACCAAATGACTAATTGGCAATGAATCAATAGTAATCAAGCTCTTGATGTTGGTTGGCGTGCAGTCCATTAGTGTAGTTTGTTTAGTCTCTAGACGTGTAGTCTCTAGGCATGTGTAGTCTCTAGACATGTGTAGTCTCTAGACATGTGTAGTCTCTAGGCATGTGTAGTCTCTAGACATGTAGTCTCTAGGCATGTGTAGTCTCTAGACGTGTAGTCTCTAGGCATGTGTAGTCTCTAGACATGTAGTCTCTAGGCATGTGTAGTCTCTAGACGTGTAGTCTCTCTAGGCATGTGTAGTCTCTAGGCATGTGTAGTCTCTAGGCATGTAGTCTCTAGGCATGTGTAGTCTCTAGACGTGTAGTCTCTAGGCATGTGTAGTCTCTAGGCATGTGTAGTCTCTAGACATGTAGTCTCTAGGCATGTGTAGTCTCTAGACATGTGTAGTCTCTAGACGTGTAGTCTCTAGGCATGTGTAGTCTCTAGACGTGTAGTCTCTAGGCATGTGTAGTCTCTAGACATGTGTAGTCTCTAGACGTGTAGTCTCTAGGCATGTGTAGTCTCTAGACGTGTAGTCTCTAGGCATGTGTAGTCTCTTTCTAATTACCAGGCAATGTTAATCACTAAAATCATTACTGCTATTTTGCTATGCTTTATTCTATTATGATCTCACTGTGTTATAATTCTCGTACAGAATCATTATATCTGTCTCTATTGTATGAAGCAGGGCCACTAGCAGTGCTTGGCTGATGGTTCCAGCCTGTTTTCTGCTGGTAATCGCCTGCTCACTTCCCATAACCCCCTGCTGGTCTCCCAGGGATATGCCTGCCATATTAGGGATGATGAGGCAGTGGCAGATGGGCACGCTCGCTCTGTGTGCCCGCTTTCCTCATCCCTGTCATGGACGGGTGAGGCTTGCCATCGTTATCGGCGAAGTGGCTTCTTTTTCTTGGGGTGTACGAGGAAACCTCTCCATTAAAGAGGGGGGAGGGGCAGATAAATCACCCGGCGGTTCAGGTAATCACTTGGAGTGCTGCCCGTGTTCTGCCACACAACACACCTCAGGGCCTCTGGGACCTACAGGATGATACCTCTGTGTCTAGGCTGTCATGACTCACACAGACACACATAACCCACTTCACATAGTGCACTTGATGACTGGGATTTTTTTTGGGGGAAAGTGGTTGTATGGTTTCAGGGTGTCTAAAGGTCTTCTTTTCTGAAGTCAGACACAGTACTTCAATAGTGAAGAATTAATTACTGAATTCATTCACTTGACAATGCCGCATTTGATGCACATCTGAGGACATATTATTGTGCGACTCACACAGAGAAAATCTGGGGACATAGCAATTATCACTTATGACAGGACTGGACGCTCTAATAGGCCCTGGTGCTTATCTGGATCGCAGGTGTGTAATTGTCCATAAGCCATTTCAGTATTGCCAAGCTTCAAAGGCAAACATTTACCCACAGTGGGCATGATAAACCTACAGCATTATTCTAACGCTGTTGTAGCCAGGCAACACATACAGGAGAACAATAGGAAATGTAATAAACTCCATCTCCACACATTAAGAACACCTGCTCTTTCCATGACATGGACTGATCAGGTGAATCCAGGTGAAAGCTATGATCCCTTATTGATTGTTCAATCCACTTAAATCAGTGTAGATTAAGGGAAGGAGACAGGTTAAAGAAGGATTTGTAAGCGTTGAGACAACTCAATATGTATTGCAAAGTGCCTTTTAACAGCTGTCCAATTAAAGCATTTGGATCCCTTCAAAGTGACAGATCTTAGCGATGATATATCACCACATCACACAGATCTAGATGGAAGAAGAAATGGTTTCAGAGGTTTGTCTTGTGAGGCGTATTTGCTTTTGCACGAGGCTTGCCATTGCTCCATCTCCACAGTGGGGTATAGGGAATGAACATCCGAGAGGAACTCCGTTAATCAATCACTACTGCTATTACATCAACACCAGGACAGCTTCATCTATTCAACGGCTTCATCCCTCCATCCCTATTAGAGGAGCGGGAGAGCGGAGGATGATCTAGTCTACTTCCTGTTTTCCTTATCGGCAGGTGTCTTGGCCTTGCTTTATCTTAGCACACCACAGGGTGTCAAACAGAGGCTTAAGGACTGAGATTAAATCAATGCTTCTCTACATGCAGGTGGACTAGATTGTGTGCATAGATCTTAATTAACCAAGATAAAGCATGGCTGTGCTTGTTTAATCCACTGCCTATTATACATTACCAGATCTCAAAAGACTCACAATGTGTGTGTGAACACGACCACACAACAACAATTCGTCTGGGCTCAGTCAATTGTTGTGCTCATCCTTAGCATTACTGTTACCAGTGGGTGTATCGTTTCATTATTTTAGAAATTCAATTACTCTGAGATTCCATCATTATATAATCAGCCTCAGTGTTTAATATAGCGTCACATCGCACTGTCCAAAGAGGATAGAAGACATTGATCTAAATCCAAGCTTCAAACATCTAGTTTTGGCAAGATGGAATTAAGAAAGATTTTCTGCACATAAAAAGGCACTGTTCACTAGCAGTTCTGTTCACTTGTTTAACTGAAATGTACCATTTAAATCTGACTTCTGCAGCTGCCTGAAACTCATTTATTTAAATCAATTCAAATTGAATTGGACAGTTATCCAAACATTTGTAATACTACCTACTGTGGATGATATCATACCATTGCAGAGAAATTAAATGTAATCTCTTCAATGGAATCATTGAAGGCACCCTGGCTGTAACTGTGAATACTTCTTGTCCCTTCCACTGGAATGAATTGCCTTTCATTGTCAGTTATCTAGGCTGTTGAACTCTCCCATGAATGAAAGAGAATGTGTGTGCAAGCCATTACTGTGACTTATAATGTGATGACTCAAGTCCTTTCTACCTTCCAAACTAAAGCATTGTTTGTTACTGTACTTCCTCAAGCAGGGGAGGAGGATAAAACTCGGCTGGGAGAAAATAAAGTGATTGCTCGGGCAGGCTTCGGCGTTCGTCGTCACCGGAGTACTAGCTGCCACCGATTGATGTTTTCTGTGTTACACTTGTCTGTATTGATCACACCTGTTACCCATTATGTTAATTTGTTTCCCTATTTTACCCTCTGGTTCCCTCATGGTGTTGTGCGTGATTGTTCGTTATTTTGCTGTCTTTTGGTGAGCCGGTATTTGCTCTTCCCTGCGTGGAGGATTTGCACTGCTATTTTTGTTCCTGTAAAGAACTTCGTTATTATAGTTCTGTGTCCTGCGCCTGATTCCATCCTACCGCTACACCCAGACGCATGACAACTTGACCAAAACCAAAGATGACCTCAGGGATATGAGAAATCTTGGCATATTTTATACTGTAGAGGTTTGAGCTCTTCCCTTTCCTCTCCAGTCCCCATTGGCTTGTATAGTGTGTGTGTGTGTGTGTGTGTGTGTGTGTGTGTGTGTGTGTGTGTGTGTGTGTGTGTGTGTGTGTGTGTGTGTGTGTGTGTGTGTGTGTGTGTGTGTGTGTGTGTGTGTGTGTGTGTGTGTGTGTGTGTGTGTGTGTGTGTGTGTGTGTGTGTGTGTGTGTGTGTGTGTGTGTGTGTGTGTGAGCGTGGAAGTATGTGTGTTTCTTGGCTGCCTGTGGAGATGCATTCCCTCTGAAACAGGGCAAAAGCTCACTGAGTTCTTCAAGAAACATTTTTTTGTTGTTGACTCAATTAAAGCTGCTTAGCTCCCATTATCGGTTTGCTGAGTCTTTCTCCATCTGCGTCCCTCCTCTTCCTCTGTTTCCTAGTCCGAACCATGCCTAAGGGTGTCGACATGCTCTTCTTTGCCAGGATAATAAATAAGAGAAAACGTACAAAGTCATTGTACCATCTATAGTAGCTGTATTCCAGATTGCATTAACACATGTGGCTGTTACGTAACGACATTCCGACCTTAAATGTTTCTCACTAGCCTCTCACCAAGTCGCTTAACCTCCAGCACAAGCAGAGTTAAATGTTAGATACAGTAAAAGGATCATTGGCTCAAATTAGGGCTCAGGAGATAATCTGTTCACAACTGATTTGGGAGGAAAGAAACTAAAGCAGCAGAGTCATGGTTATGTTGACGCTGACCCCTGACCTCTGAGGATATGTCCCGCTGCAGCTTGCTCTGCTACATCACGTCAGGTCACATCACATCAGACACTACTGAGGGAAGATACTCTACAACCAATATCACATTTGGGGAATATAAACTCCTGCATTATTGAGTACACTGATCATGATTTATGTATCTCCAAATTATATCTGCTGAGAAATGTCGACCTTCCCTTGGATGATGATAGTACAGCCTGTTCAGAGTCATAAGTGGTATGTTATCATATTTTAAAAGATACAGGTAATATGGTCTGATTCAACAAAAAGAGGAAAGACTACATCATTGCTCAAACATTTAAAAAAATACTTTGGATGGGGAAGGAAGGACATATTGCTGCATCATTATTTTTAATGGTTACTCTATGTCCTCTGGAAGTACACAAAGGGATGTCCATGAAAAGTTAAACAAATACTAGATCAAGTAGATTTCATGGACAAATACAGCCGTCATTGGTCAGCAGAAGTTAACAAGCACGCTGAAACAAGTGTCATTTTCAAAAGCATAGACATTGGCAATGCACTTTAGCAGGAGACTGCAGGAGCACGCCCCAGCGTCCGCCAGCCCAGCCCAGCCTGGCTCTCAGAGAGACAGTTCCTTAGCTTAATATCTACAGACATCTGTTCAATGGGTCCGCCATTTACTATGTGTTACGTAATCACAATGTTCCCTGGGGAAATCATCTGGAGGAGGTAGCTAGATAGCATCTAACTGTAGCATCATCTCCATCCACAGACCACCTCTATCATCGCTCCAATTAGACACCTTATGAAAAGGAGGCAGCTGCTGCTACTGACATTCTTATTATTGTTAGGAGTGCTTCTACTGCAACTTCTCCATCCACACTTGACATACTGTATATGGCATGTAACTGTAACTGCCTCTGGTTCTACCACTGATACTGTATTAAGATGATTAAGCTGAATGAGTGAGTTCCCCCTCAAGAGCAATGCAGTTCTACAACTGTCTGGTACGACATCAAACCAATGAATTATTTCCATCCCTGAGTGCTTCTGTTGTTACAGGAGTGTAAGTTAGAGATGTGAACACCAGTCAATGTTATTAATTGAAATGAATCCATGATAATGAGTGAAGACATAATTACACAACTGGACAAAGCAACAGATGTTTGTGTGAACTTTAGACATAAACTAAGGCCATCGTATTGTAAAGGTTTATAAGAGATATAGATATTTGACGGTGCAAAATTTAACTGGAAAGGAAACAAAGACATTCTGAAACCCCGCTGTGAATTGTAAAAAATAATAATAATAAAAATGCATTTTATGACAATTCCAGGTGCTTTTAAATCTCAGCAGACAGACGGTGGGAGTGTTAAAGCCATTAGAATCCCACGTACCAGCAGAACTCTGATGAGTCGGACAAAAAAAGAGAAAATACACTCTTTGAATCCAGAATCTCCCTAGGCATGTTTCGGCTGTTGTCAGCTAGACATAGAACATAATGAATAAACCAAGTCCATGTTCTGAATCTGAAATGTACATTTGGAATACATTTGGAATACATACACTATATATACAAAAGTATGTGGACACCCTTTCAAATGAGTGGATTCGGCTATTTCAGCCACACTCATTGCTGACAGTATGTATAAAATCGAGCACACAGCCATGCAATCTCCATAGACAAACATTGGCAATAGACTGGCCTTACTGAAGAGCTCAGTGACTTTCAATGTGGCACCATCATAGGATGCCACCTTTCCAACAAGTCAGTTCGTCAAATTTCACGGCTCAGCCGCGAAGTGATAGGCCACACAAGCTCACAGAATGGGACCACCAAGTACTGAAGTGTGTAGCATGTAAAAATCGTCTATCCTCGGTTGCAACACTCACTTCCGAGTTCCAAACAGCCTCTGGAAGCAACGTCAGCACAAGAACTGTTCATCAGGAGCTTCATGAAATGAGTTTCCGTGGCCGAGCAGCCGCACAAATCCTAAGATCACCATGCGCAATGACAAACATCGGCTGGAGTGGTGTAAAGCCATTGGACTCTGGAGCAGTGGAAACGCGTTCTCTGGAGTGATGAATCACGCTTCATCATCTGGCAGTCCAATGGACGAATCTGGGTTTGGCGGATGCCAGAAGAACACTACCTGCCCGAATGCATAGTGCCAACTATAAAGTTTGGTGGGGGAGGAATAATGGTCTGGGGCTGGGCCCCTTAGTTCCAATGAAGTGAAATCTTAACGCTACAGCACACAATTACATTCTAGATGATTCGGTGCTTCCAAATTTGTGGTAACAGTTTGGTGAAGGCCCTTTCCTGTTTCAGCATGACAATGCCCCCGTGCACAAAGCGAGGTCCATACAGAAATGGTTTGTCAAGATTGATATGGAAGAACTTGACTGACCTCCACAGAGCCCTTACCTCAACCCAATCAAACACCTTTGGGATGAATTGGAATGCCGACTGCGAGCAAGGCCTAATCGCCCAATATCAGTACCCGACCTCACTAGTGCTCTTGTGGCTGAATGGAATCAAGTCCCCGCGGCAATGTTCCAACATCTAGTGGAAAGCCTTCTCGGAAGAGTGGAGGCTGTTATAGCATCAAATGGGGGACCAACTCCTTACTAATACCTATGATTTTGGAATGAGATTTTCGACGAACTTTTGGTAATTTTGTGTATTTTGTAATCAATACGCTAAAGAGTTATTGCCTGACTTTTTCCCTCTGTCCTCTATAAGAAATACATCCTGATTCTTAGTCCCTTTCGCACACAACGGGTGGGGAAGGCTTTAGTTTCATTCATCACATCCAGAAGGGGCGCAGCCCCTAGCTTCTCCAGAAAGGGGCTTTAACCAGGCTGACTCAGATCATAAATAAATCCTATAGACCTTCAGGGCAACCATCCAAGGATAACTCCTCCAGCATACATGATGTGGACGCAGCCCAGTCAGGGGGAGAGATGTTGAAGATGACAGGCTAACCATGGACCTTTTCATTTCGATTTATTTGGAATGTTGGGTGGAACATGTGAAAGTGACTTTGGATTATATGATACATGATGAATATTCAAACTACTCACAGGAGAAAGAGAATGGTTATGACAAGAGTAACCACATTTTATGCATGGCCATGTCCATAACCTTGGTGTTTTGAATGTTCTGGACCACTTTTTTCCCTCCTTCCACATTCCAGGCCGTGGAATAAAAGTGTTCTCTCAGCCAGAGAGCATAAGTACATAACTACATTTGTTCAGATTCGTTTTTTATTATACAGGCTAAAATAAACATAGACAAAGAAGCTATTTGTCCACAAGTGGATAATTCCATGATAGCTAAATTAGTCAGCATGGCAGTGAAATTAATGTAGCCATTTATTGAGATGACTGGAATAGCCATAAAGGTTTGACATGTTATGTGAATTCTGTGAGGATGGCCATCCCTCACTGACCTCATCTCATTCTTATTAGATGCCTATTGTGTGGCGTCTCAGAGAAACCATTAGTGGTTGGCAGGGGTCAGCCGGTGCAGTTAAAAACCTCACGGTTCACTGACTCCAAACAGCGCTACAGGATTTTGACCATGCTCTGCCAAAGTTAATCTTCCCTCAGAACAAAATTTGATTCCCATCACTCTGTAGTTGCAGTGTTCTCTCTTTGAATGGCTTGGGTGTGCGCTGGCTCTTTTGAGGCACAGAAGAGGATACTAGAGGTGTTGTTTGAATTTCTCTTTTCTATTCAAAGTGGAAACTGCAGAGGTGAGGTGTTGGATTTAAATGATCTAAATTTGTTTTCAGAGACAGAGAGGCACACATATCAAGAATCCAAATTATACCCCCTGCACACACAATGTGACCAGCGGGCCTCTAAAGAGAACTGAAGTTTGAACACACTTGAACACACCTTCCAAATGCATTGTAATGGCACAAGCATGAACTACACTGAGTGTATAAAACATTAAGAACACCTGCTCTTTTCATGACATGGACTGATCAGGTGAATCCAGGTGAAAGCTATGATCCCTTATTGATTGTTAAATCCACTTAAATCAGTGTAGATTAAGGGAAGGAGACATGTTAAAGAAGGATTTGTAAGCTTTGAGACAACTCAATATGTATTGCAAAGTGCCTTTTCACAGCTGTCCAATTAAAGCATTTGGATCCCTTCAAAGTGACAGATCTTAGCGATGATATATCACCACATCACACAGATCTAGATGGAAGAAGAAATGGTTTCAGAGGTTTGTCTTGTGAGGCGTATTTGCTTTTGCATGAGGCTTGCCATAGTGTCAGAGGATCCCCAACTCCCCTCCTCCAACTGAGCAGCCCATCCACCACATTACAGGAAGAGAGTGTTGTCTGTGGGGAAATCTGGAATGCAAGAAGAAAAACAAAATCCCAACTTGAAAAGCACATACCAAGACAACTCTGAGAAAAATGTAGGGGAAACACTGCCAAAATTATATTTTATCTAGGCAGAGGGTATAAAAGGGGCTAATCTTTTGGGAAATACCACCACCCCCTACTCAGCTGGAAAGGAATGTGTCCTTTCACAACTTGAAATGAGGGCTTGGCTGGCATGGAATCAATAGGGAAGAAGTGGGGGGAGTTGGCCAGCCTTGAACTGGGGAAGACTGAGAACCTCGACACTTCAGCTCTGTGAAGAAAATCTGGTGCATGTCCAGTTAGTTTTTTGTCAACACATTTAGCTACCGGTAAGTCTTGCTTGTTCAAGGAAATAGAAAATGAAACGATTCAACCAAAACATTTGTTCTTCTTTGGTGTTAGCAAAATCCAGATTCAGAAAATGTGTCGAATTCGGAGAAAGAGTGAAATTACATTCTGAAAATACATGTATTAATGTAGTCTTACAAACAGTGAGTATTCTGTGATGTTCATTAATTCACCAGTGCCTCACTACCCAATCTAAATTGTCTGTCAATCAGCTCTATCAGACCAGGCAATCAATATATTATTTCTACATTACATGGAATTAAGATGGAAAACTGCAGACTACAGTACCTCCTAGGTTATCCACCTTTTATTGCTTTAAGGTCATTTCCAGTTGATCAAATTACAAAACGTTTTGCAAATAGTGATTATTTCCAATCATATCATAATATTAACAGTAACTGATATTGTCATCACCACATAGTTGACCACAAGAACGAACAGTGTAATTGTCAATAGTATCTTATGACACTGTGGATACAGCATAAATAAATAACCAATGTGGCCCGGGGCATGAAGTTATTTATATCCCATAGCTCAATCATTTAGTGTTATACCCCATCTGAAGGGCCCTATTCATATAGAATTACAGCTTGAGAGGAAGTGCATCAATTTAGGTTTATCAACCAGAATTTCATGCCTTCCCAAATCCATTTAGCTGAGCACAGTAGAGAACATGCCTGCCTGTTGCATGGCAGAACCTGGCAACCCAGTAGCCACGTGCTGGCAGAGAAGGGGCAGAGGGGTGGGGGGTGGTGGAAAACCCTCTTCCCCTTTGCTCCTCCACTCGTCCCCATGCCTTAATTGGATGGTGTAATTACAGCCCCATATCCTGATGTGAAGCAGACATGCACAGGGAGCTTTTAATAGGCCCTGCTAAAAAGCCAGGAGGAACAGCTCAATTCAATCCAGGCCACTGAATGTGCAGGAAATACCCACCACAATCCTCCATGCACATCACGCTGCCACCCCACATACCGGGGGGGGGGGGGGGGGGGAGGGGGCTGTTTGAAAGACGCTTCTCTCCTGCTGAACTCTCCTCTTACTCTGGCAGTGAGGTAACAAAAGGTCTGGTCAGGGGCGAAGACTACACTTGGACTTCCTCCATTAGCATAGACTAGAGGTCTGTCTATGTGCTGATTGTGCTCAAATGTTGCTCAGGAACTTTAGAAAGCCTGCACTTTCAATGGAATGTACTGAATTAACTTGCAGGCATCAACTTCAGCTTTTTTGAGAAACCCATTTGTTTGGTACAGAACTTAATTTGAGCCAGTTTGCTACAGCAGGAAAATAAACATGCAGCAACAGGAAATGTGGATTATTATGTGGATTATAATTAATGGACATTTGTGTAGGGGTTGCTACATTTTTCGTTAGGGCAAATCAAGTCTACAAGTTTAGCATTTTCTGTTGTGCAGGAAAATTCTTGCAACAACAGGATGATGAAATGAAAATACAGCATCTGTAATGGTCCAGAAGGAGACTCTTGGCCACTTGAGAGGAGCAGGAAAAGTGGACAGGAAAACAGAAATGGAATTGGCTGAATCCTATTTGCATTTTCCCTCTATCGTCCTTAATAGCACAGTGGTTGGAATCATGGGCATAACTATGATTATTTTGTGTCCATTTCCAGAGGAAAACTTGCTTCATAATTACAGAGGTAGAAGCATTCAAGTTTCCTTTAACATTTTGCCTTATGGGTCATGTTACCTCAGTATTACTATGAATAGAGAACATAGAAATTAACATTATTTCTGTCTAGATGTGGTCATTTTGTGGGTTTAAAATCTCTGAAACTTGATTATGTCAATGGCATAAAATGCCACAAAATACATAGTAGTTTATCAGCACTGGCAAGATACATAGATATGCATAAATAGAAGATTATTCCGAAGTGTTAAATAGACAAAGAAATCATGCCTGGAGTATCATCCATAAAGAATCCAGTGCAACTCGAGGGCAGTCGTCAGCAGGGGCCATACGAAGCCATATGGCCAAGACAGACTAGCATACATTGACTCCTCCTGACAAAGCCACAGCTATGCAGACATACTTTCACTTTCCCAGCCCACAAAGGCCATGTTAAGAGCAACTGGCAGAACAATAACACCTAGTGAAAAAATGCAAAAATCTAGAGCAGAGACAATGTCACGACCAGCTAGAACAAGCCATCACTTGTGTGTGTATGCGAGTTGAATGCATTAGTGTCGCGTGTATGGTCCATGATATGTATGGTGTGTGTGAGTGTGCTTGAACGTCATGCGTCCAGACAATCCCTCTAGTGTAAGGATCAGTGCCAGTGAGAGGGCCATGGATGCCTTCTTGATGCTTATCTCATGTGTGGGCCGAGGCTGTGACTGGAACGTGTTGCACGGAGAGAGAGAGAGAGAGAGAGAGAGAGAGGAGGCTGAGAGGCTGATAAATGATATATCAGTACAGTGCTTCAGAAAAGAACACGCCATCTGCATGCCAGTGGGTGGGCAGGCACAGACCGTGTACAAGTTAAGGCCTCATATTGTAGTGTTACTGTTACTGTACAGATGTAGGATCTTAATTTGAGCCAGGAGACAAATTAAGTCTGATACTTCAAAGTGGAAATTACAAATTTTCAAAGCCTTTTAAAAACTGAAATACACTACAAGTTTGCATTTCCTGCTTTGCAGGACAATTCTCAGCAACAAAAGAGTGATCAAATTAAGATCCTACATCTGTAGGCTCTAGAGGTTGTAAGAGTTCACACACCTGCCACATACTAGAGGTCAGGGTCAATGGTGGAGCAAGGAAATGAGAAGAATGCAGAGGAAAGTCCTGCATAGCATACTACACTTACTGATTAGAAATGTGATCAAAAAATTATGATCATCAGTCATTCTTATCAAACATACATATGGACGAAATATGTAAACGTTGTAATGCTCCTTCAACCGTAAAATGAACACCAAAAACAATAAATCAAGTGTGCTTAAGCATGTGTTCTTTTCTTAGAAGTGTTTACACAGCTGATATCAAATATAATCAACTCTGCTATTGTTGTTTGGAAGTCAGGTAAAAACGTATTTAGTTCCCTTTTCCCCTTAACAAACACTATTTAACAACGAACACTACTTTGGCGTCTCGTAATAAAGATACTTTGCCAGGTTCATTCTCACCCTTTGACGCAACACGTGGCAACTTGTGACATCACCAACACTTCCTCCAACGCTACTCTCCCCCTGACCTTTAGGAGGTCATCTGCATTCATCGACCAATGGGCTGTCAACCCTCATTGCCCAGCCTGATGAGTGCACGGGCCTATAATCAGGGCCGTCATCATCAGGGAACGTAATTAGACACACATGGCTGGGTCTCTATGGCCAGCCTCTACACACTGGAGCTTAAGCGTCAGTAACAACTGCTGCTCCGCTATATGACCTCATGAGCCCAGGCCCCAGGAGCGCTAAGCACATTAGCATGGCCTACAGAATTAAAAGCATTCGTATGGGGACTAACTGCGCCCAGGCATCACAGACAGGCAGAGAGAGAGAGCGAGAGAGAGAGAGAGAGAGAGAGAGAGAGAGAGAGAGAGAGAGAGAGAGAGAGAGAGAGAGAGAGAGAGAGAGAGACACTTGAGGGAGTAGTCAGAGAGAATACACCCCTGCTGAAAAAAACAGCATAGACCAGCATAGGCTGGTGACTAGTGCTGGTTTTGCTGGTGACCAGATTTTGCTGTGTTTTGGAAACTGGTGACCAGCCTTCGCTGTGTTTTGGACACTGGTGAACAGCATAAGTTGGTCACCAGCGTACCAGCATATGCTGGTCTCCAGCAAAACAAGCATCAAGTCACATTATGCTGGCTTGCAAAGTGATGTTGAATTCCTATTGGAATCCAGCCAGAGTGGAGATGGTGAACTTTTATTCACTCACAATCTGCATTCAGAATGAATGCCAGTGTTAGAAAAAGTAATAAATTAGACTACCTAAACCATCTAAACTGGAACAACCATTTCAGTAACGGGTGGAATAGGTTGGATTCATTTAGAAAAATGTATGTAATTTATCATTGTGTAGCATGCAAAAACACAACAAACAAAACAGATATTGAAACAAACAATTCAAAAAATCGAACTGCAATAGAGGATGCTGGGAAATATGATATTGATGGGCGTGGTTTTGCATACCAGCTGGACCAGCATAGACCACCATGGACCAGCTTGGTCACCAGCCAACCAGCATCATCAACATACCAGCATAAGCTGGTCACCAGCAAAAACACAGCAAAGGCTGGTCACCAGCAAAAACACAGTGAAGGCTGGTCACCAGCATCACCAGCCAGAGTAGACCCTGCTGGTCAGACCAGCTTGACCAGCTAGACCATGCTGGGCAGATCAGCTTGACCAGCTAGACCATGCTGGGCAGATCAGCTTGACCAGCATCCGACCAGCATTGACCAGCATTGACCAGCTTGAAATGTAATCTGGTCTGTGCAGTTTTTTTCAACAGCGCAAAGGGTCTTGTGAAGTGAGGCTGGGTGTTTTTATGCTCAGTAGCAGTCAGATGTCTCTGAGGAGAAACACTGTATTTTTGGAGAGCCAGTGAAATGCAGAGGTGCTTACTGTAACCGGCAGGCAAATGAACATAAAGATGTCAACAGTGCAGAGGCAGCCTTGCTTCTTCTGCAGGGAATTCATATAACAGCAGAGCAGAGGAGAAAGTTAAGACTTGGCTGATTCACAGGGCTTCCTTCTGCTTGGTTTATTCAAAGCCAACCTGTTAATCATAGGTCATAGGTCACGCTTGTAAGGTGGCACCGGCAGGCCCCTGAAGCAGTGCACTGTTTCATAATACAATGATGATTGTCATTTATTTCCTTATTACATTATTTTCCTTGAGGTGAGCAATCGGTTCAAAACAAATCCATTTCGCAAATAGGACATTTGAAAGAAAACATGTTTCATTATTTGTGTGTGTGTGCGTGCAAGCATGCGTGTGTTGTGTGACAAGCAACAATCAAGATCTTTCTAGCTGTTCTGGCTGTCTAAGTAATTGATAATTGTAAGGCCTTGACGCAAATATATGATGGCATGAACAGAACAGAAAGAGTGACAGTGACTGCTTATGTATGAACACCAAGACACAGTAGGCCTACGATCCTTACACAACCTGCCGTGCTTCAATGCAGTAACTATGAAGGTGATTATGGTAGACACATGCTAGTCCATTTAACATTACAGGAAATAACAAAATAGTTGTCTGATATTCCAAACATCTCGGGACATAAGTGAATTCATAAATATACATTTGTTTAAAGTGATTATTTCATTTATCTGTTTTACTTCTGAAGGAATAGGCTACATCCAGTTCTAAGCCAAGCTAATCACTTTTTACTAGCGTTTTTTATTCCTCTGTATCTTTCATGTCTAGCACCATAAATGTGTATAGCTTACATTGCTCTTTGAGGAATATTTGGACAGAAAATGTGCAATAATCTAAATAGATGAGAATGAACTTTAAGTATTGAGGTTTGTTGATTGTTTTGCCATTTACTTTTAGCCGCCTCACAACCATGCTGTTTACTGGTAGTCCAATTCTGAAACTGCCTAAATGGCCAATTTTAGAGGAAGCGCTTCTATCACAGTTCCCTTTTCTCGTTCCAATGCTTTGTCTGGGTTCTGCAGGCAGTAAATAACTTTGAGTGGTCAGACCTCACAGCCAGCCAGACTCATAATAACACTGATGTTGCTACACAGGTGGTAATTTCACCAATGCTTCAATCATTTCAGAACTCCCAGTGACAACAACAAGAGTTATGGTATTGCATTAAAACTCAACAAGTGTTCGTACAGTTCTGTAGGTCACTGTAAGTCTAACGGCAGGGGCAGATGGTGGGTTGGTCTCCAGCTTTGCTCCATACACCACAATGAGAGGTAATTACTCTGTAAGACAAGTTAACATTACGTCACACGCCACAACGCCAGCACCGAGCGAGCACCCAGCCCATTTATTTTGGGAGAGGAGAGCGTTACCCAGTGATTCACGACCTCAGACAGATCTCATCCCACAACCCAGGGCCTCTTATCTCAGCACAGTTCATCAGGGAAACCCTATAAGTGATATATCACCAATAGTGCCTAAGAGTTATAGATGAGTAGGAATATAGCCAAGTTCCACTAACACCGAGTATTAGCATTCAAACTGCTTTAACACTCTCATATAATATAATTGGATCTGTCCCATATCGTAACTTATTTTCTTTAGATAAACAGCAGAGTAGATTGTGGGTAGTTTCTGCCAACCCTCTCTGTTTGTTCAACCCCGAACAGTAACAAAATAAATATAAAAAATCAAATCAAATCAAATTGTATTTGTCACATGCGCCGAATACAACAGGTGTAGACCTTACAGTGAAATGCTTACTTACAAGCCCTTAACCAACAATACAGTTTTAAGAAAGAATACCAAAGGAAATCACAAAAAAATACAACATAAAATAATATGAAATAAAAGTAACAAATAATTAAAGAGCAGCAGTAAAAACAACAATAGCGAGGCTATATACAGGGGGTACCGGTACCGAGTCAATGTGCGGGGGGCACCGGTTAGTCGAGGTAATTGGGGTAAAATGTACATGTAGGTAGAGTTATTAAAGTGACTATGCATAGATAATAAACAGAGAGTAGCAGCAGCGTAAAAAAGGGGCGGAGGGCAATGCAAATAGTCTGGGTAGCCATTTGATTAGGTGTTCAGGAGACTTATGGCTTGGGGGTAGAAGCCTCTTGGACCTAGACTTGGCGCTCCGGTACCGCTTGCCGTGCGGTAGCAGAGACAACAGTCTATGACTAGGGTGGCTGGAGTCTTTTTTTAGGGCCTTCCTCTGACACCGCCTGGTATAGAGGTCCTGGATGGCAGGAAGCTTGGCCCCAGTGATGTACTGGGCTGTACGCTCTACCCGCTGTAGTGCCTTGTGGTCTGAGGCCGAGCAGTTGCCATACAAGGCAGTGATGCAACCAGTCAGGATGCTCTCAATGGTGCAGCTGTAGAACCTATTGAGGATCTGAGGACCCATGCCAAATCTTTTCAGTCTCCTTAGGGGGAATTGGTTTTGTCGTGCCCTCTTCACAACTGTCTTAGTGGCAGGTAGCTTAGTGGTTAAGAGCGTTGTGCCAGTAACCGAAAGGTCGCTGGTTCTAATCCCCGAGCCGACTAGGTGAAAAATCTGTCGATGTGCCCTAGAGCAAGGCACTTAACCCTAATTGCTCATGTAAGTCGCTCTGGATAAGATCGTCTGCTAAATGATTAAAATGTAAATGAATGAACATTCTACATTAGCATGGAAGTTGTTGCATCACAATACCAGGCAGCCATTGCGAGTGTACCCGTCATGGTTTAGTTTAGTTTATTAGGGTCCCCATTAGCTACTGCACATGCAGCAGCTACTCTTCCTGGGGTCCACATAAAACGTACAAATACATGACAAAGTACAGAACAGTGATAGACAAGAACAACAAGATATTAAAATAAAAAAATATAATGAAATAATAGTTATAAAGACACCAAGAGAAAACAAAAATACTTTTATACGCTATTCATATATACATATTCATATTCTTAAATACTGTACAGTTAAAATAGATCTTTAGAAAGAGGAGAGGCGCTGTGATACAAATATGTTTTTTTTAATCCGTTTCTTAAAGCTAAACTTGCTTTTTGCCTGAGTAACCTCTGGTGGCAGAGCATTCCACGATGACTTGGCTCTATACATAACTGAGCAACGTAATAAATCTGGTACCGTGAAGAAACCCAAAGTGGCGTGTCAGGGATAGAGGTTCCAAGCTTGCCTGAGTACCAGTTACTTTAGCTAACATTCCACTCCTTGTCATTGCCAAAGACACTGGCCTTTCTGCCATCTTCAAATATGAACATTCTATCATTAATGAACTCGAGGAGAACAGAGGAGTTGATTCTGATTCGATAACCCACACAGCTATCCTCCAATCACAACGATTATCTAAATATGGGTGGGTCTAATCCTGAATGCTGATTGGTTAAAACCGCATTCCAGCAGGTGTCTATTCCACAAGTTACCACCGGCTAAATCTATGACGTTAAAATGCCTATTTACTCTGTTCCATCTGACTGCACAATCCACTGTCTCATCAGCCCAGTCAGGCAATTTATAAACTTGATCTCCACTATAAAAAGCCTCTAGACATTATCTCACATTTCTTTTAGACTAACATTTAGTTTTCAACAGCGGAGATTTGTATAAACCTTGCTGTCTGTCTCTCCGACATTTGCAACATTGTTTCAATATTCAAATTCGATCTTCAGCTGTTGCATAGTTATGAACGTCTCGGGAGTCGGGATGAGACCGCTCAGGAAGGAGACGCGCTCTGTCTCCTAGAGATTAACGTACTTTGGTGCGAAAAGTGCAAATCAATCCCAGAACAACAGCAAAAGACCTTGTGAAGATGCTGGAGGAAACAGGTACAAAAGTATCTATATCCACGGTAAAACGAGTTCTATATCGACATAACCTGAAAGGCCGCTCAGCGAGGAAGAAGCCACCTCCAAAACCGCCATAAAAAAGCCAGACTACGGTTTGCAACTGCACATGGGGACAAAGATCGTACTTTTTGGAGAAATGTCCTCTGGTCTGATGAAACAAAAATAGAACTGTTTGGCCATAATGACCATCGTTATGTTTGGAGGAAAAAGGTTGATGCTTGCAAGCTGAAGAACACCATCCCAACCGTGAAGCACAGGGGTGAAGCATCATGCTGTGGGGGTGCTTTGCTGTAGGAGGGACTGGTGCATTTCACTAAATAGATGGCATCATGAGGAAGGAAAATTATGTGGATATATTGGAGCAACATCTCAAGACATCAGTCAGGAAGTTAAAGCTTGGTAGCAAATGGGTCTTCCAAATGGACAATGACCCCAAGCATACTTCCAAAGTTGTGGCAAAATGGCTTAAGGACAACAAAGTCAAGGTATTGGAGTGGCCATCACAAAGCCCTGACCTCAATCCTATAGAAAATGTGTGGGCAGAAGTGAAAAAGCGTGTGCGAGCAAGGAGGCCTACAAACCTGACTCAGTTACACCAGCTCTGTCAGGAGGAATGGGCCAAAATTCACCCAATTTATAGTGGGAAGCTTGTGGAAGGCTACCCGGAATGTTTGACCCAAGTGAAACAATTTAAAGCCAATGCTACCAAATACTAATTGAGTGTATGTAAACTTCTGACCCACTGGGAATGTGATGAAATAAATAAAAGCTGAAATAAATCATTATCTCTACTATTATTCTGACATTTCACATTATTAAAATAAAGTGGTGATCCTAACTGACCTAAAACAGGGAATTTTTACTAGGATTAAATGTCAGGAATTGTGAAAAACTGAGTTTAAATGTATTTGGCTAAGGTGTATGTAAACTTCCGACTTCAACTGTAGTTTGCAGTCTTTCCAGCTTCAGTTTGAAGTTATTTGTTTAGCTGTGTTGTTGGCTAGCTCCTCTGAACAACAATGTCCTGATAAGAGAGCACATTTTCTATGCCAGGTGAAATTGCGCCTCATTAGCTAATTGTTATGGATGTATCCAAATAAATATCACTAGAAAACAGCTTAAACAAATGCAGATACTTTGTTGTTATTTTGGCTGCACTGTTTGACGTGACTGTAAGTTAGCCATAGTTAGCTAGCTAGCAACCAAGGGATAAAACGTTGCCAGCCAGTATGGCAATATACATTTTACTACGAACGACTGGGTCGCGTCCATAGATAGAGAACAAAAATACTTAACGACTGGGTCGCTTCTCTGGCAACCGAACTGATAGAACAAACGACCAGCCAACTTGGGTAGCAACCCTAGATTTGACTCGGCACTATATCTTGTGGAAGGATGAAATAGTATGAATAAATAATAAAAACAACACCCATGCCAATATATCCTCCAAACACCGGCTTCTCGGGCATTATCACTTAATTGGAACTATTTTTTTTCTCCACAGAACACGTTAGTATCTGGTTACTAAGCAACCATTTTTTGTTGGTCCAGACAAAACCAGTCTGTCAAAAGTCACTTCTAAATTCTCAAATTAAATGCATAATGCAATTCCAACCACAAAACCTCTTTGCTTTGATTTTAAGCCTCAAAATACACCTTGCCTAGCTCAGTGGTTCCCAAACTGTGGGACGTGCCCCCTAGGAACTCAATCCGGCTTTCAACTTACTCTAATAGAATGCACAAGGTGCCACTTCAAAATTGGGTAGTGCATCATTAGTTTTGTCATGACAGTCATTGCATACCTTAGAGAGCTATTTCTAACTTGTCGGAAATGTCCAGACCAACTAGCCCATGCCAGCTAAGGTTTTTAATTTAGGTTTTTTAGCACATAGATTTTGTTGTAATGTTTTAGTACTCAAATATCACATGAATACACATTAGGCATGGCAAAACGTATAGAATTGCAAGAAATAACAAAACATGCCGAAAAGCTGCTGTGTTGTTCAATGTACATGTAACTAGGTCAACAATCCCGACCTATGGTTCGCAATGCTCCCACGTAGGAAAATAGAGCCTGTGAGAAGAGCCCTGTGGCTTCAGGCTATTCGGCGTGGGCTACACATAGCTATGTGTGTGGAAAACATTTAATCACAGGTAAGACATTTAACTTGTTTAGTATCGTTTGTTTGTAACTCCACTCACTACTTGTAGCTCTACAGTCCGTTTGTTTGTGTTGTTGTTCTTGGCTAGCTTAATGTTCCAGTTGGTAGCTAGCTAGCACTCACTCCCATGGCTGCTAGCACCGTCATGAAAAGGGGCATGAGGGAAACCGTACAATATTACGTTTTTCTAAGTAGTGAGAATGCCCGGAAGCAGGCAATGTTGAAAAGTAATCTTTAGACATGTTGTACTTTTCTTAAATGTAGTTTTGTAATTGACTAAAACAAGCAGACAACAAGAAAATTGCATTTGAAAAATGGTTTTTGCTGAGAGCCAATGGGGTAACGTAGGTAACCACAGGTTGTTTTCCCCAAAGGTGGGCAGGGCCGCGACATTCTATCTAATACCGACTGGTACTATCTCTTTGGCAATGACAAGGAGCGGCAAGGAGTGGAATGTTAGCTAAAAACACTGGTACCCAGACTAGTTCCAAGCCCACTCTATTCATCGTTTGCTTCAGCAAGGCGCAACTAAGTTTAGCACAAAAACGGACTCAACTGCAGAATGCCCGGCTGTCCTGTCTAAAGTCAGTCAGTCAGCCCCCCAAATATATATATACACTATATATACAGAAGTATGTGGACACCCCTTCAAGTTGGTGGATTCGGCTATATCAGCCACACCCATTGACAGGTGTATAAAATCGAGCACACCGCCATGCAATCTCCATAAACAAACATTGGCAGTAGAATGGCCTTACTGAAGAGCTCAGTGACTTTCAACGTGGCACCGTCATAGGATGTCACCTTTCCAACAAGTCAGATCGTCAAATTTCTGCCCCGCTAGAGATGCCCCGGTCAACTGTAAGTGCTGTTATTGTGAAGTGGAAACGTCTAGGAGCAACAACGGCTCAGCCGCGAAGTGGTAGGTCACACAAGCTCACAGAATGGGACCACTGAGTGCTGAAGCGCATAGCGTGTAAAAATCATCTGTCCTCGGTTGCAACACTCAATACCAAAGCAACGTCAGCACAATAACTGTTCGTAGGGAGCTTCATGAAATAGGTTTCGATGGCCGAGCAGCCGCACACAAGCCTAAGGTCACCATGCGCAATGCCAAACGTCGGCTGTAATGGTGTAAAGCTCGCTGCCATTGGACTCTGGAGCAGTGAAAACGCTTTTTCTGGAGTGATGAATCACGCTTCACCATCTGGAAGTCCTACATGCCAGGAGAACGCTACCTGCCCGAATGCATAGTGGCAACTGTAAAGTTTGGTGGAGGAGGAATAATAGTCTGGGGATGTTTTTCATGGTTCGGGCTAGGCCCCTTAGTTCCAGTGAAGGGTAATCTTACTGCTACAGCATACAATGACAGTCTAGATGATTTTGTGCTTCCAACTTTGTGGCAACAGTTTGGGGAAGGCCCTTTCCTGTTTCAGCAAGACAATGCCCCCGTGCACAAAGCGAGGTCCATACAGAAATTGTGATTCAACCGAATCAAACACTGCTATGCCCTCCTGACGGAAAAGATGGCGCCGGAGGAGATGGCTGCCGTTTTACGGCCCTCTAACCAATTGTGCTATTATGTGTGTTTTTTTGCGTTATATGTCATTTATTCTGTACATAATGTTTGCCACCATCTCTTATGACCAAAAAGAGCTTCTGGATATCAGGACAGAAATTACTCACCTCGTATTGGACAAAGATTTTTTTCTTCAATGAGTCAGACGTGAAGGATATACTACAGACACCCGACAAGGCCCAAATGCCCGTCATTCGCATGAGAAAGAGACGGAGATATCGTGGACGTAGGTCGGGATGTCTTGTAAGGATCCGACGGCGAGCAAGTAATCTGCCCCTTCCATCAATCCTATTAGCCAACGTACAATCATTTGAAAACAAAATGGACGACCTAAGATCAAGGATATCCTACCAACGGGATATTAAAAACTGTAATATCTTAGTCGTCCATTTTGAGTCGTGGCTGAACGACGACATGGATAACATACAGCTGGCGGGATATACGCTACATCGGCAGGATAGAACGGCTGACCCCGGTAAGACAAGGGGTGGAGGTCTGTGTATATTTGATAACAACAGCTGGTGCATAAAATCTAATACTAAGAGAGTCTCAAGGTTTTGCTCGCCTGAGGTAGAGTATCTCATGATAAGCTGTAGACCACACTATTTACCAAGAGAGTTTTCTTCTATATTTTTCGTAGCTATCTATTTACCACCACAAACAAATGCTGGCACTAAGATTGCACTCAATGAGCTGTATAAGGTCATAAGCAAACAGGAAAGCGCTCATCCAGAGGCAGCGCTCCTAGTGGCCGAGAACTTTAATGCAGGGAAACTTAAATCCGTTCTACCTAATTTCTACCAGCATGTTAAATGTGCAACCAGAGGGGAAAAAAAACTCTAGACCACCTTTACTCCACACACAGAGATGCGTACAAAGCTCTCCCTCGCCCTCCATTTGGCAAATCTGACCATAATTCTATCCTCCTGATTCCTAATTATAAGCAAAAACTAAAGCAGGAAGCACCAGTGACTCAGTTAATAAGGAAGTGGTCAGATGACGCAGATGCTAAACTACAGGACTGGTTTGCTAGCACAGACTGGAAAATGTTCTGGAATTCTTCCGATGTCACTGGCTTCATTAATAAGTGCATTGATGACGTCGTCCCCACAGTGACCGTACGTACATACCCCAACCAGAAGCCATGGATTACAGGCAACATCCGCACTGAGCTAAAGGGTAGAGCTGCCTCTTTCAAGGAGCGGGACTCTAACCCAGACGCTTATAAGAAATCCCGCTATGCCCTCCGACGACCCATCAAACAGGCAAAGAGTCAATACAGGACTAAGATTGAATCGTACTACACCGGCTCTGACGCTCGTCGGACGTGGCATGGCTTGCAAACTATTACAGACTACGAAGGGAAGCACAGCCGTGAGCTGCCCAGTGACACAAGCCTACCAGACTAGCTAAATCACTTATATGCTCTCTTCGAGGCAAGCAACACTGAAGCATGCATGAGAGCATCAGCTGTTCCGGATGACTATGTGATCACGCTCTCCATAGCCGATGTAAGTAAGACTTTTAAGCAGGTCAACATTCACAAGGCCGCAGGGCCAGACGGATTACCAGGATGTGTACTCCGAGCATGCGCTGACCAACTGGGAAGTGTCTTCACTGACATTTTCAACATTTCCCTGACTGAGTCTGTAATACCAACATGTTTCAAGAAGACCACCATAGTCCCTGTGCCCAAGAACACTAAGATAACCTGCCTAAATGACTACTGACCCGTAACACTCACGTGTGTAGCCATGAAGTGCCATGAAAGGCTCGTCATGGCTCACATCAACACCATTATCCCAGAAATCCTAGACCCACTCCAATTTGCATATCGCCCCAACAGATCCACAGATGATGCAATCTCTATTGCACTCCACACTGCCCTTTCCCACCTGGACAAGAGGAACACCTACGTGAGAATGCTATTCATTGACTACAGCTCAGCGTTCAACACCATAGTGCCCTCAAAGCTCATCACTAAGCTAAGGACCCTTGGACTAAACACCACCCTCTGCAACTGGATCCTGGACTTCCTGACGGGCCGCCCCCAGGTGGTAAGGGTAGGTAGCAACACATCTGCCATGCTGATCCTCAACACGGGGGCCCCTCAGGGGTGCGTGCTCAGTCCCCTCCTGTACTCCCTGTTCACCCATGACTGCATGGCCAGGCACGACTCCAACACCATCATTAAGTTTGCAGACGACACAACATTGGTAGGCCTGATCACCGACAACGATGAGACAGCCTATAGGGAGGAGGTCAGAGACCTGGCATTGTGGTGCCAGGATAACAACCTCTCCCTCAACGTGATCAAGACAAAGGAGATGATTGTGGACTACAGGAAAAAAGAGGACAGAGCATGCCCCCATTCTCATCGACGGGGCTGTAGGGGAACAGGTTGAGGGCTTCAAGTTCATTGGTTCCCATATCACCAACAAACTATCATGGTCCAAACACACCAAGGCAGTCATGAAGAGGGCATGACAAAGCCTATTCCCCCTTAAGAGACTGAAAAGATTTGGCATGGGTCCTCACGTCCTCAAAAAGTTATACAGCTGCACCATCGAGAGCATCCTGACTGGTTACAGCACCGCCTGGTATGGCAACTGCTCAGCTTCCAACCGCAAGGCACTACAGAGGGTAGTGCATACGGCCCAGTACATCACTGGGGCCAAGCTTCCTGCCATCCAAGACCTCTATACCAGGTGGTGTCAGAGGAAGGCCTTAAAATGGTCAAAGACTACAGCCACCCTAGTCATAGACTGTTCTCTCTGCTACCGCACGGCAATCAGTACCGGAGCGCCAAGTCTAGGTCCAAAAGGATTCTTAACAGCTTCTACCCCCAAGCCATAAGACTCCTGAACAGCTAATAAAATGGCTACCTGGACTATTTGCATTTTGTACGGTTGTGACAGTTATTTTATTTTCATGACGGTCTTTATCTATAACCGTCTGTTACACAGTTATATGTAATTGTGACAGCCTTAGTGTCACGTCTCCTCCCGTTGCTCCCCTCCGGTGCTCTGATTCGCCGGTCTACTGAGCCACCAGTCTGAGCGCACCACCTCGGCAACACCGGTATGGAAACCCAACACACCCTAAACACCTCCAGCACACCTGCACCTCATCATCTCATCAACACCCCTATTTAGCCCTGGACTGTTCTGGATGATGTTGTGTGTGATTGTTTAGCTTCGTGTCGTTTACTCTATCTTTGTTATTTCTTTTGCTCTTTGTTAAGTAAACCTTGACCTTGTTAATTCCTGCGTCTGTGTCCTGCCTCTTCGTATACTCTGTACGCGTCACAGAATCACACACCAAACGAAAATGGATGCAGCAGGAGTTTCCCAGTGCCTCGACCAGCACCAGCAGCAGCTTGCCCAGTTGAAAGCCGCCATGGAGGAAGTGATCCAAACTCTGCATAATCTGCCCAGCGCTCCAGTTCCACCTCAGTGAGCGGCGAGTGCCCCCAATCCACCTGTTCCCGTGCTATCACCCACTCCTGCGGGAACCCTCGCCCTACCGGAGCGCTATGACGGTAAAACTACTAAATGTAGCCGCTTCCTGCTACAGGTTTCTCTTTATCTGGCGCGTCAGCCTGGGGCATATCCATCTGCCCAAGCTAGGATAACGCTGGTGATTTCTCTCCTTAAAGGAAAGGCGCTGGATTGGGCAATGGAAATCTGGGAAGGAGAGGAGGCAGTGGCACTTCCCTACCCCACCTTCCTCGCTAGGTTCAGGGCGGTGTTTGATCATCCCACGGAGGGAAAGGACGGGGGTGAGCGTCTCCTCCATCAACAACAGAGAGCGGGGCCTGTGTCCGAGTATGCTCTGAGCTTCCGCACGGTGGCGGCGTATTCTGGCTGGAATGAGCGTGCTCTGCGCATGGCCTTCAAGAGAGGCTTACGGGAGGACATCAAGACGGAACTCGCATACCCTCATCACCACGTCCATCCGTCTTGACGACATGTTGAGAGCGAGACGGCAATTTCAACACCTCCCGGAGCCTCGACGCTCACCCCATCTGAGCTATGGAAGCCGCCCTGCTTCCGAGTCCTCACACATGGAGGTGGGAAGCACCCCCTACACCACCACGGACCACAGATCTCCTGGCGGCTCCCTATCTAGGCGATATGACTCCCGTCGCCGCTCCGTGAGTGTTACGTCAGCTCCTATCACAAAACCATTGTTTTTAGTTCCCATAACGGTGACTGGTTATTCCTTCTCTTCCATTTCTACCGAAATGATAGATTCCGGATCAAAGGGGAACCTTATAGATAGGGAGCTGGTCTCTGAATGGGGGTTGCCCACCATGCCACTGCCATCTCCGCTACACGTCACCTCACTGGACAATAAACCCCTTGGATCAGGCACCATTACCCACGTCACTCACCCCATCACCATCACCATTTCCGCACTACCGGAGCACCACGAGGAGCTGTCATTCCACACCGTCACGTCACCCCTTCACTGGATCGTCTTGGGATTGCCCTGGCTCAGACTACACAACCCCACCATCAACTGGAGCACCAAGAGGATCACAGCCTGGTCCACCTCATGCCGGAAGACCTGCCTGCCGGTGGTTTGTTGTTCCACGTCAGTGGAGAGTCTGGAGTCCGCCCTCCAGCCCAACATTCCACGTGAGCATGCAGATCTCTCTGATGTCTTCTCTTCATTAAAGGCTACGTGTCTCCCTCCTCACAGGCCCTGGGAGTGCGCCATTGACCTGCTGGAGGGACAACACTCCCCGTAGAGTCGCATTTACCCCCTTTCCATGGCGGAGTCTGAGGCCATGGAGAAGTATGTGGCGGAGACCCTGAAACAGGGGTTCATTAGACGTTCTACCTCTCCTGCCTCCGCCAGCATCTTCTTCGTGGCCAAAAAAGACGGAGGACTGAGACCATGCATTGACTACAGGGGGCTGAACGCAGTCACCACCAAGTACCGGTACCCCCTCCCTCTGGTTCCGTCGGCCATCGAGCAGCTACGAGGTGCCCGGTACTTTACCAAGTTGGACCTGAGGAGTGCCTACAACCTGATCCGAATCCGGGAAGGAGACGAGTGGAAGACGGCATTCAGCACTACCTCAGGCCACTATGAATACTGTGTCATGCCCTACGGTCTCGCCAACGCATCTTCTGTGTTCCAGTCCTTCGTCAATGACGTGTTCCGGGACACGCTGAGTAGACAGGTGGTGGTGTACATCGACGATATCCTGATCTACTCGGCTACGTTCGAGGAGCACGTCAGGGACGTCCGAGCTGTCCTACTCTGCCTCCGGGAACACAGCCTGTTGGTGAAGGGGGAGAAATGCGAATTCCACCAACAGGCCATCTCCTTCCTGGGATACCGGATCAGTCCTCAGAGGGTGTTCATGGAAGGAGTGAAGACGGACGCCGTCAGGTCATGGCCAGTTCCCACCACCATCAAGGGCCTTCAGAGCATCCTGAGCTTCACTAATTTCTACCAGTGTTTCATCAGGTCCTTCAGCTCCATAGCTGCCCCTCTCACCTCTCTCCTTAAGGGTGGGCCTCAGAAGCTGGCCTGGAACCCTGAGGCTGACGCTGCCTTCAAGAGGCTGAAGGAGAGGTTCACCACAGCGCCCATCCTAAAACACCCAGATCCATCTCGTCCTTTCATCCTGGAGGTGGACGCATCGGAGGAGGGCGTGGGTGCGGTCCTCTCCCAGCGGCACGGTAAGCCAGAGAAAATGTATACCTGTGCCTTTTTCTCTAAGAAGCTTACCCCCGCAGAGAGGAACTATGGAGTTGGAGACAGGGAGCTGTTGTCGGTGGTCCTTGCTCTGGAGGAATGGAGACACTGGCTGGAGGGCGCAGTCCATCCATTCCGGATTCTTACTGACCACCGGAATTTGGAGCACATACAGTGAGGGAAAAAAGTATTTGATCCCCTGCTGATTTTGTACGTTTGCCCACTGACAAAGAAATTATCTGTCTATAATTTTAATGTTAGGTTTATTTGAACAGTGAGAGACAGAATAACAACAACAAAATCCAAAAAATGCATGTCAAAAATGTTATAAATTGATTTTGAATTTTAATGAGGGAAATAAGTATATCACCCCCTCTCAATCAGAAAGATTTCTGGCTCCCAGGTGTCTTTTAAACAGGTAACGAGCTGAGATTAGGAGCACACTCTTAAAGGGAGTGCTCCTAATCACAGTTTGTTACCTGTATAAAAGACACCTGTCCACAGAAGCAATCAATCAATCAGATTCCAAACTCTCCACCATGGCCAAGACCAAAGAGCTCTCCAAGGATGTCAGGAACAAGATTGTAGACCTACACAAGGCTGGAATGGGCTACAAGGCCATCGCAAAGCAGCTTGGTGAGAAGGTGACAACAGTTGGTGCGATTATTCGCAAATGGAAGAAACACAAAATAACTGTCAATCTCCCTCGGCCTGGGGCTCCATTCAAGATCTCACCTTGTGGAGTTGCAATGATCATGAGAACGGTGAGGAATCAACCCAGACCTACACGGGAGGATCTTGTCAATGATCTCAAGGCATCTGGGACCATAGTCACCAAGAAAACAATTGGTAACACATTACGCCATGAAGGACTGAGATCCTGCAGCGCCCACAAGGTCCCCCTGCTCAAGAAAGCACATATACAGGCCCGTCTGAAGTTTGCCAATGAACATCTGAATGATTCAGAGGAGAACTGGGTGAAAGTGTTGTGGTCAGATGAGACCAAAATGGAGCTCTTTGGCATCAACTCAACTCGCCGTGTTTGGAGGAGGAGGAATGCTGCCTATGACCCCAAGAACACCATCCCCACCGTCAAACATGGAGGTGGAAACATTATGCTTTGGGGGTGTTTTTCTGCTAAGGGGAAAGGACAACTTCACCGCATCAAAGGGACGATGGACGGGGCCATGTACCGTCAAATCTTGGGTGACAACCTCCTTCCCTCAGCCAGGGCATTGAAAATGGGTCGTGGATGGGTATTCCAGCATGATAATGACCCAAAACACAAGGCCAAGGCAACAAAGGAGTGGCTCAAGAAGAAGCACATTAAGGTCCTGGAGTGGCTTAGCCAGTCTCCAGACCTTAATCCCATAGAGAAATCTGTGGAGGGAGCTGAAGGTTCGAGTTGCCAAACGTCAGCCTCGAAACCATAATGACTTGGAAAAGATCTGCAAAGAGGAATGGGACAAAATCCCTCCTGAGATGTGTGCAAACCTGGTGGCCAACTACAAGAAACGTCTGACCACCAAGTACTAAGTCAGGTTTTGCAGAGGGGTCAAATACTTATTTCCCTCATTAAAATGCAAATCAATTGATAACATTTTTTACATGCGTTTTTCTGGATTTTTTTGTTTGTTATTCTGTCTCTCACTGTTCAAATAAACCTACCATTAAAATGATAGACTGATCATGTGTTTGTCAGTGGGCAAACATACAAAATCAGCAGGGGATCAAATACTCTTTTCCCTCACTGTACGGGCAGCGAAACGGATGAACTCTCGTCAAGCCAGGTGGGCCCAATTTCTCACTCGCTTCCAATTCATTCTGTCCTACCACCCAGGATCCCAGAATGTGAAGGCCGATGCACTCTCCAGGATACACCATACCGGAGAAAGGAAGGATCTGGTGGGTCCTATCCTGTCCATGTCTCTCATCGTTGCTCCTGCCAACACCCCTCTGGGGCGTGTGTATGTACCCACAAGTGTCCGTGACCGCCTGCTGATCTGGGCGCACACCACCCTTACGGCAGGGCACTCTGGTATTACGCATTCTCTAGCCCAAAACTACTGGTAGCCCACCTTGGCTTCTGATTTCTCCCGCTACGTCAACTCCTGTTCCGTATGTGCCCAAACGAAGACACTTCGGAATGCCCCGGCAGGCAAACTAGTTCCTCTCCCAGTGCCTCAGCGACCTTGGTCACACCTGTCCATAGACCTTGTCACCGACCTTCCACATTCTGACGGCTTCACCACAGTCATGGTGGTCGTAGATCGGTTCTCCAAATCATGCCGTTTTTTGCCACTAACTGGTCTTCCTTCTGCTCTCCAGGTCGCTGAGGTTCTGTTCCAGCAGGTCTTCCGGCATTATGGACTTCCGGAGGACATCGTCTCGGACCGTGGCCCCCAATTCACCTCCCGAGTGTGGAAGGCTTTTCTGGAGAAGATCGGGGCCACGGCCAGCCTCACTTCCGGGTATAGGCCTCAGTCGAATGTGCAGGTGGACCGCATGAACCAGGAGCTGGGGAGGTTTCTTCGTTGCCACTGTCAGGACCGGCAGGGTGAGTGGGCGAGGTTTCTTCCCTGGGCAGAACATGCCCAGAACTCCCTCGTTCACTCCTCCACGGGGCTCACTCCCTTCCAGTGCGTCCTGGGGTACCCGCCGGCCCTGGCCCCTTGGACACCCAGCCAGACCGATGAGCCCGCTTACGGCGAGTGGTTCCACAGGGCCGGACAGGTCTGGGACGCCAACCATGTCCATCTCCAGAGGGCCATTCGTCGGCAGAAGGACCAAGCCGACCGCCACCGCAGTGAGGCCCCTGTATTCCAGCCTGGGGATCGTGTCTGGCTGTCCACAAAAAACCTCCCTCTCCGCCTACCCTGGAAGAAACTGAGCCCCCAGTTTGTGGGGCCGTTTAAGGTGTGGTCCTCTGTAGCTCAGCTGGTAGAGCACGGCTCTTGTAACGCCAGGGTAGTGGGTTCGATCCCTGGGACCACCCATACACAAAAATGTACTGTCACTTCTCCTCCCGTTGCTCCCCTCCGGCGCTCTGATTCGCCGGTCTACTGAGCCACCGGTCTGAACGCACCACCTCGGCAACACCGGAATGGAAACGCACCCTAATCACCTCCAGCGCACCTGCATCTCATCACCACCCCTATTTAGCCCTGGACTGTTCTGGATGATGTTGTGTGTGATTGTTTAGCTTCGTGTCGTTTACTCTATCTTTGTTATTTCTCTTGCTCTTTGTTAAGTAAACCTTGACCTTGTTAATTCCTGCGTCCTGCCTCTTCGTATACTCAGTACGCGTCACACTTAGTGACAGCAGTAAGAATGTTTCTAACGCTAAATGTGTACATTCATTCAAACTCTGCATAGATGATTAGGTTGATTGTGCAGTAATAAACAAAGTGATAACAGGTAACATAATCATACAATACACCCGAAGCAATAATCAAATTGCTTTTAAGTTAAGTCTAGACATCTTAATAAAATACATTTTGTCTGAACTAATTCTGTAATCCTTGCTGCAACTGAACAGCATTGCACCAAACTCTGTATTCTTTCACTCACTGCCAGTCATAATTATTTCAAATCCCATCATCATAACAACATACATAATAAATGAATTACTCAGTTAATGAAACACTGCTTTCTGCCTCAACATTACAATCATTAAATTCAGCAAGGCCACTCTGGACCTCTTAGCCTAAGGCAAGGGAAGCACTCTCTCTGTAAGCACCACCATGGAATAGCAAAACACTACAAACATCCAGACATAAAACTAATGTTGTTAACTTCCCCCAAATAATAGTTTTGAAGCTGAAACCCCTGTGGGACAAAATGGATCAGGTTTAGTTGCTGTGTTCCGGAGCGGTCCTTATTTTAGCAAATGTCAATCTCAGCTAATTACATGATCAATGAATCTCAGCCTATTCCCTGCCACTTGGCTGTGAATGGAATGCCAATGGCTTTTTAAATGGCCCAGAGTGCTGGAGCAATGAGCTGTAAGGATAGATAGAGAGAGAGCGAGAGACAGACTGCTGGGAGGGAGACGGAAAGTATCTACTGAAGTTTGAGTTTGAATACCTATAAGTTGTAACATGGATTCTAGGATAAGTTTTGGGACATGCTTGCAATAGCTGTTGTAGATCATTGCAAAGACAATAGCATGCTTACCACACTGATATTGAGCCATGGTACATACAATGACAGTGAAATGTATTGTTTTTCAATATTGGTATTTGCTATTTTATTAGGATCCCCATTAGCTGTTGCGAAAGCAGCAGCTACTCTTCCTGCGGTCCACACAAAACATGAAACATGACATATTACAGAACATATACCAACCTGATAAAAACCAACACTAATTAAAACCTGTAGATCAAGCCAAGCCCTGCCAGCAGTAGTACCCACGCTGCACCTGGCTCCAGCAGATACTGGACACTAATCCTAGCAGAGAGGGAGGCTGGATCTGTGGGAAGAGTTCCTCAGGGCCAGACTCCTGATTTAAACATTAGCAGGTCAAGGTGTGTCTGTCTGTCTGTCTGCCCCCTTCTTCATCTTCTCTGCTCTCTTTTCCCACACTATTAGGAACAACAGCAGCTCCAATATCACTCTGTTAATTGGAGTGGCTTTAAATGGATGACATCATGACCCAGGCATCCTGGTACAGACTAAACGAGCTGGGGTCGAATAGATACAGACAGTGTCCACTGGGATACCGCCCAGTTTCCCTCACTACATGGTAATGGTAACCTACAAATCTGTGACTAGGAATGAGTGTGTTTTTTTCCCACCCTGATTTGGTCCATGTCCCATTAACCAACTGAGCGTCTTTGAGAAATGGGCTGCTAGCCATAAATAGCGTAGGGAATTATGTAGGCTATAGCATATTGAGGCTTGATAATTGTTAAAGTATGATACACTACAGCACTTTTTGAAGATGAGTCAAGTATTTGGGTTACGATTCAAATGAATTGTTTGAAACTGGTGGAATGTGTGTGTGTGTATGTGCGTGCGTGAAATCAAGCTGTAAAGTTTTTATAGCAGAAGTAACCCCACTCACTCCCAATAGAGGAGTCACTAAAACCAAATAATACTTAGCCCCTTTCACACACCACAGCAGGGGTGGATGGACAAATCCGCCAACTCCAGAAGCCCTCAACAAACAAGAGACAAGTTTAAAGTAACTCTGATGTTGGGTGTTGCTGCAGCTGTTGTGTTCACCTTGCATCCCTCTGTGTGTCTAGAGCCTGGTGGAGATTACAAGAGGAAAATGGCAGGGTCCAAAGGAACCCTATTCACATCCTTTCAGGAAGAAGGACCAACCATCTACCAAATGCCTCCTCACATTCACACTGCACCATTGAAGGCATTGATAATGCAGGACAAAACTGCACAATGGAGTCATGACGACAGCAACCTGAATGTCAAGTACTGCTATTGTTTTATGGTTTTATGTGTATAATCCTTTGGTGTGTGTGTGTGTGTGTGTGTGTGTGTGTGTGTGTGTGTGTGTGTGTGTGTGTGCGCGCGCGTGTATTTGCGTGTGTGTGTTTGCGTGTGTGTATGTGTATGTGCGCGCACACGCATATTAAATATCAAAGAATCAAAGAGAGGGAATGAAAGAAAGAGAGAGTGGAAGCATCTATACCTACTTGAACTGTTTTGACATGTTTTGTATTATGTGAAAAATAGTATTTAAGGGTAAAATACTGCTACAGTCACAGGACTATGGCTCTGCGTTGTTAGTGGGGGGAAAAGCACAACCAGTGATGACAAAAGTGTCAACACTATTTGAAATTCAAACAGGTGCAGAAATAATTCATTAATCATGCTGAAAATAACTCTGTTCAATGTTTTAATACTGCCTTCCTTGCAGTTAGGCTGTAATCCAATGTGACATGGTCCTATTTAGTTCAAGTCATTCAGATGGAAAGAACTGAGCTCGGGCAAAAAAAAATGAAACCAAACAATGAGCTCATCTATACAGATACTCTGCCTATTTAAGCCTGTTAATTCGAGCAGTGCCACTGGTCCCCTTAACACTAATACATGGACTACCTAAAAAAGAAACAACTTTACCCACACAAAGAGGGGTGAGAGTAAGTTTAAAGGTTCCCAGCCACCTGGCATTGTTTGGTCTTCTGGGCACCAGCGACAGTGGCACTAAGTTTAGATCAACCTTTTCAGGGGGAACTGAGAGGCTGGCATGGAAGGACAGCAATCAAAGCAGCGTTTGTGAGGTGGACCAAGACCAGCATCCATTCATTTGGAAAACAGCATCGGAGCAAGGAGGAGGCCACAGGCCAGCATTTTCCTGGGATTGAACAGCAGCACTAGGGAGACAAGTGGGGTTGGACAAGTGGGGTTGGAGAGTTCCTGACTATAGAGGCATGCCGAGCTCAGCTCCAGGATATTGGTGTGAAGATGAGTAGCTGTCGAACTAGGAAACTACTGGCCAGGGGAGGATAAAGTGACGGCTGTCTAGTATCAGCTGCCTCCCAAGGTGGAGAATATGGAGAAAGACTAAACACACATCTCAGTGGTTGCCAACGCAGCACTGTGAATCAGAGATCAATGGTTCAACCCCAGGCTGTGATCAGCTTAGCCCTAATATCAGTCTTATATTACAATGTCAGGCCTCACAGCCAACACATGGGTGGGAGCATAGGGGAGGGGGTTATTGTTATTACAATAAGGGTCACAGGGCTAGCTGGAGAGCTGCTCCCTCTAACTGAGCTCACTGAGGGAATAGAGACATTTCTCAGGACCCATGCCAGCATGACTGTTTCACAAGGCAGTCAAAGCCACAGCCATGCCACAGTAAAGTTTTACAGCTCTTACTTAAAAAGCACAGAGTTTCTTAGCCTCAGTTTCAACTCAATGCAAATATATTGGGTAAGAGCACAGGCAAAGTGACTGTAAAGGAGATACCCTATAGCTTCTTCTACTTAGCATAAATAGTGCTTGTGTGCCTGTTTGCATCGCAAAAGGATGACACAGATTCACAGCAACTTTCTCTCAGCAATAAGTATTTTGAGTTAGAAAATAAAGCTTAGTGTGAGCTGACACAGAGCTGGATGAAAGACATCACATAGAACACTTCAATATGATTGAGAGGATTTCTGTCTTTGTAAACTATCTTTATCAGTGTTCCCACAGAGACAGATTGACGTTTTGCTAATCAGACAACTAGCGTACACCCCCTTTTGCCCTCAGAACAGCCTCAATTCGTCGGGGGTGGACTCTACAAGGTGTCAAAAGCGTTCCACAGGTATTCTGGCCCATGTTGTCTCCAATGCTTCCCACAGTTGTGTCAAGTTGGCTGGATGTCCTTTGGATGGTGGACCATTCTTGATACACCCAGCAACGTTGCAGTTCTTGACACACTCAAACCAGTGCACCAGGCACTTACCACCATACTCCGTTCAAAGGCACTTAAATATTTTGTCTTGCCCATTCACCCTCTGAATGGCACATGTACACAATCCATGTCTCAATTGTCTCAAGGTTTAAAAATCCTTCTTTAAAACCCCCTAGAGACGATGTCCGCGGACCAGAAAAATCGAATTTGCATAATAAAAAAATCCAGATAAAAAAATCTGTCAGTTTAAACTAGAGATATCTGCATTGCATGCATCTCAATCCACCACATCCACCGATAACGCACTTCCGCATCTGCGGTGAAAGGTGACAGAGCTAGAGCGGTGTTTGTCATACCATGAGACATCCCGAAAATTGGTCTTCTGACAAAATCGTCTGTAGCGTCTGAACAGTTTAGGCTACAAACTAGTATGACCCCTCTGTGGAAAGGTGAGACTCTCACGAACACGTACAGTTGAAGTCGGAAGTTTACATACACCTTAGCCAAATACATTTAAACTCAGTTTTTCACAATTCCTGACATTTAATCCTAGTAAAAATTCCCTGTTTTAGGTCAGTTAGGATCACCACTTTATTTTAAGAATGTGAAATATCAGAATAATATTTATTTAATCACATTCCCAGTGGGTCAGAAGTTTACATACACTCAGTTAGTATTTGGTAGCATTGCCTATAAATTGTTTAACTTGGGTCAAACATTTTGGGTAGCCTTCCACAAGCTTCCCACAATAAGTTGGGTGAATTTTGGCCCATTCCTCCTGACAGAGCTGGTGTAACTGAGTTAGGTTTGTAGGCCTCCTTGCTCGCACACACTTTTTCAGTTCTGCCCACAAATGTTCTATAGGATTGAGGTCAGGACTCTGTGATGGCCAATACCTTGACTTCGTTGTCCTTAAGCCATTTTGCCACAACTTTGGGAGTATGCTTGGGGTCATTGTCCATTTGGAAGATCCATTTGCGACCAAGCTTTAACTTCCTGACTGATGTCTTGAGATGTTGCTTCAATATATCCACATAATTTTCCTTCCTCATGATGCCATCTATTTTGTGAAATGTACCAGTCCCTCCTGCAGCAAAGCACCCCACAGCATGATACTGCAACCCCTGTGCTTCACGGTTGGGATGGTGTTCTTCGGCTTGCAAGCATCCTCCTTTTTCCTCCAAACATAAAAATGGTCATTATGGGCAAACAGTTCTATTTTTGTTTCATCAGACCAGAGGACATTTCTCCAAAAAGTACAATCTTTGTCCCCATGTGCAGTTGCAAACCGTAGTCTGGCTTTTCTATGGCGGTTTTGGAGCAGTGGCTTCTTCCTCGCTGAGCGGCCTTTCAGGTTATGTCGAGATAGGACTTGTTTTGCTGTGGATATTGATACTTTGTTACCTGTTTCCTCCAGCGTCTTCACAAGGTCCTTTGGGATTGATTTGCAATTTTCGCACCAGAGTACGTTGATCTCTAGGAGACAGAATGCGTCTCCTTCCTGAGCGGTATGACGTGGTGTTTATACATGCATACTATTGTTTGTACAAATTAACGTGGTACCTTCAGGCGTTTGGAAATTGCTCCCAAGGATGAACCAGACTTGTGGAGGTCTACAATTTTTTTCTGAGGTCTTGGCTGATTTCTTTAGATTTTCCCATGATGTCAAGCAAAGAGGCACTGAGTTTGAAGGTAGGCCTTGAAATACATCCACAGGTACACCTCCAATTGACTCAAATTATGTCAATTAGCCTATAAGAAGCTTCTAAAGCCATGACATCATTTTCTGGAATTTTCCATGCTGTTTAAAGGCACAGTCAATTTAGTGTATGTAAACTTCTGACCCACTGCAATTGTGATACAGTGAATTATAAGTGAAATAATCTGTCTGTAAACAATTATTGGGAAATGACTTGTGTCATGCACAAAGTAGATGTCCTAACCGACTTGCAAAACTATAGTTTGTTAACAAGAAATTAGTGGAGTGGTTGAAAAATGAGTTTTAATGACTCCAACCTAAGTGTATATAAACTTCCGACTTCAACTGTACATGTCAGTTGTTTTGCTCTAGGCCTCACAAGACTTGTCTGAATGTCCGCTGGTACCAGTTGAAAAAATTTATGGAAGTATATATGGAGACAGTTTAGTGCCAAAAATAAGCGGTTAAATACATGTACAAAAAAAACTAAAAAAATGTTTCCTGATCTTTCTTATATCTCTCAGATATAGGACAGACACTTCGGAACAAGCTTCCTTTGGATTTTTTGGGGGGACTATCTGTTGTTGTGACACTCTGGCTCCAGGACTTTTGTATTTGAGCCAGGGTGTATTGTGTTTTGTTGGGTTTTGGGTGATTTTCTATGGTTGCATTTCTGTCACGTTTATTTCTAGGTTTGGTCATTGACTCCCAATCGGAGGTAACGAGTGTCAGCTGTCGGCTCGTTATCTCTGATTGGGAGCCATATTTATACTGTGTGTTTTCTCTTGGGTGTTGTGGGTTTTTGTTCCAGGTTCAGTATTTTGTCACTGTTGGACTTCACTTTCGTCTTTTGTTTTGTATTGACGTGCTGGTCTAATTAAAGTCATCATGTTCACTCGCAATGCTGCGCCTTGGTCTCCTGTTTTAGACGATCGTGACAGAAAAACCCACCATAAGAGGACCAAGCAGCGTGTCAAGCGGCAACAGGACCCAGCTCCAAAGGATTCTTGGACATGGGAGGAGATACTGGCTGGAAAGGGTCCTTGGGCACAACCGGGAGACTATC